>NC_071573.1:85379102-85979102 GCF_024509145.1 Vidua macroura
AAACATGCAAATAAAATGCTTACTGCATCAGAATGTAGTAAAGTAAAATGAAGAAAAAGCCTCTTTCTTGCTTATACCTTAGAGTACCTTCAGAACCCCACTCTCTAGGGTATCACTAAAATCTGCTGGTTAAGATCTTGGCTTGGTTTGATTCTAAGTATGTAGTTTACTTCTCTGGAAAAAAAAAAAAAAGTATAGTGTAATTTCTCACTCTGTAACCTGTTAAGAGAGGATTTTTTTCCCCTCTGAGTTCTGCTTCTCTTCAGCCAGCCCCATACATCCTGGACACTTCCCCATCTGGGCAGAAGTCCCAAAGCAGTAGCAGAGTTAATTCTAGCAACTCCTACTGAGATAACATCAGTGTAAGGAACAGGGTGACAAAGTGACTGCTTCCTCCCAACTCAAGAATACCAACTCCCCAAATCAATGATGTGAATGGCACACTCACACATGCTTGAAATTGCAGACTATGCTAGGAGAAAAGAAAAGAAAAGAAAAGAAAAGAAAAGAAAAGAAAAGAAAAGAAAAGAAAAGAAAAGAAAAGAAAAGAAAAGAAAAGAAAAGAAAAGAAAAGAAAAGAAAAGAAAAGAAAAGAAAAGAAAAGAAAAGAAAAGAAAAGAAAAGAAAAGAAAAGAAAAGAAAAGAAAAGAAAAGAAAAGAAAAGAAAAGAAAAGAAAAGAAAAGAAAAGAAAAGAGGAAATTCTGAGATGTGCCCCCCAAACTCAAACCAAAAAATTTCATAATGAAGGGAAAGCTGCAATCTCTCACTTTAAATCACAGTAATGCAATGTAATCATTCACCCTCCAGAGGTAGTCAAGCAGTATTTTGATTCTTGCATTTCAGCCATTCTGAACAACTTAATTATCATCCTTTGCTAAAATGGATGCAGGAATGATGCAGGTTTAATTCTCCAGCATGTTTTATGGTGTGTTTGGTTGTTGATGTGAATACTGCAATTCAGTAAAGCAAGCTGAACTAAACAAAGCTAAAGCTTTTTTGCCTTTGCAATGATTTTAAGAGATTTCTAAATAACAACACTGAAATGCAGAAGGACATATTGCAAAGACATGTTGGAAGCAAAACTACTGACATTTGCAAGCCTTATATAGCAAACATCTTTCTCATCTTACTTCTTTTCCAGATCTGCTCTCTTGCTTCAGCATTAGTTCCATGCTTGTATTGTACATGTATGTGGAACACCCCAATTGGAAATACTTTGAAAGCATCAAATTGGATTTAATAACTAACAAAATTTATCAAATGATCACTTCATTACAGAACATTTCCCCTTCCTATATGAAGGTTGGGGTTTACCTATAATTTAAAGCACAGATTCAGATCTTGTTTCCAAAACACTTTATATATTACCAGGTATAGTTAGTTTCATTGATTTATTTTAGTGATACTTATACATATTCATATTCAATTCTGCTTTATTTTATCATGTGATTCAAAGTGACAGCCTATTACTGAGTTCATATTTCCTATCTGACTTTTCTGGAGTTTAGATTAATAAATGTTTTGTAGTCTTTATTTACACTACCACTTTGGAATTACATTTAACATCCTCCATACAACAATATATACTTACCTATGGCAGATCCACTATGCCTCTGTAAAATACTGACTTTCTATTACCACCATGAGAAAAGACAGAATTTTAGGAAATTAATTTCTCACCCACCTACAGTTTACTCAGGATGCTCATAAAATGCATACCAAGATCAAATCTATGGAGTAAAAATAGACATAACTGTTTAAATGATTATTTGTCCTTCCAATGCTTTATACTCACAATAGATGATAAATCACTTATATTTGTGACTGAATCCTATTAACACAGACATGACTAAATTAGAATTACTAATTAGTCTTTTGGTTTAAATGCTAGTAAAATGGAGGCACTAATTAGTTTTTGTTTTAAATGCTAATAATATGGAGGCAGGAGTGCAAATTAAAACTGTATTTTAAAGTTACATGTGCATTTAACACTGAGATGCAAAATTTTAAAGTGTGCTTATTTACCCAGAACACTGTTAATCAATGAGTCATTTCTGTGATACTCATCACAAGCTGATAAAACATTGCCTAATGCTTTTATTGCAGTAAAAATGCTAATTTCCTACAGATTTTTTTTTTAAACACTGACTGATTTCTTTACCACAGGGTGGTGGTAAAGTGGTTTAACACTTTTGAATTGTTCTCTTCCTTAGATATTTTAAAGCTAAAAAATAATAGTTATCTTGCACTCCAAAAAGATAATTGTGGTTTATAAAGATGTTTTTGTAAGTTTCTTAACTCTTTTGCCCACAGAGGACTGGAATATTTTGTTGGTCAACTGCAACAGTATTTTGACGAAGCACCGTACATCTCCAGCATAGATGTGCAACAGGCTGTCGTTTTTGTCAGAACTGAAGAAATTCTCCATCAATTAATGTTGTAGGTTTTGATGTAAAAGAACTTGTTAAATAGACCCTCAGAACAGTCAATTTGCTCATTTAATTGGCTCAGTATTCTTTCCTACTTCTCTTAATTGGGTGAGTAACTAGAATATAGATAATGCAGTATAAGGATAAAATTACATGCTGTGTAAATTCTACTACAAAAAAAATGATGGTAAAACAGTTCAGAATGAAGCACATTTCAATTATATAATAAAAAATACATTGCAGTGACATTGCAAGTCTCCCTGTAACTGTTCCTAGCATGAAAAAACAGTGGAATGGTTACATTTGAAAATAACTTATTAAATCACATGGATCTAAATGCAGAGTAAGGACACCCAGAATAGCATTAACTCTGACCACTGAAAACAATAATCACATGACTAGTTCATTTTTTGTACTTGCAGTCTAACAAAAAAATTAATGCATACTTTATTTTTAAAAAGCATTTCTCCTGGCTTCTATCATAACATGTCAAACTCACGGAATTATCTCTCTGAAATTGCAAGATCCAAGTAAAAAAAAAATAAAATATCAAATTACATCAAGACATGGCAGAAAGGTGGTGATAAAGGCAACCTAAGAAAATCCCCTAGACACTAAGCAGCAGAGCAATTACTGAAGCATTCTCTCCTTTTCTACAACCTAGACAGATCTCCTGGTTTTCTCAGATAATACAAAGAAAATATTGTTGTCCTAGGAAACATTATCAGATGCAGACAGTATCAAACACACAGAACACCTTCTAATCTCCTTTACTGCCCTGGAAATTCAGAAGGAGAGGTCATCATTCCTCTGCTAAGAAGGAGTAAAGTCACACTGGAGAGATTTTTCTGTACTACAAAACCCTCCATTAAGCCAAGCTGCCTCTGTTCATTCCTTGAAGGGAGAACTTTCTCCTACAGGAAAGAATCACGAAGGAATCTTCTCGAACAGGCTTCCTGACCAACATACATGCAGCGGTAGTACAAAGCCTTCCTCCAAGCTCAAGCTTTGTTACCATATGATTTTTTCCAAAATGACCTTTTTAAGGAGGGCTGGTACACTGTGGATATGTACTCCTGGTCATGGTAAGTCCTGTCAGATATATCTGCCCAAACATCAAGGACTCCAGGTACAAAAATGTAAAACCAAAATGTGGTCTCAGGCATCATAGCCAAACTCAGTCATTTTTTCTGCCTGACTTCTGAAACACTTTGGCTTGTGGGCATTGCTATCTCTCATCAATCAAACCTAAAACCTTCACAGTTACAGATGTGATCAGCAGCAAGTCCACTTCTGGACTCAAGGGGCACTTCATCTTAAAGTGCTTTCCAGTTCAGAATTCAAATGTGTTCCATCTGAACACATGCGTTAAGCGAAAATACGGTTGCTACTGCAATCAAAAGATTTAGAAGTCATCTATGAATCACAGCTCAAATACCACAAAACTTCATTTGAAAAATAAATACTACACAACATTTCCAAACTTCTGGTGTTAACTATTTTTGGTAAAATTTTGTATTTTGTTTCCCTTTTGTGTTAACAAGTGTTGTCACAGCGTTTCAAGCCTGCCACTTCATTGCAGCTTGTCTTTTAATTTCATTGACCTTCTAAATCTGCAAAATCCTACACTTTAAATACTACCTGAAATGTAGTTTTGGGTGCTAGCATAGAATATTCCATGTGAAATATTTTCTCTCATTCATGCCTCCCTAGCTACTCTTATAATGGGTGGGGATTTTCTGTGCACTTATTCAGTGTTGCTGTTCCCCTGATCTTAAAGGTCTGCTTCATGAAGATGGACAACTTGTGCACATTTTAAAATCAAGCTATCATTACCATCACCTGCAGAAAAGTTTTGAGGTGTTAAAAAGCAAAATAATTTAAACTGCAGTAACAATACATAGTAACATATCACCATTGTTTTAAGACAGAAACCGTCTGACCAACTGAAAGCAGTTTTCTCCCCTGAAGCAGTTTTGAAATCATGTCTAGAAGAGTCACTAATTCCACAGGTATCCAAGCTGAAAAAACAAGAGAAAAGTAAATTGCTTATAAGCCAGTAACTCTTCTTTTAGACCAGAACATAATGTTACTATTGCTACTATTTGATTCTCTTTCAGCATGACAAACTTTTAATCAGAGAACTAGGTCCTGGAGAAGCATGTGGCATGGTGTGTTTTTGTTGCCAATAATCAAGATAAATTACCTTTCCACAGACTCATATGATCAAAAAAATTATGCCAGGAAATAAACTGCTTTGAGACTATAGGAGGTAAAGAAATATTTCCATGGTAAGCAATGCTCACAGAGCTTCACAAGAGTCTTCTTAAAGAGGGAGCTTTCCAATGTATTTACATCCAAGATGTAAATGAGAAGCCTGGCTTTAATTTCTAAGGGCATCCTGAAGAAAATACCCTGCATGGTCTGCTCCTTTCTACAGAAATTTCAAACTTTATTGCTTTGCAAAGGTAATAATATAGAAAATATCTGTGATTTCTCACTGCCCTACATCTCACTGTAGATGTCATACACCAGACCAAGGATGCAAACCAGTAAGTCCCTGTAAGGAAATACAGAAGGGCCTCCTCAGAACTGTGGTCCTTCCTCCTCAACACAAGATGAAGCTTTCCAGAAAGCTTGTAAACAGCTTTCCACTCTCCTGTTTAGGCCCCTCACAATTACAGAGACTCTGGAAAAACATGGTAGGTTTGCAATAGGGTCTTCTGGCTTTCTTGTATGCTGTAAATCAACAATATCACAGAACCATCAAATTGTTTAGGCTGGAAAAGACCCTTAAGATCACTGGGAGTGATACAGTCTCCCTTGAGCCTCCTCCTCTCCAGGCTAAACAGGCCCAGCTCCCTCAGCTGCTCTTCACAGGACTTGTGCTCCAGACCCTTCATCAGCTCCACTGCCCTTCTCTGGCTTCGCTCCAGCACCTCAGTGTCTCAAGGCATGGCCTCATCAGTGTTAAGCAGAGGGGAAAAATCACTTCCCTGGTCCTGCTGGCCACACTATTACTGATACAGGCCAGGATGCCATTGGCCTTCTTGGCCACCAGGGCACACGCTGGCTCATGTTCAGCTGCTGTTGACCAGCACTCCCAGGACCTTTTCCACTGAGCACTCTGCACACCCAGCCTGTAGCACTGCATGGGGGTGTTGTGACCCAACAGCAGGACTTGACACCTGGCTTTGTTGAATCTCATACTGTTGGCCTAAGGCCCATTAATCCAGCCTGTCCAGATCCCTCTGCAAAGCCTTTCTACTCTCCATCAGATCAATACTCCCACCCAACTTGGTGTTGGCCACAAACCCACTGAAGGTGCACTTGAGTCCTTCATCCATTGAAAAGATATTAAACAGGACTGGCCCCAGTGCTGAGCCCTGGGGAGCCCATAGTGACTAGCTGCCTGTGACTCCATTCACCACTACTCCCCTGGGCCCAGCCATCCAGTTAGTTTTGTAGCCAGTGAAGAGTGCACCACCAAACCATGGGCTACCAGCTTCTCCAGGAGTATCCTGTGGAGGACACTGTTAAAGGCTTTACTATGTACAGGTAGACACATCCACATTCCTTCTCTCATCCTCAAGCATGTATCTTTGTCACAGAAGGACCTGCCTTTCCTAAACCAAGGCTGGCTGGGCCTCATCCTCCAGTTGTCCTGCATATACTGCCCCATGACATTCAGGAAAAGTTTCTCTGTGACCTTCTCTGGCACCAAAGTCAGACTGACAGGCCCATAGTTACTCGGATCGTCCTTCCAACCCTTCATGTAGATAGATGGCACATTTGCCATTTTCCAGTTAGCTGTGATCTCTCTGCTTATCCAGGACTGTTGGCAAATGATGGAAAGTGAGCACTTTTGCCAGCTCCCTCAGTACCCTCAGGTGCATGCCATCAGGGCCCATAGGCTAAGTGGTGTAGCAGGTCACTAATAATTTCTCCTGGATTATGGAGGTATAACTGTGCTCTTCATCCCTCTTCTTTCAGCTCAGGGGTCTGGTCTTGTTATTAAAAAATGAGGCAATAAGAACATCCATTTTCTCATCATCCTTTGTCACTATGTCTCGTCCTATATCCAATAAAGGCTGGAGACTATCCTTGGGCCTCCTTTTATTGCTGATTTTTTTACAGAAACATTTTTATTGCTTTTTATGGCACAGCCAGATTAAGTTCTGCTTGGGCTTCAGCCTGCACCAAAACATGACTTAGTCTGTGCTCCAGAGAAATGTTACAATGGGCAAGAAGAGAAACCCAAACCACTCCCTCTACCCGAGCCTGACTGAAAAAGAAAAAAATACCAGCCAATATTAACAGAGAAAAAAAAACCTAGAAAGATCTAGGAGCAGTTGAGGACATTTTCACAGTTATTTTGGCAGAATATGATCTTTTCCATCCACGTCTGTTTTGCTCTGGTGGAGCAACAGCCCTCGCAGCGCTCTGCTCTCCTCCACCTCAGAGCTGCTTGCTCCAACTCCTGAAGAACGTAAGAGCCCCACCCTTATTGCTGAAGGGCCCTCCCTTCATGTGCCTGGATGACCTCATAAGGCATCTGCTCATTTCTCACCAGCTGATGCAATGTGCAAGGCTGGGGTCTGGACTGACTTAGTTGGAGAGGCCTTTGGGACAGACCTTGAGCACTACAGCCATGAGCAAAAAGAGCATAAACTGAAGCATGGGGGATTGAAGCATGAGTGATGGCTGCCAGACTATGGAGAAAAGAGCAGCTGATATTCCAATGAGAATAATGCAGAAGCCTGATTCTCACCAACCTTAACTCTGTAGTATTAATTCAGTATTATTTGTCCTTTTTGAGCCTTTATTCTTCCTTTTGTTGTTGTTGTTGTTTGTAATAATAACTTAATGTTCTTCCTTTTATTGTGCTACATAAATTATCCTTTGTACTGAATAAAGGTATTCAGTAAATAATAAATGGAAAAATGCAAAATCAAAGGAAATAGGAAAGCAACAAGATATAGAAACAGGGATACCCTCAAAACCTAAAATGAAAAACTGGATCAAAATAGCATGCAGGACAAAGTGAGGAGTGTTTTTTCACAGTCTTGCATACTCCAAAGATGTATACACCATACTTCAATCAAGAAAAAGATGTTAAAGTTTATTTTGTAGAAGAATTACAAAACAGATCTCTCTCACCACCTCCTTCATGATACAGACCGCAAGACAGCAATAAATGGGACAGAACAAGAAGTGATTTGGGCATAGACTCCATGGATAAACTTAATAATTTAAGAGCAAGAGAAAACCACCATTGTTCACAATACCATATTTTGGTGCATTTAGATGAGATGCATTCAGAAATCTGTCTGTATGGCAGATGTCCCATGAAAGAGCCTGGAACAAAAAGCTTGTTTTAGAAATGGGCTAACTAGCTACTCAATTCTGAGTCAGTGACTGGCTGTTCAGGCATAATGCCTTAGATTGCCTGGTACCATATTTTATCTGAACTCTAGGGTACTCTCAACTGCTCTAAATTTATTCTGGCTTTGGGTTTTACATCTCAGTATACTCAGGTTCATTTTGCTACAAGCCACTAGAAATAAAAGCCTCTAGAATTTGGGCCGTCTTCAAAGAGGATTTGTTTTATGAATTGACAACTCATTTTTCAAAAAACTGAAGAAATGTCAAAAAGAAGAGACACCTCTTCTTCAGTTGGAGAGACATCTCCAATCACTTCACTTTTATGTAAGTCATTAAACCCAAAATCATAGGGAACTAAGTTAACTACTCTTTATTGACACCATTGAGCAGGATGGGAACAGAGAACTCCACGTTAGAAGGCAAAGAAAATGAACTGATTTATTTCAAATGTACTGCTCTATATATAGAGAAGACTAATTTCATTGGTCTTAGAGTAAAAACATGTCACACCATTGGTGGGCAGTGAATGACACACAATAGCAGAACATATCTATAAACAATGTGAACAACAAGGTAGATTAGAGAATTATTTACATTCTTTCCCAACTGCTTCCCAGGCTCTCACCTGGTTAGAAAACCCTTTTCTTTTTCTCTCTGACTGAGCTGAGAATATCCACACTTTATCACTATTTTTTTTTAAATTTTATATGTATAATAGGAGTTATATTTTATACAAATATTTTTTTTTTTGTCCCAGGGTATGGGATCAAAGCTACACTGGATTTTTACCCAGCTGCTTCAGTTTTTCAGTGCACTGAAGCAGCATCACTAATTATAAATTCAGTAAGTCACTGATGTTTTATTACTTTATTACTTCAGTAAGTCACTAATGTTTTATTACTTCCACATTTCTGGTCTTAGTGATAAGAGCTGGACGTTATTTGGGCAAACTACAGCAGACATTTTCCCCTTCTCATCTCCCTCTGGAGGAGCAATGGCTTCACTTTTCTGTCTACAAAATCCCATGCATACCCACGGATGTGTTCCTCACACAATGTGTTAAGTGTACCACCAAGGTGGCCAGAGCAGGTGCGGGAAGGCGCGTCAGATGATTCACTGCACGTGCACGGTGCTCGCGTGTGCTCTCTTTTGCACAGACTCCACTGACTCCACAGTGAGCATGAAACATCCCTGCACTCCACATGGACATTGCTAACACATGGTAACTATTTGTCTGGGATTCATGGGTGTCTCACAGTCCAGCCAGCCCAGTCAAGAAGGGCAGCAGTCCCACAGACGTCCCACAGAAAACTGCCAATTCCTTCCTTTCCCATCTCAACCCCAACCTGGATGATGCTTTTCAATATTACACCTAAGCAATGAATTGGAAAAAATGATGAAAGGGATGATTTCTGTTTATCAGGAAGACTACGGCTAGGGCGGGAAAATTGATTTTTCTTTTAAACCCTTTTGTATGAAAGGGAATTCTGCAAACGGAGCACACGGTTGCCATAGGAAGCTCATGGTAATGCAGGATTTTAACCCAGGGTTTACAATTAAAATTCTTCAGGTCTGGAAGAGTCTAAGCCTTAGTCTAACCCCTAGCACATCAGGCCTGACAATCTGAATCATAGTATATTGACAATAAATGATTTATCAAAAAAATATTTAATCCACGGATGCACAGAGACTTCACCTACAGGTGAATCTGTTGTTTGGTGAACTCACTGACTCAGCTGTGGTTTCTAGATCATAAATCCATGCAAATTACCCTTACTCCTGGTAGATAGAAGGATTACAAAACAGGATTTTCAGAAGCACGAGTCCACATATTTATACAAGATTTATACGACTAGGAATCTAAAATAAACATGATTTTCTTCAAAACATAAAAATATTTGCTCTATAAATTTGTTAGAAAAAATATGTAAAAGGTGCATTTATTCTGATTACACCTTTCACCTTCCTCGCACCTTAGAATTAAAAAGTTGCAATTTCTAATCATAACATGGAATTGAACACTGTTTTTGCAGATTTTTCACAGATTGGTAGATTTATACTTTCTAAGCAAAAATCCTATGGCACCCTATGGTTCAAGGAGTTAAAAGCCACACACATTTCCATTCACACAGTATATGCCTTCATTCTTCCTACTCCCTTTGCATCCTTTCCATCTTCCAAAATCCCTTGCATCCTCTTTCCATTTTCTCATGTGTGCCCCTGGGCACTCAAAATTATTCTTTACAATGCAGCAAATACACTTTTTCCTGCATCTAAATCAGCTTTTCTTTTCTTGGTTATTCATTTTTTTCTCTGTAGCAAAGAACTATTGAGACTGCAAATGCTTTCTACAACAAGGCCAGTTCGAATACATGAACAGAATAGACATTTTTGTACTTGATGCTTATCAATGTTCTCTCGGATCAGACACTATTAATCTCTTCCCCTCCATCATGTGACAGGACTGTGGCTTACACTTATGTCACTCACACTATGAAAAAAGCCTGGCTATCACTTTCCAGATCCCTACATTTGCAGAAAAGCAGATATAGGTTTCCCAAAACCCTCACACTACTGAGAGACTAAGCTCTATGCTTGTCAGATCATATTAAATAGTAAATATAAACAGAAAGAACTTAAAAGGATTTGGCCTGTCTGCCACTAGTTCATACAAACTCAAAATGAAAAAGGTGCTTATAGGGTGCCTACAAGGTCAGGCTCTAATTTCTGAATCTCAAGGAGGGCAATACCTGCCTTTCCCATCCGCTCAGCTGTCAGGGAGGGCTGGGTGCTAGAAGCAGGTTAGGGAACACTGCCGTGGCACACACAGTGCTGCTCTCAGCCAGCACATAGAGGTGCTCCCTTGCCCCCATGTCAGAAATTTCTCCTCATCTCCAGTTCCACTGGAGACAATTCTGCAGTAATTTCTAGAATCAATCAGATGAAGATTCTCCAAATCAAAAGCAAGCAGCTAGTTTGTTTACCTCAATAGATTCCACTACCCTTCTTCTCAAAACCACAGAGGGAGATATTAGCTGTCTTAAACTCTATCTACTCTACTGTAACACAAGAAGAAAGGGTCAGCTTTCCATGAGTAAAGGATTTTTGAACCAGATTACATGGCAGTTCCAACAGTATAAGGTAAGGAGATAGCTCTTATGCGGAGGGTTTCTTTATGGTTCTCCTGAAAGCCTCCAAATACTCTTTTCCTGGAAATCTCCATTACAGCCCTACAAGACAGAACTACAAGGGGAAGCATGCATAAACACGTACTGTCTTCACACAGAAACAGGTCCTTTGGAAATGATGTTTGAAAGTAGTCATGCTTAGAGGGAGGTTTTTGAGTGGGTTGGTAAAGTCTTATCAGGCATGTGAGAGATTTCAGTAGAGAGTCTAGCTGAATTTTTAAGTTCTTAAACACTGTCCAGATTTTTGTCCTTGCATCTAGGCTACAACCAATGACAAAACACACAGCTACCTAGAAAGATGGAAAAGATAAGTTACTCAGCTTAGGAAATAAAGTTCACTAGTCTATCACAGACTGTTGTTCATATATAAAGAGACTTGACTCCTGTGACTTTACTCATCCACATTAGAGCCAGTCCCTCTGTGGTTCTTGAATAATCAGGAGACAAAGGCACATGTAGGAATATCACATTTGTTGTCTGTATTTACTTTAGACTGAGCTATAGGGAGTCTAGATACAGAGTTTCCTATTCCTTTCAATTAACCAGCTTTTTTTTTTCTCATAACCAACCACCCTAGAAGAAGCCAGTGATGCTGCAGATGATTATACATAGTCTGAGGCATCCTATTTTAGCTGTCTGGATGGCAACTGAGTACTAGTCAGTTAGCCAGTACGACCAGCTCTTTCACATTTTCCCATTTCACACGGAAGTAAGCAGAAAACCACAGTAGTAGGTAGAAGCAGTTTGTGAAAATCTGCACTGAGAGAAGATATTGGTTAGAATGTGTACTGGCAGCAAAGATAAAACATAAAAAAAATGTTTCTGCAGGTAGGATTCTCAGCCTTGCAGCAGCTATGGCACTTCTGTCACAGAGGCATTTGTATGTTTTTTTGGGTTTTTTAATGTTCCAAGACAAAGAATCAAATGCAAGACTATGATTTTTCTGATCAAATAAATCTATTCCTGTAGTTAGTTGTTAGCACTGGACTCTAAGAACAACATAAAAGCATAAAAAATACTTTACTGGGTTGGGCAAATGGTCCATCCAGTCCTATATTTTGGCTCTAATACTAATAAAAGATGAGGCTACATAGGGAGAGTACTTGAGCTGCTCAGCTTTGCATAGCCCTTTCCCATCATTCTCCAGAAGTATCCACTGTTGTTGTTTGGGGGATGCAAAAATAAGATGAGCCTCCCAAAAAATTGAGAGGATATTAGCTATATCTGAAATGTCACAGAAAGCTGTAGCATGCTACGTGGGGAAGTTGCCAAGTTAAAAATAGAAACTGCCAATCTGACTACAGCTGTGAGATGCATTTCACTGACAGACTGGCTTTTATCTCTTTTATTTAAAAGGATGAATCTCTTAAAAAATCCTCAATATGGTAAAATGTTACCTACTTTGGAACACCAAAACCTGCAGTGCTGACTGCAGAGAGGAATTAAAAGGAAACCAGTGTATTGCAATACATGTACTCAACAGCAGTAGGTCAGCAGAAAGTACTGTGATGGATCTGCTGCTGCTCCTGCTTTTCTACTTTCTGACTGTTGCAATAAAAGAGATCGTTAGGAATCTAAAAAGGTATCTTTAATGGCTGGATGCTCAATTACTAAAGTGGGACTAGCCTGCCTGGGTTTGAGACTCTTTTCAGGGCATCACATTCCCCTACATAATGTTTAGAGCTGCACATAAGCAGCTATGTATCGCTCATCTCTAATATCAACTGCTTTCCAGTAATAGACGAGGACTTCAAGCCAGTCTCCAAATATCAACCAGCTGAATGGGCTTAAAAAGAACAGACAATACATTACCTGAAACTTCTGAAAGATGAAATATCCTAAGGTGCAATGCAAGCTTACATTTGATTTCTTCCTTCTGTTCTGAAATGTGTCTTAAAATCGAAGAGAGATGGTTCTAAAAATTGTATTTGTACAGCATTCATTTGTCAAAATGCAAGGAACCAAGCACACTCATTTAACACCCACGTAATCCTGTGAACATATATTTTTTAGGCATCTGTAAATCACTTCACTTTGACACAGTAAATTAATTGCACATGTACATATGGATAAGAAAGGCATCAAACCACTTGTATGCTGCTGGACTTGAGCAACTGGCCACTTCTCCATCTCAAAAGAGGAAACCAGTCTACTGCAGGAAAGTGTATTTACTGGTGCATGAGACTCTGCCAGTCCACTCCATGAGAAAAAGTAACACACCTGGAGAAGTCTCACCTCCAGCCTGATCTTGCATACACTGATCTCTCAGCAGGTATTATAGAATATACATAGAATAGTCTTTCTTCAAGTGGGTATTTTTCTTTGTTGTATATAGATTACACTTGTTAATACTAATGAGAGCACTGAGAAATTTTTGAGAACAAAGAGAAACTAGAGCCCCAGGGGATATGCACTCACTCCTACTGAAAACAGTGACTGCTATAGTTTGAGGTGCCTGAACTACAACATGAAGCTTCCTCAAAAGGAGATAAAGCATACATGCACTTTCATTGGAACATTGCCATAGTGATGTTTGGCTTATATGTATTTTAATCAGAGCTTCTGAAAAAGCTTCAAAGAGCCTACAATGTACAATTTAATTAGCAATTTATTAAAGAGAGACTGGGGTCGCTTTGAAATTCTGCCATCTGATATGGAACAAACACATTCAGTGCCTTCTAAACCATACACAGACAGTGCTCCAGAACTTCATTTCAAATTAAATCTTCTAGCCCAACATTATTTTCTTCCAGACCATGCTTACTGCAGTACTGGACACAGGAATCCATCTGCAAATAGGTCAAATACAGGAAATTCGAGAGTGAAGATTCCATTTCTCAGTAAAGAGTTTTGTTTCTGTAAGGGAGTAAGTGTTTTGAGTTTAGGACCCTAAGCCTCAACTTAACAACCAAGGACCTTCTACTTTCAGATGAATTCCTTAAATTTAAATGCAATGGCAGCCTGGACATAAACCCAGCCTAAAATACCATGTCCCAGCCAGTTGTAGATTAGCCTGCAGTGACAGCTCTGCAGCTTTCTGAGAAGGTAGGAACTGCATAGGCCAAACTAGAAGAGAGAGAATAGCTGATACAACAGCTTTTACTTACACCCAGTTTTGAATAAATCAGATTTGTAAATTAAAAGTTGAAGTCTTTCAAGCTGCTGTAACTTCCACACTTTGGATAAAAAGATAAAATAAAATCTTGTCGAGACCATCTATGAGATTGACAATCATTGCAGCGACAGGAAAAATATAGATGCAGCAATTTTTAGAGTGAGAACATAAAGGATGGCTTGCTGCTTCTGACACAGTCTCTTCTTGAAATTAAACGTTTGCTGTCATTTTTGTCTCAAAATTATGAAGTATATTCCCTACTCACCTCAGAATTTCCCTTTTATCTCTGGATCAAGACCCATTAATTTCCTAAAACTGCTTATTTTAAAGGCAAAAGACATACTCCAGAGGTGTCATAAACTAGAGGGCACTCCTTGAAAGTGATTTATTGCCTTTACCTGAACAACAGTAGATCTCCATGTTCACAAACCACTGTAGGCTTGAGAAGAAAATAATTGAAATATTTTTCTTTATTCTAAGCAGCCCCTTTTAATGAGATGCATTTAGCACACATCTTCTCATTACATTCATCATGCCATTTTTGAGCAGCTTCTCAAATCGCTTGTGATTGCACAGACTCGTCTTCTGCAAGAGCCTGAAAGGCGGCTGCTGCTGCTGGCTCCACCTCTCAGCTCTGCAGTTTTTTATGAATGACTAGCAATCACTGACAATGAATGACTGCCAACTGCCCACTCAACCCTTTCTACTCTTCCCTGCACGTACATACTAGAGAAGCAAACAAGCATCGTGACTGCAAATGAGCCTTCAGTACACTTTCCAATATACGGCATTCATCTTTCAAAACAGGAACTAAATGTTCTTCCGGATACTTAGAGTATAGAAATTAAATATTAAAAGCTTATGCAACATCCTTTTTCTTTCTTTCTTTTTTTTTTCTTTTTTTTTTTTATCAACCAGATAACTTTTTAGGCATTTAATCAAAGTGAAATTGTCTTTTTCTGAATGCTTCACTGCTTCAGCAACAAACAGGAAAACCGGAATTAAAGAGCCCTCACCTACTTCCAGCAAACTGAGATTTATCTGCAGCCAAAACACAAAAATCTTTCAGTTGTTTTGAAATACTGTTTGGTAAGTTTTCAACATAAAAGATACCTTCTATCTGGAAAGCAGTTACTTCTATACAACTAATTCCTTAATTTAATGGATACATCAAAAAAAATCAGGACTATTTTGCTGGTTTATTACAATGAGAATGGCCTATAAAAAACATTAAATGTCACAGCTACTATCACAGCCTGATCAATCTAAATTTGTGACTGTAAGCAAAGGGTAAAAACCCACACAGGAGAAACATTTTAATTACAGAATAGTTTCTCGGGCAAAATATAAATCAAGAAGTCACTCACTGCATGTTCTGAAAAGGCTCTGCAATAACTGAAAATTAAAATAAAATTAAAAAAATAGAATAAAATAAAATAAAATAAAATAAAATAAAATAAAATAAAATAAAATAAAATGCAAGGTATGCTCTATTGCCTACTGCTTAAGTTGCCCTGTCAGTTCTTGCAACCCTGTAGCCCAGTATTGCCACTTCCAGGCACAAGCCACAGGCTTTGCACTGAGTTTTCAAGGCTTTGGGACCAACACATGTCAGGCCTACTTTGTCTGAACTTCCCTTGGCCTGTCTTCTGCTTGGTTTGACTTAGTTTAGCTATAGCAGCAAATAACAGAGCTTTGTATTTCCCGTTATGCAGAAGAGAAAGCAGGACATATTTGGGACATGCAAAGACAAATAAACATGAGCAGGTTGTAATTAGCACAGTCAGAAATATGAAAGCAGCACAGTGCCTTCACCAGGCATTATTCAATCAGGACAAATATAAAGGATCTAGAACAGAAACATATAAAATTGTCAGAAGATGGTGTGTTCAATGTCCTAATGTCTAACAATTATCAAGAATAGACTTGAAGATGTAATTTAACACATTGGAAAATTTTACACCATGTTTCAGCATAATTATTGCTAAATAATGATCATGAATCACAGGTAAAAGCTGGAGGAGGATGGGAGAGACTTGGGACCTAAAAGATCTTGTCAGTATCTTTAAAAGAGCAGCAAATTTAAGTAATTTAATGCACTAACAATTATTTTTACTGTGTTGATAACCAAACAATAGTACATAGGCTGCAAATCTCATTCTCCATATACACTTTCTCTAATTGCATTGGGTTAAATGAAGCTCCTACTCATGCTTTGCTCACCTGAGCATAAAGAAAATAATGTAAGTAGTAATGTAGTCATGACAGAAGTATTTCAACACCTTTATCTTCATGTCAAGGGCTTAACTTCAGCTGAGACCCATGATGTCATCACAAAATCTATCAAAAGGTTTTAGTGAGCTCCTCCTTAGGTGCTGTGCCCTAAAGGAAATTGTTTCCTCTTCTCCAGTTCCCAGCAAATACTGATACATACAGAACATGTGAAGTGTTATGAAAGGAAGGACAGAGCTAACATTTCTGTTGTGCTCTGAGGAGCACTATTAAAATAAACCCTTACCAGCATTTTTTTTGCTGTGATTTGGGTTTTCTGGTGTTTAGGGGTTTTTTTAAAGCCTTTTTGCAGAAGAAATAAAAATACAGAGCCAAAGAAACAGACTAATAAACAGTTTCCCTACTTAAGGAAGATCAAATGGCTACAAGGAATAGCTAAAGGAATAGCAGTTAAGGAGGCCTGATGATAAGCAGATTCTTACCCAATTAGTTTGCTTTCCATCACCAGCAGTTTTAGGCAGTCTTGTGATGATCACTTTTTTTTTTGGCCGTGCTTCCTTACATCATTATACTATCATAAGCCAGCACAAAACTGCTATCAGAAATCTGGAAGGTAGCAGTTACAGACACAGGCTTTGAAGGTCTCTAACCCTGATAGAAGCTTGGTGCCTTTCCCATCCCACCACACTGACGTCCCCTCCTTGATTTTGCTGCGCACAGTCTTTGAGAGCTGATCACTTTGCACTGGCTAGCTTCTAGGCCAGGCACCCAAGGGAGATGATCAGCCATTAAGACTTCAGTAGTCAAATAAGATTTTTGCTTTTGTCACAACAAAACCCAACATTTCCCACACAAGAACAACATTACTGTTTTGCAGTTCTCATGATCATACTCCAGCTTGAGGCCCATCTGATGATCCCTGCAGGTATTTCACTCACTGCGCCACAGAAAATATCCGAACTGCTATCTCAAACAGTCAATACATCCCCAAATTCCTTTTCTTTTGTATTGGTTCCCCTGGGTATGTTGCATTTTCAGTACAGCCAGCATGACTGCTTAACGTGTTCACACTAGTGCTATTCATAGCAAGCAAATCTCAGTAATTCCACTTTTTCTTTTGGTCTATTTTTGCAGGTGTTCTGATGCTGACATGATTAGGTTGAGAGCATACTTCTTCTTCTGAAAGTAATTCTGAAGCAAGACCAAAAAACCTTTATTCCTGCAAGATCTGGAATACCATCAGTCTTAGGGACACATTTATGATTTTTTTTCTAAGCTATTTAAGATTCTTATGACAGATTATGACTAAACAGTACTAACCATTCTTTCACATCCAATTCAAACAATATGATCATGGAGAAAGCCAGCATGTTAGGCATCCTAACATATTCAGGAAGACAGTTCTGTTAACATAGTGCAAAATCAGCTCTTCAATTATTCTTGATTACATCTATGCTGCCCAGTTGGAAATATCTGAGAGATGCATTTAGACTACATTAGGGGACACTTATTGTATGAATTATTTGCAAACTGTCAAACACCAGCATGGTGTTTACCTAGAATACATGTATCACCCTTACTGTCTTCACTTTAATAGACATACAATACTTCAGGTGTTTGAAGGGTTGTCCCCAAATAGAACAGCTACACTGATATTTTGAAAGCTGTTTTTTTCCATCTTTCATGCTCTATTCACCACATAAATGATGTAAATGGAAGCCATTTATTAAATCTTTCACAGAGATGCATTCAACATGAATCCAGGCAAGGAATGTGTGCATGAATATGGTGACAACATTTCAGACTTTGCTGGTTCTGGGCTAAAATAAGATCTGCAAAAACTGGGGAGGCAGAGAAAAGCAGACAGGTTTTTTTTTTTTTTTACATTTTATTTTTCTTTTCATGGAAGTCTGAATATTCCTTATTTTGAAAAGTATACATTACTTGTCAAAAGTGAACCACTTTTGTGGCCCCTGTGAAGACATGTTCCATTTACGGTCTCCACAGAACTCATTCTGTACATAATCTATACATACTCCTACACACAGGATCACAGGATATTTGAGGTTGGAAGAGATCTTTGGAGATGATCTAGTCCAATCAATTGCGCACAGCTGGGTCAGCTCTGATGTCTTATCAGGTTGCTCAGTCAGTCTTGAAACCTCAAAGGTGGAGACTACACAATCTTTGGGCAACTACTCACTGCTTGACTATCCTTACGATGAGAAAGCTTCTCCTTATATTCACTCTGAGTCTCTCAATTCAGTTTATGCCAAATATCTCTCATCCTCCAACCAACACAGTGTTTGGGAAAGCCTGGCTCCATCTTCTGAATAAACTCCTTGTAGGTACTGGAAGGTCACTAACAGGTTCCCCCTAAAGCCAGCTCTTCTCCAGGCTGAGCAAGACCAGGTCCCTCGCCTCTCTCAGAACAAGAGCTCCAGATCAATCCCTGACCATTTTGGTGGCCTCTGCTGAACTCCCTGCAGCTCATAATCACCTCTCCTGTATTGTGGGGTCCAAAACTATATGTATCCTACCAGGGAAGATGGAAAAGGTCCAAAAGATGCAATATTCTAGATGACACCTAGTGAGTGCTGACTAGAGGAAATACTTCCCCTTGATTTTCTGGCTGCTGGATGCTGTTGGCCTTTGCTGCCAAGGAGCATTGATGGCTTATATTCAGCTTCCCATCTTCTGGATTGCCAAAGTATTCTGCTGAACTGCCGCTCCACACTGGTACATTGTTTCTAAGCAGGATCTTGCATTTGCCCTACTGAATTTCATAGGGTTCCTGTCAACCCACTACTCTTACTTATCAGGGTCCCTATAGATGAAAATCCTGTCTTGTCTACTGGGCTTCCCAGTATGGCATCATCTGCAAACTTAAACCAAAATGCATTCTGTTGCCCTTTTTAGGTCACTGAAAAATACATTAAATGGTAGAAACCCCTGTGGCACTCCACTGGTATCCAGAAAGAATATGAACCATTAACTGCTGCACTCTGAGCCTAAATATCCAGCTGGGTTTCTATTTGTTGCTAGTTTATCCAGACAGTAAGGCCCCAATATGGACATGAGAATATTATGGAAACTGTATAGAACTTTCTGTTAAAGCCAAGGTCGATGACACAGTACTCTGTCATCCACAACAACAGAGATTTCAGCATAGTAAGGCAACTTAGTTGGTCAAGAATCATTTACCCTTAAGAAATACATTCTGGCTGTCTCAATCACCAATTTGTCCAGAAACATATTACAAAAGGACTCACTCCATGATTTTCCCAGGGGCTGAAGTAAGACTTGACTGGCTTGTAGTTCTCCAAGTTAAAATTCTGGGATTTTTTGAAGATGGCCACATTTGCATTTATCCATTCAACACAGAAATTGCCTGACTGTCCTTTTCAAGGTAAGACAGCAACCTTGTAAGGACAACTTCTGACAGAAGTCATAAGCCTCCAGTGTTCCTCAACACAGTGTTCTACCACTTATATAAAAACTGCCCACAGACTGGCTGTCCAGTCAGGACATTCAGGTTCTCATCTCTGCAGGGTCTCTGTGAAGACACTCTCAATCCTTTTTCCATCTTTCCTGATACCATACACATAGTCTGCTCCTCTCCTCCTTCAGCTCCATAACTTGGCCACAAACTCCAGCAGACATAGTCACCACCTCCAACTGCTCCAGCCTCGGTGAGCCTGCTGTTCCAGAGGCTAACATAGATGGGTTCTTCCACAGGGACTCTCCTGCGATTGCACTGCTTCCCTGGGCAGTCCCAACCATCAAGCAGTGGGCTGCAAAAACCTCTTTCAGATATGATGTTTCCTTCAACACCCACAAAACAGCCTGAAAAATAATCCAGCTAGCTAAAGCATTCAGATGAACTTGTGAGTTGTTTTTCAGCATTCTCCTAAACTGAAACCTCCAGAACAATCAGACAATGCAGTACCTTTTTAACCACTGGGACCCTCCTGGGACATGAGAACCTGAAGTGATTTTTGGCCACAAGCTGCATGAGAAAGAGCTTCTTAACAGCAATGGCAGACACAGAGAAACTAGGGCCCATGGGTAATACATTTCATGTGGCATGGGTTTCTTTAAGCCAGCTAAAAAGACTCCTCATCTGAGAGATTTGATTAACATTATGAGGCCTCCTTTGAATTTTTCAATTATATTTCAAGTTAGAACCCAAATCTGACTACAATATGTTCAAGAAAAAGGAAGCAGTGCAATCATTCTGTCCACTACCCTTTTGTTTATGGATACTCATTTCTTTGGTTTTGGCAGATCAGAATGGACCTCCAAGTACAGAATCAGTACTGAAGGTCTGAGACAGGAAGTAGGACAACCATGAAATGAAATTGCATTAACTAGGGCCAGACATAAACTTCTGACAACATATAATCATGGACAGTTATGATTCTGGGGGAGGAAGGAAGCAGAGAATAACTTGCTTTCATGCATGTTTTCAGACAAAACATTTTCAAAGGGATATTAAAGACCACTAGTTCCAACCCCCCTACCACAGACAGGGACACCCACCATTAAGGCCAGGTTGTTCAAGGCCCCACGCAACCTAGGCTTGACTACCTCCTGAGATGGGGTATCCACAGCTTCACTGTGCAACCTGTGCCAGTGCTTCATCATTTTCACAATAAAAAACTTATTCCTAGTATCTAATCTAAACTTACCCTTTCCTTTTAAAGCCACTCCCCCTTGCCCTATCACTACAAGCCCCTGTAAAAAAGCCCCTCTATAGCTTTCTCAGAGGCCCCTTTCAGGTACTGGAAGGCTGCTATAAGGTCTCTCCAGAGCCTTCTCTTCTCCAGGCTGAACGACTCAAATCTCTCAGCCTGTCTTCTTGGGAGGGGTCATCCAGCCCTCTGGTCATCTTCCTGACGCTCCTCTGGATTCACTCCAATAGGTCCATGCCATTCTTCTGTTTGAGTTCCAGAGCTGGATGCAGAGCTCCAGGTGGAGTCTCACCACAGTGAAGCAGAAGGGGAGAATAACATAGCCCTGCTGGCTATGCATCTTTTGAAGCAGCCCAGGATGTGTCTGTCTTTCTGGACTGTGAGTGCACATTGCTGGGTCATGCTGAGCTTCTCATTCACCAACACCCATCAAGACCTTCTCTTCAGGGCTGCTCTCAATCCATTTACACCCAGCCCATACTTGTACTTGGCAATGCACTGATCCATCTGTAGAACCTTGAATCTAGCCTTGTAGAGCTTCGTAAGGCTTACACAGGCCTGCCTGTCCATGTCCCTCTGGTCGACATCCCTTTCCTGCAGCGTGTTGAGCCCACTGCACAGCTCAGTGTCACTGGCAAACTTGCTGAGGGTGCATTCGATCCATGTCCACGTTGCCAACAAAAATGTTAAAAAGCATCAGGCACAACACCAGCCCCTGAGGAACATCACTTGTCACTGGTCTCCACCTGGACACTGAGTCACTGACTACAACCCTTTGAAGTGCATCCATCCAGCCAATTCCTTATTCACCAAGTGGTCCATCAATAAAATCCGTGTCTCTCAGGTTAGACACAGGGATGTCGTGTGGCTAAAGGCATGCAGTAATACCAGGGTACAAGTGCTACAAAATGTACCATATAACCACAGGTATGAATGTTTCATGAGCTCCAGCAGAGCCTAAAAAACATATTGCAAATTGGGTGGAAGAGAAAATGATGCTCAAGGAAGGGAAAGTGGGTCTTCAGCACTCAGGTCCTTAATCACTCAGCATGTGGGGAAACAAAAAATCAAAACAGTTCCTCATCATGTTCTCATGACTAAATAACTGGAAGCAAGGGAGAGGGAAAACACTAAGACTCACCCCTAACTATTCCTTACAACTGGCTTTATGCAAAGCCAGCAGCAGGAGTATTTTAGATATGTAACCAAATAGAACCCTAATAAGAAGACAGTTACATAAAAATGGAGCTTATACAGAGATCTCCTGCAGGCTGCAGCGTATTATTTGGTAGCTTGGTAGCCATCTAGATGTCCTAGCCCCTTGCCCAGTGCCACCCCAAGGCTTATTCCCAGGCCAGGAGATTTCCCAAGAAATATACTGTACTCTGGTGGTTCTTTAGGTTGCTTTCATTGATCACTGAAGCCCCTGTGGGCAGTTGTCTCATTCCCAGATTGACAGTTTCTCTCCTGTAGTTTACTAGCACACGTTGTTCACTTCACTGAGGGCATATTTTGCCATTTAAAAATGTAATTCAAGCTAGTTCACTCCTCTTAAAATTTTATTTCTCTCTAGTGAAACCTGCCACACAATACTAGACCATATAAGCTTCACAAAGAAGGTCGACACCATCCTGACCTGCATGAGGTGGGGGCACTGCCAGCAGGTCAAGAGAGGTGATCCTGCCCCTCTACTCAGCCCTGGTGAGGCCACACCTGGAGTACTCTGTCCAGTTCAGGGCTTCCCAGTACAAGAGAGACATGGACCTACTGGAGCAGGATCTGCAAAGGATCACAAAGACAAGTGAGGCTCATACAAGGGGAGGCTGAGAGAGCTGGAACTGCTCATCCTGGAGAACAGAGGGTCAGGGCATCTCATTAATGTGTGTAATATGTGATGGGAGGGTACAAAGAAGACTGAGCAAGGCTTTTCTCTGTGGGAGCCAGTGAATCGACAAGGGCCAAATGTCACAAACTGAAATACAGGAAATTCCTTTTAAACATAAGAAAACCTTGCTTTTTTTTCAATCAAGAGGTTGATTGAATACAAGTTTCCTGCAGAGGTTGTGGAGTCTCCATGCTTGGAGATACTCAAAATCTGATTGAACATAGCCCTGAGCAATCTGCTTCAACTTTTCCTACTTGAGCACATGAGCTGGTCTAGAGGATCTCCAGAAGTTCCTTCCCATCAGAACTATTCTATGAGTCTGTGTGCACTGGATGCCTCATAGGCAATACTTTCTACATTCTACAATACTTTGCAGCATGCTAAGATTTTCTCATTCTTAATGAATATGCTTCATTATTTCTCAGAGAATTAGGCTAGAACTACAGCAGTATAATACAGTAAGTTCAAAACTGTTCATTCAGGAATATTGTTTCAGCAGCTAAACATGGCTGTATCATGGGATGGTGCAGAAAATTCATGTTTCATTAGCACTTCTTTCAGTGGTCCCACTTCTATTGCTTATACTTGTGAAAACATAGTCAAGATGCCCCAGAACACCAGCACCAAAGTTTCCTGCATGGTCAGCAGTGTACTTACTGTAACTCTCATTACAGCCTCTACACTAAGTTCTTGTGGGGAAAGGAGGGAAAAGGGCTCAAATCCCTCATTACCAGCCAACTGTACACTTACATCAGTTCCGCATCCAGAAGTCTGGTGTATTCCAGGGAAAGAGGTCAGGAGACTAGCTTGCTGCTAGTTAATAAAAGTGTATCTTGCCCCCAAACCATAAACTGTCACATGCATTATTTTCAGGTAAGCAGTGGAATAACTGGTCTGTGCTTTCTGGGTTGTGATGGAATCTGGACAAAGCACAGAACAGTTCAGAAGGACAGTAGCATCTGAGCTGTGATAGCCTGCATCCAGAGCATACAGTAGCATTACAGTAGCAGCTGTTAATCTGCATTAATTCAAACCTTTGCCTATAGTACCTAAAAATTCCATCAAGAAGAGTGTTAAAAGCACTGTCATTTTAAAGACAAAAGTGTTGTGTATCTTTAGGATCCAAATTATGGCAACATCCAAGTTAACTTCCCAGGTTGAACAACTCTCCTCCACATGCAGTGGGTGATCAATAGTCTTTAGCTAAATGAGATTCAAGTGTGCCCAACTAAGTGTGTCTGAAAATGGTTAATAAATCCAGACTTCTACACAGTTGATAACCAGGTTTTATGTGTATCAAAAATACAAGTGCCTTCCTTGCCATTCACACCAACTTCATCCATTGGTAGCAGAAGGTGGAAAAAAACATATGGTTTTCAGTAAATATCATTTTGATTAATTGTCAAAGGTAGAACTAACTTAGTTTTTGAAAGCTATTTGACAAATATAAAAGACTAAAAACTTCCTTTTAATAAAATCTAAATTTAGCTTTAATAATTAGAATTTTTATAAAAAGGAAATTGTCTTTCAAAGCAAAGATTGGCACTAGTTCATGTTGTCAGATTTGACAGCATGAAATCAGGGAACAAATGACAAAATTCTGCAGCTGCTAAATACTGTCAAATACACTTTACAAGTTTTATTCTTATAAATTCATTATTAGGAAGTCCTGTTCTTGCAAGGAACTGTCTCTCTTCCCAACATACAATTAGGGCAAAAATAGTTCTAAAACACTCCTCACCGTTGTTAAGATGGCTTGTGATACTTTTGACATTTTTTAAAAAGCCTTGGTCTGCACACAGCATTGTACCAGAGCCCTACAGAATTGGCAATAATTTGGAAACAGCTGTAACAGTTTAGGAGCAAGTTCCTGAAGCTTCTTTTCCATGAGAGACTGAACAACCACAGGCACCCCCAGCCAAGGCATAAGCTAACCCAGCTGACTTTGTACAGAAGTAGGTGACAGCCAACACAACCCACTAAGGCAGCTCAGTGGCTGACTGTGACCTGCTGGTAGAGAACAGCTATTGCTGTTTTAAACCACTTCAGCTATGTGTTGGATTTCATTTTTCTAGGTAGAAAGGAAAAATATAAACTTGGATAATAGATATTGTATGTGTGGAGTCACATCAGCATTAACCTGACACAGCCTAAACTGCTCTACCTGTGTGGCTGGACACATAAGGTAGTACATGTCTTTACAAATGTAACTGCAATTCCAAATATTTAAATATATAAATCAGATACAAATCCTTTGAATAATTTTATTGCAATATTTTTTTTAGAATAGCAAAGAAGTGCTACATGAATTTTAAAAATCCCACTGGTTTCTTTTCATTGCTGTTAAGGAGAACTCAAAATCAATGTGACAGTAAAATCGCTTTTAGAAAAGCATATGCTAACAAAATTTCTTATTGGACTATTGAACCATTTTTTTCCTGCATGTTCCATCTGATTTGTTGAAAACCATTCACAATTCAACGTTTCAAATGTCAAAAATGTAACTGCATTCAAGGCAACTGTGGTGCACTTGAGTGGTGCCCTTGCCATTGTCATTTTTAATAACAGCACTTGTCAGCTGGCCACAAATGAGCCCTGCTTCTCACATTCTGCTCAAGACTGTCTAAGGTAATTCACTTCCTTCAACTAGGGCTGCAGACATAACATGCTTTTTTGCAGACCTCATTGCAGCAGTTTACTTCAGCATCTACTGACTACATTCATTTCTGCCTCCAGACATCATTGTGGATCACCTGACTGCTCCTGGTCCAGTGCTACTTTACATCAGTTCATGCTGGGAATTACTGCAATCACCCAGATCCTCTCCTCCCAAGCTCTGGAAAGAGTCTCACAGTAAACATCCATCCTTCTATCTCTGGGCAAGGCAACACAACCTGGTATCCTGTAAAAAACTTGGACAAGCCATTTTTATACCCTGTGACACTGTGTTAATAGCAACAGAGAAGGTAAAACACTATTTCTATACAGCCTAGGAAAATTTGAGACACCAATAAAGAAAGAGTGATGTTCTTGTAGAGGTTAAAAAAGGTGAAAAAACATAAAATGTAGAAGAACTGCTTAAATTAAAATCTCAAGCTCTGCGATTTAAGCAGAATTCATATATGGAAAAAGGAAGAAATCTTACCATAGTCACTATAATCAAAAATCACATCAAATCACACAATCAAGGAAGGTTTGTTGGTCTCTGTCAGATAAACCAAGCATGAACACAGATTCAGTTCCTAAAGAACATATTTTATTTTATCATTAATAGAAAAACCTTCATTAGAAAGCACTTGTGCATTATTATCACTATGTTTTATTTAGTTTTATGTTGATGACGAGATCTGTTGCTTTTATAAAATCATCTTTTCCTATGAATGATGAGTGAGTGTATTTTTTGTTTACAATAAAGCTTGCTTCCTGACCTCTGCATATTGAAAATATGGATTATTTTTTACTACTTTAAGTCACCTAATTTCCAGCACAATTAGAGCTACATTTGGTATACTCTACCTGTAACTTTTTTTCTTCTCATCATTGGTTAAGTTACTGCATTCATTCATATAATATTTCTAATGCTATCTTATAAAGACCTATTGACTAAAATTAAATGGCAGTTCTACAGTACTTTTTTAGAATTCCATACCTCTCTAGTACCAGGAGAAAACCCTTCAGCACTTGCACAGAACCTCCTCATTTGGTCTGACAAAGAGTGTCCTGGGTAACCCAAAAAATGTGTATTGTATTCCATATCTTTCCATATCTTGTTTCTCCCAGGCAATCCATGGGAATCAGCACCTTTGTATCTAGTGATTTTTACTCTTATTGTGCCTGTTATTGTTTCAGTTTTTACTAAACTTTTTTTTTTCACTTACATCTTCTCATATTTGTCTCTCATTGCTTGTGAAAGGGTAGTCCTTAAAACTAAAGGGGAGGTAGCTTGTTTCCCAGGCACCACCCTGCAAATTGTCTTAAACCAACACAAAGGCTTTTGCAAGAAATCAATGCCTTGTCCACATTATATTTACTGGGAACTAGAGCTATAACAAGAATAAAAAATATTTTCAAGGTCATCCAGTAAGATACTGGAAAATCTTTTAAGTTCCTAGTCCCAGACCTGTTAGTTTGAGGGATGGGTTACCTAGAGCATTTATTGGCAGTTCATGTTTCTTTTCCATGTAATATCACATCCAGCTCCAGGCAGTCTCTGCCAGCTCTGTGTCCACAGTCCTGACTGCAAATGAGGATGCTCCCCTTAAGGTTATTTTTATGTTTTTTCTAAGTGTTCATTAACACAGATTTTGGAGCAAGATATCCCCCTGTGCTGTAACTCTCTGATGCACAGGACAGGCATCCAGGAACTGCTTCCAATTTCCTGATCCCAAGAAAGAGGATTTAGCTCTGACACATAACTACTGGCAAGCAGCTCCATGTTGCCTCACTGCCACAAGGAGGGAGATTCAACTTGCCTATCTTCACACACCTACCAACAAATGGTATTGCTAGCTGAGCTACTCACTCTAGGTTACATCTGGCATAGAAAAACATGGACCTTAGGATGAGATGAATCTACCCTAACAAAGGCCCATTCCTCTCCAATGACAACTACAGAGAATTTCACATTACAAACTTGCACAGAGATTTCAGGTACAGGCGTGCACTTATACTTGTTAAATTGAATTCCATTGATGCTTTCTAAGTGAGCACAGGCTTGGATTTGGATGTGGCATAGACAACATACCAAGAATATTTGTGGACATATTTTCTTCTTTTATGGTGTCTGAAGAGCCAGAGGACTGATGTATATATGCCAGAGAGCTTAATCTTTACACATGTAACAGTGATCAGCTAACTCCTCTCAGCTCCACAAGGTTTAAGAACAGCATTGCACCAGCCTCGAAAAGACACTCTCCCTTTGATACTTCACATCTAAGATCAAGCTTCAAATGTGTCACTCAGTTTTTCAGCCCACAATCACGAATTTAACCTCCTATCAATCTGGCTGGAAATTCCACATCCCTGGATTAAATAAGCTCTTCGACAGAAAATTTTAGACTTTCCTTTCTACAACATGAGAAGAAGCCTGAACAACATGGCTCTCAGACTGACCATCAGGAGTTCTATGAATTCAGATAGGAGAAAGACTAAGAAAAACCCAAACTCTCATGTAAGTGGTTATTCACAAGTATAATAAATTCTCAGTGTTTTCCTCCTTTCCTACAGTCTAAATTGAACTAAATCTGCATTATTCCAAACTGTAATTTTCTGTCTTGGAGCACTGAAGACATATTTTCGTGACATCTCCCTAGCTAGCCACCAGGATCACAGGGTGCCCACCCTGGATGGTGGTGAGGAAAAAGGTGCCTGGTAACAAAACACCCCAGAGGAGCAGCCAGGGACTGAAAGCCAATCAGTTAGAAGGGCTGAGTGTGGACACGGTGCTGGCACCCTGGGGGAAGGGAGCACCTTTCCCACCTTCCATCAGAGACTGTAGAAGTCACAGTCCCATGCCATACTCAAGGAACACACCCATGTGTAAGAGAAGGGAGAAGAAGTACAACCCTATTTTTCCCTTTCATACCTGGTCCTAATCCTCTCAACACACACACCAAGTCCCCTTTGACCTCCGCCACTCCTTCTGTTCCTGTGAGACAGAAGCATGAGTTGCCTTCAGCTTCCACACCCTATTTTTAAAATCAGTACTGCTTTCTGATTTTTTCAGGTCAAGCCAAGCTGCCCACGAGTCTGTTGATGCTCCATATGCTGCTGAAAGCTGGAGAGGAAGAAGGGCAAGTGAACACTGGCAGAGATCAATCAGAAGGAGCTGGTATTTCAATAGCATCGCGCGTGATTGAAGGTGGAAGTCATTCCCAGTCAGTGCTTCCCTAGAGGAAAGTTCTTTCTTTTACAGATCTTTACACATAAATCCTTAGTGAATATGTCGCATACTAAATGTAAATGCTGAACACTGGAGGACTGGGCCATGTTTTCCACATACAAAATACACAACTCCATTCAGCAGAAACAATAAATACATAGCACTCTGGAGTCCATTTTATTCTTCATGTGTGTGTGGCATGTGGGAGGGGATGTATGGATTCCTAAAATTGTGAAGAGAAGTCACTGCCACCATCACTAGCTGGCTAGATCTGAAAAGGAAAAGGCTGTTTTTTCACTTGGCTGAAATTGAAATCTCATGAGAACAGCTGCTGTCATTTGAGTTCAGGCCAAGATGGCAACATTTGAGAAAAAAAACAACGATCTTGTGAATTTCCCACCACTTGGAACTGAAATTTAGAGATGCCAGCATCCGATATTTTTAAGTACAGAGCCGAAGCTTAGGCAGGAAACTGAACTATCGAAGCAACTACGCAGCCACCACCTGTGTCATCCTCTCACCCACACCTCATCTCCAGGGTCTTTAATGGTCCAAGAGCTCCAGAAAATTCCATGTCTGGAAACGGTAGATAACGACCACTGATTGTTGGCCACCATTTTGAACCATGGAGCTTTCTGGAGATTGCAAGGAACCTGACACTTCAAAAGGAAAACCCCACTTGGCAGGAGCCAGCTTTCTCATAGATCAGCTGAAATGAGGACTTTAAGTCTCACTAGGTACATACACCATGTACCTAGTACATACTAGGTACATACACCAGGTGCCTTCTGCTTCAAGGGCACATCTTCAGGTCTGCCTTTTCTAATTCAGGCATACAGAAATACAATTAAAATTAACTCTACTAAAATAAATTGTTATCCTACGTACCCAGCTTTCTAAGGCTGACAGTGAAGCACACACGACAGATGTTAATCGTGCCACTTAACACATGACTGGGTGGATGCTGTGGAAATGTGTGTGGTTTAAAACTGGATATAATACCAACCTACAGCTGCAGAAGTAACTGAACTCTGCCTCTGCTTTAACAGCAGATCTATTATTTATGTGGACTTACTCCTATAAAAGAAAGATCCTTTTAAAATGACCTCATACCTAAAAAGTATTAACTGAGAACTCAAATCACTACTAAAAAATCATAAGACACATTTTAAGAGCTAGTACTTGGTAATGCTAAAAAACAAATATTATAACTGACACACCTGAAGAACTCTCTATACAGGATTGAATGCATTCCTTTGATTTTGCTCATTACAAAATCTTACCAAATAATCAAAACTCTCTTTAAGACCTTTTGTTATTGAAAACTGTTCACATTTAAAGATCTGCAAGTAATTTTCACTTCAAAGCTTTCAAAATACTAATTATCTTAAATTTGAGTTATGTGAATGATTATAATGCATTATATACTTCTGCTCCCTCACTGAATAAATGTGTAAAGCAAGGGTGCAATGCAAACTGATAAATTCTCATTAAAGATCTGCATCAAACATTTGTAGGTATTTCTTTAAATGTGCAGCCTGCTCAAAGAATCCTGTAAGTATAGGTTCATGGAAAGCAAAAGTAAAACAGTTATCAATACAGTGAAAATTTAATTTGGTTTTAAATGGCAATGAGAATGTATTGAAGATGTTTCATTCTTTTTCTAGTTCTCAGGGCACTCAGCAAATATTCAGTGAAGAAATGCATGCCTTTGAAATAGGAAAGAATGTAAGTTTTTCAGTGTTCCAAGTAGAAAACTGCTACATAGATAATCCTTCATCTGCAAAAGCTACCCTACACTCTGTACCTTACAGATGTCAATACTAACTTTTAAAGAATAGTTAACCTAAAAGCTAATAGCAGACATAAAATTCCCCATTTGGAATACAGGCAGCACTCTGTGGGCAATACTGTCTCCATGTCAAAATTTAAGTCATATAAATTATGAGTTCAAAGTTCTTTCTTGGTTATATTTTGTGTACTTGAAAAAAACATGTCAGATGACCATGATTTGACCTCAGCCAGTCAAGATGTTCAGTTTTACATCCAGTGGAATAGATGGCAATAGCAGAGTAAAACTAGATTTTAAATTTCAAATTGTATTATAGCATAAAAGCTTACTTCAGAACTGTCACACTGTGTTTGAAACCTAATAATTTCAGACACAGTGGTAGGTAAAAACCTTTTTTCCTTTCATTAGAGATAAGTCATTAATATTTCTGTGATAACTACAGTACATCAAAACTGAGTGCATTAATCTGATCAGGCTCCTGACGTGCTTTTAACTTTTCAATTGCTTTCTTAAAAAATGGACAACGTAAATTGCATTATAGCAGTCTATCTGTATTTTGGTTTTAATGTTTATATCATTGAATTCACTGTAACAATAGGATATCTAGGTTTAAAGTATTATTATGTGAAAGTATTATCAAAATCACTACCAATTAGTGAGATTAATGAGGCATGAATAATCACTCTGAAATTTTTCCTTAAAGAAGACTAGTTTTAATAAAAAGCTATGATATTTGACACTATGATCGGTTTAGTGAATTTTTTTTTGCATTTTTTACATTTTTTGACCAAACATCTAATGACTATCTTAAAGTAATTTTACACTCAGTTCTGCAGTGTGCACTTTTGTAATTAAGGGTCTCTGTTTCAGACAAACTATTCTAGGTAAGAGTTAAAAGCTGAGAGACTAAGATAGTGTATGAAATTTGAGAGAGGCTCTTTCTGCAATATGTGTGACCAAAGTCTCACTGAAATCAGATGAAGCTTGGTCAGCATGGCAAGCAGGAAAGTCATGTAATACATGCTTAAGGTTTAATTACTCTTTTTCTCAATTTAACACAATTGCAGGTGTGGAGAAAAAGTGGAGAAAAATCTACAGAAAACTGTATCAATTTTTTTCCTAGACTGATTAGAAGTAAGTAAGTAATTTACATGGTTTGGTTCAATGACCTGTAAGATAACCCATCAATACTAACTGTACTGGTAATGAATTACATTCAAAATCTTTTAATATAACTCCGTGTACTATAGAAACAGATTCTGCAAATGAACACATCAAAGTGCTTTAAAATTATTATTTAGCAATCATTTTAAATTCAATATTATTAATTTCCAGATAAACTAAGCTCACACTCCCCTTTTTTCTGCTGTGGGGGCTGACATACTACCCTTCTGAGTGGGCTTAAACTCAAAGCTATTAGCCTATCATCTGACAGAGTCTCTAAAGAATCATGATTTCCTAAGTTTTATCAAATATGCAGCCAGAAAAAGATATGTCAATCCAATTATGTATTTTTATTTTTGCTAACAAAATCATTAAGTTTACTTTTTTAAGGGTCTTGTTTTCATTTTTAATTGGGCTGAAATAAAGTGGGGGCAAAGCAAGGAAGTTCACTTAACAACTAATTTACTGTATTTTAACACATTCTTACATTACTTATTTGTAAATAACCTGGTAACCATAGGGGTTTTTTATTCATTATTTTCAAGTCAAAAGCATTCTGCCTCTGCACAGAAAATTAAAACAAAGAGTATAATTTCATTGCAGACCAGTTTCTAATGAGTCAGTGCACAGAAATTGGCCCTTATCAACCAGTTCAATAGTTGTTACCAGTAGGACATTCAAAGCCCTTCAGACTTCTTTTTTCAGACAGTTTGTTCAAAGCTTCAGACCCACACCCAGAACATCACAACCCTGAAGTTCACCAGAAGCACTTTGCTTATGCTTCTTACAAAGCAAGGAAGGTCTCATAGGATCACAGAATCATTCAGGCTGAAAAAGGCCTCCAAAAGGTCATTAAGTCTTACCGTTAAGCCAGCACTGCCAAGTCCACCACTTAACCACGACCCTATGTGCCACATCTACAGCACCATCTCATAGATGAGATGTTTGTGCTACATCTCATAGACAGCACCAGCCTCCACACAGGAAACCCCAATGAACAACAGGAGACCAAAAAGTGAACAGGGAGCAGCTGCAGCTCAGTGTGATTGAGACAATTCCTTATTATTCGCTCCTGAGTTCTAAAACTCAGGATTATTGACAACAGCCAGAGCCAGCATGCATGCAATGCAGACATGTCAGTCTACACACAGTTGAGGTTTACTTGCATGGCTTAAGTGGTTTAGTGGGCAGGGTATGCTTTTGTAAATACAAAAGCAAAACAGGAAGTCAAAACAATTTTTGGCTCCTTACTTGATTTTGAAAAAAATTAGAATGTTTTTAATGCCAAAAGGTAAATAAAAGAGGAGCATCCCAATCACTTAAGAAGAATTCCCCTGCTATTTTTCAGACTCAGTAAGTGAATATTAATTAGCAGATAAAATGACAGCAAAATTGTTACTTCAGTGTTAGTAAATATTTTTATTTTATTGTTGTTTGAATTAAAAGTAAAAATTTGATAGTCTTATTTATGACACCTTCTTTTAATGCAACTAAGAAATTGAGGTACTCAAATAGTCTTTCCTTTAAAAAAGGAACAGCTTTTCAAACACTGACAACCTTGAAAATCCTCTAAGGTGTTGCATCTAAGAACTACTTTATTTCAATGACAGTTTTTAAAATCAAAGCCACCATCCTTAATAGGCACATTTTTCTTTTTTCAATATTGGTGAACAACTGTGATGTTCTGGTCTGGAAAGTGCTAAAGGACTGTGAGGAATCATCAAAACCAATTATCTTGAACAGATATTGCAACTATGTGCTGAAATGAAGCACATGAAAATTAAAACTACAATGCTAAAAACAGAGGCATGTTCCAATTGGGAGCAAACATTGACATCACATTTCAAACACCTAATGGTAAACAGCAAAAACAGGTAACATACAATGTCAGCATGCTACTGAATTGCATCATAGGTAAATGGCATTTACACTTTTAAAATGACAGAAGGATGATTAAATACTGACTTATGTCCCTCTTCAACTTATTTTAAATTCCAAAATAGTGGACATAATCAGTGTCACTGATTAATGACATTCTAGTATGGTGCAGGACTTTCAAATACATTGATGATAAAAAGATGTACAGTTAGGTTAACACATTACAAAACTTTTTAACACTGTGTATCTTCTAATTTTAAGTAAACACACATTTTGTCCTTACACCTAACTCCCACTTACCAGATTTTCTATACTGAGAGAGGTGCTATTGGCTGCACAGAATTCAGCATCAAAGAGCTAAAAACCAGTCTCAGTTGGCAGAGACTGGCATATTCTCAGGTACACATTTGCAAAATGACTACAGGAACTTCCTGGGTAGTGACTCTGTATGACTGCAGGACAAACCTCCTTGCTGACTCTGCACTTCCAAAAGCAGTCGGATTTTGTTTGAGTCTCATTTGTTGCCCAGTGAACATGTGTGTTTCAGAGAACACTGAGAAAAACGTCTTCAAAATAATTTACTTGTTAACCTTTTCTTACTGCCCCTGGAACAAGTGGGTTTTCTTTTACCCAGAACAATCTTTCTCAAGTAAAGACCATGAAGCTGAGCTCTGTTTGTGGAGCTCAGCAATAATGAGTTCTTGAAAGGAGAAAGAACACAACTCTATACATCCTTCTCCGAAGACAGATGACATCAAACACACAGCACAAACTTCTACCAGCTTTAGAAGGAGCTACTAAGGGAAGTAAAAGCTTCTCCAAACAGAAGCCAAAAACCATAAAAGTCAAAATTTAAGAAATCTTATTGATCACACCATTTTAGCCAGATGCTAAATGGATGCTGGGTGCTGTAGGTGTGCAGTCACAAAGGCACAGCCCCTGACAGCAGATTATCCAAGTCCAGGGAACACCACAATGCACGGACACCAACAGATGGGAGAGCAGAAGGAAAGCATGAGTCAGTATTGGCCCATGTATCAAAAGAGCTGGCACATGAAATTCCAGGTATAACTGCAGGTCTGGCAGGGGACAGTCATATAATGAGGAAGAAGAAAATTTGCAACTATTTGTAGAAGGGTGATTAAAGCATTCAGTAGCCTGGGCATCCAATGTTTTATTACGACCTATGCAGTACATGTGACTTTAGCCAGGCCTCAGTCACACACTTTGGAGGGAAATGACTATCAAAGGTGAAGGTAAAAGTAAGAAAATTGAAAAGAAAGAATTTATGAAAATACACATTAGGCCTTCTAAATAAAGGGAGACATAGTTGATGTAAATTTCAGTAAAGCATTCGATGCAGAGTCAAATGAGAAAGCATTGGTTAAAATGAAGAAGGTTTCTTCAGCAACCAAGCTGAAGAAAAGGCAAGAAAACATTTATCTGAGAGGGGTACTACCAGCCAAAAGAAGGATGACTAATCAAGTTTAACAGAACTGGGATTAGGATTGCCTGTATTTATCATTTATCTAAATAATATTTCCAGAATAAGTATAACTGTGATGAAGAAATTTTCTTGTGATACAAATTCAGGAGACAATGATAATTAAGGGAAAGACTGAACTGTACACAAAGTCAAATAAGATTGCATTCAGTAGTACAAAATGTATTGTCAGGCAGCTACAGATTAAGAGCATCTACTAAGAGTTGTGAGTTCATTACCTGGAAACGAGGTAATGAGAAAAGGAAAAGAGAGACACCGAACAGCCCAAGTCTGCTCGTTCATCAGAGCACGGCTGTGAACAACAAACGCAGACCCAGAATATGGTAAATGTAGCTCATTACTGATAGAGATGCAAGAACACTATCACTGTAAAAGTTCTCTCAAAACCTCATCTGTACTGAGAAATGCTGCAGAAAACCCAGTGGAAGCCTAACAATGTAGGATTAAATGTAGGTTTGTGTATTAACATAGAAACTGACAGTCAAGGATCGCCTACAAAACTGTATTGGATCTCCTGTTAAAGCATTTTGACAATGTTGCATATATTGTTACCTTAAAAAATTCACATGTTGTATGTATTGCAATTATACACATATTTAAGTTCCACCTAAATGCTTTCTAATCCCTCATTAATGCAAGGTGTATTAAATAAAGACAAGAAATTATCTAATGAGAAAGGAGGAAACTGTGGCCAGTGATTTGCAGAAGTAGTACAGGAAGGTTCCCCTCATTTAGTTATGCTTGCATACCAATAACAAATAAGAATTAGTAATTAGCAACATATACTCTTAACCAGTCCTTAAGAATTCAAGGATTTATGGACTTGAAAAATGTAATAGAAAATATATCAGGTATAAGGGCAGAATATAAAAGTAGTGTGGAAAGAAATGAAAGGTACCACTGGAATGGCCAGAAAAAAAAACCATAAGAGAAATGAACTTCCCTAGCACTCTGAGAGCCTCCTCAACTGCAGTGATTATTTCAGCCTAGCTCAGATGATGAATCTGTCTGTAAGTTGCATATCTTGGTAGCCACCCACTGACAATTCTTGAATTTCAAGAATATATTATGACTCTGGCCAACCTCCTTCTGCATTTGTAGGAAGAAGGGAGACAGGAAAACCTCTTGGAACATTCTGCTGGGCAAAAATGCACGTAGGATGACTTGAGAATGAAGCCTGCCTGAGCAAAGCAGACCCGAGGAGCTCATTTGGTCACCCAAACAAATCTGGCAAGAACATAATACAGTCTTTAACTACATGAGGATAAAATGCACAGAGCAGGAGAGCTGAAACACTGTCTAGAAAATAAATTCAGCCTGAAGTTTTTAATATCTAATTAGCAGGCCAGATGTGATGATCTCTTCTAGCCAGCATCTGGGAATGTGGGATTCCTTGTGACAGAGGAATCCTTTTGCAGAGATCTGAATAGTTATATGTATGTGTAGAAAAAGCACCACTCCCAACACATCTGAAAATACCAAGCCCTCCTCTGCAGCTGAATACTGGAAAATGTAATTTTTAACCAGTTTCTAAAAGCATCCTATGAATATCAAAAATAAAAGTTACAGAGCTACAAGAATGGCCAAACTTATGTATTTTACTCTTCCATAAGTACATAGCAGCAGAAGCATACAGGAAACATCACTGAACAGACCAAATATTTAGATTGAGCTTTTCAGGTCAGGTAATAAACACTGCACAGAAAATCTGAATCAGGCTATAGCATGCAAGTGGAGGAGGACAGAGAGAGTATGGGAAACACCAACAGAATTACATGGTTACTCAGTTTAGATATAAATATTATCCTTCTGATTCAGATGTGTGATCATCTTTTCATTGCTGGTCCTTTGAAGTGCAAACACATATAAAATCACGAAGAGATATTTTTATCAGTTATCTGAATTATTTTCTACCATCATAATACCTGAATTATAAAGGGAAGCCACGACTAAAAGCCTTTTTATCACATAAAAGCAGTATTCTGAAGTAGTTACAATGCAAATTATGATCCATCAATATATAAAAGTAGGAATTGTAAATGCAGGAATTAGTATTTGACAAGCATCTTTCAAAACAAAAATTTAATTTACTTGTGTGTGTGTGCAATGTGTGTATACATATATATATGGTTTTTCTTCAGATAAGTATTTTAAAGACCGGCAAGTAATTCAACTACTATATAGTGGGAAGTAATTTAGGAAGATGCTGTCTTATAAAAAGTCTTTCCTCAAACTAGCACAGAAAGGAGCAGGCAGCATCCACACTGATCATCTGAGGTTTAGCACAGTGGTTCTCCCCTGGAAGAGGCACATCATCTTTCCAGGGACTGGCAGAACTCCAGCCCTGCCTTCGCAGGCAGCTGCTGACACACTGATTTGAGCCAGCACACGGCTGTCCAGGGCAGCTCCCACGTAAGGCTGCTGGTCTGGATCTGCCTGCCTCTGGCTGAGAAGCAAGGTAAGAAGCCAAACATAGCCTGCTGCTCACTGGTGATGATTCTGACCAAATGACTTGAGCACAAATCACTGATCAGTGCTGACAAAACACTAGCAGCTGGGAGAAATTCAGTGCTGTAGCCAGTTCTCAGCTACCTCTGCAGCTTCAATAATTTAACCTACAGCATGGTGTTGAACTGATCTAGCCAGAACAAAAGCCAGTAGAGGCATCACTTTAATTGAACTCTGTCTTTGATTCAGAAAGATACATTGGGTATTTCAAACACAGATTTCAGAATGGTTCCATAACACAGACACTGCTCTTTTCTGAGGGCTTTCTTCTTCTTTGGTAGAGAGAGGATGGTAGAAGCAATGCTGGCTTTGTCTGGAAGTAGGAGGGTGTTAAATCCAGTGATTGTCCATCATTCTGTCACTGTAAGACTACAGTCAGGGCACAGTCAGGCCACATCTTACTTATCATTGACTGAAATCTTGCATGTCTGGTTTTAAAACTGTCCAGATTCAAAAGGATCAACAAAGCAAGATGCCTTCTAAACCTAGTGTGACTTGGCAGGGAAAGATTTTCTGGGAATTAGAATCCGTGATCTGCAGATTTCACAGAGAAGACTGCAGATGCATTGCTTCTCATACACCATGGCTTCATTCATGCATGAAAATCAGCTGTGATTTACACAGCTACCCAGAATATATCTCCAGGGTCTGGATCTGAGTAAGTCCTAGTTTGCAGCTCTGATAACCAGAGAAGGAAGAGCTGTGACCCTTCTGTTGTGTTACCCCTTTTAGGGTATCTATGTTGCTGACTACATAGGAACTCAGTGTGCTGGAATCTATTTAGTGGATCATGCTCCTCAGGCCAGGTGCCTGGAGTTAGGGGGTGCAAAAGCTCAATTTCTAGCAAAAACCATCTTTCTGGACATACTCTAACTACAGATCTAAGCCAAACAAGTTTATTCTCTCTATAAAATCAAAAACTTATCAGTTTTATTTATGTCAGTCCACCATGCATATCTGTGCATACAAAACAGAAGCTGAAAAGAAACTACAAATACTGTATTACTGGGCTACCATTATTTGTCTTTTTTCATTGGCCATTTCTATTTTAATATCTTTCACCTCTTCGTGGGAGGATCATATATCTCTCACCAGTGTTTTCAGCTGAGGGGACTCCACACAGATTTTCAGTGGCACCAGCACCACTGTGAATACCACTTGTTTCTGAGCCCACCCTGGCTCACACCCCACATACTGCTGCTGCTGATGCATTGAAAAGCAAACACCAGAAGACAAATCTCCTTTCTGCAAGTGGCATTGCAAGGTCTTCACATATTCACTAACAGCACACTCCTCAGGCTGACTGAAGACAAAGATAATTTGAGGGAGACATATTATGTGGTTTGCACACAGAGAGGAGAGACTACCTTAGATGTAGCACAAAGAGCTCACAGTTCCCTACAGCATCTGGAAAGCGTCAGACATGTCTCCATAAGAGCAGAGGGCACACAGTTTCCAAAGGTGACTAAACAAAAACAGTGGCACCATTACCTACAAAACTGATTTGCTGACAAAGTTTTGAAAATTTACTTTTTAGAGTTTTTCAATTATTTGCTGATGCATACTGAGAAATGTACATACAGGAGACACATGTTAATTCAATTTACACATCTCCTGATTTCTGAGTTCTCACACATGGAAACCTAAAGTTGTCTTTAGTTTTTCAAGGAATTTCTTTGTGGAAAACTAGTGAGTTTTTTGCCTAGGACTGAATATTTGCACAATCTGACAAATATGTACATGCAAGCACACAGGTATGCACCAGAGCCACAAAGTGCAATGTACATCTCATCTAGTTTTTGGGGTGCAGAATGCAGCCATCGCATTCCAGTTGTTACCCCAACCTCCTTTACTAGCCAAATGGGCACTTTCAGGCTATGAGTAATTTTCTCTTAGCATAGAGGTAAAAAAAAATAGGTTCTTCAAGGGTGTGATTCATCTGTCCTGTTTCTCTCCATTCCCCACACAGGGAGCCTTGGGTGACTAACTCAGATGTAGATGTCTACATTTTGCCATATGAATCCCACTCACAGTCTGTAATTTCCCAAGTGTATCATACAAGAGCATGAGATTTCAAAACTAAAGAAGGGAGGTAACAGAGACAATTTCCCTATCCTCCCCCCACCTGTGCCAAGTTAATTATATATGTTGCTCTTATACTGTATGTGGTCGCTAGAAGATCTGACAATATACCTTGACTTGTAAGACTATCAAAATATTATCCAAGTACTACTATTTTTCTGATACTCAAGTTGAATGCTGTTATAGTGCCAAGAAAAAGCTCACAATGAATATCACATTTTCAGGAAAGGAAGGAGTTAGATGAAATTATAATTCAATTGACTAGATGAAAATTGGTTTAAGAGAAAGAAATATGCATGTCAGAAGGTTTCGGCATCTCAAAGGACAGCCTAGATTCAGGCAATCTGGAAAGAGAAAGAGGGTTGATCTGTATTCTCACAAACAACCACAGCTAATCAAATTTTCCTAAATTGATTAATAGAAACAAAAGAAGAAGCAGGGGTCCCTGTAACTGCTCTGAATATTAACTTGAAAACTGTAATCTCAAGATGCCCCTCAGTCCTGGCAAAGCTGAATTCTTAGTGATGCTGGATTTTTAACCTTCCCTGGAGGTGGCAGCAAAGGAGGAAGAAAGAGAGAAGGCACTATTTCCTTTACTTGCAGAGACATGGAGATGAGAGGAAGAAATAGCACAAGGTGTCTGTGGAAAGAAGGAGCATGAAGAATTTCAGAAGTTGAGAATCATCAAATTTTTATTTACAGCAATGAGGAGAAATTTCTAATCCTTCTATGCAGAATATGCTCACTCTAGAAGTTGAAGCTTCTGCTCCACTTTTCGGAGTAAAAGCACAACTACTTTCTTTCCTGAAATATTTACTGCTGTTTCTTGGTAAACAAAGCCAAACCAGATGACAGATATGGAACATACTATTTTCACAGAGGAAGAAAAAACAAATAAAGCAGTGCTCCACACAATATCTTTGAAGTACTTAAAAACAAAGACATATCTCAGGATCCCAAGCAATAGGATGTCTTCCTCAATAATCTGCAAGCTTCTGTTTGAGGAAAGTTGTCAGATGAGTGACCCCTATTAGTGAGTATTTTCAGTGCTCCCTTGAGAAGAGGCAGACAATGAAATTACAGTTCATGACTTTGGGAAAAGTGCTGTCACGAAAAGCTAATGATATTACCATACTGTGTGAGATATTAGTACATTACCTATAAATATACTTTACAGAAATACTGGACCACCACTAGAGTCCATGTACACCGATCTCGTCTGGAATCTGTATAAGACAATACACCTCTGCTTTTCTTTCAAGACATTGATTGGAGCTGTTTTACCTTTTTTTTTTCCAGTTTTGTCATTAATCTTACAAGAATTTCCAGACACATTTCCATATTAACATGCTTGTCTTTTTTAAAGTGAAGCACAAGAACATTTCCAATTTTAGAGGATTTTTACAACTAAGAGTAATGTATTCCTTCTATTAAAATACTTTGCAGATTCATTTTCTTCCAGCATGCATCTAATGCATTTAGGTCCCAAACCTGCAATGAGCACAGATGCAGGGGTCTGCCCACACACAGCAGGAAAAGGGCCATAATTCTGACTCATCTGGTAATTTATGCTTCTATACTGGTGTTACAATAATGTTAATATTGCATGAAAATATTTCTATAACACTTATAACATTTGTCAAAAATAATATTCAGAAATTGTCAAATTGCCACCATCATTCCTACATGATCAGAATATTTCATCTCCCGGTAGGCTGCACTGGCAAGGGCACATAGGAACACAGCAAACCCAGCACACATGCTTTGGTATTGCCACTGTTTGCAATGACCTGAGCTCAGAGGGGCAAGGACATGACATGCCAGCAAATAAAAATATCCAATTCAGTTGCTGTGAAATGCCTCCAAATTCCATGGCATAAAATGCTTTGCCTGCTGCCAACCATATAGTTAGCAGCAGACCTTTAAGGTCTAACACCACTGTCTATCATTAGAGTGTACATTCACCTCATGTTCATATCTCTCTCTTAGAAATGCAAAAGATAACCACAACTCTCAGAAAGTGCTTAGCAAGTAAAACCAACAATTTTACACTGGCCTATGTGTAGCAATGACTGTACAGAACAGGTCTAATGTATAAGCAGAATAAGTCACATGTGGAATAAACACAGGAGTTTTACATTTTTATATACATATATATACTTCGTGTCAGCTAGGATAAATTTAAAACTTGAGACCAAAATTTAAACTTTTGAATGGTATTCCTACTATCTCATTTAATGAATTAATTTGGTTAAATTAAGAAATGTTCCCCCTAATTTTTTTTCTTTTTTTTTTCACCTGTAGCATCCATCATTGATGAACTATATGAAGTTTTGCTATTTTTACTTGGATGCACACGGCCAAATTTATGCAAGTTTGCCAGTTTGATTTAATTTTGTATTTTGCTCTTCCATGTTTGCATTTCAGGTATCCTTAATCTTTTGCCATTAAGTACACTAGGAGTTACACAAATGTACCTCCTAAACTCTCAGTAAGCAGTGATGGAATTGCTGGGATGCATTTCTTTTTATTCTATGCCAATAACACCAAAAAAAAAAAAAATATTCTCAGAAAAAAAAAAAATCAACAAACCAAAAACCCACAGGATGGTTTCAAACTGCTGATTAAATGAAAAGGAAATAAGCAAATGCACAGGCAATGGAAACAAGAACAAGTACCCTGTGAAGAGTATAGAGGTGAAATTCAGTGTGTGGGTATGGGGTGAAAGGCCACAGTGAAGCTGCAACTGAAGTTGACAAGGGATGCAAAGAATAACAGGAAGGCCTTCTCCAGGATGTTAACCAAAAAATGGAGGTCAAAGAAGGTGTACCACCCGATAAACAATGCTGGAAAACTCTTAACAGTGGATGAAGAGAAGGCTGAGGTGCTCAACAAAGTTTTTGCCTCAGTATTCAATGGCAACCTCTCAAGAGGGTGGACTGCAAGATGGGGACTGGGAGAACAAAGCACTTCCCACTGAAAGTAAAGATCAGGTTCATGATCAGCTGAGGAACCTGAGAATACACAAGTCTACAGGACACAATTAGAGCATCCCAGCATCCTGAGAGAATTGTCTGATGTAGTTGCCAAGCCATTCTCTGTGATATTTGAAAGGTCATGGCAGTCAGATGAAGTCCCAGGTGACTGGAAAAGGAAAACACTGTACCCTCTTTTGAAAGGACCCTGGGAACTACTGACCCGTCAGCCTCCCCTCTGTGCATGGAAAGGTCTTGGAACAGATTCTCCTGGAAGCTGTGCTTAGGCACATGGAGGACAGAGAGGGGATTTGGGACAGCCACCATGGCTTCACCAAGAAAAAGGGAAGGGCTGCAGATGTCATTTATCTGGACTTCTGTAAAGCTTTTGACGTGGGTCCCCACCACATCCTTCTCTCTAAACTGGAGACAGAAGGGGAGACTGTTAAATGGATGAGGAATTGGTTGGATACATCCAGAGGCTTGTGGTCAATGGCTCTGAATCCCACTGGACATCAGTGACAAGTCCTGTCCATCAGGAGATTGTACTGGGACCAGTGTTACTTAATGTCTTCATTAATGACAGAAACAAAGGGATCGAGTTCACCCTCAGCACATTTGCAGATGACACCAGGCTGAATGGTGTGGTTGACACACCTAAAGGACAGGATGGCATCCAGAGGGACCTGGACAAGCTCGAGAATTGGGCCTGTGGGAATCTCATGTGGTTCCACAAGACCAAGTGCAAGGTGCTGCACCTGGGTCAGGGCAATCCCTGGTGTCAGTCCAGTCTGGGGGATGAACAGACCTAGGGCAGATCTGCTGAGAAGGACTTGGGGGTGCTGCTGGAGGAGAAGCTGGACCTGACCCAGCAATGTGGGGTCCTGAAAACCAATTGTATCCTGGGCTGCATCCAGAGCAGCGTGGGCAGCAGGGCCAGGGAGGTGATCCTGCCCCTCTCCTCTGCTCTGGTGAGACCTCACCTGCACTGCTGCATCAGCTCTGGGGTCCTCAGGACAGCAAGGACCTGTTGGAGCAGGTCTAGAGGAGGGCCACCAAGTAAATTGGAGGGATGGAGCACCTCTCCTACGTGGAAAGACTGAGAGAAATGGGAGTGCTCAGCCTGACTTTCCAGTACCTAAAGGGAGCCTAGAAAAAAGCTGGAGAGGGACTTTTTACAAGTATGTAGTGACAGGACAAAAGAGAATGGCTTCAAACGGAGAGTAGGTTTCGATTAGATTTTGGGAAGAAATTCTTTACTGTGAGGTTTGTGAGGCACTGGCACATGCTGCCCAGAGAAGTTCTGGATGCCCCATCCCTGGAAGTGTTCATGGCCAGCTTGAATGGGCTTTAAGCAACCTGATCTAGTGGAAGGGGGTTTGGAACAAGGTGATCTTTGAGGTCCCTCCCAATCTAAGCCATTTGATTACTCTACAGCTGAAGCAAAACTGTTGCTCTGAATGACTGAGATGAGTTTATTAAAAGAATCTTTAACTCAAATGACAGACCTAAGTATAAAAGATATGACTGTGTGTGTGAATGCATACATGTGGCAGAGTGGGAGATGTGGAATTACATAGATATGTATGTTACTGGATAAAACAAGATCATATTTGGGAAGAAAATAAAACAGGTGCAATTCCTATGGTCTTGAAATCTTCTCTTGGAAAGGTCAAATCATTCAACTCTTCTAGATCCTTCCCAAGTTTCACAGTTATTGGGTCAATGTCACTCAAGCCATAACACAATGAAAAACATTGAGTGCTTTTTTTCTTCCTACTAAATGATTAGAAAGCCTTCTCTGATTCATTTCTGCCCACATGAAATTACAAATAAAACCAAAACCAAGTAAGGCAACACCTTTTCCTACCACTAGGTAAGCTGTGGCCCTCAGATGTGCAAACACAACCACCGTCATTATACTTCGAGGGTCCATATTCCAAGGGAGCTGTAGCGCAAGGAAGAATGCAGAGAAGATTATCTACAGGCTCATCATTCTGAAGCTAGATGATGAGAAGTTGTAGCTGGAGTTTATTAGTTCTTCAGTCAGTCAAAGTCATTACTTGGGTTTTTTTACTTACTTGCATTAAATTAAGATAGCTTGAAGGCACATGGAGCAATTTACCTTACATGAACTAAATGAATTAACAAAATTGCACATGGAGAAACCATTATCTGATCCCTGGTTGCAATACTTCACACTTCATTAGCATCTGTCATCCAAGATCTCAAAGCATTCAGAAGCCAAAATCTTCTAAAGATGAGTCCTACCTTGCTCAGAGGTTACTGCTTGCACAGGTTTGTGTCTGCCTCTCACTGAAGGCGTCTGTGAGGCCTTTACAGGTCCAAGGCCATATTCACAACAAAAGTCTGAAAATCTGACTGAAAGGAGCAGATTTGCAGGCACAGGTCCATGCACAGCTGGAAGGGGCACCAGGAGGCACACAGGGGCCAAATGCACAAGCAGAGCATTCTTGTTACATCTCCAGAGCTCTGCTTGCATAGGCACTTGACAGGGAAAGCACTTGAGAGCACAGTTTCTGCAAATGGCTGTATTTGAGACAACTGTTTTGGAAAGGGCAGACACACCCACCCATTATGCTTCACTCATCCACAAACACACATCTTTGGATTACTGTATTCCTTCTCATTTCCTGCAAATAAGTTTGTCCTTCCTTTTTCTCAATATACTGTAAGAAGATAAAATTGAAAATTAAGGAAATTAATAAATAAGAAAGACCAAGCACATTTGTTAGGATTGTTTGGCCACTAGGGAATGAAAATGGCAGTCTCCACCACAGTGTGACACATTATGGGGCTTCATGAATGTAAAAGCCATGATCTCACAAAGAGAAGCATTCCTCCAAGGAGTGTAGACAGGGAACTGTGGGCAGAGGATTGAATTTTGCACAATTTTAACTACTGGTATTTAATTTCCAACACTGACTCCCTTGGTAAGAGATGAAATTCTCAAGGTGTGGCACTGAAGAAGACTCAGGATGGTGACAGCTGAGGACAAATCTCTGTATTTCTGACTGTCAATGTCATACCTGTAGAGTCAATTGCAATGTCTGAAACAATCCAGAACTGCACAGGTACAATGCTGACATAAAGCTTTAATAATTCCATTCCCTTTTATATGCAAATTCTTTTCTGCACATCACAGAATCTCATCCAATGACCTGATTTCATACACTGAAATTTCTGAACTAATTTACAATAAATACACAGATGGATGCACACACAAATATATATATATATATATCTGTATGTATGTATATATATATATGTATGTATGTATATATATATTATATATATAATTATATATATTATATATATGTATATATGTATATATGTGTGTATATATATGTATATATGTGTGTGTATATATACACATATATATATGTATGTATATATATTTTATATATATAATTATATATATTATATATATGTATATATGTATATATATATGTGTGTATATATATGTGTGTGTATATATATATGTACACATTCTATAAAACACACTTAAACATACCACAGAAAGACTGCAGAAACTGCCAGTAAGGAGTGGTCAAGACCCTCCTTATAGATATGATGAGTGACATGATAACACTTTGCATCAAAAACATTCTTCATGCAAGATTGTTAGCCATCAGGATCCAGAGTATCTGGATATATTCTCTCCCACAGCTGATGCAGCTGATATAAAAAATACTGAACTTACTAACTCAGTGTAGTTGAAATTACCAAATTGACTTCATAGCTCACTAGTCAAGACATATACTTAGGAACCTGACTGATTCAATCACAGAATAATTTGGGGGTTTTATACTTTGGCTTTGGTTGTGGGGTTTTTATCAGAGGGGAAAATGAGTGAGAATTTTCTGATTAAGCACAATTTTAAAATACACTATTTTTTCTCACTGTATATCCAAACTCTCTTCTTTTTCACGTTGGGTCTACATCCCAAAGAACAGCAATCAGCACACACACAGCAGTACTGACTAGAGGGTGTGTCTTACTCTTTTTAGTCTACATGCACTACATAACACAGTAGGGCAAACATTCAGAAGGGTTCAGTTTTCTTTCAGGCCCCAACACAAATCTGATTTCTCTGGCTTGCTGAGTGAGCACTGGCACTGACTTCTTGGAAAAATGAAGGCAAGGAAAGGACAGACACCCCTATGTGTTTGCAAAGTACAGCAGACTCCAGCAATTCAGCATGCTGGTGGTTGCATCAAAGCTACAGCACATGGGTAGATGCCACATTACCAGTAGATGCCATATTACCACAGCAGTATCAGCAGAGGCATTCAATACATTCAGAATTAAATTTCTCTTTCAGAAACACCCCAACTGCACTGAAAGCAGTGAGGAGAGTGCCTACTGACTTCAGTGGGCAAGTGATTGACTAAAATATGAATATCAATCTAATATCGCTATCTAACTGAGACGGACAAACACAAGGATATCACCATAAGTCTCTACAGAGAGCATCACACTTCACACACAGCACTTTTCATACTTGTCATGATATATTACAAGGTAAACTTCCACTGTTTATGCAGGATTAGATTTTTTCAGAGACAGAAAATACAGTTAATGAATGAAATACAAGAGAATATCCTTTTTAAAAAGCCTAAACAAATATCACCTCTTATTAATATGCTGTCTTTCATTCCTTCCACAACACCACAGTCCAGGATATTTTGAGTGATTCCAGTTCAATTTTCATTAAAGTGGAAGACTCAAGTGTCTCTATATAATGTAAGTTAATAAGCACATCGTAAAGAAAAGATCAACCCTCCTGCTCTGTCTGCAATCTATTCCTAAACCATAGAATACTTAACTGCAGCACACTGAGATTTTAATTTAAGATAAAACTCAGAAACATCTTAATTTTAAAATAACTGACATTTAATTGTAATTTAATTTTTAGCCATTTGTGAATTCCTATAAGTTAAACTAATACAATTGACCACTCATGATGTTTGAATGGATTTCTTTGGGAAGTTTTAGTAAAAAGCTTTGAAACACTACTCTTAGACTCATAGAATCATTTTAGATTGAAAAAGACCCTTAAGATCCTCAAGGCCAACCATTAACCTATTTCAGCCAAAACCAGCACACTCAGCACTTCCAAGTCCACCACTAAACCATGTCCGTAAGTCCTACATCTACCACACATCTGTTCAATATCCCTAGGGATGATGATGATTCAACCACTTCACTTCCCTAGGCAGCCTGTTCCAGTGTTTGACCACTCTTTTTAGTGCAGAAATTGTGGCAGCTTTCCAGCCACTCTGCCCCAGCCTGTAGCATTGCATGGGGTTGAATGGTTGGTTGAATACACAGTGACTAAGAAAATTGTTGCTAAGCAGTTATGGATGGGGCAATGTCATTAAATGTAGACCAGAGCATACAGGTATTGCAGAGACGGTGGAAAGAATTGTTTTCAACATCTTCCCTTCTAAGAAAAACAGTTTCCTTCATAGGCAAAGAGAACTAGGTAGGTCCTGATGAACCAAACATTAAACAAATGATTCTACAGAAAATTTCTTTGCCTAAATTATTCCAGTGGCTTCCCTGTACACAGGGAACATAGGGACATCACTGCTGCTATCTTGTAAGCAAGGCACTCACCAAATGCACCACCAGAGACAGTTTCCCTCTCTAAATATGCCTCCTCAAATTCTTTCTTCATGTAATACCTTTGCAGTGGTTACTCCCCATTTTTTGCAGCTTATTGTAAATAAGCATTTCCTACTGTTATACTGACTTATTAGCTTTGGACAGGCAGTACATCCTACTCTGACAATTGTCACCAAGGGTTTCATTCCACCTTAACATCAGATAGTCATCACTTAAAAGAAAAAGTAAAAAGGAAGGGATTTGTTAGGAAGATAAAAAATACACTCTTCAAAACAAATTTGGTTTTCTCTGTAACTTAAAACTAGCTTATTTGCAGCCATGCATATACTTGTCTAGGTGTTTAGTCCTCCCTAAAACTCCAACAGGTATCCTGGCTGTTAGAGCAATAGCACAGGAGGTCACATCATTAAGTCTCTTCAGTGCAATTAGCATTTTGATAGATATAACTCTCTTTATCCTAACAATATTCTTTTGTAGGTTTGTCTGGGAAGTGAATGCAGCCACTTCTGATGCCACCTAGAACTGTGCATCTGGAGATTTCAAGGACATCTCTCCTTCCCAGGTCATGTCTAAATGACCACTGCATGTACAGCCTACATAAATATACATGAATAGCTCTAGAGCTTTGTATCAGGGCACTCTGCATCTACTTCCTTTCTCAATTTTCTTCTATCAGACATTGTTGGGACTAAGTCCACTAAATTATTTAAAAATACATTAGTAATAGGCATACTGCATTCAATTTGTGCAAAATTCAGGAATAAAAAATACCCCCAACAGATCTCCTTTGAAGAGGAGCAGATTTTAAGAAGCTCAGACTGTTCTAGAAAATGGGAATACACAGCTATATCCATTGCCTCTTTTATAACAAGGACTATAAAGTGATTGAGAGCATCTGGAGCCATTGAGCTTTACCTGTCAATACCCCAGCAGTAAAAAATTCATGAGTCTGTTACCAGTCACAGGCTAATCTAACAGCTTCCTCAGGGAAAAACCACATTTTGGGTCCTGTTCTGATCCCAGCTTGGCCAAACATAAAGATAGGATCTAAGTAACTCTCACCTTATCCTGATATGACTCATCAAAGCTATTTCTAAGTGGTTTGGTTCTTTCATCTTCATTAAAGATTGACCTACAAATTCCTTATTTGTTTCACTAGAAACAAAATACTTTTTAGCATGTTTGGAAAGGGGCTATTTTTGGGAATACAAAGACACAGCTGTTCCTTTTACAGTTACAGCAGAAGGATGCGTGCTGTTTAAAATGTGCATGGTGTACACACAGCTGCTTGCCTCAGCCAAAGGTGTGGTGTGACTGGGGGAAGGATGGGAGTCTCAAGAGCAACAGCTTTCTCAGTCTCTAATGGATTGTTCTTTGAGGAGCTGGGACTACACAAAAAAAAAAAAAAAAAAAGCAGGAATTGTCAGGACAAGAGGGCTGAGGCTATGGAGAAGAGAGATATGAAGCTGAATGTGAGGAGAAGTAAATGGGAAAGAACAAGAGTGCAGAAACAACGTGTGATGAAAGATGAGGTTAAGATGACAGATGGCAAGCAGAAATGCACCACGGCTTATATCTGTGCCAGAAACCACTGATAATATAAGGATGCTAGCTGTAGAATCATATCTATGCATATTTTATATATGATATATTATATATACACACACATTCAGAAAAATGCTTTATAAGACATTTAAACAATACTTAGATAGAGATTTCCCCATCCCTCTGTTCCCTCAACCATGGGTTACCAAGGTACATTAATGAAGCAAGCCTCCACCTCAAACATGCTCACTTGAAAACCAGCAGTAGTGAGTATCTTTCTCACTGCTCCTTCTGGGTTTGCAGAAAACAAACACTCCTATGCATATTTTCCATGCCAGCCTAAAGGAAAATTTGGTGGCAAATTAAAAATATGGGGGAATTGCTGAACAAACAGCGCACTAAAATATTTAGCAAATTGTGAAGGACTTTCAGAAGACTCCATCTAGCACTTCTTAAAATGTTATATTTTTAAATAAATCATCATCTTAAAATAGAGCAATGTATGAAAAAAAATATCTGGACAGAGGCTAGTAAAAGGCCCAAACTCTTCCCATTTCCATAACATTCTTCATTCCCTCACTACCACAGCATCCACTCTTATCTTTGCTTCTTACAGTTGTAAAAATGTATGCAAACAGTAATGGAACAAGTGATTGCAAAATCCAATTTTCCTGCTCCTCGTACAAATTTCCAATACACTAAAACACCCACCTATGCTATCTTACTCACTGCAGGAAAGCCCATGTGCTAGTTGCTACAAAATGTATTTTAAAAGACATACTTGGACCTCTGAACACACTTACACACACACCACCAACAGACCATTCAAAACAAAGAGATCAGTGATTATACTCCTAAGATTCTGCTCTATCACCATACTGTACTGTAAATAAAAATCAACTCCTAGAACTATTTAATGTTTAAGATATTATATTTCTAATGAAATCTCTGCACTTACTAAGCCACCAACAGATACCCAGTACTTCATTTTCTCTGCAGAATAAGACAAGCAAGTAAAGGAAAGTGTAAGCAGCATAAATTGACAATGGAGGCAATAAAGGACTAAAGGCAATGAGAACTCACTGGGTCCTTTAGAAGTCCATTGCCAGAGCCACAGACTGATATCTTTTTCATAGATTAAATATTTTTCCTTACACTTCTATTACTTTTTCATGCATTTTTCTGTTCTTCTGGACATTAAGTTCTCTGGACATTGCTAAGTAATCCCTTCAAAAAGCTGACACAGTTCCATGGCTCCTTATAGGAGCTCTGAGGAATTCAAGGTTTTTAACCTTTTTGGGCCCATCACTGCAGGCTGGACATTGAGGTGCTGGATAATGTCCAGAGAAGGGCAACAGGGCTGGTGAAGGGTCTGGAGCACAAGTTCTGTGAGGAGCAGCTGAGGGAGTTGGGGGTGGAGAAAAGGAGGTCCAGGAGAGACCTTATGGCACTCTAAAAGTGCCTGAAAGGAGGCTGTAGCCAGGTGAAGGCTGGCCTCTCCTTCTGGGTAACAAGCAATAGGAAAAGAGGAAGTGGCCTCAAGGTATGTTGGGGGATGTTTACATTGGATATTAGGAATGACTTCTTCATGGAAAGGATTGTCAAGCATTGGGCCAGACTTCCCACAGAAGTGGTGGAGTCACCATCTCAAGAGATATTGAACAGATGTGTGATAGATGTGGGACTGAGGGACATGGTGGACTTGGCAGTGTTGGGTTAAGTTGGACTCAATGATCTTAAAGGCCTTCTCCAATCCCAAGAATTCTGTGATTCTTCTTGTGGAGAGCATTTTAATGCAAATAGAGTTTTGTTAAACATGCTGCCAGCTCACACAGTGAACAATATTCCGTTATCAAACACCAAAGCATGAAATTTTGAGAAGAAATGTTGGCCACTAGCTATTTCAAACATGCATGCAGTCTCAAATACCTTCACAACATGGAGGGAACCCACCTATTAAATTCACACCATGGGATCTTTGCCTCTTTGGGTACATTGCTGAGCTGCATGGCTGACTTTGGACAGAAAATGCAAGTGGATTGATTCAAGGATATTCTCAGCAATACATCTTGGTAAATAAATGATAAAATTGTGTCTATGTGGAAGATGTGTTACCTAACTGAATTAGGTAACTGAGTTAACTACTTCAAACCTCTGAGTTTAAAAGCAGCAAACTTGAACCTTTCCCATGAGCTCAAAGTGTTGAACTTGCTGTTAAACTACCATTATAAAATAGCAATCCCTAGTACCATGTATCATATACAATAGATTTATATATTTCTTTGCCACGCTTATTTGTATTCATATCTGATTCTTAAGAAATTATCACCCTGAGCAAAGCATAAGGCTTCACTATCCAGGAGGTAGCAAGCCAGATATAATCCCAAACACAGTTTGTCAGATCCAGCTGCAGACATCAAGGAAGCCAGTTATTTGGATTTTTTTATTGTTATTGCTTTGGCTTGCAGCACAGAGCTCTGAAAACTCCACTGAGACCATGGATTCTTGGGACCAAAGTGTAGAGATTATCCAAACACATAGGAAAGGAGTGACACTGAGACAACAAACAATGTGAAGAAAAAAGATGGACAACTGAAAGGAAGAGAAAAGCATTACCTCAATTTAACAAAAGGAGACCTGAGGTACAGGCAGACTCCAGCTTCCCCAGAGTGGCAGCACACAAAAGTTAATTGTATCTCAAGTCTCTGTCCAATAACTTAACATCCAGACTGATTCTTTCTTAAAGAGAAATCAAGAAGTATGAATCTCAGAGTAGCACTACCAGAATAATGACAAATTTTCTGGATGACAATGATTGATAATTGCCCCTGCCACTTGTGATAGGATTACTACAAGTCTTACAGCTACAGTTATACCCAGCATCACAGCAGCACAGTGCAGCTCTGCAAAAAAATCAGATACTCTGATTATAATTTCTGGCAAACAAGCAGCTGAATTAGCAAAAGCCTATCACAGTTAGCACTTCTGGCAAAACCCTACCCTCTAAGTTCAACCAAAAGTACTGAAGACATAGGAAATAAATAATTAAATTCTCTTAAAGCGACCCCTCCAGAAGTGCTGGATCCCAGCATGCAATCAGATTGTTGCCTATTAATTTTGGTTAGACAACTCAATATCAAGGGCTACTACCTTTCAGGTGTTTCACATAAATTAAATTATATTAAAAATTTTGTTTTAGGAAGATTAGTATCATTAATTACCCTGCTCTCATGATGGATGACCATCGTGATAGACAAGTCCTGCCCATCAGGTGTCTGTATTGGGACCAGTGTTACTTAATGTCTTCATTAATGACAGAAACAAAGGGATCGAGTTCACCCTCAGCACATTTGCAGATGACACCAGGCTGAATGGTGTGGTTGACACACCTAAAGGACAGGATGGCATCCAGAGGGACCTGGACAAGCTCGAGAATTGGGCCTGTGGGAATCTCATGTGGTTCCACAAGACCAAGTGCAAGGTGCTGCACCTGGGTCAGGGCAATCCCTGGTGTCAGTCCAGTCTGGGGGATGAACAGACCTAGGGCAGATCTGCTGAGAAGGACTTGGGGGTGCTGCTGGAGGAGAAGCTGGACCTGACCCAGCAATGTGGGGTCCTGAAAATCAATTGTATCCTGGGCTGCATCCAGAGCAGCGTGGGCAGCAGGGCCAGGGAGGTGATCCTGCCCCTCTCCTCTGCTCTGGTGAGACCTCACCTGCACTTCTGCATCAGCTCTGGGGTCCTCAGGACAGCAAGGACCTGTTGGAGCAGGTCTAGAGGAGGGCCACCAAGTAAATTGGAGGGATGGACTTCTCCTGTGTGGAAAGGCTGGAAGAATTAGGACTGCTCAGCCTGGAAAAGAGCAGGCTTTGGGGTGATCTAACTGCAGCCTGTCAGTTAGGGAGCCTAGAAGAAAACTGGAGGTGGACTTGTAAGAGCATTTAGTGACAGGACAAGGGGGAATGGCTTTAAACTGACAGAGGGCTGGTTTAGATGAGATATTAGTAAGAAATTCTTTGCTTTGAGGGTGGTGAGGGGCTAGAACAGGTTGCCCAGAGAAGTTTTGGATGCCTCATCCCTGGAAGTTTTCACAGCCAAGTTGAGTGGGGCCTTTGAGCAGCCTAGTCCAGTGGAAGGTGCTCCTGCCCATAGCAGAGGATTTGGAACGTGATGGTCTTTAAAGTGCCTTCCAACCCATTTTATGTTTCTATGATTCTCTGATTCCAAAATATGTGAGTGATCATAGCATCACTGCCATATCCTGACTTCATAAAATTACAAATTCAAAATTAGAAGACACATGTTGGTGCAGGAGCACTGATAAACCAGGTAGCTGATGTTAAGTTTTGTTTCTATGGAAATGTTTATTCTGTAATTTGGGGAAGAAATAGAAAATTGTCAGTCCCAAGCTACAACATATTACAGATTTAAAATTCCCATCTCTTTCATCCTTTTCTTAGTACAACCCCAAGGTATCCTAGGTACCTCAACCTTCTTGTCCAACTTAACTTGTGTTTCCCTGCTTCTCCCTCATCATCTCATTTTTTTCTTTTTCTTTTCTTTTCCTTTCCTTTTTCTTTTGGTTTTTTTGGGTTTTTTAAGTCTAATGAATATCCCACATTCAGGAGCAGGGTTTTTTTCTGGGTGTGAGCTGCTGCTTCTACAAGTGCACGCTTGTGGTCAGCAGCACTCCGTGAACAGTAGCATTGTGCTTGTGTAGCTGCAAAGACATGATTACATCTGTTTCAGTTTGAGATTTCATTGTGCATGCCTTATAAAGCACACTGGAGCAGGCACCTGTTTCATATTAAAGTCCACATCCTTAAGGTCATTCAAAACAACCAAAACTGAAGTTTAGACCAAGACTGTGTCCTGCTGTCACCCCTCCCAAATATAGCACTGATACACTTCTTTGTTTCTCCCATATCCATCTTCTGGCTGCCAGGATACAAGATAACACTACTGCTTATGTCTTTCTCATCACTTTGGAAAACTCATTACTTTCTCCAACATCCAAAAAAGAAAGAGCTAGACCAGCTTAGGAGAGTCAAGGTTTAGTTATGCGTTAATCACAGTATTAATGTGTGGCAATCTTTTATTGTGAAAATAAGATTCATAGTGTAGCCAAATGGGAGTTTCTACACTGGAGGAGAAAAGGCAACAAAGAGCTGGAAATGCTCCTCTTCCCCTTTCCATCTGTTTCAGAGGATGGATCACACAGTGCAGGATCAAGGCAGAGACTTCCATGTTACCTCTATAGGATCTACATGCTCTCTCCACTCCTTTTCCATTGCACCACTGGGGAGAATGCAGAGAGGAACAGCCAGACATTCCAGATGGCGGGATCAGTGCTAGAAGTGGCCAACCAGGCCCATGATACCAGAGCAGGAGTAAACTAAGACTGCCTTAAAGCATGCTTCCTCATCCCAAATGACACTATGCAGCCTATGACATTATGCACCTATGTGGTTTATCTTAAAACCTGGAGCAAAGTTTTCTAATACTGTCTCTCAAACTCCTATATATGACAGGCATATGCACAGCCACACACACATCAGGAAGACCTCCACACAATGGCTGGGGACCAAAGGGTTATCCCTACACACCATAGTGTGCTACTGGGGCAAGAACTACAGACAAGTGCCAAGGAGTTTTCCCAGACAAGAGCAGCTGCTGATTTAGCAAAGCAGGGACCTTTACACATTCTGATTAAGGCTTCTGCTGTACAGTGATCTCTTTGGCCCCTATTATTCACCCTTCTTCTCACCTGCTGAGGCTTTAGATGTACTTGCCTCAAATGTCAACATCCTTTACTCCTTTTTCTTTCCATTTAATCAATTATTTTTAGCTCCGTTCTTCACCTACCCAAAAAAGCAGAGATGCCACCTTTAATTAAAGACAAAAACACACAAACACACACCATTCCCTCAGGCACTGAGCCTGCAGAGATTAATATGTACATGCACATAACCTCCAATATGTCAGGCTGGAGATGACAAGGCTGGACAAACGCAGGGGACATGGCACCCTGCCTATAAACCCTGAGACTAACAAAACAGATCTACTTGTGCTCTTTAAATCTCATCTCACTCCTCTCTGCTTACTCTGTTAGGAAGGTAATCTCCTGGTTCAGGGCATTTCTATAAACTCCATCATACAGCTCCTGTATGTAGCAGGTGCCCTTTCCTAAACAGAGGAGGCATTCTTCTTATGAGTAAAAGGATTAAAGCAAATTCCAAGTACTCAAAACCAATTCTGGAGCTTCAAAAATGCTCCAAAATCCTGAGACTGAATTAACATAGAAAGCTGCTTTGAAAATAAAAATGTGGATTACTACTATCAGGTTAAGAACTCTGTCCTCTGCTACAAGGAGATCTAACCAACCTTTTTTTAAAACTCAGACCAGATCTCCTACATGGATCTATATTTTAGTGAGAAAGTATTGGGCAGTCAAAGAGTAGTCAGATAATAACTATGATATTATTAATTTCTGGGAATGTTGAATTCAAATGAAGTGAGTTGTCCACTTCCTTCTTCAGTCAAACTACCCTGTGTTTCCAGTTGCTCTTGCTGTACCCCCTGAGCCTGCTGAGATCTGTGAATGCAGCTCTGCCAAGCCTCAAGTGTCTGAACCTAATGACTCAGACCCTTCTCTTCACAGTCTTGAGGCTGGCTTACACTCTAAGGATTTCTAAACCTTTGTGTTTAGAAATCTTTTACTTGCCTTCTAATTTATTTATTATCACACTGAAAATAAATGTTCACCTCCTCCTGATTTGTGCGCTTAACCATCTCCAGTTTAAGCCCAAAGGGAAATAGACACATAAATAAGCAAGTCCCAGGTCTGCTACCAAAGCATCCATCACTTTTCATTGCCCAATTCTCAGTGTGAAGAAGTGCTATTTTACGCTTGTACTAGACATATAGTCAGCTGCATCACTCACAGCTACTTCCAGACTCCCATCCCACCTAATTCCAGCCTTCCCCTAACATCTCGCTCCTGTCATATATTCCTCCTCTTCTGCTCCCCACAGCACTGCCTGTAATCCCCTCTGAGTCCAACTTCTTGTGCCTTAAGGGACAGATACTTTCTTATAGTTTCCCACTTATTTGTGTCCTTTCCCCTTTCCTGCTGTCCCTCACAATGCCATGACTGCACTCTCATCTTCTCTCTTCATTTCTTTTCTCCCATAGCAACTAAGCAACCACAGCTCTTCTAGTGAATAGCCTTGCCAGCACAATGCAAAATGCTGACTATTTTGCAGACTGTTCTCATTAATCTGGTGGTTACCTTCTGAGGGCATTTAAAACACCTTACCTAACATGAAGCTTACGTTTAATGCAATAAAATAAAACAAAGATGTTATTTTATTTTATTAAGATATTATCAGTGTCACTGATGGCAGTTTAATGATAATTCACATTCAAAAAGTGCTGCTTCTCATGTGGAAGGAAATATGCTCTAACCTCAACAGCCATAATACTATTTGAGAAATGAAAGATCCCCAAAGGAAAGATAGTGATCTCAAAAATTATGCAGGAGGGATCTGAAGAAAGTGGCACGCTACTGCACAGGTCTGAAAACCCAGTCAGAATCGTTGACTGAGCTGAAACCTTTGGCACTGCTGTCTATGTCCAGCAATGAAACACGAAGGGTCTGGGAACCACTTCCACTTGAGGAAATACCCAGGATAGGTTCAAGGGAGCTCCCTGATGGTCAGCTCCAGAATCCAACACCTGCTTCCAGGCTCTGCTCCTGCTCCTCTGCTCCCTGCTGCCCACAGCTACAAAACCTGGTTTGCAAGAGCAGCCAGCTTCCCACCCAGTCCTCACTCCTAAAGTCAAGGAGTAGTACCACTGGACATCTCAAACACCAGCTGTGTTTAGACAACCAAATCCCCTCCTGGGAAACAACAGCACAGCTTCAGTGCTGCCACCACACCCCCAGGGACAGTGCAGACATACCCTCTGCCATGACTGGACGGTGCTTTGTATCTCTGAACACTGACTACAGTTTGTCCTCTCAGCAACTTTTTATGAACTGAGCAAGACATTTGCACTGAACAACACGGCATTTTCCTTACAATTTTCCAGGAAGCTCACCTTAAACAGAAATGCTATTTATTATGGTAAGAATGGTTCCTTAACTCAGCTTGATTTGGCGAAGATTTTATTTTATTAAGAATATTATTATAATGCCTGGAAGGAAGAAGAAGAAAAACTGCACATGTTCTAAAAATATTACAGATTGAACTCTGATGTCCTAGATATACTGTATGTAATAAGTCAGATATAGATGTGATATATATCCATGTAACCACCATGATTTAAACATCTGGAAGGTAAGTAAAAATGAAAGCCTTAATGAAAAATACAGTACGAGATAAAGAATCATATATTATAGCTTTATAAACTGTCTTTGAATTCAGCTGGGAAGAACCATATCACTATAGGGCATTTGAACTGCCTTCTAGAGAACAAACTCTAGTAGTACTTTTCAGGCTTACAACATAAAACAAAACATATTTTGGGAACTAATAAAAATAGAACGCTGACAGCCCTGGCATGCAGCTCTCCCAAGGATATTTTGTTACCAAATAAGAAAGACTTAACTTCACAGTATAAAAAAACTTGCAGACTGCTAGATTCTGACAAACTATGGAACTGCTTTGGGTTTGTGTGGCAAAGCTTCGGTAGCTGGGGATCTACAGAGTGACTCCTGTGAGAAGCTGCTCGAAGTCTTCCCCATGTCCAACAGAGCCAATGCCAGCTGCCTTCCAAGATGGACCCATCACTCACAAAGGCCAAGCCCATCCATGTCAGTGTTAGTGCTGCTGGGATAATCATAGAATCAGAAAGTCATTAAGGTTGGAAAAGACCTCCAAGTTCACTGAGTCCAACCTTACACCAAATGTCACCCTGACAATTAAACCCTAGCACTAAGTGCCACATCCAGTCCTTTCTTGTACACTTCCAGGGAAAATGATTCAACCACTTCCCTGGGCAGCTCACTCCAATGCTTAACCACCCTTTCCATGAAGAAATTCTTCCTGATGTCCAGCCTGAACCTCCATGGTACAGCTTGACACCATTTCTTCTTCTCCTGTCGCTGATTGCCTGGGAGGAGAGCCCGACTCCCACCTGGCTGCAAACTCCTTTCAGGCAGTTGTAGAGAGTGATAAGATCACCCTTGAGCCTCCTTTTCTCCAGGCTAAACACTCCAGCTCCCTCAGCTGCTCCTCACAGGACTTGTGCTCCAGACCCTTCACCAGCTCTGTCGCCCTTCTCTGGACTCATTCCAGGACCTCAGTGTCCTTCATGTAGTGAGGGGCCCAGAACTGGACACAGCACTCAAGGTGTGGCCTCACCAGTGCTGAGTACAGAGGGACAATCACTGTCCTGGTCCTGCTGGCCACACTATTGCTGATACAGGCCAGGATGCCATTGGCCCTCTTGGCCACCTGGGCCCACACTGGCTCATGCTTAGCCATTGTGACCCAGCAGCTCCAGGTCCTTTCATCCGAGTTGCTTTTCAGTCACTCTGCCCCCAGCCTGTAGCACAGCACAACAACTCACAGGTTGTGAGGCAAGAGCAGGACCCAGGTCCTGGCCTCATGTTGAGCCTCGTACAGTAGGCTCTGGACCATTGATCCAGCCTGTCCAGATCCTTCCTGCCCTCCAGCAGATCAGCACACCCACCCAACTTGGCATTGGCTATAAACTTACTGAGGGTGCACTCAATCTCCTCATCCAGATAAAGACATTAAACTGGCCCCAATACCAAGTCCTGGAGAACACCACTGGTGACCAGCCATCAGCTGGATGTGACTCCATTCACCACAACTCTCTGAGCCCAGCCATCCTGCCAGTTTTAACCCAGATAAGAGGTCACCTGTCTAAGCCATGGGCTGCCATTTTCTCCAGAGGAAGTCAGTGTCAATGGCTTTACTGAAGTCCAGGTCAACTGCAAAAGTCTTTTCCTCATCCACTAGGCAGGTCACCTGGTCATTAAAGGAGATCAGGTTGGTCATGCAAGACCTGCCTTTCCTAAATCCAGGCTGGCTGGCTGGGCCTGATCCCCTGGTTGCCCTACAAACACTGCCTGATGGCACTCAAGATGATCTGTTCCACACTGGGGCAAGGGAAGACTGTGAAGAGTTCTCCCCTGAAAAAGAAGGAATGGCAGAGACAACATGTGATAAACTGACTGCAGCCTCTATTTACTATCCCTATGCTGCTCTGAGGGAGAAGATAGAGAAAATCAGGAGTGAAGTTGAGCCCAGTAAGAAGGGAAGGGTGGGGGGAGGTGTTTTAAGATTTGGTTTTATTTATCATTATCCTACTCTGATTCTGACTGGCAGTAAGTTAAATTAATTTCCCCAAGCTGAGTCTGTTTTGTGTGTGACAGTAACTGCTCAGTGATCTCCCCATGCCCTTATCTGGGCCCATGAGCCTTTCACTATATTTTCTCTCCCCTGCCCAGCTGAGGAAGGGAGCAACAGAGCAGCTTTGGTAGCCACCCAGCATCCAGCCACAGTGAACCCAGCAGAGCACACAGCAATAAAAATTTTCCTTTATTCTCTGTCGCCTCAACTTTAGTCCGGAGGAAAATGTAGTTTTCCTTTTCCTTCAGGGAAAACACTTTTAATTTTCTTGTTCATTCAGTTCTTGGCCTCTGACAAAGGAGTCAAAAGGGTGGCAGTTGCCAAAGTCACTTATTGATTTTTCTTGTTTTATTTATGAATTCCAGACATGCAAGTGCCTGTCTTCAAATTTTAACACCTGGTATTTCACACCATTAAGTAAATTGCCAGGAGGACTACTTCCTTTCCACCTCTGCAACTTCCACATAACTAGTCAGCTGCCCTCACAGAAAGTTCATCAAACTTTGGCTTTCATAGAAAGTTTTCAAACTTAGGCCTTCATCACTAGAGCTGTATGTGAAAGTTACCTGCCTTTTCTACTTTAAATAAGGCTTTCTTCTGTGGTCTTAGTCTCCTAGTACATGGGAAGGAAAGCTCTCTATTAAGATGAAAAGTAATAGGAAGCAAAGGGAAAAGTAAAAAGGTACAGTATGAGATCAACAGGAAGTTTCAAGGCTAATCCCAGTACAATACATTGCAGTAATCTAAACAGAATGAGACAAAAACAATGAATCACTCAGTCCAGGTCTTGATTTCAAAGACATATGGCAAACACTTATAAGCAGGCAGAAAGAAACCACACAAAGATAAATTTTCCAAGGATAGAGCTGAAAGCACTCCCAAACTACAAACCCTGTAAAAAACTAAGCAGGCAAACCCCTTTCATAACAAGGAGCATTCCTGTTGCTGCTGTTCTCCTCAAAACTCTTCCCTCATATTGTTCATGTCATTAATTTTACTTGACATCACCAAAATCTCAGCTTTTTTCCTTTTGATCCCATACAGAGCAAAAAGCAAGAAAGAAAGAATCAGATTACCTTGGCTGAATGAAAGATAGAGCATTGTCGTCTCACCAGCCATGTAACCAGAACTCCCCAGCTCCTTTTCTACATGAACTGCTTAAACCTGGTCAGACAAGGGACAAGCTTAGAACTTGAAACTTGCCCCCCAGAAAAAGGAGTGCTACAAGTGAACAAACCTGCTGAAATTCCTGAAAATAATTCCTGAAAATTCCTGTAAATTCCTGCTGAATCCCTGAACTGACCAGTCAACTCCCAAGAACTTGTGTTAATCGGTTTTTTATACTGAGTGGATAATTGTTTGAAAAATACCTTTTTAAGGGGTGATATTTTGCTTTAAGCTAATGAAGAAAGATATAAAAACACTTTGCAAGATAAATTATGAAGATATTTTGCTTGAAAAAGTGAGAGCTTTTAAATTTAAAAACGACAATCAATATAATATCATTTAAAAACACAAAATACAAGAATCATAATATATTAGTGAGGTTCTATATTCTTAGAATAGATTTCTCATCAAAAAATCAATATCTAATTTTGCTCTGAAATACAAGAAAAATGTACCGTGCATTTAATCTCAAAGAAATTTACACTTTTTTTACATATACACTAGCAGAATCAATTCATATAATCCTGCAATTTCCACCTTTGAGTAAATACAGTTCCTTTCTGTGAGTATATTGAAAAACAGCTTCTTGGAGAAACCAAAGGAAAACAAAATACACTATTGAGACTGCAGGAAGCTAGGGGATATGCAGAACACAAAGTAATTTAAAAAATACAGATACACATCTAAACAGTGATAAATAAAGTGGGGTGGTTTTTTGTTTGGTTGGTTTTGGTTTTGTTTTTTCAGAAAAGCAGGTAGCCATGCCTTGGTTTCATTTTTCTTAGATTTACTTTCTATGTAAGGCTTGGGGTGTAACTGAACAATTTCTGGAAGCATTGGGTAAAATGTGCTTTGGTCTGCAAAACACAAGATTTACACAGAGGTATCCCATTTAAACAGACTGAAGAACTCTTCGATTTTACTTCAGTTAACAGATGTGCTTCCAGTGAGACTTGTTCAAGGCAGAGAGTCACCACAGCAAATCAAACTCAGCAAAGACACAGGACCAGAGAAATATAATGTTTTGCTGGTCCATGGCAGCAACTGTGTCACTTGTCCTTAAGATATGACTGCAGGCAAAATTCTCCCTAATTTTCAGGTCTTTAACAACTTTCACCAACGTACTCTGCATGTTTACAGCAATGCTAAGCAACATGATGTTGCAATTAAAGTCCATAAAGCAACTTGTACATATTTCTGTACGGCTTAGTTCCATATTCTTAGGCACAAGCACATATACACATATAAAACCTCTTTTAATTCTCATCCATAAAATGCAAACCCATTACTCTGACACTTTGCAGGTAGCATCCTGGGCCAAAATCAATAGAGTTAACCTAGGATGATCTAGAGCCCTCATAAATTCTGTCCTTTCTTCTAAACTGCCTCAGCTCATGCTCCACGTGCTCCATCAAACAGCTGCCTCCCTGGTCTACATCTATAGCTAAAAACACATGACCAGCAGAACATTAAACTGTACAGCTGAAGTTTGTCATGCAATGTCAAACTTTCTGCAATAAATAATGGTACCAAGGAGACTTAGCACTAAAAGTAACTAAAAATACTCATAGCTTTTTCACATTATTTTACTGCTCAAGCTTTCACATTTTTTCATCTACATCTGTGCAATATCATTTAATCAGTACAAAATTTAGTCTTCTAATGTCAAATGTCAAAATTATTCTAAAGTTAATACTACAAATAAGCAAAAGTGCAATGACTTTACTTTGAATATAACTTAACATAAAAGGCTAATTAAAAATGTAGAGAATCATGAATATAAATGAAAAAATACTCTGCTTTCTTAGAATTTTCAAGTGAAATTGTGCAAAGGAACAAATGAGAAAGCTCAGACAGTTATTACATGCGATTTTGCATAGCTCTTGATGCGTTTTCCAAGACCAATGGAATCACTAAAAGAAAACATGGCTCATCACTAAAAAAATCACTAAAAAATCATGGCTCAAAACACAGGTAAACATATTCAATAATCCAGCTCCCAGACTGGACATTTCTTACATAAACTGCTTCATTGTAATTTCTTTCAAAATCCTATTACTAAACATTTAATCTTTAACCTGATTAATACCCACAGATGTAAACAGTTCACGGTGAAAACTTTGGATTGTTTGCATAGTGTAGGACCATAGATTTTCTAAATATCTGGAAAGAGAATGATGTATCAATAGAAGTATTACAAAATCCTAATTTAAGGATATGATTTTGAACTTTTCACAGTATATTCAAAGACTTTAAAATTAATATATATTTTACAAAAATGCAGACAAAACCTTCATGAGCAGTGGCTACAAGATTTTTAGTGCTTGCTAGACCCACAGTCCAAACAAGGTTAGACAAAAATGTATTATTTTTTATTAGACATGCTAGCATAAGATGTAGGCAGCATTTTGGATACATAAATACTTTGATCAATTCAGAGCATTCAGTATTGGTAACCTAGAGAAACACTTGAGAAGACACTTCACACTTAGGTCGTTCAAGCGTGTGAAGACTTCCATTAGCAATTTTCAGAACAAACAGAGTGCAATATAATCATACTTACACTAAAATAGTGTTGTTGGGCTATGCTCCATTCATGACCAATGTCCTAATAAATTTCACATAATGAAGTTCGGAAAGTAACTCTCAATTAAGAATCTTAAAGGAAATAACCGTATTCTGAAGGAAGGCATTTAAACAACCATTCTAGAAATTCACTAGAATTTAGTTTTTATTTAAAGTCCAAAATACACAGAAAATTATTTTTTGATTCCAGCTCAGATCCTCAATATTTGAAAGAGTTAATTTGCTAGATCCACCATGGTCATCACTAAGAAGTGTAGCTCTATCTGCTGGGCTCATCCTTGATCAAAAAGCAACTCTCAGGGCATACATTAATCTTCAGTGACTCCAGGAGGCCTTAATATAGGAAATACAGATGAAAACATTAGGAGATTTCTAACACTATATTTTTATTACAGATATATGAAAAAACTCCATATACCGACAGGTACATTCCCTTATCTTCAACAGTATGAACAGTGCTTACCATAGGCAAAGTGTACAAAGTCCTGACACTGAAAATGAGACACACATGATGTGAAGAAACTCCAAAATTTGTACCTAAATAGGTGTTCTAATTCAATCTAGAACTGTCTGGAAACAGCTACTCATTGTGCCGTGTCTCTTCATGCCTCTGAAGTGGCAACTGTATGAATGGTTTTGTGTGTCATTATTCTGAAAATTGCAACTAGCTCTTCTTGCTTCTATAACAGTGACAGAAAATATATTTGGACCATGGCTTTCTTGCTTAAAACTCTCTGGACATAAGTATCTGACATGCAATCAAATTTTGAGGATGATTACTTCAGTTCTAAATACAAAGAATCACAACGCTATCCTATCAATTGTCTAAGAAACCATTAAATCAGACTTATAGTGGTGTTATTTTCTGCTGCTTGTTGTGAATATCAAAAGTAAGTCTCACTAAAATTTACTGTCTGGATTCCCAAACTAAGCTACACTATAAACATTGCATAATATTTTACCATATCTATGGAGTATAAAATAAGGGATAAAGCAACCATAATTCTTGACAGATATAGATATCTGATAAGGTATCTGCATCCTTACAGATCTAATACGTGGATTTGACTGAGGCAAATCATACAGAGGTGTAAATCTGGTGAGGTGTAAATCATTTCAGTAATTGTAAATTTATGCAAGTATTTTCAAAAAGCAGAATGAAACTACTCACTCTGTGTTTGCAGCTGATGACATAAGATTTTTTACAAGTTTTATCATTGCTGGGAACTGAAGCCAGTTTATAGGCACACAAGCTTTTTCCCCTAAAACATAATTGCATGCTAACATCTATTAATTAAAACTGATAGGCCCAGGAGAGTAGACAAATGCAGCAGTCACCAGTGGATAGAGCAAAGGAGAAAGTAAAATGAACAAGAAATTATAATTGCCTCGATTGGCAACCCAAAACAGAATTTCAGTTTTGTCATGTTCCACCTTCAATAATATCTGCATTTCAACAAGCTTGAATACAAGGGCAGCAGTATTTTTAAATAGCCTTTTCTTAAGGCATTAATCTCAAGTCTTAAAATGCTTAGTAACCACTTGATGAAGGAAGCATGCTACATCTTTGTTAGATGCTTTCCTAACCAAGGATGCAAAAAATTCTTTGTATGAGCCTCCAGAAATAAAAGAGTATTGACAAGACTGAGAATTTCAAATCTCTCTTAATGTTGCTCTCCCTCTGCTATCTTCCAGAAAAATAAACACCAGGATAGTACCCCCCGATCTAAGAAGAAGCCTCTTCTACATAATTCCTTTTAAGATAAGGTTTATAACAATTCTGTACTTTGAGAAGTTCCTGCCCAGAGATCAGGCTCTTTCACAAAGTCTTTGCCCTTCTGCAGGGCACAGATAATGCCCTGAATTTGAAGAATGACAGACTTCTTAGTTAGAAAGTATTCCTGCAATGTCAGACAAAGCTGGCAATGAAGCTCTGGCAGAATCTTGCATCAAGTGAAGATTCACGTGGGAAGACGCATGCGCAGAAATAATGCCCTGTGCATTCCAATAAAACCACTTAAACTGGGACCAGAAAAGAGCTCTGGACAACAGTCTGCACCTCAGACGTTCCACAAGCTCAACATTTGCCAATCTGAAGCCTGTATCTAAAAGATGGTAGGAATGTTAATTACTGTCTGTCATCCCCTATCACCTGCTGCTCTTCTGTAGCTTTTAAAAAATGCTTATCAATCTGCTATTGTCTGCTGACAGTCTCCAGCTCCTCCTCAGCAGTGAGATGGCTGCCCAGTAGATCAGTCAATGACTGTCTCATAATTGCCTTGCTAGTGACTGTGTTAAATTCTGAATGTTTTGACTCCTCAGTCTCCTTAGAAAACTCAGTCCACCCTCAAGTGAAAAAAATCACTATCAATTCTCTGAAATACCCTGAAAAGCATGAAAACACTCCTTACAATTCTGAGGTCACCACAAGTAGTCTGCTTTATCAAAACACATTTATGGCCATACCTGCCCTCTCAGACTGATGAAAACCTGAAGCTTCATATGTTATTAAATTCCTTCTGATGCTTCCATTGGCCAAAAGGCCACAACAGTTTCTGCACTGTTCAAATTATCTCTCCTCTTCTCTGAGCAAAGACCTTGGGCAGGAAAGAGAAAAAGGTGAGGAGCAGTGACCAAGGCAATCCTTTCCCTGAATGATTTGAGAGCATGTTTAGATACTGGTCTCTCTTGTAAGCCTGAAAACATCCAGCCTAAGTCTTGCACAAGAAGAAAAATCCCAGGGAGGCAACCAACTGGAAAGAAGCTCTGCAAAGAAGCAACTGAAAATTCCTGGTCAACACCAAGCTGAATGTGAGCCAGCAACACACACTTGCAGCAAAGAAGGCCAGTGCCATCCTGAGCTGCACTGGAAAAGCATCACCAGCAGACTGAAAGTGCTGATCTTTGCTCTCTGCCACGTCTGGATGATAAATCTACTTCTGGGCTCCTCGATATAAGAAAGACATGCTGGAGCCAGTGCAGCAAGGAGCCATAAATAAAGAAAAGGGACGGGAGCACATCATGTGAGGAAAGGCTGAGAAAGTAGGGACTGTTAAGCCTGAGGAAAGAAGACCCAGAAGGATTTTTGCACTTGTAAATTCCCAGTGGGGAGGACTAAAGCAGACAGAGCCAAACTCTTCCCAGAGTTGCCCAGTGACTGGGCTAGAAGCAATGGATACAAACTGAAACACAGGAAGTTCCATCTGAATTATTACTGTGAGGGTAGCTGAACACTGGAAAAGACTGTCCAGAGAGGTTGTGGAGTCTCCATCCTTGGAGATACTCCAAAGCCACCTGCACTTGGTCCTGGGCTCCCTGCTGCAGGTGGCCCTGCTCTGAGCAGGGGGTTGTACCAGACAATATCCAGAAGTAAAATAATTTCATCATGGATTTGTACACTCAAGTGTCAGGATCAGAGTTGACACTGCCAGGAATAGGTGCAAGGTCATATTTGAACAGTCTTTCTGGGTGATTCAAAGAGCTTAAAATACCCACACACACAATAAGCAACTTACACCCTGCTCCCTGCACCACCATAGGGTCTGAAACTTGGTGGTTCCAAACTGCTTTAAGTACAAAGGAAGAAATAAAGGCTCTCAAGCAGAAGCCTCCATTCCTCCTGCTCCACTGCAGAGAAAGTGAGATTCCTGCAGCCATGGAAAGAATAAATAAAAGGGAGGCTGAATCAGAGGAGAGAGTCTTGGTTTATTGTTTATCTATTTCATCCTTTAATTCCTTGGTGCCAAATGCACAACCAGTTCCCAGAACTCTTAATTCCTCCACTGTTTCTCAGTGGAATTAAAGATAGGCTTTCGACCTTTCATCCTAAAGATAAGATAAAGACAGACTTCCTCAAGATGGCCCCTTCACTCTCACTGTTATTTCTGGAAAGTGGCCCAGTTTCAACGGAAAGGAGGAAGAATGATCCTACCTCTTCCTTCCCTGCTTTATGTGGAAGGGCAGTTATTACTGGGGACTTACAGCATACAGGCTAAGGTCTTAGAACCATACTTCCTCCTGTTGCCTGTAAGAAAATGAGGATGGCAGCAGCTGCCCCTTTGAGCAGTATTCAATGTGTTCTGACCATGTTAGGTGTGGTCCAAGTGCTAGAAAGGGAGAAGGAAAGGCATTGTCTCCAGAAAACTGGTTGAGAGCACAAGCCTCCTGGTCATTAGTTAATCTTCAGTAGTGCAGGCTGGAAGCTTCCAGGTGCCCCAAGGAAATTATAGAGAAGTTACTTTGCAAACCCTGAAACAGATATTCTCACCAACTGCAAGCGACCAGGATTTGGCAGCCCTGAAACATGAGCAGCTGCAATATCCCTGTTGATTCTAGAGATCTGAGCTTTATTAAAATTATGCTTGCGTACCATACTAGGTGGTCAAAATAGGGTGTTAGCATCAATTTTTCCCTATTTATTAACTTCTATGAAAAATCTTGAGATAACTTTTAAGATAGGAAGGTTTCAAGTATATGCTACCCCTCTACTGAAGCTACTTGATTAGTGTTACAAAACTACAAAGCACCTCCCATGTCGTAGTTAACTTTCCTACTACTGCTGCTACCTCAGCCACCAATCAGCCTTCTTATGTGCCATAAGAAGCTTAGTAAGAGCTTTTATCCCCACTTAAGTTTGCTCTGGCAAATGAATGATATGGTAACTAAGAACTTCCTAATTACTGGCCAAAATTTGAACAGAACTGGAACTGTGTTCTCAGCTGCAGTAGTTTCTACTTTGTACTTGTCTAACCCAATGAGATAAGGCACACAAGTACATATGAAGCAAACCTCATCTTTAAGTACACACATATATACAATTCTGTGATTTCTCTATGATTGAAGTTTGCTGTACATAACTGTGTTTTTTTCAGTTCAAAGCACCTTATAACCACAAGCAAAACAGCTGTCTCAGCCTACCTAGTGTTCAAATGTACACTCTAAATCTTTAAACTATAAACACAGACACACTTTTGCAAATGATGGTTTGTTTCGCTCTTCAGTCTCATTGAAAACTTACCCTTTCATGCTTCTTCACAATTTTTTAGTCACATCAGTCACCTGTTGGGCAATATCTGGACTTCAGGCTAGACATCAGCCACTCAACATGAAACTCTTCCCTTCCAGCTACAGGAGTATCTACCAAGTAAAACAGGAAAAAATGCCTCCAATGTGAATTAGTCTGCAGAGGAGGCCATTTTACTACTGTTCTATGCAAACATTTATTCATACAAGAACAGCAAAAGCTTGGGTGTCTAAGGCCAAGTACTATTAAAAGAGATAATAAAGACTATAGTCTTCAGAGATATGCACAAAATCTGGCAAAGTGAAACAGGGAAACAAGGAAACAAGAGTGGATGAGAGTTGAGCATACCATGGTAAAGCCCCATCTACTCAACGGACTGCTCTCCATGCAGTTTTCAAAGGTGTGGCAAATAGGAAAGTGATGCTCTCCCAGCCAGAGAGGAACAAAACACAAAGCTCTGAAGCTCCAAGATGAGATAGAGGACCTGCTTCCTACTCCCAGACTGTGAGACTGCACTAAAGAGGTTTCAGTTTCTGCTTAGTGCCTGGCAAGCATCAACGTGTTTATGTGGATTTGAGTCTTCAGTGCCATGCAACAGACTAGGACCACAGTTCATTGAAAGAAGGCATGGATATGGTCTCAGGAATACCTAGTGACACTGTCCCTGTTACAGAAGGAATGCAGAACTTGCCTTTGAATGTGAAGGCAATTTCAAGGCAATCAGACAATGGCAAAGTTTTCCTTAAGCCAAGGAACACCTGTTCATAAAACATGCAAAAGAAGGAACCTTCACAAAAGCCCAAACTCCTCAACACATTACTCCATGGTATTCAACAAGTCATAGGACAGCACAGTGTTCCCCTTCCAAAAACAGCACCCACAGCAGTGTGAAATATGATATCAGAAGGGTGCAGGGAAGACAAGGTCCCTGCCGCTGACCAGGTATGGCTAGAAAAAGAAAGTCACTCTGGCCAGTATAAGATGTACATCTTTATCCTAGGGGAGTGACAAGCTCTGTTAGCCCCACACAGCTGAAGGAAACTCAGCAGACCAGCAAACTGACAGATAGGGCAAGTTCCTGGAAAAGCAGAGAGCAGGTGGTCTCAAAAGGAAGGATGCATTTGTAAGGCTCCAGTGCAGGCAGTGAAAACAGCTCAGTGTCCATAGTCCTGCACCCTGTAACAGCGCCCTGCTCGCGGCTGGCACGCTGCAGTACGTGCTGATGTCAGCATGAACTGGCAGAGAGGGTTTGCACGGCTTTTCGCTCAGAGTCAGAAACAGGCATCAGGAAGACAGAGAGGGCAGGGACACAGCCTCTTTACTGATGACCCTAACTGCTTTCACTTCTCCTGAAATCCATGTAGTCCACTCACACAAGCACTTCAATTTCCCCTGGATCCACAACTTTATGACCACTGTGTGAAGAATATAGTCATTTAACCAATATTTCTTCCTATGGTTTTCTGCTATGAGGAGTGCTGGAAAGGAAAATTACAAGTACTGTTTTAGAAACTTTCATTGCTATCAGGACATCCAGAACAGGAGAGAAATGCTGCACCCTTTTTAGCCCTTATGATTCATGAGACAGCACATATCCGGCCTCTGATCAGCCCAGGATTGAAGGTAGCCTAGTTTGCAGCACTGATTCTCAGCTTCACTTTCAGGGAAAATTACAGATTTGCATGTGGGTGTTACAGATGGAAACATTTCTCCACCAGGTGGTTTTAATGAAAACCGGTGGCAGTTTTGTTGAGACGTTTGGACAATCAGAAAATCTTTTATCAAAGATAATAGGAAGGGGTAGTGATGATATCTGACTTTTATAATATAGCTGTGTCATCTGATAGCACCGCTGTATATTTGTAACAACTCATTATAAAATTATGGAAGTAAATTCTTGCCAAAATTCCAGTCTTAAAATAGTTACTCTATGGAAAGGTGTGTAAAACTCTTATCCCAAAAAGAAAGTAAGTGCTTAGCATACCAAAAAAGGCAAATCATCTCAGAAAATCTAGTGGCTCTCTCTAAGAGTTGAATCATAACCCACAAGAAATATATTTGCTGTGACTTGATTTTTACAAACTAACAATATAGGTAAAGCAAGTATACAGGTTTGTAAGTTTTCCAATGTATTTTCCCTTAACTTATGGCTCTTTAAATAAAGACAGAAACCTATTTAAAATCACAATTCCTCAGGCCAGTGGAGAGTATAGACTGTTATTATCTGAAAGAACTTTTGTAGGGAAATAAACTTTGACATTTGGGTACCACAAACCTTTGAAGATAATATAAAGTAATTTCTAGTTGAATTCGCAAAGCACCATGTTTGCCCTCTTCTAAAAATTACATTTGAAGTGTCCTAAGTTCATTTAGTGAAACTGCTGAAGATCCCATAATCTCATAGGAAAGGAACTATCAGTCCAGAATTCGGAAACACCAGTGCAAAAAGAAAAAAAAAAATGAAAAGAGGGGGAGCAAAAAAAGGAGGAAAATTTATTCTCCATCCAGTATTAACAAGAATAGCACTGAGAAAATACCATCTCTACAAACGGTAGTTAATTTTCACAGCGACTGTAAGATTTATAGTATTCCTCTACAACATCATCACAGAACCAGTAATCTTCTTCACAGAATAAAAGCTAGATATTTGTAGAGAAGTAGCTGTGCTGAAGGACAAGGAACAGAAGGATACATATAGTTTAGAGCCTTTGAGCTACTCCTTTATTTAATTTTTTTCTGATGAATAGAAACTGAGGAGGAATCCTTCACTCACGTTTCCCCACAGTGACTAACGCAATGCATTCTCACAGAACATTTCTCATTCCAATCACCCCACCTCCAAGGGTAGCCACACCCCAAGCACAATGAACTGCAACAGGAAACTGAACTCTTCGTCTTGAACTGAGATCCAAGCATCACAGTGCTGGACAGCTCCCAGCCAGTGCTGCGCTGGCAGCTGGGCCTCAGAACCCACCATTGCACAGATCTCTAGCAGCCCCTGTAAAAATTCAGAGTCAAAAACGAATAGGAAGGGACAGGGACAACAATGTACTAAAACGCTCTCCCAGCTCCACCACGCACAGCATACGGGGCCGAAGTCGGGAGCCTGCGGGGGTTTGGTCCCCAGCCGTGGGGACGCGCTGGTACCTGCACGGCTCAAGTGGGTATTTCCGATGCAGCCTAAAGAAACACCCAGATCACGTCACACCTTCAGCGCATCCCTTCCGAGCACAGGTGCACGCAAGCAGGCGACAGTGAGGTAAGGATACACCTCCTGTGGCACGGAGGGTCTGCGTGGCGTCAGAGGCTTGCACTGTTCCAGTCACCTCTCCCACCACCTCCCGCCCGGAGCGAGCAGGCCTGACGGGCTGTCAGAAGAGGAGAAACCGTGATTCTCCTCCACAGGCCACGACTCCAATCTGTTTATTCTCATCACTCGCAGTAGGCGATTCAGCAACGTTACGTTCGAAGCCTCCGACTGACGGAGGAGGCTAAAAAATGTGATCACATGCGATGTTTGGCAGGGACGAGGGGGTGAGGGAAAAGGTTCAAAAGAGGCTGTGGGGATCTGGTTTCCAAACATGGCACCTACCCACACCCCGCGTTCCCCGCACCCCTCCCCGTGCCGCCGGCAGCGGGATAAACCCACTCCCCCGCCGTCCCGCCACCTCGCTCGCACGCACGCCCGCCCGCCCGCTGGAATGATGAGCAGTGCGACTAATTCCATCTATTTCCTAATTACGAACGCCCTGCTGCCCCACGGCGCTCTGCTGCCCGTGGCTGCCCGCCCTGGAACCAGCGGCGAGCGAGCGGGCCGGGGCCGGGGCCGGCGGGACCGGCGGGCGGAGCGGGGGCCGGGGGTGTGCCGGGCGGGGGCAGCCGCCCCGGCCCCGCGGCGGGCGGCAGCGGGGGCCGAGCCAGGCGGGGGCAGCACGGCAGCCGCGGAGGCTCCCGCACGGAGGGAAACCCCACCCAGCGGCCCCTCCTGGCAGAGGCGGGGTTTTGGGGACCCCAAAGGAATCCCACCTCGCCCCTCACCCCCGTGTCGGGGTTGCCGCCCGCCCTGTGCCGCCGGCTCCCTCGGGGCGGGGAGGGCCGCCGTCCCGCTCCGTCCCGCCGTGCCGGGCTCCCCCAGCGGTGCTGCCTCGGGAGGAGCTGCCCGGGGTGGGGAAGGAGGAAGTTATGGGCCGGGAGCGGAGCGGGACCGGGGCTCCGCGGCGCCAGCCCCGCCGAGCTGGGCGAAGCCGGCTCCGGGCACCGGCCGGCTCCCGCTGTGGCAGCGCCGCCGGCGCTATGATCACCCGCCGGCGATCGGTGCATGAATGAGTGCCTGAATGAATGAATGACTAGCGTCTGCTTACTTGAGCATGGCCTCTTCTTTTTCTTCCTCCTCTTTCTGCCGGTCCATCACTGCCATGATGATGTTCCTCTCCTCCTCTGTCAGGTGGCTCAGGTCGGGCAGCTCCTGCATCGGGGGAGGCACCGTGGGCGGGCGAGGGCCGCGGGGCCCCACCGAAGAAGACATTTTCTTTCCGCCTCTCCCTTACACCTTCTACCTTTGCACGGCGAACCCAGCCAGCCTCTCCTCCGCCCCCTTCACAGGGTAGTCCTCCGAGCAGCGGCAGCCGGCAGCTCTCTGGCAGCAGCGGAGGAGGCGGAGACCCAGCCTTTCATGGTTGCTTGCATCCACCCCGGCCCGGTGCTGCCGCTGCTCGCTCCCTTTGTTTCCGCGGCTTCGGGGAGCTCAGGGGCTGCCGCGCCGCCGCCCGCAGCCCATCCTCCCGGCGGTGGGCGTGCGGGGCGGGGGTGCGGTGGCGCGGAGGGCTCCGGATCGCCGCCGGCGGGCTGCGTGTGGGAGCGGGGGGGGCGGTGCGCGCCGCCGGCCGGCCGGGAAGGGCGGGTGCTGCCGCCGCCGCCGCGATGCTCCGCCGCTGCGAGCCTGGCGCTGGAGGAGGGAGCGAGCGAGCGAGGGAGGGAGGGGAGCTCGGTGCCGGTGAGGCGGAGTCCGAGGCGCGGCGCCGCTGCCTCTGCCCCTGCCCGCGCCGGGCGCCCGGGCCGGCCGCGCCTCTCTCTCCCCGCCGCTCCCCGGGCTCGCCCGGCGGACACACGGCCGCGGTGCTGGCCCCGGCACCGCCGCCCTCCTCACGTCCTCCTCCAGGTTTCCTCACCGCAGGTCCCTGCCCGGGTTCCCGCCAGGGCTGCAGGCTCGCCCGAGGCAGGGCCAGCCGTGGGAGGGTGCGGGTTTGCTGCGGGGCTGGCTGGGGCGCCGGGAAGCCTTGGGCTTCCAGTGCTGCCGACACTCCCTCGGGAGTGAGCCGTGCTGGCCCCAGCTACAGCCCCCTTGCCTTAAGCCAGCGCTGTCACCGCTCGACCGTCCCTTCCTTAAGAGTCCCACGCTTCAGCACTTTCTTCATACGCTTCTTAAACCCCGTTAGTGCTACCCATGCCATGGTCCACACACACCTCCCACGGGGGTGACAAGTGCTCTTTTCGATCAGACTCATTTTTTTACTGTGACCCGCTAAAACTGTAAACGAAACATGTTACAGTGCCGACTGCTCAACTGAGGGGTTAGTGCACAGTGAAACAAAATGTCATGTCCAGACAGAGATCACTTCCCATCCAATTTCTGGTCTACTAGCTCTGAGTAACTTCATTTTGAGGAGCTGGTAATGAATGCAGTACCTTTTCTCTACTGATCATCTGCATGTAACCCAGTGGCCAAAAGCTCATGCCTCTAGCTCTGAAGCGTCCTCTGCTCACACATGTGCCTGTCAGTGAATGAAATCATTCAGGCTACTTAGAAATGCAAAGTTAAAATACAGAGAAAACTGCACTTTCAGGTAGAATGTGAGCTACCACTAACAGACGCTGATACTTAAAACCTCTCAGTCACGCTTCTGCAGAGGTCACAGCATGGAAACAGCTCTAGTTTCTAGAGAGATCATCTGATGAGCACGAACCAAAGAGGAAAAAAATCTATCCTGGCAGTGTTCAATGCTTCTTTCTGCCAAACTTGCCAGGTTTGGAACAGGGAGAGCGACCAGATTTCTCCCAGCCACACTAATACCTCTTGCACAGATTCTGAAAGCCATGAACCTTCGTGACCCTCTGAATTTGAGAGGAATTACTGTGGCCATCTGCCTGTGTCCCCCCAAGAGATTTTCTGCAGGACACAATTTTGATAACACAAATTATAAAGAAAAAACATAATAAGCACTATGGTTACCACCAGAACTTTTGTAGGATAATGTCTGTGTTCAGTTCAGAAACTGAAGTTTTTCAGCACATGAAGGAAACAGAAACTTGAATGACCAACAGATGGCTCAGAAGAGATTACAGTGGTGTTAATAAGCAAAGCACTATGAAAGGCTGGTAAATATAATAATGTCACACTCAGTTTAAAACACAAACCCTCTACTTACTCGTGTGGTGATTTGTCCCATGGCCTGGCCACATTATTACTGCTAGATGTAATCCTTCTAGCTAAGTACTAACAAATCAATAAAATCACTTCCCACCATCTGTGACCAGCAGGGAAGATAGCCTTCATGTTACAGGCTGGTGCTGAAGAATTTATCCATTCATTAACAACAGACAGCCACTTCAAGGAAGCAACGGAAGCTTCCACTAAAGGAAGCAAGACTGAAAAAAATAAGATGATGAGAAGAAGGTGAGGTACCACCATATGTTTAGTATCAGAAATAACTAGACATAATGATCATGTTGTTATAGGTATACATAGGTATACTCAATCCTTCAGATAATATTCAATCCTTCAGATAACTTGGGGAGGTCCTGCATGTGCCAAGTAAAGGACATAGCTCAAGTAACTGCATTCACTAGAGCAGTGGCCTTAGTATTCAAGAATCACAGCTTTAAGCACAAACTAACCAAAATATAAAAGGTCTAAGACCATAAGATACAAGTCTCTCCAAGATAATTTTATAAAGAAAATATTGCATGAGGTTGTTATGCTACTCACCTTTCTGCTTATTAATTACTGACACAGTTATTTATATCTGTTCTGTATTTGTGTTAATTGCTTTATACTGGGTCAAGCACATGAAACCTTACTGCTCTGTGGAAAATACAAAATGAATACAAAGAGTATAGGTTCTTATATATAGTTTCTTATAACTTAAAAGGGAAAGCTGAAAACTCTTGCAGAATATGGGTTTCAAAAGTTATGGGAGTTGGAGTGTAGACTTGCACCAAGCCAATATTGTGACTAAAATTGTTTTGCTGAAAAGAACATAATCACAGAAATATTCAAATTGGAAGGCACCACTGGAGGACATCTGGTCCAGCCAACCTGGTCAAGCAGGGTCAGCTAGAGCAGGTTGCTAAGGACTGCATCCAGATGGCCTTGAGTCTCTCCAAGGATGGGAACTCCACAGCCTCTCTGGGCTACCTGTGCCAGTGCTTAGTCACCTGCATAGTAAAAAAAGTGTTTTCTTGTGTTCAGACAAGACCCCTTGTATTTCAGTTTCTGCCCACTGCCACTTGCTCTGTCATTGGGCACCACCGAAAAGAGCCTGACTCAGTCTCACTTACACCCTCCCATCAGATCTATCACATCTATAAGATGTGATGGATCTACTCACATCTATAAGATGCCTCTGAGCCTTCTGTTCTCTAGGCTAACTAGTTCTATCTCTCAGCCTTTCCTCATATGACATGCTCCAATTCCTAAACTATCTTCCTTGCCCTTCACTTGACTAGCTGCTCTATGTCCATGTCTTTCTTGTGCTGGGGAGCGATAAACTAGAATTGTCACTCCAGATGTGGCTTTAACAGTGTTGAGCAGATGGGAAGGTTCACCTCTCTTAGGCTTTTGGCAATGTTTTTCCTTATGTCTAAAAAGTCCTAGACACAGCAAATAATTTTGTATTATTTTGGCACAAAAGCAGTAGAATTTATTAGAGAGAAATAAAGAAGAAACCATAAAAGTCGTCTCATTTTTTGACAGGTCTGCATGAAGAGACTGAGCTCTTATTGACAGTATTTCCAGCTTTAAGTGGTCATTTTCTGATTTGAACACATTTGTTTTGTAATGATGAAACATCTGACACTGTTGTCCAATCAAGAGTGTGTGGAAAGCACAGTGTAGTTCAATATATTATATCCCAATTGGAATGATACCTGAGAGAGAATTTCATAGCCTGGTTAGTACGAGTTACCCTTGCCCAGTAACATCCAAAGTCTTCTCACTGACAGGCATTCTATCAAATCAATTTCTCTGAAGTCCTGTCTAGAGCAGACTGCTGTGAAATCTAGAAATGGAATATCAATGTAACTATTGTAATGTATCAGGTAAATGACTTTCCTAAACTTGAAAAGCCAATCATTATAATGGAATCCATGACCTTTTCTTCTCAGTTCATAGCAACAAATGTTCACTTGTCATGCACAGGGCATCATAACATATGCCCTATGCATGATAAATGTCTATTTCTTTATGATTCTAGACCTCCCCTCAATCTTAGGAACCTTCCTTCTCCCCCATATCTTCCTTTTGTATTGACCAAATGCCACATTCTAAATTTCTCAGTTCCATCAATACTCCCTTTTCACTAGCTGTAAGCAATCATGATTGTTTTCTTCCATGAGGCAAACTGAAAGAAGAAACAAACCATTCAGAGGGTTTTCCTGTAGGTTCCTTGTCTAGAAGAGTGGTCCTCTTTCTCAGACTGATGGAAGACTGGGGATGTGAAAGCTGTGGAGGAGTTTTCAGTCTCAGTGGGTTTGCCATTTAAGGGACAGCCATGAAAGATGAAATATCCTGTAGTACCAAGGGCTCAAAGTAATTTCTCACAATATGTTAATGAAAGTCGAGCACTGTGACTTCTCTCTCTCTCAAGAAGTTGAAGGATTTAAAAAGATTTCAAAGACAGACCAAATCCAAGGTAAAATATATTTTATCAACGTATCATAATTTTCAAAAGCAGACATTTTTTGGCATCTGACTCATTATTTCTTTAATTTTGGTGGCACCACAGTACTTTAAGAAAGAGAAAAGGGTCAGAGTTAGCCTTTGCATGAGAGGAAATGGAAACAGTCCTTTCCATGGCAGAGAGAAAACACTGGCCCAAAGGGATTTCATTTCAGGTAGGAATTTCAGGGCCTGTCCTTGACAAGACCTGGTATTATACATAATTTTATAATGAGTGCCAATATTCTGCAATGAACATTTTAAAAATCATCTCAGGCAGAAGTCTTGGGCTTTTTTAAAATATATTTTATTTAAAACAAACAAACAAAAACCCCAAACAAACAAACAAGCAAAAAAAAAAAAAATACCCCTACCTGTAAATGACAAACAAGTGGTTCCATTGGCAGCAAACCTTACGGAGCCTGCTTTTTGATGACAGCTTTGGATTCTTTTGTGTCAAGTAATGCAGCTGAGTTCACACTTCTACCTGTTCTTTACTGGGCACACAAATCACACCTATCTGGCTGCTGATTTTTTTTAAAACTCGCAGGAGCTCAGTGTTTTTAAACTTCTCTTTTTTTTTGTCAGGCTTTTTTCAAATTGGTCAAGAGATTCAAATGTTATTGTGGCATACTGACAGAAAAGCAGTGTGATTGCATAGCTTGGTTTCCTTAAGAGAATAAACTAGAGACCCTTGTCCCACCCCCACAGGTCTCTAATTATTCCCTTTGCTCTTCTCAATTCCTCCCTGTTTAGCTGTGTATTTTTGGCATGACAGTTTCCAGAAAATCATCCCATCCTTCAGGTGCAGCTTGCCAAAAATGCATAAACAGGAACTGTCACCTTCCTCCTCCCCAACATGATGCTACTGTATGTGCAGCTCCAAATCAGACCCTTTTAGTGCGTTTGCAAACTCCTATCTGATTTGAATCCATTAGGAGCTGATTTTTATTTCAGTCAGACTACTTTCCAAATGTGTTTGTTAAATAATGATTTTTTAACTCAGAAATACTAACAAGGTTTTAAGTTCAACATCACTTTCCAAGGTACTAAGATCAATTTCCACTTTAACCCCTTAAACTGTAAGAAAGTGGAAAAGTGGTGTAACTGACGCCACCCTCCATCCTAAAAAATCGTCATCTGCTTTTTGTTTCTCTTCTGAACCTATTGTGTAAAGCTGATAATGTGAACAGGTTCAACCCCATTTAGTTCAGGGAAACTCTGCATATGACCATTGCATAGAAAGACCCTACATTTGTAATATCATTTTATATATTTCAGAAAGGCTGAGAAGTGTTAGAGCTCAGAGACAACAAACAGAAGCTCAGTACTTTTAGTCAGCAATCTGGAAGCTGAGAAAGTTGGAAATTTTTCAATTCAAGCTTTGAAATAACACAACATTTTCTGTCGTTGCGGCCTATATATTTTTGGAATAAGAATTTTATTGTTGCTTCAGTGTTTTTGGTAAATATGTCTAATATAATAATAATAATAATAATATTAATAATAATAATAATAATAATAAATCTATTTACTTCCAGTTGAGGTATCTTAACATTATTTTTGCTCCAAAGGAGAATCTTCAGTAAAATCTTAAATGTTTTATGCTATGACTGCAGTAGATTGTGCAGTAAGGGTAAGATCTAAATTACCTAAATCACCAAATAAACAAAGTGCTAAAGTGCACTGAGGTCTCTTGCTGTACATGTAGGCACAAGCCCTCCAAAAGCTGCCAGCAACTCAGAAATACTATTGTTGAGAGAATACAAGAGACTCCTGCAGCTATATCAAGCCTAATTGGCAGTAAACACCTGGTTCCCTTACAGGCTGTGAAGAAGCAGCAGGTAAGAGGATTGCAGTGAGCGGAGAATGGTGTCATTTTCCAGAGCTGTTCAAACGGTGGAGGATGTGCTAGGGCACGTTCAGTTGTACAATTACAACCTTATCATAATCTCATCCATCTCTATTCATAAATTGCAAGATACTTTAAAAGTCAGTGTTAGTGCTAAAATGGGCACAAATGTCCTGATGGAACAGTTTGCCTTAAAAAGAAGGGGGGCTAAGTTTTTAGGAGAAAGTATCTTTAATTACCCCATGGATATAATCAGAAGAGATTAACAAACTTTAAGGCACACAAGCCCTTTTACACTCAAAACAATACAGCAAAATTCATGCAAAGCAGAGCCTGAAAACAGTTGCTTTGAACTTAACTTCATTACTTTAATCAGCCAGACAACATGAGGAGAAAAAAATAATTTTTGAAATATGTGGAATAAAGAGAATATTTATAAGAGGAGTAAAGCATTTTTGGAAAAGAAAAGGAAAGACAGACAAATAATTATTACCTGTGAAAGAAGATGTCAGATGGGAGGCAAGAACAACCAGATATCATAAAACCAATATGCATACCGAGTTAATGACTTCAAACGAAATGTAGTTTCATCAAAATGAAAGCATTTATCAGGAATGTGTCAGGATCAACTGCATTGTTCAACTGGAGAAAAAACATTTTGTTCCTGTGGTGCAGGACTTCTTAATTTTGATTCATTTTGTTTGAATTTTATACTATACTAAATTCTTGAAAGAACAACCACTGATGAAAGAGATGTGACATACATATTGTATTTAAGCAGTCAAACACTTCAGTTTAAGAGGCACAGCTGTATTACAGAGAAAGCATGAAAATCAAAGTTGTGATAATTCCGAAGCAACTTTTTGGCCAATGTTTGTTTTGCAAATATTTTTTTTTCTGTTCCAATTCAGTATCCTGGAAAAAAGAAAATAATCACATCAGAGATAACCCCATTCTCATCTAATTATACCATCTTTATAGCTGGGAAACCGAGGTAGGGATTGACATTATTGAAGTCATCAAATGAGTCACTAGAAATAAGAAGAAAATTGCAAAAGGCTACATCCAATTCCTGTGGTCTTACTATTCATTTGCATTCCACATCCTAGGGTGCTCTTACAATCAAGCTGAATAATCTATGCAGTTACTTCCCTTAGTGTTTCTTCAGTTGCTCTAATCTGAGTCACAACAAAGACTTGTAGTCCACCACCATACAGGGTAAAACATGTGATCTTAAACAGGTGATTTAAAGAATTTGTTTCAATATTCATCTGTAAACCAGCTGTTTTCTCATTTAAAAATTTCTTTTTTGTTACCAAAAAGCTGCTTCTTATTTATGTGTTAAATGTCTTTTAGTTACTTGCATCATCCTCTCTGAATTTATTCTGAATCTTTAGCTACACACATACTTTTTAATGCATAAGGAAGTACTAAAGTCTGAAGAGGGAGGAAATTCAGAACCATCACATGTAAATCAGTGTGTCCCCACCAAAAGCCTTGCCCTGAATAATCTTGTTTCAACATTCAAACAATACAATAGAACAGTTTTTGTGAAGTTGTATGCTTCATAAATGAAAAACAGAGGAAGAAGTTTGAAATAAGTCATTCACTGATGCCTGGAGATTATGTTCCAAAAATTACTTCCCATTGGTCTCCAATAGTCATTTTGTTGCCAAAGAATTATGCTCATTGATTACTTTGCACATTCCTTTTAAAACCTGAAATGCTGAAAGCAAAGATGAAACTCAAGCTAGGTTTTTTCTTCTTCTCATGGTATATGAAATTATGTACTGAACTCCTAAAAAAGAGGTCTGTGATGTCTCATCAGTGCTTGAGATTCAACATGGAAAGGAATGTCTATGTAAGTGTAGTTTTATGTTTAATATAGAATGAGAATTATATATGTTGAAAAAATTTTTGTGGTGAAAGCATATTTAGAGAGGAGATTTTTGCAAGTAGCAGAATCTCTTCAGTTACAGTCAATATTGTTACCCTTTGGGCTAAAAATGAAATCAAAGTGCCAGAACAGAAGATTATCAGGATGAAGAAAATGGAGTAGAATTAATGATTTTGCAATGAAAGTGAAAGCATTCAGGTCTCAGGAGAGTAGTAGAGAAACATGGAACTCAAATGTTGGTAATAGTAGAGTGAGAGTAGCAGGCTTCAGGGTCATAACACAACAGCATAAGCTCTGCTGCAGTCTGAAAGCAAAGGGATTGTACCAAAATTACTAATGATATGACTGGACAGTTACCAATTTACAACTGGTTTAGTTCCTTATTTTTTCCTGATGGAACAAAAATAGCCAGTGGCATGCTGTGATCCTGGTGGACAAAATATAATGGGATGAAAAAAGTATAACATGTAATTGCTACAGTAGAATTCCGTGTTTAGTTAGAGCTTAGAATCAGATTGAATTAACAAACTGACCACCTTAAAAGGTAGCACAGAAGCTGGCTTGAAATGCCAGACCCAAAGAGAAAGGCTATAAAATGGGGTCAACACTATGAGCTTTCCAACCAAGAGCACAGACAGGCTGAATTAAGTTGTAAGAAGCCATCTGAACATGAGCCAGGGTGTGCCCAGGTGGCCAAGAAAGCCATTGGTTCCTGGCCTGTATCAGCAATAGTGTGGCCAGCAGGACCAGGGCAGTGATTGTCCCCCTGTACTCAGCACTGGTGAGGCCACAGCTCAAGCTGTGTCCAGTTCTGGGCCCCTCACTGCAGGAAGAACATTGAAGTGCTGAAGCGAGTCCAGAGAAGAGCAATGGAGCTGGTGAAGGGTCTGGAGCACAAGTCCTTTGAGGAGCAGCTGAGGGAGCTGAGGCTGTTTAGCCTGGAGAAAAGGAGGCTCAGGGGAGAAACCTCATCCCTCTCTACAACTCCCTGACAGGAGTAGCCAGGTGGGGGTCGGCCTCTTCTCCCAGGTAGGAGGATGAGATGAAAGGGCCTCAAGTTATGCAATGGGAGATTTAGATTGGACATTAGGAATAATTTCTTCATTGAAAGGGTGGTCAGGCACTGGAACAAGCTGTCCAGGAAAGTGATGGAATCACCATCCTTGGAAGTGTTCAAAAGGTGTGTGGATGTGACACTTGGAGATACCATTTAGTCATGTCCACAGAAGTGCTGGGTTAACAGTTGGATACTGACAACCTTAGCAGTCTTTTACAATCTTAATAATTCTATAATTCTAAAGTCAGAAAGTTGGGAAGGACAAAAAGACACTTCAGTTACTGTGTAGAGAGAAACCTCATTCAGGGTCATACACTGTAGATGAAATTGTCAATGATTCTTTCCTGGATCACCTGGCTAGCAACCCCACAAGAGGAAATGAAGCCCTGGACAAGATAGTGACAAAGATCTGTTCCAAACTTCCCTCTGGAAGCACAATTCTAAAGATAATTTTAACTCAGATCCAGCATGCATGACAAAAAAAGTAAAAGATAAAATCTTCACCACAATTGTGGCATCCATTAGGCAATAAAGAATTAAGTTACAGGTGGTTTAGAAGCTGGAGAACACCAGAGTGGAAGCACAGTAGCATTGCTTACTGTATATCAGAAGAGGCTTGGTAACTGGCAGAAGGAAGATGAAATGGCTAAGCTACATTCTTGGAATTCAGAAAGCATAATTTAAAAATCTGAAGTTTTATTTAAAAAAATAAAAGAGAAAAGGAGATAAATTTGGGTAGATGAAATGTGAAAATGTAATCAAGCAGATCAAAAAAGAATCAGACTACATTCCTAAAAGGGCTAAAATTAATACTACATTCTTCTCTTAGGTCATCAGGAGAAAAATATCTGGCAAACATTTTGTAGCACTTCCTTAACTGGAATAGAAAAGGAGCAGTCAGAAGGGTAAGACCATGAAAAGAAGCTAAATAGATTATTAGCATCCAGTTTTGTTACAACAGGCCTCATTTTTAAAGGGGAACTCATTGAACCATTTGTCTGAAAATTGAAGCAACTTTGGAAAGGATTATGATTCAAAGAAATACAGTGGAAAGTAGCAAATACCAGGGCTGGGTGCTATACTCCTAAAAACTTAAAGAAGAAATAGATTAATTAGTAATGGCACTGTGTATTCATTCCATCCACACCCAATTATGATTATCATCTTGAAAAGAGAAAACATGACTCTGTCTTGTAATCCTCCTGGAGTTCTCTGATGTGACTACTAAGTATGAGGTTCTGGGTGATCCTGTTGATATAGTTTACCGGGATTTCCAAAAGACCTTGACAATAAATTGATCAAGAATGGGCACTCAATGGAACAATCATGGTAGAAGCTGGAAAATTCTGTCTTAAAAGCATAGGAACCTGTAATAATTTAGGCTTGAATGGACTTCTGGAGATCATATTTTCCAACATCCTGCTCAAAGTGATGCCTGAGCTAAACAACACAGCTATAAGCAAAATACAATAGGAACTAATAGTCAAAATTCTCAGTAAAAGACGAGAGTTGGACAGAACTTTGTGCTGGATCCACATGCTTTAGCAAAGCCCGAATGGCCTGGAAAAGGGAATGAGCAGTGAGATTCCAAAGTTTCCTGATGATACAGTTATCAATCTAATTGGAACTAAGGCTGAGCATACAACTGCTGAAATATCTTATGAGGCTTCATGACAGAGGAGTAAAATGGCGTCATGGCAATGAAAGTGAAATGCTGTGGTGAAAAACAATCTTGGCTTCATATATCAAATAGTGGGCTTTGACCTAAACTTTACAACTCAGAAGTGAGAGTCTCCAAGGTTAGGATAAATAGTTCCAAGAAAGCACTATCTCAGTGCTCAGCAGCAATCAAAAAATAAATCAAATGCTACAAACTGTTAGGAAAGTAGTAAAGAACAAGACAGAAAAAACTGGATTAATGCATGCTTCTTGTACTTTGAATATTATCTGCAGTTTTGGTCTCATTCAAGAAAGGACATATTGAAGTTTAAAAAAGATCCAGAGAAGGACATTTTTGACAATCAAATAGTAAAGAATGGCTTCTATACAATGAATGATTAGGTGAGCTGGAATTCTGGAAAAAAAAAAAAAAAAGGATGATTTGTGGGGATGTGACAGAGAGCTACAAAATTGTAAGTAGCATGACTGCAATGGATAGAGATCAACTACCCACTGTCCCTTACAGAGACATTAGGAGTCATCAAATGGAGTTTGGGATGGTAGTTCCTCACACCTTGGGTCCCAGACCTGTGGAAATCCTTGCAGAATACATAGTAATGGAAGAAGTTTATGTAAGTTCAGGGCAAGAAGTACTTGGAAAAATGATTCATAAAGTGTTGCTGAATAAGCAAACTATAAAAGACTTGGGAAATCTAAGATTAAAACTGTAAAAAGGTGAAAGACTATTAAATGTAAAAACCATATATACTTACGTGGTTCTTATTCTTCCCTAAATGTGAACTTATGATTACTTTTAGAGACAGACATTTGTTTTGAATGGCAGTTCTTATGTTCTTCCTACTTGGCTTTTTTTTTTTTCCTTAAATAATCATGCTCATAATTAGCCCCACATTTCATCTGGGTTACACAGTTGCCCAGCTTGTCTTGCTCCAATGGAATATCAGCTGACATGTAGCCTAGAGTCTAGTCCATTTTATTGCTTTCCAAAACAAAGAAATACATATTTTATCTCAACATAACAACTTCTGCTCCAACCGCAGAATAAAATAAATGCAAGTGATGTGTTTTCTAAGCACAGCCTGCTCCAGTATACACTCAGAACAAAGAGATGTTCAATAACTCATTAAACACAATGCTTAATATATCTTCTGTGTTGACAGGATGGAAAAAAAAAAAAAAAAAAACCTTTGTAAGACTGGAGATAGATGAGATTTCCTTATTTAAAAAAGCTCAAGCTGGTCCTGTAAAGGATGTTTGATAAATTTTTTATAGTGACCTGACCCAAGCCAGATGCTCTGAAGAAAACCCCAGAGAAAACTGCCAGCTGCTGCTGGTAGAAACTAACAAAATGGATGTCAGACTAAATAGCTCCTTATACTCTACAATGCAAAGTATAAAGACACATATAGATCTTTGTCTTTTAACTGGTGGTACTATAGAACATAGGTAGGCTGATGAGAGACTTGTATTAAAGGAAACCTTGGTCAACAAGGAGAGAGCAAAAACAAATTTCAGTTCCTTGGAAAGGATTGTTGCTTAGCCTTCTTACTTTGTGTTAGGGAATCTATATGTTTTCCATTTTGATTTAAAAACCCACAATGTTTTCAATCTAGTGGCTGTACCACAAAGGAAAAATCAGGAAACCAGAAGTCAAAACTATTAGACTTCAAAATAAAATAACTTCTTTCTGAGAGGCAGAGATAGTTGTCAAAAGAAAGGTAAATCCATTTGTGTTGTGAGAGTTGACAGGATCAGCTGTCCTCAGAGAATTTTCCTCAGACTCAGAAGCATCGCAAACCAGAAGAGTATTGGTGATAATGAAGAGAGGCCCAAGGAAATCAGAGCTTATACTAAATCTGTCTCCGTATTAATAACTACCCACCACCATAACTTAATTTATGTAGCTGTACTGAAGCAAACCTGTAGAAGAGATGTAATGTATGGACGTGGTGCATTGTAACTTACAGTCTTTTATACAGTACACCGGTGTAGGTTACAATTCACATTAATAAAATGTATTTGCCTTTCAGGGAAGGGCAGGTATTGCATCTCCTACAACTCTACCTAACTAGAAGAGTTTCTTTGAAACAGTTTTTTCATTTTATAATAGTGCACCCTAGCAAGAGGAGTTCTCTGCTTAGCTGTTTCTGTAGAGGCAGCAGCTCTTACAGAGGTGCAGCTACTAAAGAGAATATCCCCAGAGAGGCAGAACACCAGCTGAATGTCTTCAGGCATAGCCATGATTTAGATCACATGTTTCTTGCACAGCCTCATGTCCTCAGACCACCCTGCTAAGTCGACTGACTTCCTGCTGTATAATTATGGCCAAATCCTGGAAGCACACCTGAAGTTCTGTGAAAGTTTTTACCCTAGAAACTGCAAGTGGCAATTTGCAGATCATAGCTTAGTGGATATCTGGCAGCAGAGATGGTTTCCTCAGAGACATAGGGCTGGAACTGCAGGAATTGTCATGCCACCCTGAGAAGAAGTGTGCTACCAGGCAGTCATGGTAGCAAGTGCTTTTTGGGCACTCAGACTCCAACTGATGCACTGGCTTGCAGCTGGTGGGCCTAGATAGGTCTGATTTGTTACTAATAGTGGCACAAACCCTGTAGAATTCAGCATTAATGGCAGTCTCTGCCCTGCAACAGCTGAACTACAACCTGAAGACAGGATGAATACTATATTGTTGAACCGATATAAAGATGTCTGTCTAGACTTCCTAGTGCTTTTTCCTCAGAGGTCAGAAACATGCTTCATTCTGTCTCTTCTCTTCTTTGGCACTCTTTGAAATTAAACACCCCTGGCATGCATCCCATTAGGCTCAGAGATCCCATTATTTTGTTTAGACCCTTACTTCATCTTGCCTCACAAAGACTCCATCTCTTCAAACCTCAGAAGCCTACTTTACCTGAAGCTTAAGACTGACTTACAGCCTTGAGTATTGCCATCGAATCAAAGCCAGTGCCTCATCTCCCATGAACCATTCAGAAGTTAATTCCTTCTCTGAGGAGTGGGACATTTAAGCACGTAGCCAGAGTGTACCAGGAGAGGGAGCATATTAAGAAACTGTATCTGCCAGCATGAGAGATTATAAGTCTCAGCCAAGGACTGCTGCTAGTGTGGCAAAGGAGAGTGTAAGGAGACACTTTAAAGGAATTAATGAGGTGGCTTTGTAGCTATTTACAGCATTTTCCCTTGATGTGAAGGGCAGGAGGGATTAGAAACCACAGGTGATGTTTAGGTTTTGTTTTTGTGGTTTGGGGTTTTTTTGTGTTTTGTTTTGTTTTTTAATGTAATAGAAAGTGGCAATTGGCAAATTGATTGAAATGAGAAAAAAAAAAAAAAAAGTCTGAGTCCTAGCACTGCTATTTGAAAGACATAACTTAGCATTTGTTGGAAGTTCCCAAGTGAAATGAAATGTTATTGATATGCCCCAGCAGCACCCCAAAACATTAAAAGGATCAATTTACATTATTTTGTTTTCCAGGAAATCTTCCTGTAGGTTAAAGTTTAACGTAAGACAAGGTAACATGACAGCACACCTTTGGCTCCCAGCTACTTTTGTAGCCAGGAGCTACTAAGCCTCAGAGCTTTCTTTTAGCCCTTATTCTATGAGATGGCATTCACAGAGCCTATGGCCAGTAGATTGAATGACCTAATGCAAAGGTTTCCTCCCTTCCAAATGTTAGTAATAAGTAGGGCATCTTTGAGAACATATCTTTGAATCTGCTTATTGAATGTTCTTAAACATACTTGTCTTCTGAACTCTGAGTAAAGAGATTGGAGGTACCAAAGATGAGGAAATCGATCTGTCTGGATATTTTAAACTAGTTGAATAATCAGCCTTCACTCTAGTAAAGAGAGTAATTAATGTATCACCATTGCTTGTAGGCTTTCTGTTTTGCCAATTTTAAGTGGTTTGACTAAGTGGTTTGACTAGTGTGGCAAATATCAGTCCCTTTGGTGTCTTAAGTGTATAGAATCACTAAAAAAGCAAGTGAGAAGAGGCTTCAGGAAGTCCATCCTACTGCCTAAGTAGGATCAATTATTCATTTACAGTCATCATTGCTGGTAGACATTTGCCAATCCAGTTCCCCAGGACAGATAAACTATTCCAGAGACTGGCTATCTTTACTCTCAGAAAGCTACACCTAATGTCAAATCTAAGTCTGCTGCAATTTTAGCCCATTTTTTCCTGGTTTGTACACAGATGGCATTCTCATCCTCTTTGCAGAGCTCTTAACACATCCGCAGTATTACATCTCGTCTCAGTATTCTCTTCTGCAGTGTCCCCATCCTGGCAATTTCAGACTTCCAAACAACAAAACTTTTAGAATTAAATCAAATTTCTCAATTTCCCTCCTCTTTACTTCCTAAAACATGTAAATTTTATTTTTAAAGCTATCAGGAGGGAAGTGGCTACACAATTCTTTTGAGTCACTTGAGAGAAAGGTGCAGGAAAGTCATGGGCAAATGAAACAGCCCACAACAACTGTACCTGTTCACTTTCTCATTTCACACTTTGAATATAGCTTCAGTATTCTAATATCATGATGGAATTTAAGCATACTTTGCTTTTGACAAGTGAGATCTTTGATTTTAGATCCTCTATTACAGTCTGATCTGTAATAGATCTGATCCTCTATACAGTCTGTGTTGGTGGAACTAAGACAATTCTAATAGGACCTCATGGAGATGTAATGATTTATCAGCACAGTCCATTTCAAAGTCTTTAGGTACGCTGATTTACAACTGAAGGAGCCTCACTGAATAAAGTATCCTTTAAGCATAATATTACAAGAATTACTATTATAACAAATTTTTATAACTGACCTACAAAAACAGTGCATAAATATTTTTTTATATATAAACCAAGGAATTCTTTAAAAAACCCAAGTGTTAGAATCATGCCTTTGAGGAACAACTGAGGGAGCTGGGGTTGTTTAGCCTGGAGAGAAGGAGACTCAGAGGTGACCTTATCACTCTCTACAACCTGAAAGGTGGCTGTAGTCATGTGGGGGTCAGTCTCTTCCTCCAGGCAGCAACTGTCAGAATGAGAAGTCACAGTCTCAAGCTGTGTCAGGGGAAATAGAAGTTGGATATTAGGAAAAAGTTTTTCACAGAAAGAGTGATAAAATATTGGAATGGCCTGCCTGGGGAGGTGGTGGAGTCACCATCCCTGGATGTGTTCAAAAAAAGACAGGATATGGCACTTGGTGCCATGGTTTAGTTAAAGTGTTTAGGGCATGGGTTGGACTTGATGATCTTGAAGGACTCTTCCAACCTAGTGATTCTGTGATTCTGTAATACAAAAGCAAAAATTCAGCAATTGCTAGGGCCCATTCAGTCTCTCTCCTCCATTTATACACTTGAAAGGGAAAAAAAGGTAGAAAGAGATTCTGTTTCTATTCTTGTTGAAGTTAACACAACAGTATCCTGCAGGCCGTAGGTGTTGCTATGAAAGTACTGCACAAGCTGGTCTGCCTCTTTTTTTTACTGTACTAGCTCTCTGCCTTCTACCAGCTGAGAATGCCATGGAAACAGAGGTTGGGAAGCAAAAGCTGGTCAGGTTGGGGATTGAGGATTTATTTTTTTTTTAGTACCAGTATCAAAGGAGACTTTCTTTGGAATTGCAGTGTGAAACATTCTGCTCCATTTATAGTGATTTCCATGGCAATGACAACGTTCCTACTGGACAAAGCAGGACAAAAAACCAATATGACAAGGTAGATGCAGGAATTGTTTGACTTGGTATCTCCTAAGCAGTACTTAAAAACCTGAGAGTATTTAGAAAAGTGAAGCATGCAGTTGCAAAAACGTCTTCAAATGCAAGCAAATAAACTCAGTTTAATTTATTCAGTACTGGTGGACGCAGTGGAAGTTAATGAACAGTATGCATTAGCAAGGGTAAACACATAATGAAAAAAATGTGGAAAAAAGTCTGATTTTAATAGTGTTAGTTATATTTTAATTAATTGTTTTTCTAATATATTAGCAAATATCTTGCAAAATAACATTGTCTTTCTAGTTGTCATGCTGTTACCACTTCTTGTCTATGTCAATAAGAGCCTGACCTTAATGGTTGCAAATAAAGAACCTTATCACTGCAGTATCTCAACCTATTTCAGAGCCCTGGGGTTGATAGGTCACAGTGAAGTTGCCATGATTCAGCCTTTTGTTTGTCCTTGTCAGGTGCCAATGTGCACAGTTTTAACCTTTGACAAATGTGGGACAACACATCTTTAGTGTTGCAATTTGCAGAGAAGAATAATCAAACTAAATGAAAATACTTCTAAAATTGCTGTTCTGAGCCCCAATGAGTTTAGTTAATGATTTCAGTGAAATTAAGCTCCTATGAGCCTACGAATCCAGATCTTCAAACATGTACAGTTCCTGTAGAATTGCTACAGCTCAGCTTCCATTATATGAAAAACAGCTCTGTTACTTGCTACTATGGAGCTTCAAAAAAACAGTCTCTAATAATCTTATTTGGAAGTAAAACAGAACAAAAACCCTAAGAAGACCTAATGACATGAGAAGACTAAACCCCTGCACTACAACAGACTGCTGTCAGGGGAGAGTGTATGCCTGATTTTGTACCAATTTAAACTTGCACAGATTGTCAAGGTTTTGTTGTGCCTGACACTGTCTTGACCTGGTGAATCTACTGTCATTCATGCTTCAATATTAAATGAAAGTTTAAAGATAGTCATTATCGTTGAAATTGTTCAGTGGCATTTATACATAAACATGCCATTAGTGATAAAGCATAATACATTTAATTAAAATATTGTGACCAAAAAAAATATCTAGAACTACTTAGCTGCTCTTGTGTTTTAAGGTTCATCAATTTCCATCTAATGAATTGTTTGTATTAAGCATATATTGGTGTCCTAAAATAGATTGTTGTTAAACAAGAAGACTTAAACCAGATAGTCCTTGGAGTTGCTTGCAGAGATCTAAGAACATAGATCTGAGAGCTATGATCTGTGAACAGTCCCATTTATATAGCGTAAGAATTATTTTAGATAATCAACAGTGCTAGTCCAATTAAAATGATTAGCTACATAAAGAGAAATATCCAGTGGAAACCTGTAGGTGCTGCAGACTCTTGCATCGGCTTGACAGACATGACTAAAGGGCATATGGGACCTCAAGCAGAATATTTTCTGATATCTAATTGACATTAGATAAATTCATTTATAAATCTGAATTCTGCTCTGACTGGTATACTGGAATCTTTCCACTGCTTGTGAAAGATAGAAGATGGAATTTCACATTGATAATCCCAACACAAGCTTATGATTGGCACCTCTATTTGGCATTGTAAAATGTTTCCTGGAAGAGCAGGCCTTTTTATTTTGCTTGACATGTTTTTGGTCATGCTGACCCACTAAGCCAGAATATCCAAATAGTATAACCAAGTCTGAAGTGTACTGGACCAGCATCATAAACTGTGCCTGTATTGATAAGTTAGAGTACCTCACAATTGGCGTTGACATTGGAGGTCAGTTGTCTCTACTTGCAACAAGGTTTTCTTCTACACCAGCTATCACCTCTGCCAAACAATTCCTTTTCATGGTTCAGTACAAGCCAGTCACGTCCTACAATGAAGTTAAATAATCCAATGTTGGCCTGAAGGCTAAAAGTGTTATTTAAAGTGTGAACTGAACTAAACTTCTCCAGGTGGCCTGACCCAATACAGAACCTCTCCCTGTTCAACCTACTTGTATCAAGCAGGTATCGGTAAACAAAGGAAACCCTTATGACTTCTTGTCTTCCCATAGTACAGCTCCTAAGTGTGGAAGTCAATCTGATCTGACAAGGACCAAGAGGCTTTTTTCCAGTCTTGAAATGGAACCATTTCTTTCTCTGCTGGATTATATGTCCTGGCTCAGAAAGACCTTTCCTGTTTCCAAGAAAACATACACTGTGTTTCATACACTGTTTCATACACTGTGAAGTCAAGAAGAGCAAAAGTAAGACTCAGGTACCTTCTCTACCCAGTATTACTCTAGCCTTTAGCACCTAGAGATACAGATACTGGGCCTGCTCTTTAATCTAGACAACACATCAAATGTTCACGCAAGGGGACCTGTAAAAGGAATGCAACATGCTTTGTGCGGTATCTTCCTTTGGCATTTCAGGTGGGAGAAAATCAGCTTAAGCTGGATAAGATTTGACAAAAAACTACCAGTATCTTTTTATCCAGTGTGAATTCTGGGTCATTTTGAGAGTATGCTGCTCACTGAAGAATTAAGCCTCTACCAGTTAAAGATTGGATTAAGACATGTTGGTGGTTTAGGTCTCTAATCCAGAAAGCAAATGGTTTAAACCTTTTAAACTGCATCCTCCCATGAAAAACTTAAAAGTTGAAGATGTCAATAGCTAACTGCAACACTTGTTTATATAGCTAAAGATTAAAAAGCTCAGATTGACTGCTTTGAAAATGTGAATCCAATTTGTGAATGGACTAAAAATCATGATTCCCATGCCTCTGGTTTAGATAGTAAACTATATGCTATGTCAAGGAGCAACAAGAAGGGAGTCACTTCATGAGAGAAGACGAGGAGCTGACCACAGTGCAGGTAAGTAGAAACAATGACCACAGACTAGAGCACAGTCCCCCACTATTGAAGCAAGACTAACAGCAAGGCTGGTGACAGCAACAGGCTCAAACAGTCCAAGGATCAGGCATATTCAAAGTGACATGTCATGTTAGGCTTGAGGTCAATTCAGGAAGTCCAGCTGATGCCCTGGAATTGGATCCAGCAAGCCTAGATCATCACGGAACAGAGCTGGATACACACCTACCTACATTGTAGTTCAGGCAAAACCTTGGGCCTGAGCCTGAGCTTAAATGAAGCTAGTGGGCCAGAGGCTGAAGATTTAGAGGTGGAGTTACCAGATGTTCTCTAGGCAATCAAAGCTAATTGGTGCACTCAGGGCATGCACAGTATTTCCTGTTCCTAATGTATATCAAGAGGAATATTAAGCATTGTTATTGTTACTTTTCTGGAAGTGACAAGATTTTTTTATTAAATGCATGCACAATTTTGTTTTTTACAGTGTTACAAGAACTTCCTTACTACAGTTTTGTAGTTATTCACAATTTTAATTAATGTGATGCTATAGTTATAAAATCCTTCCTACAATGTAAGTAGCAACAAAACAAATCTTTTGACCCCATCACCTCCCAAACCGAACGTACATGCATTTCCTGAAAGGTAATATGCATTGGGAAAAACAATAGAAGAAACCAATGAATGCTGATGCCTCCTAGGGGAGATCTTACCTCACAACAAAATTGTCTAAGCATGGTGTTGGAAACCTCTGTGATAGTGCCTGAACATTGCAATGAGGCTTTTAGAAAAGCAAGAGATGTAAGTTATCTTGCTTGTGATTGTAACTGGTGCTGGAGTTGAATAAGTACATTTGAATAACCAAACACCAGCAGCTGCTAGAAATTAGAGAAGCTAATCTGATAGGATCTGTCAGAGAGTAAGAGTCACAGACAACGTAGCATTTTCCTCTTCATGTGAGACCATTTCATGTGAACTGCTCTTCCTTTGGTCTTCTGATGTGCTGGCTGAAAGGGGTGAGGTTGTGACCTCTTCATTTTACTAGCAGAGCTGATTGACAGCAAAGGGCACACCAGCAGTGACAAAGACCCACCCTATACTGTCCTCTGACATCCAGAACCTTTTGTTACATTTTTAAACCTTTTATGTGACATCCCACTTATTATACAGAGCTTTGTCTGTAAAGTACATTTGTGTATAGAATATTGTATTTTTTAAGGCAGAGGATGGATATACATATGTGGCACACTTGCATTAATGTGTTTACTTTAAAACTTGTACTCGGTCCAGGAAATCTTATTGATTTCTCTATTTGGCAGGGGAGCCAAATCTTTAGCTGTACTTTGTCATCCAGTAGAATTTTGTCTGCTTCTGAAAGGTGAAGTTCAAACCTGCCTGGAGAGTTCCTAAAAATAGAAATTTATGGAGAAGTAATGAAAATTACCAGGGGAGAGAATGCTCCTTTGTAAGTGAAAATAAAGAAATTTCTTGCAGTGAAGACAACTGCAACAGCAAGTATTGGGTTATGAAGCACCAGCCTTTAAAGACTTCCTCACATGCAAAGTGACTGATGATATAGGTGCTTCATCATAAAATATTCAAATTAAGATGCCTCAAACATTTTTCAGTTTCTCAGTGATTGAATACTTGCTTTTTGGAAATCAGATTCCACAAGTTATTTTGAAATAATTATATGAACTAAATGAATTCCCAAAATTTTAGGCCAAGTTTTAAATGTATATTGCATCACATGCAATGAAGTTATGGATGGACCATGGAGTGATGGTGAATAGTTGAGTCGCCTTGGCATCCAATCACAAATGGGGTTCCCCAGAGCTCAGTACTGGGGACAGTTCTCTTTGATGTCTTTATCAGTGATCTGGATAACACAATCAAGTGCACCCTCAGTCAGTTTGGAGATGACACCAAGTTGGGTGGGAGTGTTCATCTGCTGGAGGGCAGGAGGGCTCTGCAGAGGGATCTGGACAGGTGGGATCCATGGGAAGAGATCAGTGCTGTGAGGTTCAACAAGGCCAGGTGCCAAGTCCTGCACTTGGGTCACAGCAATGCCCTGCAATGCTACAGCTGGGGGCAGAGTGGCTGAAAAGCAACCCAGGAAAAGGACCTGGGAGTGCTGGTCAACAGCAGCTGAGCATGAGCCAGGGTGTGTCCAGGTGGCCAAGAAGGCCAATGGTATCCTGGCCTGTATCAGTAATAGTGTGGCCAGCAGGACCAGGCAGTGATTGTCCCTCTGTACTCAGCACTGGTGAGGCCTGAGTTCAAGTCCTGTATCCAGGGCTTTCACTACAAGAAGGCCAGTGAGGTGCTGGAGCGAGTCCAGAGAAGAACAATGGAACTGGTAAAGAGTCTGGAGCACAAGTCCCCTGAGGAGTGGCTGAGGCAGCTGGGGGTGTTCAGCCTGAAGAAAGGGAGGCTCATGCGGAACCTTATCGCTCCCTAGAGCTACCTGAAAGGAGGCTGTAGCCAGGTGGGGGGTCAGTCTCCTCTCCCAGGTTACAAGTGAGACAAGAGGAAATGGCTTCAAGTTGCACCAGTGGAGGCTTAGATTGGATATTAGGAAAGATTTCTTTATTGAAAGGGTGGTCAGGCTTTGAAACAGGCTTCTCAAGGAAGTGGTGGAATCACTGCTTCTGGAAGTGTTAGAGAGGTGTGTGAATATGGCACCTGGGGATATGGTTTACTGATGAAAATTGGGTCTGGGTTAGTGGTTGGACTCAATGATCTTAGAGGTCTTTTCCAATTTCAATGATTCTATGATTCTGTGATTCAAAGTTCATTATTGCAAATGTGTTTTAGAGACCTGATGGAACTTTGAGCTCTCTGAATGTATGAATTTCTAAATATATCAAATAAGTTTTGGTCAGGAAAATATTCTTTACCATATTATCACACCTTTATGGGAACTGAAGATAAATTATATGTCTTTCTATTAAATTTATGAGACAAGATATCAGAACCTCCACATTGCTTGGTTAGTCACTCTTCTTTGACTTTTTTTCCAGTAAAGTATTTCCAATAATCAAATGAATAGCGAGATAATAATCCTTAAAAACTTAGAAAGTTTTGTCTTATTTATGTAAACCATTCTTCATTATCTTTTCTGCTGACAGCTAAAAATGCAGCCCACTAAGAATGCAATTAAATATAGATAGAACAATAAGATGCTGATGTTGATTAAGAAGACCTAGGTAGTTTTCTAGTTTAGTCATTGGGTTTAGTGTTACCAGAAACCAAATAATTCTTTGGTATAGCAGCACATATGGCACATAATATCACCCACTGTTCTGAGGCACCCTGTTAGACAACCATATGTGCTGAAAAAAAGTCTCTGGTTGTTCAGGGGCTTATTCAAGATTGACTGGCTGCTTTTTCTCAAAATGTCCTTGATTTACTGTTTCATGTCTAAATTAGAACCTTTAAACTGTAAATATTCATGCTCAGTTTTAAAATGCTACAGTGTGTATAATTTTGGCCTGAAACACCAAGCTTCATTTCTACCAGACAAAACCAAGCAATTCCTTGACATTCAGGAGCTATGAAGAAAAATTTATATCCTAATATTGCAGTCTAAACATTATTAATTTTCTTGCCTAAATATTTTTTCCACTTTCCCACTTCCCTACCAGTACAGACCTCTAGATGTGACTTTCTTCATGGTTGTATCACTACAGTCCTTATTTGACCTCTTATCTTTTAGTATCCAGTTTGCACGCATTCTCTGAGTTCTCTGTGGTTTGAAGAGTGGAAATATCCCATAGGAAATGTGTGTAAATAGCAGCAGTTATGGAACAACAAATAATGAATCTTTCGTGAGTCAGCTTTGGCTGCTCTGAATATTACAGTGTAGAAGATAGCTCATCACAGTGAAAAGAATATTGTAGAATATTTGCTTAAAGGAAATGTTAAAGCATGGGAATATATAATGAAAATAAGAGTGGTTTTACAATGCCAACTTAGCATGAGAGCAGTGCAGAATAAAACCACACAATATTTGCAATGAAACCTTTCATAAACTATCTTTAATGGGAATTAAAAAGTAGGAAGATAAAATTTTGAGTTAACACAAAAGTAGGTCATTTTACTTCTTTGACATAAGAATTCCTTGTCTAAAGGAACTGAGATGATTTAATGTAGGCTTTAGTAAAGAGTATGGCTTAACATCACATGCCATTCTGTTAAACAATTAGGACCACACAATTCCTGCAAAGTGCATAATAAGGGGACTCAGAAATTATGGTCTGCAACATTGTCTGTCAATATGAAATCATCCCAGAGTAGTGTGTCTCTGATGGATTTCCTTATGACTAAATTTCACAGTATTCAACATTCTCCTCAGTGACCTAAAAGTAAATATAAGATCAGCATTAATAAAAGCTGCAGATGACATGAGGGTTGGCAGAATGGTAACTAACAGTGAATGTAGATAAGTCAGTGTGATTTGGGTCAGCTGGTAGACCTGTCTATTCAAACAAACTGTAATTTAATACAGCAAGATACAGCTATCCCTGCAGAATACTGAATTCTCAGCTGAAAAATAGTGAGTTTAAAATAAATTGTGGAGTCACAGTGGACAAGAATCTGAATTCTCATTGTGGTCCTGTAGCACAAAGAGGTCGTACAAATGGTGAATGTGCAAACAAGTAGTGAATAGAAACAGGGAAATGGTTTTTTTACTCTGCATGAGTTATTGGTGACGCTGCTGTGCCACCTCCAGGTGTGCTACATACGTCTTAAAACTGGTGCTAAAAATGAGAGGAAAGAGCAGAAAGGAACTGCAAATATATCCTGAAAGACTTCAAGAGCTAAGTGCTTATTTTTAGCAAGAAGGATATTATGAAGTGATTTAGATATGTTTTCTTTATAAAGAAAATACCAACTTCTCTTCCCTAGTAGAGAAAGTAATAATACTGGGGGAAGGGGGAAAAAATATTCCCTTTTTTAAAAATTCAGGCCTATCTTCTTTTCAGAAGACAATTTTAACCACACCAATATCTGAGTTCAAGGCAGGGGTAAGTGGGTAAAATGTGAGGATTTATGAAAGGCAAAGTGTCAGGCTGAGTAAACTAGCACCTTTTTTGATGTTTAACACCATGAATCCATGATACATAGATTAGTTTTCCTCCCAGCTCCATTTGGTTGTTCCACAAATAGATTAATTGTTGTAAGTGTTAATCCCATTTCTTTCCAAAAAGCACTGGTATTTTCAAATGGAAAAATGTCAGTTAATGGGGAAAGTCTGCAAATATTAAGTGTAAATGTTTATATTTACATCACCCTGAGCTGAGTGGGCAGGTGCCAATATCCATGGTGTAATGGCATTAATATGGATTGTTCAGTGTAAGTAAGGGAAAATTTATTTATTCATAGATGATTCTTGCATCAGTCGTCTAAGTATACGGTACTTTTTTAAAGTTACAGGTAAAGTGTTCGTTCTTTCAACTCTTAGTTACTCCCATGGAAGTTGTCCGTTCCGACAGGAGCGGCGGGGTCTCGTTCAGCACCACGGCCAGCGCCCGGCACTGAACAGCCCGCTCCTCCTGCAAGCCTGACGCTTCCCGGAACAAAATCCTTTCATTTGTAACCTTCGGTGGATCAGTTTGGTTATCCTCCATACCTAATATCCAACATAATCATGGGCAAAGTGAAAGACTCGGCTTTTGAAGTCCTTAAAGATTCGTAGGTGCGTGTCAAACTGCCAACAAGGGGCAAGTGAAAACCTTGTGCTGCTGGTAGCCACTGCTGACAGGATGTTTTGCCAAGTCTGGTGTGTAGTGGGATGGCTCCGGCCAGCTGCCAAGCACCCACAGTTTGCTCACTCTTTCCCTTCTCACAGTGGGAACGGAAAGAAAAGAGGAAAGACAAGAATAAGAAAACTCATGTATCAAAACAAAGTTCATTCACCAATAACTGAAGTTGTCATAGTAGACTTAACCTAGTGAATTTCATTTAAAACACTTAGTTGCTGATTTGGGGTTTGGGAAACAAAAACGACAAACATCTAAACACTTAGGAAAGAAGCTTTTCTCTCTCATGTGCAGGCTCAACTTCACTGCAGACACCTCTCCTCCCTGCTTCCCAGTCTCCACTCCCCTTCCTTTCATTGCAGCTTACACTCATTTCCAACAGCAAGCAACAGATGAAGCAGGCTCCTGGGGCCACTGTATAGCTGTTTCTTTGTGCTGCTTTGTTCCTTTTTTACTCCACTGCTCCCTCCTTCTTAGTTTCTTCTGCTCCAGTGTGGCCTCTTCCATGGGCCATATTCTCTTCAGGGAAGTACCTGCTCAAGTGCACGTCTTCCATACAGTTCCTTCAGAGATGTGACCAGCTCCACCATGGAGCATGTCTTAATGCTATGGTCTTGTTGTTCCCCCTCTTTTTCACTTGTTCCATTACCCTTTGTGTTTTCTTCTTTTTCTTAAATATGTCCTCAAAGAGGCACCACAAATTCCTCTGATTTACTTTAGTTTTGGCTTGCAGTGCATCCATTGCTGAGCTGACTTGAACTGTCCATGTCTGGCATAGGGCAGTCTCTGAACTCCCCCAAGAGAGGCCACCCCTGCAGATTCCCCACTAGCAAAACCTTGCCATCGATACCCTGCACATAATGTATCTAAACTAAAGAAACTAGCTTGGGAAGAGGTCAAGCTGTTGGGTAGAGGCTCAGCAGTCTTCTTTTTTTGATACAACAGGAAATGTCCCCTAAGGACGTGGGAAAGGTTCACTGCATCTGTGACCAAAACAAATGCATTGTTTTCATTTGCCTTGGTTCCACAAGGTCTTATGGATTCATTCCAGATTTAAAGCACCCAAAGTTGAAAGGATAATGGGGATAAAATTACTTTCTTGTCCTCTTTGATTGAATTTCATCTGCATGGTACATTGGATAGTTATTTGCAGATGTGCAAAGAAAATGTAGGATACTACTTCATTGATTTTCAAACATGTAAAAATCTATAGAGTCAAAGGATTTGGAAATTAGGTCTCTTTCACCACTGGTAAGGTAAGGTAGAAGACCTTTTAAGAAGTATGGGTATTCTTGATAATACAAGATATTCTTGATAACACAAGATAAATAAGAGCATGTGGCATTGAATCTCTGTAAGATCAGTCTAAGTAACTGTTGCAAGGAACATGCAGCACTGCAAACTTTCAAAAGCACACTCAAGAACTGGAAGGAGTTTGTGTTGTAGGTTCTAGAGTGCATGGAAGACCATGCTATTGTATCTTCACAGTTATTACTTGCGCTAGCTCAGTTGAGCTGGCACTGGCACAACTGCAAATGCCAGATCCATAATTTCACTTTGGTTTTAGACTCTTTTCATGTATCATAGACTGGGTTGCTGCAGCTCTGTTTACCTTTTGGGATTCCTTTGAACTAATTTGTCTGGGATTGATATCAGTGCAGCCCCATTAATTTCAGAAGCATAGATCCAGACTTACACCAACATAAATGTCAGACCCATATTTATAATGACATCCATATATTCTTCATTATATTTACAGACAATTGTCTGCTAATAAGTCAGTCAACTTCCCTCCAAACAAGCAGACTGGTGAGAGTAACTTATCAATATCCAGCTATTATTTTTTTCACATACAAAATGAAATAATATCAAGCAAACTGAAAAGCCTCAATGTTTCTTGTGTCTTTAACACAAGAAAAGAAAAAGGGGACTATTTGCTGTAATGCATCCAAAAATTCTGCTCCTGGTGGATGATATGATTCTACCAAGTTTTTTTTTTTAGTTTTTTAGTCTGTATGAATTAAAGAGTAATTAACTACCATTTAAATATTCATGAGTAGAATTTGTGTCATAAACCGACCAAACTAATATATCACTACAACCGAAGAGTACATCATGGTCAAGGATTGTTCTACAAAAAGTATATTAAGTATTATCTGTAGATTCTGTTATAAGATTGAGATTGTACTGAAATTGGGTAATACACAGAAGATGCAGAAGCCAAACCATGACAAGTCTTCATGGGGCATTATCACCAGACTTCCATCACTGCTGTTATTAACTCACACATATTTCTGTGTAAGTCTGTTGCACCCAAACCAGGAGAACTAAATCTTACTAGGACCAAATGTTTTTATTTAGCAGCAATTTCTGTCACTTTTGCATTCAAAATACAATGATTAAGCATGATTCAAGTCATCTGTGCCTAGGCACTCATATGCCAGACATTCCTACAGAATATTTTGCGGGGTTCAGTTGGGTATTTTTCCTGTTTTCATCATAGCAATGTTTCAGTGAAAACATTGTTGGGGAAGGAACAGGTTGAGAAAAAAAAAGTCAGAACATTGAGTACCTCCATTAACACAAGAAGTTCTAAAGCTCTGGAGCAACTTTTCAAAAATATTCAGGGTTCAGTGTTTCTCAGTGTTCCCTGTAGGAGACAGGATATGAATAGGCTGTGAGAAAACAAACTTAGCCCAGATTCTGGAAATGTTCAAGTAAAAAAATGCACTGGTAGCATCCTTGAAAATTATGAAGTTACATTTCTAGCCTCCTCTTCTCCCTCTCCTCACGCAGCTCCACTTTCATTCTTAAAAAATTTTGTAAAAAACACCTGATTTTTAAATGAACCTTCCAAAGCTCTGATGTTCCTGTCATGGACAGGACATGGACAAACGGAGGAATTGTCAATAGGTAAAGATAGTGGCACAGCAGGAAAATTTTATTAGCATAGCTGTCGTGGAAACACACCTCTACGCAAGAGACAAAGGGTTTTGTTCAAAGGAAGTCCATTGTTTCAGTAGAAAGTGAATACTTTGGCAAAACATTATAAATTACTACCTTTATGATTTTAGTAACTTTTTTACTGTAATTTTAGTTGATGACTAGAATGTTCAGATCTCCACTGTTTCAGTAATATAGGCAGTTAAGCAGAGCTCACCTTCTCTTTCACTCAGACTACCTACATTTTTAATGAGGCTGTACTTAATTAGGTACCTAGTAGAGAAAATAACTGGATTCTGTAAAAAAAATATTTCTATACTTCTTGTTGTTTTGACACTTGCCAGAAGTTTTGTTGCTTTAAAAGTTGTCAGGCTTTGGATTTACTTTATTTCAGTCAATAAGCTCAATCTTATGATAACCAAGTCTGCTTTCTTATACTGGTGTGGCTTTTCAGCTATTATAGGTCTTCAGATAGCATATTCCTAAGAAATTGACTGTGCCTCCTCCTCTAGCAAGAGGTTCACCTTTCATTACAGAAGCCCTCATTTTTTGTTTCCTGTCACTCTGCATGATTTCTAATTTCAATATGGGCCTTACCTGGTGGTTCATGTGGGGTTTCACCTCCTGTTGATGTTGACATGAAGCAGCTTCTGCAACAGCCTCAAACTGACAGGACACAACAATAATGAAAGGTGAAAACTGGCAGCTAGAAGCTAATCAAATAAAACTTTGCAGTTCTTGACTTACTCTGTGTAAAAAGGCTAATTACAGCCTCAAGAGATTTTTTTTTTGGTGTGACTGAATCTCCATCTACATGTAAAATTAAGATAGCAGATTTATATCTACTCTGTTTTTCACCTGCACTGTTCCTCTTATTATTGCATTGTTATCATGCTGGAAGAAAATGGAAAGAAATACAAACAGCAGGAGTGAAGAGAGTCAAGAGATTTCTGAAAAGAGCACTTGACCTTAGCAAACCCTTGTCAGGTCAGCAGGTAACTTGGTGTATGCACAATGGAAGGCACTGTGGGTAGCAGAATAGACAAAATGTCTCCATAGAGGTTATTATTTTCAATCACCTGAAAAGCATGGACCTCAGCTGATGAAAAAGTAAAAAAGGAAAACTAAAAATTCCAAGATGTTCAAAAATTTCTGATGTAATGTCTAGCATTTAGAAAATTTTCAAGTCTGGGACTGCAAAATAGATTCCTCTGACATTTTTCTAATAATTTGCATAATCAAGTCAAGCTTTATTAAAAAGCAAGCATTACTGAAAACCACAAACAATGTTCTCCCAGCTGTCCCATGAGCTTACCAGGCATGGAGGTCCAATCTAAAACCAGATACCTTGTGCACTTTCCTGTTCATTCAGGATTTCCCATGAAATTTTATCAACTATTAGAATGAAGAATTTGGTGCAGAAATATCTCTATTGCAATATAAAGTGTTCTTGATGCTCTTTTATCTTCCTCAATATTCATGCCTCTTTTGTCCATGGTAGGTTGTTGTAGAGGTTTTGAGATCTTTCCTAATGGTTGGTTCCAACTTTTCTATTATTTATCTTGCTTCACTGCTTCCATCCTTCTCCATCACATCATTTCTTGGAATCTTCTGGTTTTTCTATCTCATTCAAACAGCTTTGGTTTTTTACTCATCTATTTATTTCTTCACTCATGGGATATTTTCTCTTGGCAGAAGAAGAGAAACTCCTTCTCTTTCCTCAGAGCTAGGAGGAAGGGAATGTCCTTTGTTGCTGTTCTGGAAGGAGCAGAGTTCTGACTGAAATGGAAAGACATTTCTGATGCTGATTTCCACCTAAATACAAAATATTTTTTCCCTAGAACCAGGCTTTTTACTTCTCATTCCCTGATTTTAGATGTTTAGCCAATCTTTAGGTGAACTTTGTCATCCAGTAAAATTTTGTCTTCTTCTGAAAGCTAAAGTTCAAACCTGCCTGGAGAGTTCCTAAACATAGAAATTTATGGAGAAGTAATGAAAATTACTAGGGGAAAGAATGTTTCCTTTTAAGTGAAAATGAAAGAAATTTCTTGCAGTGAAGACAACTGCAACAGCAAGTACTGGGTTAAGAAGTACTAGCAGTAGCCTTTAAAGACTTCCTAACATGCATTTTCAAAAGGAACTGTAACGTAGGGGTTTCACTTCTCGTTTTCTAATTTTAGCTGTTAGCTGATTTTGACCTTTCCATAGTAATTATTGTCCCCTAGATCTCATAAAGGAAAAGTTTAGTCCAAATTTCTAAGAAGGATTTCTAATACTGCATGCTTAAATCTGTATTTCTTTGCCTAACTTCCAGCTGAGAAGCATACTGCATGACTCCTATAAATTCCTGTCAGCTCTGAAATAAGTAAGGTGGGAAAAGAAGATAACATGAAATATAGCGCTACAAATCCTCCTTTTTCTTTTAAATTGTCTACAGAGAAATGCAGTAATAGCTAGGCAGTCCACGACCCCTGACAAATCAACTCTGTTTTCTTGGGCTTTCGTATCTTTTTTTCGTATCTTTTTTCTGAAACCTTGCCAGTAACCTCTTGGAGGCAGCTACTTCCTTTTAATATTTTTGTGCCAGACCTACTAACTTGTAAGGTTCATTGTTTCTTGATTATTAATTTGTAAAAATAATTTTTAAAATTTACTTGAAAAGATTAGTGCCAAAGTCTATAGAGTTTTAATAACTCGTATGAGTATGACTTCTTCTATATAATCCAGACTGTTATTAAAATTTGGAACTTGTTTCACTGCTTTGTATTTGTCTGTCTACAAAATTTGGAGGGTGGAGGATGACTGTAGTGTTTCTGCTATCTGTAGTGGAATGACTTACTGGTTTGAGGTTGTTTGTTGGGCTTTGTCAGTAATAAGAGGAACAAGACACCTGAAAAATTTAGTTCGACCGTGTGCTTGGCAGTGGTAGGCAGACGGAATGGTTTGTATCTTCGAAGTATGTAAAGTATGTATCAGTAGGCAGATTTCATCCATGTATTTGGGTACCCTGGAACAGCTACCAGGACTGTGTATTTCCTATTGATCACTTTATTCTTCATAAAGAAATATTCCAGCACTTAGGATATAGCTTACTGTATCTTTATACTCACTATAATGTTTATAATAGAAATGGGCCAGATCCACAAAAAAATATCACCAGACACATCTAAAAATTGCTAGTGCTGGGATTAATGTACTTAAAACCCATATAAGTAATTTTCCTCTGCCTTTACTTTGCTGCATTTTTGTATTTAGGGAAGTCCTTTGTTTTGTCCTTCATATTCACTACTGGTCCCAGCTTCAGGTGAGCTTTTGTTTTCTCAGCTTCATCCCTAGATTCTTTAGCAACCATCTCTACATTCCTCCTGAGAACTCCATTCCTTCTTCCTCATTTCGTGTACTCCTTTTTGGTGTTTGAGCTCATTCGGAGGTTCCCTGTTAATCTATGCTGACCTTCTGCCACATTTGCTCACCTTCCTGCACATATGAATAGAGGGATTTTATTCTCTGGGGAAATTCAACAAGCTCTTCTGTGCCCTGGTGTCCTCTGCTCCCCATTGGATACTGCCAAGAAGATGACAGAATAAGCCAAAATCTGTTCTCCAAATGTCCAGGGTTATGATTCTAATATTTGCCTTCTTCATTTCACTCATGATTTTAAAGTCTATGATCTCATGGTCACTGTAATTAATACAATTCTCAACTAGTAATGGTCTATCTATTAGTTTCCCACTTGGTGGAATGTTTTAGGTTGTTTCGACCCCTTCAACCCCTCAGTCTTGTAGGGATTGCATCCACCTCATTGACTGATACTATGTTTTCTCTCAGTTTTTATAAAGACATTGCACAAGATTCAACAAAGAAGATCTCTGCAGGACCTGCTAAAAATACTACAACAGATGATTTGCAATGTACGTATATAATTAGATTTTGCAATATATTACTTGGCTAGATTTTAATTTGTTTGAATTCAGTTGTATTGATTTCATATAGTCTTAATTTTTATCAGAATGTCATAAAGATATTACGCCAATAACTTGTATTAACTATGCCTTTAATCCAAGCATAAGCAATATCAGATTTGTTTGATAAGACACAGTCAACAGAGCCATGTTCATTGCCATTTATTAAACACTCCAATTTGGTTCCTTGCTGATGGCATTCTCTATCAGCATTTTTGTGATTCTGCCCAGAATTACTGTACAGCTGATGGGCCTATTGTTTCAAGGTGATTGCACTTAAAAGAGAAAAATGTGGAAGGAAGAGAAGGAAAAATTGTAGAAACAAGTATTTCACATCTCAATGTGTGCTTTCCTGCTCCCATGGGCACTGGCCATGTTGGAAAGAGGCCGAGCACACATGTTTAGGATAAAACCTGTCCCAGTCAGGAAGCTCAACAGAGAGAGAAGGCAAACAATATTTTTTACAGTATTTTGCTGCAAAAAAAAAATTACTACAATTTTTAAGTGTTAGAGGATTTTTTTTAATCAAAATGCATATCCCAAACTAGCAGAACAGAAGAAGTAAGGGTGACGTTCTGTCCCCTGCTGCTCTAAGGGGTTATGATGGAGACAGCACTCCACTCCTGTTGAGCAGAGCTGGCTGCTTCATAAGGCATCCTCCTCTGACAAAGCTGAATGAGACAGAACTCATCTTAAATATAGAGGATAGGAGCTCACAATTGCTATAGGTCAAGTGCTTTATTGCTTATTCATTAAGTTTTTTGTTTTTAAGTATAGGTTATTCATCTGTGTAAATGTTTAAAGCAGGAAATGGAGCCCAGCTGACACTTTCTTGATTTAAAATGTTCCTCATCACACCCCTCTGTCTACTAGCCTTTGCAATTTCAGTTGAGCTGGATACCACTGTGTAGAAACATCTACTGTAGCCTGGCTTACTCAGCCACTGCCATACCAACTTTTCTTCCATTAATAAATATATTCAATGCGATACCTCTCTGAATAATGTAACTGATTATAAGAAAATTGAGCCCGAGACACATTTTTGAAGGTTGACAGGTAACTTAGCATCAAATTTCATTGTAAAGAAACAAACATGGCAAGACCCCTGCTAACTAGCCATATAAATGGGTAAAAATGTATTTTCAAAGTTATCTCAGTATTCAAAGTATTTGTCTGGGACTTTGTGAAAACTGTATTTCAAAGTCAGAGTAGACTTGGATTTTAAGATATGCTTTTGTTTTCTCTTTCCAGGTGAGTTTCACTGCCAATTACATCCCTAGAGTAATTCTTATCACCCTTAAAATTTATAGTAATTCTTATCATCCTTAAAATTTATCTGGCCCTTTTCAAGGATTAAAAATCCCTCATAAAATTCATTGCATGTTAACTGGGAATGCATTGTTGTGTGGCTTCCATTCCTTGTGTGCTTGTAGCCTGCACATAAAGCAAAGGCTGGTACTAATAATCTTGCCTGTATTACATACTAATTACTGTCAGTAAATTCAGAATTCACCTCCTCATCCTTCTCTTTCCTCAGTCAACCAGTACTCACCAATATATCAACCATATCTATCATATCACTGGAGAGATCCTGATAGAAGATCCATGAGGATGTTAAACTCTTCCCTCAGGAGCCCATATCCCAGTCAAGAATCTCTCCATTTGGTGTGTTTCTGACTTCTTGGGCCCTCTGAAGTTCCCAAGGATTTTTTACAGATTTCAAAAGGAACAGGATAAGGATAGTAACATGTATGCTCACTGTTCAAAAGAATCATAAATATTCACACTACTTCTGGCAGGTATATTGTCTGGTTAGTCAGGATAGAAAACAGCAGGCAAAGAACTCTTTTTGTCATTAAAATCCTAGTGGTTCTTTATCTCTGTTCATCAGTAGACTTTGCCTTTTTGCCCTTCCCAGGCAAGTCCTTCAGGCCACATCTCAAAGATTTAAGGCATCCTTTGCCCAACAGTGCTGCTATCAAAATCTTCTCTCTCCTTGTAAACTGCCTTCTTTCTCCCCCAGTTTAAACCCCACATTTTTGCTCTCTCATTTCTTCTCCTAGAAAAACTAAATTATAAATTTTAGCATCTGAGATTGCTAAAATACAGAAGGTATGAAATCTTGTAGAAACAAGATACACAAATGTTCTGATGTAGACCAGGACCTTTTCGACCTGCAGAGCATGGAGACAAGACCTGTAGTATTAGATAAAATTAACTAAAAACAATGCCCCATTCCACTGGCATCTCATATGAAAATAACCTGGGTGATTGTAGCTCCTTACACCTTCAAGCTCAAATTTAAGAAGAAGAAGAAAAAAAAAAAGTTGTTTATTTGGCTCTCACTGGTAGCTATTTTCAAATTATATTGCTTTTTCCTTTACAGATTGAAGTCACCCTTGATAACTTGGCATCTACAATTTCCAATTCTAAATTCTTGGAGCATTACAAGAAAGTTTGTGTGTAAATATCTTTAGAGAAGCAAAACTTTCAAAATGCTGTCCATGTAAAGCATAGCAACTCTGCATGGGTATCTATTTTAATTGTCTTATTTGTTTCTTAGTGGCAATAACATTACTAGTTCTTTTATCTCTTGCTGGCTACTCCATTGCTTCAAGCAGGTTGAAAAATAATCTAACTAAAAAGGAATTCTAAACCACTCAGTTATCATGCTTTCCAATTTACTATGCTTGGAATACTGCCATTTGAAAATAAAGGCCACAGAATTAGAAAGAGTACTGTGCCTTGATACTTTTTCCCCCTCCTTATATATAATAAATACTTATTTCCTCTCTACTGATGAAGAGGAAACTCAGAGTGATTAGCTTAGCAGTAAGTGGCTCTATTGTAGACATCTAAAGTTAGATGAGATGAGACCCATCTTTCTTCATAGTGGAATATTTCAATGCTGCTGGCTGAAATCTCTTGCACTTGCTGGGACTCCTTCAGCAAGTTTAAGTGAGATTGTCCTTTGGTGACCTAACATCTTCACAGCTATAAGCTCAGTGAATATCTGCAGCAAAGCAGCAACCTCTTTCCAAAGTGAGATATTACATATTATTCAACATGGACTCAGTGTTTGGAAACACCAACTTGAATTTTCAACTTTTTTGGTTAAGAGTGTACCTTTATATCCTGGCCAAGATAGCAAATTATATGCACATCTGCAATAAGTCTCTGTACTATTGCTGTTCAATAGGCCATGGACTAGATTATCCTCCTCAGAGAAGAACAAGATTCTTATAAAAATTCCTTACTCTCAATGGTTTTATTCATGTTGCAGTCACACAGCTGTTACTGGTATTGCTTTCTCACACTTTGAATCTGGAGATGGCCAAAAAACATACCAGAAGAATAGGAAGTAAAACTGAGAACAACTTTCTGGTAAAAAAAAAAATCCAATTGCAACTGCCTCAAGCAATCATATAACACAAACTCTTTCATAACTCAATCAAGCACTTTGTTACTGTTAGAAGATTCTTCCAGAACCTGAATGTTTTGAGTACTAAAATCCTTCTTTGAATTTCAAGCCTGGAATTAATTCATGCCAAATTCTCTTCATCTATGCTGTACTGCTGCCCCTTAGTTTAAACAGCTCTACTCCTACACTGATCTTTATATTTATAGGCAGTGATCATCTCTCCTTCTAGCTCTCGATTTAGTGCACTGAGAGCCAATCTCCCACAGGCTCTCCATCACCCTAATTGTCCTGTTCACCATTTCAAAAATGCATTCCGCCTTCTCTTTTTGCACACAGATGAACAGGACAGCATAAAGTATCCTGCACGAAAACTCATCAAACTATATTAAACTTGCATTAATATTTGCAGATCAAAGAAAGCATGGTTGGTGGAGATTTTTGCAAAGATGTAGGCAAGAAGGATGTCTATTCTTTTTATCTAGGATATATACAATAGCCACACCTCCTTTTGAGACTAAATGGAACTGTTAGAGATGGATGTCCAGTACACACCAGCCTGATCAGGAGTTACAAATGCAACCAATTACACACACGTTGCGTTCCAAGTCATTGCTGCTGGTGCCCTCCTCAGGGGTTTTTGAGATTGCACTGTGTGTACTAAGTGCAAATAATAACAGATAATAATGCCAACCACATAAAACTTCTTTTCTTGTGTATGGAAAAGTGATTTAAATAACCACCAAAGAAGATCTGCTGTTCAAAGAAACTCCAGTGCTGAGGTGCTCAAATGCTTGTACATTTTGGCAGAACAAAATGCCGACTTCTAAAGCAATCTAACTTCACAGCCATGACATTCATCAGAAGACTCTAGAAATTAGTACTTATGTGCAGGACGTGACACAAACTAGAAATTAAATTTCCCTTATTTTCCATGTTTTGAAGTGAAATCTCTGGCATGACATATGCCATAGACAGAGACATTGATGGCATTTTTGCCAGGCACTGCAAAGGCTGCTGGAAAGGAAGGCTGTGTTTTCACAGTACAGGATCTATCTCTAGAAATCAGCATGTCTGTAGAAGGAGAACTGTGATGTTCAGTGTTCACAAGGTGTTGAAAAGGATAGTGGGACATCTAGGTGAAATATTTTCTTGTCTGTCAATCATTCAAAAAGGCAAAGGTCCGGTTGTTGGTCTCCACAATAGTTCTAGTTACTTGCTGCTGATTCAAGATACACCACTTATATCACAGCTGACATTTCTACTTGAACCAGATCCAATCCATTTTATGCTTATTCCATCCTTTCCAGTACATAAGGAGGCAGCAATACAAAAATCAAAGCATAAATAATACAGAAATACCTAAGTATATGTACCTAATTTATGCCATGAAAAATGCATTTTAATTAATTTTTCAAGAAGGCAAAGATGAATTAGATGAGCAGAAATAAATATTATACACCAAATGACATAAAATTTAGACTATTTTATAATCTTCACTTTAAAACGGGTGATGGCCTTACATTTCAAAAAGCTAAGATATAAATATTCTCCTCTCAGCTTTGGAGAATATTGATTCAACTGCAAAATATGCATAGATAAAAACACCTTCCTGGGTCAGAACTGTGGCTTAACCAGTCACTAGTAACAGACAAAGCTTTAGAACCTGATGAAAGTTCCTTGGATGACCAAATTCTGTGATTCTGTGAAACAGTAGGAACACTGAAATATAAAGGAGAAAACATCCATTTTCCTTGAGATTCCTTCTAAATAGCAGTCCAATGGTTTTCTCACTGAAATGAGAAAATATCTAGACTTTATAGCACAATTATTTCTGTTCAATTATCAAGAGGTTTTGAATTTTGGTGAGATCTTGAAGGCATTGTTTTGAAGAAGTAACTTCAGTGTACTAATTGTGTGCATGTAGAAGTGCAATTATGTGTTCCCCTTCTAGTCATCCTTTCCAAATATGAAATTGTAGCAAATTATAATTTTACAGATTTTGGTAAGAGGTTTTTCTGAAACAATAAGAACATTTTATTGATAGAATAAGGGAAGAATTAAAAGTATGGAACAAGAAGATAAAAGAGAACTAAAAAGAAGAAAAACAAATAGTCGTAAGATAATTTGTAAAGTAATTATAATTTTGGTGATTCTGATCCTCATGTGACCAAAAATCTATTTATAAGGAAATTTGATATTAGATTATAGGAGGAGAAATATTTTTCAAAATAAAATATTTGCAGAATTACTACTCAAGAAACCAGATGAGGCTGAAAGTAATAACATTATGTATGAAAAAAAAAAAGCTTGAAAACAGATCCTGTATTAAGGAAGAAATTTGTTAACTGATCAAAAATGGGCTAATAAGAGAATGATAATACAGAGAGTGGAGACAAGTATGAAAAGACTGTTTTAAGAAACAGCTACTATTATGTTTATGTAACTCAGACAAGAAGAGAGGAATCTTCAGTGTAAAAGGTAGTTCAGTAATGAAGCACTAAAATTGTTGAAATGGAAGAAAATTGGTCTGACTAAAGACCGGGAAACTATGTATTGTTAAGACTAAGAAAACAGAGGAGAATTAGATTAAATACCATAAAAATAGAAGAGGACATTCCTACATAGAGGATGCTGAAAATTAGGTGAAAGAGAACGACAATATGGAAGCTTAGACTGCGGAATTTCTTATAAATAAATGTTTTGAACAAAGTATTCTCATGTCTGAGAAGAAAAAAGCAGACTTAAAGGCAAATGAAATGTTGCTGGTTTAGTCACATCTCTTAGGCAAAAAGATCCACAGCTTTTATAAGTCATGCATATTGTCATGGAAACAAAATTGGAAGCCTTGCTTTGGTGAAGGGTATTTTGAGCCCAACAAAAGCAAAGATGCACATTTGCTTGTTTCAGTTATGCTAAACAGAGGAGGTCTGTTGTCAAGTTATCTTTGGATAACTCTGTTATAAAGACAGCTTTACCTAATGCTTTTAACTTATCCTCAAATACAGAAGGAAGAAAGAATAAATAAGAAAACTATTTATTGTAAACAAATATTACTCTATTTTCGCAATTTCCATTTAATTTTCCTATTGGATGAATTCAAACAAATTTACTTTCTGGATTACTAGGTTTACATTACCATCATACAGAGAAAGAAGTGTTCAGATGTTCTTGGACCACTGTTAAAAACAAACTGTGTTATCTTTTAGATAAATCACATATAAAGGGGAAATACAACTTTGGTTCCTCCTTGCACTATTCAATTCACTGATGGAAAATATTATGGATGGCATCTGAAGTTTCTGACCATTCTGAAATATCAATTGATTAATGCATTGTTTAAAACCCAACTAATGTGACATAATAACCATGCGACCTAGAAAAGTTATTTGGTCTAAACCAGACTCTCATTAAAAAAGAAAGAAAAACAGGAAGAGTTTAAAAAGGGTAAATTAACCTAGAAGTGATTGAGAAAACTCTTGTATGTCAGAGATGTTTAGGATTTATCTAGGCTGGAGTAAGGTGTGCTAAGAACTATGTCTTCCTTCTGAAACACTGAATAAAGAGATACTTTCAAAACAGACTAACAAAGATATTCAAACCATGGAAATGTCAAAATATTTAAAATTTGCTGTCCAAACAGCTTAAAAATTTGAGGTTTCAGTGAATACTGTTCAAAAGGTAATTTCATCTCATTAGGCAGTCACACATATCTACAGACATTCATTTCATCTCTAATGGGCTGTTCAAAACGTTTTCCAAGAAAAGAATACAACTTTAAATGAAGACAATAGAAACCTGGTTCAAAACAAAACATAGAGGAATTGTTTAGGTGCAAGATGGCCCCAGACAGGGATTCCTTTGCCAATGGGGTCTGGATGTTTCCATTAACTCAAAGGGCCAGTATAAGTTAATGGAAAATAAATCCTCTGACGTTACAAAAAGCAGAAATCATATGAAGCACAGGAAGTTCCCAAGATGAGGATGGATAGAGATTGGTAGATTGTCAGGTGTAAATATCAGCCTTGCTCTCATGTTCTCTATTTGCTTATTGCTGCTGTTGGATTCATGAAAGGCAGCCAGAGTGATCTTTGGTCTGTCATACCATGCCTGTTTATGTGTTCTTCTAGTCTAAGCACTTCCTCCTCAGTTAAGAAACTTGCCTCTCATTGCCATGCTACCATATGTTCCAGTCATTTAAACCTTCTAGCCACAGGTCTTGAAAAACATAACCCGGTTTATACAGTTCTTTCTGATACCTTTTTTTTTCTCTATCAGATTAATTTCTGTTCCCTAACAGCCATTCAGCCATTTTTGGTGTTGATTCAGTAGTTTCTGTGTGTTTGAGTTACTTTTTCAGTAACTGCTGTTTCTAAAACAGCAGTTCTGCCATGTTGCCTGTCTTTTAATATTTTGAAAATGCTGGGGAGCAGGTTCATGTTTGAACTGTAATTCAAAAGCAAAGAGCTTTATTACCTCTGCTGTGCAATCTCCACCTTCTGGAAGTCACATCTCTGAAATCTCCATGGTAGTTGGTGTGACCGATTCATGCCAAGCATTGAGAGCGCTGCAGTGCCTGCAGCTCTGTCCCCTTCTGAGAGCCAAAGAAATGGCTAAGGCAAGAATCTAACTCATGTCTTTGCGTTACAGGTGAACCACTTTTCCCAAACTTGCATAAACACTAGCACCCAGTGCTCATCTAACCTCTTTGCCTACATTTTGGAGGCATTTCTGATATCATTCCAGTGAAGAGATCTTTCAAATAGCCTAGGAAATTGAGAACTTTTCCTAGTCTGGACTTGTGAGGGCTCTTCTTTTGCCATTTCAGGTGAAAGTGCTCCATCTGTGTGTACTTGTTCTGAAATAAAAGATCACTGCCTGCTTGTACAAAGAGTCTACACAAATCAATAGCAAGCAGTGATCAGCAATGTTTTATCCTCTCAGAGGACACTGAAGAGGATGACACAGGATAGAAGCAAGGGTCTGGCTGCTCCCTCAGGAAGGAGCAGAGGGCGACCCCAGCATAGGCTGGGGGCATCCCGCAGGGTCTGAGCGCATCGGGCACAGATGGACACATCCATCAGCAGTGCCAGGCACTGCAAGCAGTCCAGCAGCTCCAGAAACACTGGCTCCTTCTGCTGAGGGAAGCAGTTAGCAGTATCCACCATGTAGCTGGGCCAGGGACTGGCCACCCCAAGACAGGATGAAATGGAGCTGCTGGGACTCAGGAGAGGGTTGGGGGAGGCCCTGGGAGGCTGGGCTGGGACATGCAGGGCTATCTGTACCTTCCAGGCTCAGGCATTGAGTTAACCTTATGTCCAGTGAATATTGCAGTACTATACATGGGAAAAGGAGATGTCAAAGGGGAAGAAGGATACAGTATCATGCTAGGAACCATAAGCCAAAACCTTTTCTATTTAATTAGTATGTTCTTGTTACCAATTTTTTTTAATCCTGGCAAAAAGTTAATATAGCTGATTAGATTTTTTCCTCTTCTGGCCAGTCTAAATGCATAGTGGTCAAATCCTTCCTAACTAGGATATCACATATATATTTCAGTTCTCCCTCATTACTCCCTCAAAAAATTATCTAATTAGTTAATAGAAAACATCTGGCAGTGAATTAAACCTAATTGGCTGATTTAAAAAAATCAATATAGTAAAAATGGAAAATTAAATACAGAACTTTCTATAGGCAGTGGTTTAGTTGATCAGATTCTTAGACTTTTTGAAGATCTATGATGGGTCCATTGTAACCTTTGGCATCTAAACTAGCTACTGTAGACTTCCTTTTAAATCTGGCAAGACAAATACATGCTTTTTAGGTGTGTTTATCCTAAACCTTGTATCTAAAATGTGCCCTAGAAACTTCTCTTCATGGATCATAAAAGTGTGTTGGCTACTTTAGAGTGTAAACACTGCATAGCAGACAATTCAGGATTAGGTGAGAGAATCCCACATTGTCTGAATGAAGACTAAGATTTTGTTCAGATTTTCCTAAAAATGTTTGTTCCTTCTTTCTGGTGTGTAAATCATCCTATCAGCAAGATATTTACAGAAGTGTGTTCAGTTCTGTCTAGCTCCATTTAACATCTTTCTCTCAGCAACACCAGAACATGCCTTGCAGAAGGAAGCAAGTTTGCTAGAAGTCATTTGTCAACTTTGATGTCTTCCTTCCAGACACTCAGTTCTGTGAAACTTTCCCTTACTCAGTTAGACTGTCACAGCTCATTATTGTCATACTGTAGCTCGATGTATTAGCTTTGCAGTCTCAGATAGCTTGATAGCCATCAATCATTTATAATACAAAACTCAAACCCCTGGCTAATTTTTTTATGAGGCGACCAAACCAAATTCTTCTTATTACAATGTCATTCTGCTTGTTTTCTTTGTTTGCTTTTGGTCACATGAAAGTAGGGACTATATGATACTTCCATCTATTTGTCACACCCTTCAAGAAAACAGTGACACCAAATCAGCCCAAAACAATCATATATGCCTAATTATTTTAATTCTATTAGAAGCTTGCCTTTATAAGACATTTCTCAAAACTATGCCACAGTTAGCCCTTTCTTAAGTGAGAGCTACTTGTTAGGCCATGGAAAGTTAAAATAACTTTGTTAATTGAAAGCAAAATGTTTTTGTAAAGAGGACAAAGTAGAACGCTTATTTGTACAAACACACTCATACAAAACTTGTATAGCTGGTTGAAAAAAAATTTGCTGTCACATTTTTCTACAAAAATGCTATTCCATGGAAATCAAAACTTTCTGTAGGAATGGACCAGTTTTGGTGACCTTTCATAAGGAAAAGGCAATTCAAGTTGAAGGATTCCAAAGGGATCAAAATATTCCACTTTGATCTCAAGTTTCAATTTTTCTTATTAAAACCTCTCTTCATTTCCAAATGTAGTTTTTCCACTGTGAATTATAAAACTTAAAAGAAGAAAACATGAGAAAATAAGCCTTTCATTTTACTAAGAGGGAAATTTTAAATAGGTAATTTTCTTGAAAATTTCTTGAAAGTGTTTTTCTTCATTCTAGTATTGAAGAAAAGCAGTTCTTTAAATCCATTTCCCACAGAATATGAAAACCATTTCCTGAACAACTCCAATAATTTCTGAGGCATATATTTCAGAAAGAAATCCTTCTCCACTTACCATTTCTTCTAAGACAGACAGATGAATCATGCCCTGGAGGTGCCTGTTTCTTTCAGCTGGCTATAAAGGGAATCTAGGTTGATGAGTCTAGACATTGACAACCAACTTTCAGATATTTACCCTTAGGCAAGACGACTACTTTCTATTGAAAAGATGAAAATAGTATACAATTACTTTTCAGTAAGCATGATTTTTTTTAAATCATGCTTAAGGGAATGTTTATCAACAGTTTGTCTTCTAATTATATGCCTTGAAAGATATTAGCTGGGGAGGTGGTGGAATCCCTGCCATCCCAGTGCAAGAATTTACTGAGAATAACTATGGATACCTGACAACACCTTTGTATCATTTCAAATTCAGCAACCCCAAATTTGTGAGAAAGCTTAATAAATACAGATACACAGAATTCTGTCCTCCCTCTTCTTCCCTTGGGGACAGCAGCCTTGGGAAGGCTGGAAAAAATCCTAGTGTCCTGCTCCCAAAGAAAGTAACTGCAGCATGTGGCAAGAGCAGCATGGGTGAGCTGTGGGTCCAAGAGGAGGCATCAGGGGATGTTCTGTACTATAACAGGAATTCTATCAAACCTTGACACGTGATCAGAGAAAAAAGTGGTGTGCTAGTGCCTTAAGACATATAATAAACTACATTTTGGGTTATTTTGCCCAGAGAAAAGGAAGCTCAGGAGGGGCCTTGTCACTCTCAAAATGACCTGAAAGAAGATTGTAGAGAGGAGGGGTCAGCTTCTTGTCCCAGGCAACCACTGACGGGATGAGAGGAAATGGCCTCAAGTTCCACCAGGAAAGGTTTAAATTGGATATTTGGGAAAACTTTTTCAGTGGGAAGGTGGTCATGCATTAGAACAGGCTGTGCAGGGAAGTGGAATCAGCATCCCTGGAAGTGTTCAAAAGGTGTGTGAATGTGGCACTTGAGAACAGGATTTAGTAGTGAATATGGAGGTGCTGGGTTATTGGCTGGTTATTTCCAATCTTAAATTTCCTATGCATTTTAGAAATTTCATGGAGAAAGGTGAGTAGAGTCAGCTTATAGGTATTTTTTGTTGTCAAGCTTTTCAACGCTGAAGCTGGAGAATAATATAATTTATGTAGAGGCTAATTGAAAAAAGAAAAACAAATAGTGTTATATTGTACATGTGCATCCAGACAAAGATGTCATAGCTGAAAAATTTAGCAGGTGAGTTGTACTTTTTTGGACTAGGGCAAATATGACCACAGAGAAAACATAAGCAGCTTCTCTTTCCTTACAGTTTTGGAGCCAGAAAGAGAGAAGTTATATGTTTATTGGGTCATTTTTCAAAAAAATTAAGAATTAAGGTTAGTTGAGAACTGAAAATAACTCTTATTTTTTTTGTTTTCTAGGAGTCTAGTGTTGATTTTCTCAATCTGAAAGGGCAGAAGATATGCCTGGGATGCCTTTACTGCCTTAGCAGAGTTTTGCAGCAGTGAATTATTTTGAAGAGAATGCATTTACATTCACTTTTGTACATGCCAGTGGACTTTCAATTAGTTGCAGATACCATTTAAGATGTGGCTATAGTGATACAGTTCAGGTATGCAAAATCAGACAGTGTTTTTCCTTGGCCCTTACTGGAGGAGGAAACACCACTGTCAATAGCACACAGAAAAGGAAAAGGCCAACTCACAGGGCACAGACACAAGCGTCCCCCAAGGCCAGTGAGCAGTTGTAGGGATCCCATGTCACTCTTCTCTCCACTAGCTCCAGGGGTGACAGAAATACCCAGTTCCCATCCCTAAATTTCTGTTTGTTATAGCACAATGGAGATTGGCTAATGGTTGTCTGAAATACTGTATCAGAAAAAAGAAAATAACTTGGCTTTATAGCTGATGATGTCAATGACCTTTCATGACATGACAGTTACAGCAATAGTAAGCACTTAAAAACAAGTTGATTCTGCCCCTGTCCTCATCTACTTCCCCATTCCAGATTATAAAAGTTATACCCACACTGGCCATTCAGAGCCTGTTCCTTTTTTTTCATCCCATTACAGCAACAGTATTTAAGAAGCAAAAAACATTAATAGAATCTAATAGTTGTTATAAAAGCTTGCTCTTGCTTTCTCCAAAGGCTTCCTTTGGAGAACCCCAGGACAGAAATTCCTCAAAATACTTCTCAGAACCTCCATGTCCATAATACAATCAAAATTGAATAAACATACATATTTCACAGCACTTACACCAGCTATTCTTTGCACATGAAAAGCTTCTCTGGGTCATTCATCCAAGCACTGTTAAATGAGTGCAGGTACTCCTGGAGCAGAAACAACCTGGAACAGAACCACCTCTGTCCTCCACAGTGCGTGAAGGAGGTCTGTGATAGCCCCTTGCCATGAGCTTCTATGGGAGAAAGGTGAAATGCTTCACATTGGCTGGGAGATATCCCTCATTTACAAGGGAAGAAAATGGGGAACTGGGTGGGGGGGGGCAGCAAGACTACTGTCCTTTGTCCCTCTTGCTGCTCTATTCTTTCCTTCCTCTCTGACCTGAACTTCACTATACTACCTTCCCTTTACCAGAATGATGTCTTTTGGTTCCTGCTCTTGCCTCACCCTTTACTTTGCTCCTGTGCCCCTTACATTTCCCTTGTAAAACACAGAGACTGTCACGTCAGTTGCCTTATTATATATTGGATTCTGTTAATCCAGACATCTGAGAGATCCCTATGGGCTTCTATAAGTTCTTGCTTGTGGTAGCAGCTCTCTGGTCACAGAAACAGACAACTTTCCCAGGCATTGTTCTGGGAAAGGCTGTGAGAAGACCAGAGAAAAGAATTATAAACAATTCTTAACTTGCTGCACCTGATGTCCTGAAAATTGAATGTGTTATAGACATATGTTTACCAAAAGGGTGTTTTCTTAATTAGCCGATGGTGTTTTAATTAGAGGACCAATCAGGTCCACCTGTAGCAAACTAGAATATAAAAAGCTATGGGTTTCTTAAAAAAGTGAATTAGCCTTCTGTGAATGCCTTGAGAGTCTATGTCACTTATTACCCAGTCCTGACCCAATAGGATGACACTTGCTCAGGATTAAAATCTGTTAGAAGTTCTAATCTTAAAACCCTCTTTTCCACCCTGTGAAGATGTGCTTAAACATCTGGTTTTGTTGCTTGGTAATGTTTTCATCTCAGAGGAAAATGAACAGCAGGTGAACTCTTATCAGGATTCTATGGTGAATCTATTCAATTTAACATATGCATATTTTCTCTAATAAATTTAATTTATGCATAATATCTATGAAAAATTAATTTGCCATGTATGTACCTCTGAAATACTTGCTTATTTGGAAAAAAAAAAAAAAACATAAAATTAACACTCTATACCAAATTATAGTCTGCTAGAATGCTAAAAATAACTAGATTTCTTCATTATGTGAAGCAAACAGCTCAGATTTATTCTGGAATCTTTTATCATACCTTCAGGTATTTTAATTATAATTAGAGTTAAATGAAAATATTCCTATTTTTTTGATGCATTTTGTCTTTTTGCTGTTCCTAAGTTGTTTATGACTAAACCAAGCCTTTCTGGAACTCACTCTTGATTTACATTGCAAAACCAGTTTGAAAACATGACATTCTGAAATCACAGCTGAGGAAATGCAACCCCTGAGGTTTGGATACAGCTACTCATGGGTACCAGGAGGCTCACCCAGTGATGGGATTTGCCATCCTTTTTTCCCCAATGTTCCCAGACTGAAGTGTGAGGAGGGGCAGCCACTGAGCCACCAGGCTGTTGCTTCCAGTTTCTCCACATGGTTGTTCTCCCTCATAGGTACCATCTCACGTGCAAGACTGAAAGGTAACCCACTAATATATATATATTTGGTTATTTTTATTTATGCTTGATTATTTTTACTTGGTTTTGAGTATATTGAGGGAAGGATGTTTGGGGAAAGAGGTAAATCCATTTTGACATCAATCCCTTTGAAAAGAAGTTACTGCAATTCCTTACCAGTGTTAGATAAAATATCAGAGACCCTTTAGAGTCATTCTGGTGACATTCTTCAGCACACTCCTGTTAGCCAGAGATCAGCACTGCCCAGGAGCAAGGGCTGTTTGCTTCACTTATCTCCAGCAAGAGCCCAGTGCCAGCTGATCTATTCACCATCAGCAGCCTTCAGAAGCTCTAGCACTGCTTAGATGATGCTGTATTAGTGAAACCTCATCTCTGTGAGAGCACTTTATTTTATTAAAAGTGCAATTAAAACAAAATCAAATACTTTCATTAACTGCAACAACTAAAAATTATACTCCCAGTTGCTTTCTTCTCATTAAGAAAATTTGCATTTGAATAACTTTTCAACTGTGTGTATTTGTAATTAATGCAATTACAAGCCAGAGATATGTTCCCAAAAGTAAAGAAAACTTCTTTATCAGTTTTACCATTTTAATTGAAATAAGACTTTGTATAGTGAATTATTTAATGTCTGTTATCTGAAAAGTACATATAGAGATAACAAGTCAGCCTCACTATTTGGGACTGTGCTCATTTATTTTAGAGCGGATGCAAGTCCTGGGAGCCACAGAGGATGAATTGTTGGGTTCAGCCCTGGAATACTGAGTATTTTGACTTTGTTGGTTTAAAACCAGGGCCTATTGTTTATTTAACTCTGTAAATTTATATTTTTCTTTTCCAAATTAATATATGAGAGATAGGAAGATAAAAATTCATAATAGGGAAAACAAGCTTTAACTAGGATAAGGGAAGATAAAACATGTTCACAGCAAGAAGGGGAAAAATTATATAGTTTATAAATAAAATAATGCTACCTGGAATTGTCACATAGTCAAGGCTTTCAGACATAATCAAGGCAATATCATGCTGGATGCTGCACAAACACATGATTGGAGCCTTTACTTTATCATCTCTGTGTTCAATACTGAAACTTTTTTTTTTTGCAGATTTCTTCTGGACTTCAGAGAGCCTCTTGGTCAGGCCTCAGCACTGATAGTCTACATGTAAGTATTACTGCAGGGCCCTGCATCTCCATGCCTGTATTTCATGATGGAGCCTAGTTTGAAACAGGAGCCACAGGTGTGCCACCAGTAAACTGGCATGAGGCAAAAATAGTTAAAAATATATTAGTCCATAAATTAGACAGTTCACAAACAGCTTAAAAGGTTTTAAAAAAGTCCATGCTAGCTATTATTGCTTTGGTAAGAACTTGTCACCAGGGAATTTTCATTAAATTCCTTCTTTGACTACACAGAAATATCTTTCCTTAACTTTCATTTTTCGTTCTGGAAATGTATTCGAGATGCATAGAATTCCTTTAAACATCTTCTCTCCAGTAGTTAGAGAATACACATTTTCCATACTCCTATGACACAAATACATTAAGATTTTTCTTATATGATATGTTCAGCAGCAAAACAAATCATATGTAGAGAGTAAATGAGTAGAAAAAAAAGACAGATTGAATAGATAATTTTTCAAACTTTTATGCTCCCCCTCCCTTTCCTCCCTCACAAGTACAGGACTCACAATATGTCTCAAACTGTCTATCTTCTAGCTTTGGTTCACTGCTGGAAGAATATTCCAGGTGAAGAATAGAATATCCCAGGTGAAAAAAAAAAAAAAGACCAAACTGCATAATGACCTGAACACCAAACGTGCAACCATATGTAATGGACAAGAAGGAAATCTAATCCAATCAAGAATTGCTTCAAGAATATCCTCTCTGCTACACAGTAGGTCAAACAATATGGTGACATTATCTCCTTCAGGGTTATATTGTTATTAAACTAGGAATTTGCCATGAGTTGCATCCCAGAATCATAGAAACGTAGAATTGTTAAGGTTGGAAAATAGCTCTAAGCTCATGAAGTCCAACCATCAGCCTAGCCCACCACCATATATCCATACAGGATTGTCCATTAACTGGTGGTTTTCCAGTTTTTTCCTGCTTTTTTCCCAAGCCATTTACTGGTGTTTTTCCATAATAGAAGGTTTCCTCCTCCTCCCTTGAGGGCATTGTTGCAAGAAGGAAATTTAGCATCACAGGAGCTGAGTTCTAGAACTGATCAATACAACTTTTCTTAATTTCATCCTCAATTCTATACTCTGTTCATTGAAGTGTGTAATTCCCATCTTTTCCTGTACACTATTCAAGTATATATAAATTTTGTAGAGTTTTGGCTCCCATGTAGCCAGGTGATACAAGTTTAGTCTGACCCTCTCTTCTGCTTCTACAATATTTTTATTGCATTTTTGGTGTTACTCTGACTTGTTGACACCTTCGGGACACCGACTCATCCAGAGCAAAACACACTACACCATGCCTGGTGTGTCACCAATGCTACAGAACTCTTCAGCTGTTCTGTATTGTTCCCTCATATACATCAGGTAATTTCCAGGTCCCTGCAACAGCTTTCACTGAATTTGGCTGTCTCTGTTACAAGGATTTCCATCTTGGATCAATAATCTCAACAAGAACAAAAATGCTTACATTGAAATTTGTGACTCATGACTATGTATAAGGAACTGGCATTTAAAAATTCCTCTGCAGGTAACACATTTTAATAATTTGGCAGCTTTTTCTTATCCATTAAATTAAATAAGGGCAATATTGCAATATCTTTTCCAACACTCCCCAGAATAATTTAAAATTTGAGAGCATTACAGGAACCCATATTCCACCAATGCAAATTTTAACTATGACTCACTAGCACTTCTCATTTCCATTAAATTTCCACCCCTGTTAGCCACTGATGACATTATCCCTCTTTATTTCTTCTGCCTTTTTAGTAATAGTACACTAGTTCAATACAATACATAAATCATTAGAAAATTTAAAATTTGCATCACAATCTTTGCTAGAGATTTTTCCACAGTTTCATATTATTTTACAGTGTTCTCACTTATATATCATTTGGAGTTTTGACTTGCAAATATTTTAATAATTCCACTGAAATAAATACCCATGCAAGAAATTTAAAATTAAATCTAGTATCCTATAAATATACCTCTCAGGTTTGAACAGCAATATGGCTTCTTTGATGGCTTTTTAATAAAGAATGCTCTTATACACAATCCTTCCTTCAATATTGCTCAAGGCACCTCTCCTCTTTGAACATCTTTACAACATTCCTGAAACTTGTAGAAAATTAACTCAAAGTTTTGCTCCTTCTCAAATTTGGTTGAAAAGGGGCACTAGATTCAAAGGTTCTGAAGGATAGAAGAAATATTTTCTATCAAAGCGTAATTATTTCAAAGAATCTACTGTCCAATTGAAGCGAAATTATATTTTAGAAGAATTACATAAAAAAGAGGTAAGAACTTCTAATGAGGAAATTGATGATTAAAGGATGAGTCTGCTGTCACCTACACATAATGGGGAAAGTATATTTTGTCTCATAGGAAATTGAAAAAGGCAATCAAATTCCTCAAATTTAAAAAAAAAACTAATGACAGGTTTCCAATATTGTTTTGCAGAAATTTCTGACTGCTCATATTTCAGCCTTTAATTCAAATACATATTCCTTTTACAAAAGAGTTACTTGGGATACTGGTGTGCAAACAGAAATAATCTCTGTGCTGCTTAAAATAGACTGGGGTCACTTAAGCTGCATCAGTTTGTTAAGTCAGTCATTTCTTAATAAAAGCTGTAAATTCAGTTTCAACCCTCTTTGTAGAATATACATGCTGGCAAAATAATCTTAAAGAAAAAGAAATAGGAAATATAATTTATCTATAAATTTAAAAAACCCAAACAAAAAGCAAGCCCCAAAACCTGCTCCCCAAACTGTATTATACTAATTATCTAAAATACTTGTTCTGCAGTGATTTTTTGAGTTTTTTATGCTCTCAAAAGTCTTTTGTTTGCACTGAATTGCCATGCAAAATCCAGAGTCAGCCAGATCTTTACCCAGTGTTTTAAGGTGGTGTTATTGGTGTGAGGTATCTAAAGGCATTAAATCTGAGAGACATCATATGAAATCAAGTTTGTGCCTTTTTGCTTGGAAATACCTTCTACACTGCAACCACTCTGTATTTATGGAGGTACATATCACAAAATAGGCATTTCTCTTCTTTAGCAAATGGCATTATCATCAGATAAGTAGAGGCTGGAGTCAGACAAACTCAAGCACTTTGAGGTGGAAATTTAGAATTTTGTGCTCTTATGATACCCAGCAAAATGCAGCATATTGACGATATCACAATATAAAATAAAATATCACAAAATAAAATAAAATAAAATAAAATAAAATAAAATAAAAACAGTCCCACTTCACATTGTTTCTTGGGTTTTTTTCATCTAGACTGTGGATTGGTAAAAGTATTTTGGATCAGTGAGCTAATGTAAAAGCACATATTTGATGCCTATTCTCATATTACAGTCTAACCTTAGGCATGTTGAGGCCATGAATGAAAAAATGCAAGTGCCTTATGAAACATCCTGATATGTGCATAGCAGGAGCAACCACTCTTCACAAAGTCTCCCATGAAAAAAACACTGTGTGTGTCCAGAAGACCTAAACATGCCAACATATGGTGCTCTGTCAAGAAAACTTTTTTACAAAACCTGTCTGCTATGTTTTTCTGATAGCAATCAAGTAAAAGAGCAGCATTAGCACTGACCTTCTGGATGCTTCTTTTCCACTGCCTTTGATATTCTAGACACACTCTAGACACAGTGAATAAAAATGGGGAGAAAAAAAGAGTTAATTACAAATACCAAAACCAAACTCTATTAAATATTAGAAATAACAGATATTTAAGTTTGAAATTGTCACCAAAAGGGGATCTGTTGAGAAACAGGATTCAGCATATCAAGATCAGCCATGGAAGATATTTGGGTAACCTACTTCAAATATTTTCCAACAGGAATGTTAAAGAAACAGTAATATTATACAGCTTGTCTTGCTTTGGACAGAAGCTCTTCTTGAAAATAGGTTTTGATAAAGAATGAAATTGCTGTCCTCTTGCTCAAGTGGCAGCTCCTGCCTTTGTAACAGTTTTCTACAGACTGGAAGAGTTAATTAGTTTCCATTAAGAGACTATTTATATCCATAGATATATAGATATACATGTCATTAACCACTATTCACTAAATACATACAGGTACAAACATGAGTCAGGCACATCAATGGGAGGCAGTGTTCTCCACTCCCCATTTCCACACTGCATTCTGCTCTCTCTTACAGGTCATATTTTCTACCGTGTTTGTATTTGTTGTTGTCCTCTGTATTCTCTTTAATGGTGTGTTTTTTACCCTCTAGTAGCCCAGCTGATGCCACACAAATCACATACCTCCAGTGCTTTACATATGGTATTTATTTAATGCACCACAGAACAAGCTTTGGCTTTTCAACAGCATCATATTGCCAACTTAAATTGAATTTGCTGTCCGTGGTGCTGTTTCCTTTTCTGTGTTGTCCCAACCTACTGAGGAGGAAGGTGGAAAAGGTATTATTCTGATACAAGAATCTGTGGGTGGGATGAGATATTGTGACGAAGGAGTGATACTGAGATGACAATATAAAATCAAAGCTAAATTAGAAGCTTGACTATTTACTTCACCAAAACCAGAAGTAGATATTATGTTGGAGAAAACTGCCTATCTCATGCACTGCTTAGTGTCAAAGGCTTTATACTCTCTTTGAATTGTATCTTTATGAATATTTGCATGAAACTACTGGTGAGTTTTATTACCATATTGAATAATAGAGTCCAGAGCTGGTAGGAATCAAATGACATATCTGGTCCCAAGGCAGCATCTATTTTCTCTGACAGATATTTGTCTGACCAGTTCATAAACAAGCAGTCCCAGTGCTTTCAATATGCCTGGCAAAAATAATGTAACAATAATATTTAGCCTGAAATTTTCCTATGATTTAAGCCCATTTTATATTTTCCTACTCCCATTAGCCCACAGCACAGCTTATTCTCTTTCTACTTTCAGGTCTTTTAAATATTTGATATTTGTCATGTCTCCCCAGCACAGTTACTTTTTTATAGTAACACAACACTGTTGACTCATGCTCAACCTAAGTACCACTGTCCGTTCCTCATACTATGTTTTAGATAAGAAATACCATCTAAACAGAGTAGTACTTTGAAATTGTCCCTGAACTGCATCCTAATTTTCTCTGACTATTTTTCCACATCAGTATTAAACCTCACTTGGGCATATTTCAGTCCTCCCAGCTTTAAATTTTCTGCAAACATAAAATAACTGTAATCAATATTGAGAAACATATCTCATGGATACTATATATATCTGCATTGCATACAGGATATTTTCTGCTGTTTGAGATCAGTGTGAGACAAGAGTAGTCACACCAAGCACATTTATTCAGAAAGTAAAGACTGGAGAAGCGATTCATGTAAGGAACAGTATCCCTAAGCAATTGTAATTTATGTATCTTACATTTACAGAACATGGCAGAAATCCACACTTACCCAGCTTTAATGGTATGCACATCCATATGCAAGCCTAGCCTTAACTATGCTCTTAAATCTCTTTTGTACAGGTGTTTAGAAATGCTGAATATTTTGTATTTTAGTAAATGTTAAGCTTAATATTTAAGCCACTGTTTCCAAATACAAACCAGCTAATTTCTTGTGGCTTTAATCAAATTGGTAGGTATATGTTCAAAAGACCCACAAATAAGTTAGTAAGGCCTTTTCTGTATCTTCCCCAAACCAAGGCCCATTCCATGCTGCAGTTTAAGGCTTCTATTCATCTCTCCAACCATACACACAAACTCAGCCATCTGAAAATGTGCTGTTTAGTCCCCAAATACAGTCTTTTAGCTTGCACTTACCCGTTACAAGTTTTTTATATAATCATCCCAGAATGATTTTACTTTTCATTCTGTGAGATAACCATGGAGATCTGAAGAGGTTGACGTTTCACAGCAAGGAGGAGTAAGGCAGTGCTCCAGAGTCTTTGTAGAAAAAGTAATCCAAAACTAATCCTGTTTATTGAAGCAATAGTTGTTCTACAGCCTTCACAAGTCAACATTGTTCAGAATTTTTAGCAGAATTTTTTCTTCCTTAATCTGGATGCAGTTCTAAGAAAAAAAAAATAATCAGAGAAAAATGAACATTTAATTGTTGTGGACAGTGAGCAACATGAGCAGTTATGTCAGAAAAACTGCAACAGCAGCTTCATGTGTTGTTCCCAGGCGTGTTAAAGTGAGCCAATTATAGCAACCCTTATGTATTCTCAGAACGTGTGTTCATTCTTTATGAAATTGCAGGATATCTTAGTAGAGGGTATTCATGTAAATTATTTATGATTAATCCTGTGGCTTGGCTTTGCTTATGTCCACTCTCGGCGAAAGAACTTTAAACTTTTCAAGTGGAAGCATGATGTAAAATATTAAAGAGAAATATTTATATATATATTCTCTTTCTATCTATGGATTTCAGACATGAGATAAAAGGTTTCTATTGTTGATTATTTCAGCTCTCTCGGTACTACTGCAAAGCATTTACTGCTGAGCTTGAAGCTACAGCTTGGGGATTTCAAACTGACAGAGAAATGCTCTAAACTAGCAGTTGCCTTTTGATTTGCCAAGAAGTCTTCTGAGCTAGCAACAGCAGTATTCTGGTATGAAAAAGATCAAATATAATGAATCATTCTCATCACCCTCTAGAGAAACAATTACATTGCTCTATTAAATAAAAGCAGTTTGTATGAGGTAATGATTTCAGGAGTCCACAATGGAGTCTGTCTATATAAAGCATCACTGAAAGTTTTGCTCCAGGTAAAGGAGATGTTAGCTGACAGCACAGCCAAGTTTATATTCAAAACCAGAAAACTTCTCACAGTCCTTTTTTAATGGATGCACTCAGATACAGAACTTGCAATGCTGTCCAGCCGGTTATCTTTAGAGTATGTTTGAAATGAAAATTAATTCAGTGGCTGCTCAAGTAATTTCCATTACCCTGCTTAATGCTCCCTATTATAGACAAATCTTCTTTATGGAACCATACAGTGACAGATTGGCTTTCCCTGTTATCAGGTATCTAGCAAGTGAGCCTCATCAAACAACTCTGGCGACTATAAATGATGTTCTTGTTCCCCTGGGTACACCCTTGTGTCCTTTGCAATTTTACCTTCCTTTGTCTTTTATAAGAAGAATTACCAAAGAACAGAATTTGAACTTATCCACTAGATTCAAGGTTGTTTATTGCCTTAGAAACATTCACTATTTCTTATGGCTACCATATAAAAGTAATTTTGTCACCTGAACACCTTCACTGGGCAACAATTCCCCGGGGTACAGCACTTACAGTTGTTGCTTGTCTTCTGCAACATGCCTGCATTTCTTCCTGAAAGACTGGAAACTCCTCCTCCTCCAGGTGCTAACATAATATCCTATACTGTGCTTTGTCTCCAGGTGAGAAATTAAGATTAATCAAGGCTGATTTGTGTTCATGACTTCTCTTCACCCTTCACTGATTTTGTGCTTTATGCATAAACTTGGACTTCCATATTGAATGACAGGAAAATCCACAGATCTCAACTTACCATGACAATACATTTCTAAATTCTGGAGATGATTTTTCAAACTGTAGCAAATCAGTTAACACCCTGAATTTCGAAGCCCTGTACAATCTGCATAAAGCAATACATAACCAGTTATTATACTTTCAAAGCTACAGTAGGAGTGTACTACTTTAGGTAAAACAGCTTTGACCAACAAAAAGTAGAAGAATTCATTGTGCTGTTTGATCCAAAGCACTGTGTTCTGACTCTCTGAATGCAAGGACAGGTGAGGAAGGCCTTACAGTGTCTGTGCCAGGCAGCAGTTTGCTACTCAGGGCCTTGCAGACACAGTAGAGGTTAGAACTGTTTATGATTCAACCAGAGAGCACCCAAAATGAAAGCAAATTTTCTGAGAAAACCAAATGGATTTTGCTGATTATCCTGGACATCGAGGAGGGTGCTCAGTTAATGAAGTCACAAGAAAATAATTCAGAAGTTAGCATGCTACACAGACTACATACACACCACTGCATTACCATTGCTGAGCATACTATGTACATTAGCCATGCAGCAGGCACTGCTAATGCATGCCTCACATTCAGAAATATATTCTCAATATATTCAGAAAAACATTGCACTCTGAGTTGACAAGGTATTACTAACCTAAGAATTATGGTAGAAAACAACAAGGGGAATATTCATGTTTCCCACTTCAACAGCCTACAAAACCAGTCTAGGCTTCCTCCACAGTAAATATAGAGGGATAAATAAGTATCTTAGAGATTATTTCAGAGGATTCAAGTTAGACAGCAGCAGAAGGAGGACAACCAGAGCACTAACTTCCTGCTTACCTGAGCTGCTCTAAATTGTTCCCTGGAGGTGTCAACTCTACTCTGCTGATTACAAACAGTGCCTAGACTCCTTATTTAGAAACCTAAATTGGTATCTAAAATCAGATATGGTGAATAATTCCTGAATATTCCCTAAGACCTCAGAATTTTCAAATCGGGCAAGTGATGGGTTTTAATTAAATATTAGTGAGTTTAAAGCTTAATTTTTGTAACTTCTCCAAAAAATGGAGCATCTGAAGCAGCAAACAACGAAGTTAATGCCCTGCAGACTGCAGATCTTCATGCTGTATTTAAGTAAATCCATGCTAACAATCTGTTACACCCCACCTAATGGATTTTACATCCAGTACCACTGGTATAAATACAAAGCTATTTCAATACACAGCAATTTCAGTAATGGAAACTGATGCAGAATAAATATCACGCTCATTGTTTCATAGATCTGTGTAAAGTAAGTAACACGTATCCCTTTCCAGTGGGATTTTTAAGGTAAAAAATGTCTTCTTTTCCTCACCTTGATATAGATTAATTTAGCAAGAAATAAAATCAACATATTTATGAAAGATACAGGAGGATAGCAATGCAGGTCCATCTCTTTTTCAGCATATACTGCATGATCAGTGGTCATACAGACTTCTTCATAATGACTGCATACTTGATCCTCTTTTCATTAAAAGACATTGGAGCTTTCTCTCCTACTAACTACCAGTCCAAAATTTGGCTATCTATGGTAAGTTAGTCATCTAGGTCTCCCTCTGTCGTCAGTAGAGTGGCAGGTACTTCCACAGGATGAGTCATGTCATCTATTTTAGACACATCTTTTAGAACTGTATGAATCACTCTGAAAATCCCTCTCCCCACAGCTACAGAGGAAGCCTAGACAACTAGCTTAGCCAGGACACTTAACTTTTTGCCAGCTAAGGGAGGCAACTTGATGTTCTTGCGAAAAGGATGTCAGTTAGGAAAATGGCTTTTTGAATGTAGACATGTGTCAACTGATGGCAATATAGAGTCTTGTTCATGCCAAACTACCAGACCATAACAGCATTAAATCAGTATTAGCCTGCTTTGGTACTGACCTTGAGGTGAAAAATTCCCTATTCCTCTGCCAGCTTTTTGTGCTAACTAATTCACAGTTGAACACGTTGATAAGCAAGCATCAAGCCTATAAATTAGTGACTAGACAGTAAATTTTTTCTAGCCAGTTCAGATAGTCTTTAATCTCTATTGGTTAATACCATGTATTGCTTTTATATCATCCTGATTTAAATTAATACAAGAGTGCTTTCCTATAAATTCCATTCAAAAGATGCAGTTAGATTCAGAAAAGAATTAAGTATTATGACACTGCTATATATATATATATATATATTCTTTTTTTTTTTGCCCCACACTTCAAAATGGACTAGAAAAGGAAATCTGCTAATTAAATTACAAAATTTTGAAGAGGTCAAAATAGTGTAACACACACCAAGCTCTAATTCAAAGAACACAGGAAGCAGAGCAATTCGGATTTGTCATCCTTTGACACAGACTGTAACAATGTAGTCCGAATTTTTAGAGAAACACGCAGTTTTTTCATTCTTTTTCTCCCTCAAGGGTCACTGCACTGTGATCTATTTTTACACAGGAAAAAAAAAAAAAAAGGAGTTTCCATTGTTAAAACAAGTTGGATGCTTCCATATCTCATATTCGATCAGACAGCATTTCAGAAAGCCTAGTGTCCTCCTTGCAGTCAGCTTTGAAGCATTTCTACTGGTTATAGACAGCATTCATCCACAATATAGTAATCATAAAAATGTCTTTTTTTAAAGAAGTGGGGAGAAAATGTGACTTCCAAAGACTTAAGAATAAATGGTATTGAAATTATTTCTTTTAAAATGCAAAAGATAGAAAAGGAATAAAAGCAGCAGAAAGATAATAGATCTAACCACATATCCTCAAAATTTTAGGGATACTGATGTTCAGATGTTAACTACTTTTTCTTCAAAATTCCTCTGCAGAAATAGCTCACTAAATATGATGAATCTAGTACTACCTCATGTTTTTGAATTTCCATCAACTTGAAATACCAATTCTGCATTGCCAGTTTTTTCATGAAGCCTATTGCACAGAAAAAGGAAATTTGGAGGAGTAAGGGAGGAGACACAAAGATGAAAAAAGTGGAGGAAAGGAAAGGGCAGCAATGGCAGTTGCCTTGGAATTGACAATGTCTTCCTGATTATAGCAGGAGTCAACTTCGCATACCAAACACAAAGTATAGTTAGAATAACACAGATCACATTTTAACCTTGACATCCTAAGAAGGAACACAAGCTCTGTCACCAACACTGAGAGCTCCAAGCACTGTCAAGGCTCACAGTTGTGCTACCTCAGGTCCACGCCACAAACCTCCTTCCCAAATACTGGTTAGAGTTCAGCTCCCCTCTATGAAATATCCAACAGTTGTAAAAAATCACAATTCCTGAGAGTCTCCTCTCCTTTCCTTTAACACTAGAAACTATCTGATATTCAAAACCAGGGGTTTTTTTTTGCCTTACCTCAGCACTTTTTTCACAAAGCCTGTTCCAGTTGTCTGGACAAATATGACACTCAAAACTAAGTTTTGAGATTAGTATTGAAACTGTGCCCTTGAAAACCTAGCATCCATTGTTCTGAACATACATGCCAAGTAAGTTTTATTAGATGTGCAAACATTTGGATGAAGAAATAAATCTTTCCTGCATAGGCCAGCAAAAGTCTCAATATAACTTTAATGTGTGAATGCCCTTAGCAGATCTGTTTCATATTGTGCTAATTTATACCCAACTGAAGGTGGCTACTGAATGTAACAGTATGCATGATGATTTATTTCAAAATTCCCTTAATAACATTTTAAATTGAGACTATATTACGAAAGAATACTAAAACAAGGACTTAACAGACAATATCAGAGGCTATTCATAAGTGTGTGAAGTAGAAAAAAGGAGAATTAGTGGTTCATAAAATACCTGATTTGCAGTTCACAACTCCACCTAAATCTGGCTGCTTTAATACAAGGTATCATGTTTGCATTTGTCTCATTTCTTAACATATACTTCAGTGCTGAAAACAGTAGAATGATACCAACATTTTGAACCCTACTTTCTTGATCTTTTGTACACTCAATACTCATCTTAAACCAGTCCTAATTACATTTGTTCATATGTTTGTGTTTTGCTAGTACTGCAATAATTTTAGTCTCTTCAATAAAATACACTGTGAATCCATACCCATTCATTTGTCTTTACTCAAAGAGCAGATGACAAATTGCCTCTTTTTGCAACCTTAGAATAACACCTAATCCTGAGTTTTCTTTTCATATGAGTTTCTTTAGTAATATGCTGGCACCAGCAACCTGATGAAATCTTCAGGAAGATAACTAGTTTTGCAGCCATCTAGCAGTCCAGTATGCATATGTAAGCTGCATTTTTGCTTACCTGAAGGCAAACAGTTTGTTACTCTCAGCAGCTTTAGGAAGCTTCCCAGATAATGGTATCAGGATAAACAATATTCCCCACTCCTGAGCAACACAAGTGACACTATGGAAATCTGTACATCTGGTCTTGAATTCTTCTCCAAGCTCTCATGGGATGATCTCTTCCTGTACTGCAGCTGGGGGCAAACATCATTGCTTTCATCCCCATGACTGAGGAGAAAGACAAAGCAATGCTCCCACTTTCATCCAACTCCACTGGTTCCCCATTCATGTCACAATCAGTTGAAAAGTGCTTTTTGTCTCCAGTACCTTTGCATGGCTTATCCGAAGATCTCACACAAATTTCATCACCTGTTACATTGCATTTACAGAGACCTGACATCAATTCTCACTATCATAGATCTATGTCTGTGCCTGGCAGATATCAATTGGCTATCTCATTCAGTATTCTCATTTTAAAATACACCTTTTTCCTTTTCTCTACTTGATTAGTTTTCCCTGCCACCAGCCTTATGATTGACTTCTCTGATTTATACTGGAGAATTTTCTCTTAGCACACTATTCATAGCCTACTCTCTGCAGTATTCTTGCATTTTACAAATAATTTGATAAAAATCTTAAAAACCCATCCTGAAATATGACTTTTAGATGTATATGCAACAACATAGGTTTTAGGTACTTCAATTAGAATTTAGTTACTTACAATTAGAATTGGGGTGCTGACTTAGGGACAGAAATAAAATAGAAGGTGAAGTACTCAAAATAAAACCCCTTCGCTCCTGGCATTTCCCTTGTATTATTTTCATATCAAAAATTATAACTACAGTGATGTCTTAACTGTAACCTTTTCCAACTGCATTTTTTATCAATTATTACTACAGTATTACACATACTGTATGAGTTTATACTTAGGTGGAACTAAAGGGAAAGAAATGCAATTCCTCATTAAAAAAACAAAACAAAATGTTTCTTTAAAACCAGTCTGACAGCAGATAAGATGCATGAAAAAACCTGAAATTTTCTTAAGAAATAAACTGAGGAAGAACTTTGGAGAGTAACCTTTCTAAAAATGCCTTTGAATCTAGTTTTATGTACATGGCACATATTTTTTCTAAATATTTCTTAATGTTAATTACTGTAGTAGGATACATAAACCATTTGCATTAAACTAACTTTATCACTTAAAAATCCATCGTTCTTCTACTGTCACATCTCAGCTTTTTATTTCACTAAAAACAAACATCATTCTAATAATACACTAAACATTTGAACTAAGCAAAACTATCATGCCTTTATTTTTCTTTCTAATGGCCACACATGGTGATCATAATCCTCCTGATAATTGGGTAAGTGCTATATATAAGCATACCTGCAATAAAACGCACAGCCAGCAAACTTCCAAAGCTTAATTTTTCCCTTCCCACCTTTCTGCAGAAGTAAATATCTCCACAGGGTCACCTGCAGGTAATGATAGTGACTCCCTGGAGCATCACTTACTAGGTTTTTATGATTTGAACCCTATTTCAAATCACAAGAGGGAATGTTTTATCTGACACAGGAGCCCTGTGATTCTCTCCAATGCCTGGCAACTTGGATAAGTCTTTAAAAAGTTACTCAAAAGTAATTGAATTCCATGACTGTGTGTCTTAAGTTGAGACACACAGTCATGGAATTAAATTACTCTTGAGTAACTTTATTTCGATTTCTTTCGTTCAGTTTCATTTCTTCCTATTTCACCTCTCAAGTACAAAGAGCATCTCAGGTCCTGTACATACACTTGGTATCTATCTGCCATGATGATGTTCTTTTATTTCCTGCATTCTGTGATTATTTCCTGCATGCTGCAATTAGGGTCACTAAAGGTCCATATATTTGAGTGACAAGAAGTCACAAAGAAAAAAAAACTTGAACAGATGTTCATTTGTCATTTGATTACTTTTGATTCTGTTCCCACATTGTGACAGGAAAACCTCCTATGAATTACTATAAACTGTTTTGTGCTATCTTTTCTCCCAAAGGTGTTCTGTATCTTGACAAAATCCACCTAAAATCTTTACTGTGGATACTTCTATCACCCTCATTAGCATCCATGCATGACAAAATTCTTAGAATTGTTCCTTTGTTAGTGCTAAGGTGTAGTATAAATTTTCCTGGAAATTCCTGGAGTTTTTGGAAGCTTAAGTCCTTATGTCAAACAATATGTAAGCAAACATTTTCTAATGCACCTTAAAAAGTAATGGTCGTTTTGCCTAAAATATGGGCTAAGCTGAAATCTTGTTTTAATTATAGCCTTTAGCATGTTAATTGTCCATCAGTAAGAACTAAGAAAACTGCATTTTTTCTAATGTAATCAAAATATAAGACAAAACAAATCTGAGAGTTACATAAGAGAAATATTTCCTAAATTCTGGGATTTAAAATGTTGTCATTGTTGTGGTAGCTATGGAGTTTGCAAAGTTTTTTAGCAAGGAGCATGGGATTGAACCAAATCTCCTGTAACCCCTGCTAGCCTGAGGGTGCCATTCTCTCCGAATGGATCGATCCAGAAGCCCCCTGCACTTGCTGGGAAGTTGTCAGCCTCTGACAGACACACAGACAAGTTCTCCAACATGCCCTTGTCTTTCATGCAGATCAGCCAAAACAAGAATGTCTGAAAGAGTTTTACAAAGGAGATATAAAGCTTGGGATAAACAGAGAATTGAAAATAATCTCAAAAAATTGAACTTGATCTGGCTTCTTTGAAGTTAAAGTGATTAGAATGGAGCAGACTGGGATTTATAGACTTCACAAGCTATGGGAGGGACTTCAAAAGCATAGAGGTGACAGAGGAACATATTTTTTCAGCCGTGCAGTGACAAAAATGCAACATGGTTTCAGGGTTCTTGAAACAACAGGAAGAATAGGAAAACAAAAAGTTCTAATTTTAGTCTCTGCCAGTCATCCATGTGTCAGTCTGGTTGTCTTCTACTCAGGATACTCACCTCAAATGCACCTTCAGCAGAGCACACAGCTGATAAATACTGATAAAATCTCAGTAAATACACGGGACAGAGAAACAGGAACCACCAGGACCATTTTTAAGCTTTAGCTTTGAAAACTGGTCAAAAGCACGATGCGCACAGTTCGAAACTAAGACATGAACAGGGATTTCCCATGACCAGTACCACAACCTATGCCACTCTCCCTTCTTCCCCTCACACAGGTTTCTGAGACAGGCCTGTCACAACCATCCCCCTGCATGCAAAATGCTTAAATACTAGGAGCAGTAAGGCACTGCTAACTTCTTGTTTGGGACAATCTGACATGAGGAAGACGTCTACGTTCTATGGTTAAAATCTCCCCAAAGTGGGAAAATAAACCCATCTCCATTTTAATCTCACTTCTGTGCAGAAGGGGAGGAAACATCAAGGACACTGGTAAATCTAGTGCCCCTTCCCAAGAAAATATGTCCAGCTGAACTATTTAACATACAGCTCATTAATCAATTAGAATTGATCTAATTAGAATTGATCACAACTGTGTTTTAGTGAATACCTCATCTACAATTTACTGTCCTACTACTGCACATTTCACTGCTGATCTTACCGGAACATAACTTTTAACTTTGCATAAAAAAATTAAACTCTCAGAAGAACTGTTTTTTCCAGCTCCCCTAAATGGTGGCACACTCTTCACAGTAAGAGTATGGAAGTGGTTTACAGGCTTAATCAAGTTGTGCATATGAACGAAGTTATTCAACATGCATGAGTTTTTCCAGAGTGTGACCTGAGCATCCGCAGTGATCTCCACATGACAGCTCTGTCTAATAGAAAAAGATCCAAGATTGCAGACTTTGTGAACAACATTCTGTTTCTGCATGCTTGACACTTGCTCAAGCAGCCTTAGCCTTGATCAACTCTGTATGTTCCTCCAATCCAATTAATAAAATATAGAGCACTGCTTTCTGTGCTGCAGCAGATTTTGAAGATTTTAAAATAGTTTATGGATAAGCACACAAGTTGCTACTTAAACATTTATTTTTAAAATAGTTTTATTATAAATATGCATTAAACCACTTACTTTTACAATGTATTTCACTTGCTTTGCTGGTTCCTAAAATTAACATTTCAATGAGATTCTAGGGGAATTCTTTCTCTAGAAGGAGGGCATGTCCTTAATTTATGCATTTTTCAGGAAAATAGAAGGCACTAAAATAAAAATATTTTAGTCACAGGGAATGCAGGGTAGACCCTATGACATCAGAGTATTTTCAGACACATGTTCCCTATCCACATGTTCCTGGATCTCCTACTTCCCTGCTTCAGCTCTCTACCCTTACTCACCTAGAGTAATGTGTTCCCACCTATTTCAAATAAGGCACATTCAGTTTACAAGCAGGAAAGTTAATCTCCACAAGGCTCCACACGCAACCCTCCTAATTTATTCTGTACATTTTAAAAATTATTTCTCAGGCAATTATATTACACAAAGGTCTCTTATGAAAATTAGTGAGAACAAAATCAATAGATTTCTGGAGCAATTATTTAAAACTTATTCTACCAGTTTACATAGCTTTAGGACAGGTTCCTGATGTGCAATTCAATGTGCTAATTTAAAAAAAAAATCAAAATAATAATCATAAAACTAAATACTAATGCTTTCCAATCTGCTGAGAAGCTTTACAGCATTTTAAAAAGCACATAAATGATTTGACCACAATGACAAAGGCAGTGGCCAAAGAGGGCTTAAGGTAAAAAGCTGATGTAGAAACAGATTATTCCAGTTCTATCAAGTGACACCCTTGTTTTGATGAGTCATAATGTTAGACTAATATTAAAATTTCAGCTTAAAGTTACTATATAAATTTGTGTTCAGCTGTCCATAAAAACAACCAAAATGATTCTTCTAAACTGTTTAATCTAAACAGTATTTTTTTTCCTGTCTTGACACTACCTGAAAACAAGATAAATATTCTACAAAAACTGGCAGCACTCTCAAATAATTAATGTAAGAAATTTTAATGCCTCTGTCTTAAGCCTACCAGTGACAAAGAAAAACCGTCCGGAGTATTTCCTTTTAATTAAACCATACTAATTAATTTTCAACAAACCTTCAGGATCAAAACAGAGCTTAAAATTGAGTGACTTCATGCTGCCATAAATCCTTGCCCTTTTTGCACAGCCATGTCCCCTAGACCCCCTGAGTGGACAGAGCAGGCTGCATTCACTGTCTCCCTGCAGCCTGGACTACAACACCTCCAAGAGACAAGGGAGCAGAGAGGCAGGGAGCAAAGCAGGAATGGTCAAGGGAGAAGGAGATGCATGCCATGTAGTTTGTACAAATGTTCAGAAATCTTTGTTCACACTTCTAGTTACACAGGTAAGGGAGCTCAGAATTACGGGAGTTTTTTTCATAAACTCTTATTTTTTTACTTTTCAGAAACAACCTTTAGCAGCTCTACTTTTAGTTAACTACTGTTTGTTCCACCAGCAGTGTATGATTAGAAATAAAACAAACATCAAGCTCAGTTCTTGTCTTTGCCATCAGTTTGGGAACAGTGTGGACACATACAGCTTATCCTCATATACATATACATATACATATACATATACATATACATATACATATAATGTAATGTGCCGTGCCAACCTGGCTGGGATGTGCGTGATGATCCCCACAGACCAAAGCTCCCTGGGCCTACAGTTCCTTTCAGCTTACAGAACTCCTCATGCAGCCCGAGCTTTGGGAACGGGAATAACCCGGCCCGGCCAGAGGGAAGGGTGGGCACGCAGGAAGTGCTGCTGGGGATCGATTTTGGGGAGAGGTGCCATTTTGCTGATTTAACTCGAGGGGAAATCAAGCGGTGGCAGGCGGTGAGCTGGTGTGACGGCGCGGGTGTGGCCGCCCACAGGGCAGCGACGGCAGCTCTGCGGCCGAGGGGGAACCACGCCGGGCTGAGCGCGGTGCGGTCGCACCCGCTGTCGGCAGCGCAGGGCCGGGCCGGGCCGTGCTGCCTCAGGGCCGGCGGCAGCGGCCCGGCCCCTGCCGGAGCGGGGCGGAGACCGCGGGGTGCGAGCGGCAGCAGCCGCCACGTTCGGTGCGGGCACGCCTCGGCGCAGCCGGCGGCGCCATGTCTGTCAAGGGCGGCTGCCGGGCAAAGGTCGCTGGGCCTGCGCCCGCCCCGCGCTGCCGCGGGCACCGGCACAGCGCGCCCGGGGCGGCCGTGAGTCACTGCGGGGACGGGCCGCTCCAGGTGCGATCGGACCCCGCACTCCGCGGGAACGCCGGGGGCGGGCGGGAGAGCGGCGCAGGCCCGCCGGGAGCGGAGGTGCCGCCTCGGAGCGCGGCAGGGCTGGGTCTACGGCCGAGGGTAGCCTGTGCTGAGTGAGGGAAGAGAGCGTAGCTGCTGGATGAAATAAAACCTGAACGGCCTCGCTTACGGGATTTTATGCCCCACAGCGGCCCCGGCTGGATTTCCTCTGCTCCCCGCCTGCTGCCCGGCCGGCCGCCCTTGGGGTAGCAGTAGTGCGAGGGACAGGAGGAGCGCGGGAGGCTCTGTCGGAAGGGTTTGCTTGTATGATGAGAGGAAAGGCTGCTGGATTATACTCTTCACAGCCTCCAAAAATAGCCGTCCCCGAGAAGCTTTTCACGAGGGGAGTTTTCTCTGGGAGGTGCCCCAGATTTCATTGGACATGAGTTAGCTGCTGCTTCTTTGCCTTTTTCTGGAAGCAAACCCCGTGATTTGCATCTCCAAAGATGTGTAGCGACTTTTGCTCGAAGGAGGCCATGAGCAGTAACAACACGGTGTTGGCTGCCAGGTGTGAATGAACACCTTGTTTTCCTGCTCGAAGTTCAAAGCATTGCAAGAGGTCAGAGGTCTGGGATCCAGATGGTTGAATTGGGTAAGCCTGTAACTCGGGTCGGGTCAATTGCCTTTCTTTAATGCTGGAGATATTACTGTACTCTGACAACAGGCTGCCTGTCTAAAACAAAGAGCAGTTAGCAGGTTCAAGGGTTACTCAAATGCTTATTCCCATGTAATTTATTATTACCAGACTAGGTTCATACTAAACAAGCAGATTGTAGAGTAACTTAGCCTGAAAGGCCACTTGACCCAGACCCTTCCCCAGAGCGGGGCTGGCCTCAGAGTATCACCAAGTTGCATGGGGCCTCATCAAGACTGAATTAGGAGCTCCTCCGTGTGAGTACTTGGCTTCCCAGAAGGTAAAATTGTAGCAAACTACCCGTATGTGTCACCTAACCTGCAGCCCCTCTCCTTGCAGAAAGAAGCACATGCCAAAGACTGCTCCTTCCCATCGACTGACCTGCGTGCACGGCTGAAAGCCTGGGGAGGAACTTGGCAGGATGAAGCCTGTCATCGTGGTGCATGGTGGGGCTGGCCGGATCTTCAAAGAACGAGAAGAGGGATGTCGTGCTGGTGTTGTCAGAGCTGCGCTGCGAGGTTACGCTGTCCTGAGGCAGGGAGGCAGTGCCGTAGATGCGGTTGAGGAGGCAGTACGGTCCATGGAAGATGATCCTCATTTTAATGCAGGTAATTTTTCAAAGAATTAAGTGGACTTAGAATCGTATTATATTTCAAGTATTTTGCCCTGATGCTTCTGAAAATCCTAGCTTGTATTATTATTATTATTGCATTAATATTAATTTATGTACATTGCAGTGGAGTAAATACTAGTGTCACAAAATAGGTGGTTTCTCAGCATGGTATGCACTGTAGTTTCTCATAGTACACTTAGGAAGATGAGTTATGCTTTTTCCATTCTTCGGTGTTATGTACCTGCCATTTAATTTGTGTAGTGCTGCTTTACTTTTCTGTAAATCTTCTGTTACTGTGCTATGTATATCCAGTTTTAAGGCATGAACTCGTACAGAATATGTGTTAAGTTAATGAATCTCTTTAAGGCTCTTGGATATACCCTTGCAGCATAGTTTAATCCTGAGTGCTTGACCTTTACCTATTGCGACAGAAATACTGGTGTTGAGGATTTTAGGTGGTTTTCTCTTCATTAATGCTTGCAATTAGTTATTTTGTTAATAATACTAGGGAAGCAATGCAGTAATGGTATATGAGTTGTAAATCTATACCTTCCTATAGTAAAGGTTCATAACTGGATTTCCTAATCAGTAATGTGAATTAATGTTAGTGGTAGTAATCAAATACTTTGTCTTCTTCTTAGGACCTCAAGTTTATTATTTTGGTGAATTTCAGCAAAAATATTTCCCCACTTCCACCATGATTTGTCAGAAAAGAACATGGAATGAAATGTAGGTGCTTGGTATTTTAGGTAACATAGCTATTAGTTATGTGCTCAGTTAGTTTGCAGAGGTTCATTGTTCTGTCTCACCTTGCAGTCAAGAGCAGCTTTTATTTAATATGAAAGTTTCATTTTTTTTTATTGACTTGGGTTGAACATTTTGATTTTTAGAGCACTCAAGCTGAAATCATGAAGTGGACTTGAAGGTGTAGTGTGTACTTTTATATAATTAGCATCAGGGTGGCATCCTCTCATTTAGCTTTTGCTTAACTGGACTTGAGCCTTCACCCATTGTTCAGGTTTGACTATGATGATCTAAGTGGCAAGTAGTCTGTTACTTACAGATATATCTAATTGTTTTAATGCTCATTAGGTACAGCTGCTCTCAGAATCTGGCAAAAATGAGCTGAACGCTATGTGAAAAGAACCCCCATTGGAGTGGCTGTGTAAAACTCATTGTGTAGTATTTATCTTCATAAAAGGATAAAACCAGTTTTGCTATAGTATTTTCTAGGCAAACAGACATTGCTAAGAAACAACAATAAAGATGGGAAAGAATGGGCAGAATAATCAAGTTGTGTCCTTTTTTTTGCATGATAGGGTGTAGCCATGCTGTGTAGGGTCATCTTGATGTAGGCTTGGTGCAAGGGCTCAGAAGCTATACTGGTGTATAAAATTACCATTTTAGTGACTTGTGCAGCTTGATAAAGTCATCAAGTTCTCCTTGTGGCGTGGTTATATTTCTGTGTGATCTTTTTGGCTAGCAGTATGAACCAGCTTGGCATGAGTACTCCAGGTGTAAGAACTGACACTATTGATCCTTGCACACTCTTTCCTATGCAGCCTTTGCAGGACAGAGGACAGATCTACCTATCTACAGATAGAGGGAGTTGGAGTACTCCTCTCAGTATCCCAGCTGTGATTAGGCTGATGTCAGACATGTTGATTATTTGTTTCCTCCTAGGCTTTGTGTCTTCTATTTTTCTGTCTCGTTTTCCCAGCCCTTTGCTTAATAAGAAGCCAAAAATGTTGTTTGTTTTTTTTTTTTTAGCACTACTACCAATGGATGCCACAGCCTCAGAGGCTGGTAGTCCCTACCCATTGCTTTGGAAGGCAGGTGAAAAGGCAGCCTGTAACCACAGAAGGAAGGTTTCATCCTACCTGAGATCACTTGAAGTTCAGTAACTGGCTTTGCTGTGGCGTACTGTGGCAAGCACATTTCTCTCTCTCGCAGGATTTTTTATTGAGGTGCACAGAGAGAAATGAAAGAGAAAACAATTTCTATTTCTGCTCCTTGTTTTTCTCTTGTGGAATGTGTTTGGAGAATTGTTTACCCAGAGTGATCGCTTGGCTGGGTCATGGTGGATTGTTTGGGCCTGATGGCCAATCAGATCCACCTGTGTCTGGACTCTGGCGAACAGGGTCACGGGTTGTGAGTGAGTTAGATATGATAGAGAAAGTAGCATGTAGTATTTAGTATCCTCTTTTATATAGCATATTAATGTATTATAACATAATTATAATAAAGAAATCATTCAGCCTTCTGAAATGGAGTTAGACATCATCATTCTTCCCATTGGGTTCGCCAACATCTACAACAGCGTACAGACTTTCATGGTGACTAGTGGAATGAGAAAAGTTGGCTGTACAGCTCTCAAAGCTGGAGGAGTTGTGGATGCCCCGTTCAAGGCCTGGTTGGACCAGGCTGTGAGCAACCTGATGTAGTGGGTGGCATCCCTGTCTGTGGAAAGGGGTTGGCACTAGGTGATCTTTAAGGTTCTTTCCAGCCCAGGCCTTTCTGTGAGTCTATGGCAAGTGGGATGAAGTGTTCTTAAAAGGCACCTACCAGTCTCTCTTTACCAGCTGTAAAAGGAGACTTGTTTAGAAAGCTGCCTTTGATTACAGCAACTGTCTGCAACTGTTGTCTGCTCAGCAAATTTTCTAAAATGCTAAAGTGTATCCTATGAAATGTGTCCAGTAGACATGGGATACTCTTAATGCAGTGATGAAGGGGCCTGGTTGCGTTTCCCCTGGAAATGGTTCTGGTCACTGATGCTTGAGAAAGGGGTACCCTAGTTCTAGTGGGAATTTTATGATCATGGATTAGAAAGCCTACCCTGTCAAAGGAAGTTAAAAGAACATGGCAGGGTTTAGCTAAGAAAACAATTCCTTACCAGCATAAGAAAAAGCTGGAAGAATGATGTTCACATGGGTGGCACAAGGCAATTAACCTGTAAGCTCTTTACAGACCAGTCTAGAAGTTAACATATTGTGAATGATGCAGGGCTTAATTGTGGAATAATTTCTGCAGTTGGAGACAGGTAGAAAAGTAACTTTTGGGGGGTGTGTCTATATGTAGCACGGGCAGTTTTTGAGATTACAAGAGGAGGATTACAGGATTTAGCTGCCTTTTGTCAGAGGGGATTTAATTTCATATATTCAGGTCTGAAGTACATTGGTATAAAAGTTTAATGTCAGTTATTTACAGTGTTTTCTGGACTGCTTTAATGTTGGTTTAACAGAAAGGAGAAAAACCCTCTGGATTAGTTATGTACAATGCTCAGGCTTTTTACCCGAGGTACTGTGTAAATCTGCCATGTTTGGTTTTTTTACTTCTTTTCAGGTTTGGTCTTCACCATCTCTATTAGCAAGGCTTGTGCACTTGATGACTTACAACCTGTTATTCCTCTGTGGTACAATTATTGGCATTATTTAAAAAAACACCTTATTTGCATTGTCTCATTTTGTATGTCATTAATTTTCAATTAGGTTAGTGATAGCACTGATAATTATAGAAGAAGTTAACTACGTGATGTTTTATTACTTAACTTTTATTTTTTTTAATGACTTTATATAGTGTTTTTATTTTTTAATGGAAGAACTTGTTATTTCAAGCTTTTGGTACAGTAGTGAGGGGACACTTACTCTGCTTCATTAATTTTGGCAGTTTCTTGGAGTGCTGTGTGATGTTAATCTGTTGACAGGATCAAATGCTATTTCTTTGGGTGGTGTATTCTCCTTTGGAAGAATTTCAAAGGCAAAATACTTTTTTACACTTAAAAGTTATCTGGGGAATAAAGAATTCTGTTCATGATGGTTTGTTGATTTAACTTTAATACCAAGTATAGGATTTGGATGGGATTGGAAGTGTGTTTTTCATCTTATTTTTAAAAATAAAACTTAGTTTTAAAATAGGTGTTGTACTCTGTGAGACTTCTGTTAATGGCTGGATTTTGTGGTTATACTCAGCAGTGTTTCTGCTGGGTTGTTTGTATTTGGGAGAGACTTTCGGTGAGTCAGCAAAGTGGGAAAGAGAAAGGTTGCTTGATGAGAGCTTATAATTGAATCACCTGGGTGGTTAGCGCTTAATGACTTTCTTCTTTTTCTCTTGCCCTATTTTTTTTTTTTTTTTTTTTTTTTTTTTTTTTTTTTTTTTTTTTTTTTTTTCTTTAGGTTGTGGATCTGTTCTAAATGAAAAAGGTGAAGTAGAAATGGATGCCATTATCATGGATGGAAAAAATTTAGACTCTGGAGCAGTATCTGCAGTTAAGTGCATAGCAAACCCTATAAAACTTGCTCGACTTGTTATGGAAAAGGTATGCTGATTATGTACTTGAGTATGAAACATTTTCTTTTCCTTTGAACTTGATCCAGTATATTGATACACCTCAGTGATGGTGTTTGTGTAGTGTTTTAAAGCAGCAAGGAAGGGAGAAATGGATTGCAGTGTTTGGAAAATATGGTCATGACCATGAAGCACTTACTTCAAGGGCTTTTGAGAAATATTTATAAACAATAGCATTCTAAGGAAACATAACTTGACCTATACATGTTGGTCTCCTGTAGTTCTGCTGCTGGTATTCAAGGGGTTTTTTTGTTGTTTTTCACTTGTTTTTTGAAGAGCTTTTATGTTGTCACTGAGTGTTGTGCTTGATCTTGCAGGATTAAAGTTAGGTAGTATGCTGTTCACTTTGCAGTGATATGGAACTGAATTAACTGACCCAGTTACATATTTGGCTGCGTAATGCATTCCTGTGTTGTTCTGGCTAGCCTTCTCCACTGTGACCTAATCAGGTGGTAGCACCATAACAGTTGTAGTCTTCCACCAGTGGAAGATAACATTAGCTCTATGTGGTGCTGACAATTTGATTCCAAGATAATCAGATTTATCAGGGCAGTAAAATATTACTTGACCTTCTATATAAGATCAATCCCACCTCACTCCACTAAGAAGTCCATCTAATATTTGCCACAGCAGACTTCTCTTATTTTTTAAATATGGTGCAACTGATCTATGTAAGGATGGGAGTGAGTGATCTGTGTGATATCTGTGTCTGTTTTACTATTACAAGGCTGTGACAGTATCAAAAATTTTGTCCTGTCTTTGGAGTTTAGATTTTCATCCTACTAGTATAGCTGCCCCGTTGTTGAAAAGGTTCATATTTATAAAAACACTTATTAATAAAGAAGACTTATGTTTCTTTAACCTTTCAAAGTTGCTTTTGAGGGAACAAAACCTGTTTTGGTGATCTATAAAGATGATTGACATTTGTCTTCTCAGTGGCCTGCAAAGCAAATAGAATTTTTCGTGTCCTTAATTGAAATATAGTTCTGATATTAAGATCAGAACATTTCACTAAAATATTGACTATAAAGACTTCAGTGAAATGTATGTTTACTAGAAAACAAGGTTAAAACTTGTGATGAATAAGGTTTTTTCCTTCATGCAGGTTTTTTTTTTGTTATTAACTAGATCAGTAAATAAGTATAGGTGGTAGACAGCTTCACAAAGACAAAATTTGAGAATATAGATGAAGGGTTGGGGGAGAGATGTCTCTAGCATATTAAAGTGAATGTTGTATTTTATTTTATTTTCTTCTGTAGAGAACTTATTTTAATGCCTATTGTTTACTTCTTATTCCAGAATTGCTGATTTATTTTCTTTGTTGTCTTGTCCATGAAAAAAAATCCTATTTAAGTCAACAAGAATAAGGTCAAAATGACACTGTTGGATTTTGAGAATATAAATTTGCAAAGTGTGTTTTAAAAATTAAACAGAAAACCCCAAACCAACAAATAGAAAGCCCTCTCCTCTGTCTTGTCTATTAACAAGGTCTTTCTTGTCATTGCATGGTGCTTCTGGTGTTCAAAAGTATTCAGGCTAAATTTGAAATGAAATCATAAAATTCCACTCTACAGGACCAAGTATGATGGTGTAGCCCTACCACCATGACATTTTGTGGTACAGGCATTGCTATTTGCCAAGATGCAAAAAAATCTGTGTGCCTGATGATAAATTTCAAATGTAAATGTTGGCCTAAATTGCTTGATGTGTCTTAAGATGAGTTTCTGTGCTTCTCCATCTCCCATAAATGGGAATACCAACCGATGTTGCTCTTTGCTCATTGTTGCCCATCTGTTCATCTTGGACAGGAGTTTTGGGACACCACCTCAGAGTGTTTCACAGTACATTTCATGGTGTGTTTTGTTGTACTGTGCTTGATTAAAAAGCATTTTTAACTGTGAGACTTGGGGGTAATAAGGGTAGTTTTTCTGGGGTCTTAAGTCTGTATGCATAATTACCAGTGGTTTTTAGCTGCCTTAATGCCATAAAGAATTTGGAAACATGCAGCTCCTGAAAACAAACAAACCAACCAAAACCACTCTGTACATCTGCTTGTAATTGTATTTCCATCCTATTGTGGAACAATGTGGGCTCCATCTGGTGGCCAGAATAGCTCCTCTTGATTGTTGCAACACATTTGTCCTTTGGGCTGTCACTTTCCCGCTGGGCTCAAACTTGTCCAAATTCATGAAGTAGAAAAAAGGAGGGCAGCAGAATAATTTCCATTCATAATTTACTGTAATGTTGTTCACAGGAGCTTCTAGAGGTGGAAGACTTTTAGTACACTTACTAATGTAATACATTCTTGAAAAAGCACTTAAATTTCTGTTGAATTATTCCTTTTTGTATTGAACACAGAATGATGCATTTAATTTTTTTTTTAATTTGGGGCATGTAACCCTTCTCAGCTCCAAAACTTCATTAGATGGGCTTCTCATGAACATTAGAGCACTAATTCATTGGTATATGTAAGCTGTGTATATTTTCCCCTATTCTTATTGTCTAGGACTTTACATTAGGCAAAAGAGAATTTAGCTTAGAACACAGACTTCTTGAGGCAAAGGGCCAGGTTTTTTATCTATGCTCTGTGCTGCCAGAATTTTTTAAAAAAGAGCTGTGATGGTGTAAACTTCAGGCCAGGCAGAAATTTGGGGTATTTTCCCCATTTCCAATGAAATTAACTAAAAGTGCCAGCATTTGTTGCTTGTTTGTAAGATCTCTTGAACCCTTTTCTTGTCCTTTTGGATTACTTTATGTAAATGTCTTCCAGAAAAAGTAGGCACTTTACATTAACAAACATGTTAATGAAACTAGGAGAATGGGACAGAAAAATGTGCTTTTACATTGTTTGGCAGTGTTCTGCTAGTTCTTTTGATTGACAGCATCTGCTGAAGAGAATAATAAAAATCATCTTAAGACATCTTCTTTTCAGTGAGGACTGAAAAAGAAGGAAAAAAGGAAACGCAAACACAAAGTCTTATCGTAGTTTATTTATCAATATGTATTTCTTGTTTGTGTAGCCTAGGAAGGTGCATGTTATGCAAATTTGCATAGGGGATGGAATTCTATGAAAAAGCTTTTAGAAATAACTTCTATTTTTTATAACAAAACTTTTTATTTTTAAAACGTATTTAAAGGATGCTGTAGTCTTAGTTGCTGAAGAAAGCAAGGGATGGAGGACACAGCCTTCTGGTACAGATCAACACTAAAGCAAATTTCCTACAAAAACCCACCAAACAACAAAAAAACCCCAACCCATACCCACAAATAAAAACCAAAACTATTTTGAATATTGTATTGTGTGCTTCTCGTGGGTTAGTGGTAGTGGCAGAGGGGGGCAGTATTGCACAAAGAAGTTGTCTTTCAAGTCGAAGAACACTACTTGTTAGTTTTGTTACAAATAGGTTGGTCTTACATCGTCTCGTAATATGGTAACAGCACACAGCACGAAAGCCCGATGTCAGCTTGCACATATACAGGGGACTTCTTCTTGTCACCCTTAGTATTCCCTAAAGCAATACTCTAATGAATTAAAGATTAATTAGAAAGGCATTTAAATTTTCAACAGTGTTTGATGTCAGGGCTGCAACATCAGAAACGTTTCTAAAGTGTAGTCCTCTGTCCCTGTCCAAAGGGCTCAATGCAGAGGCTGTAATAGGCTTAGGTGGAGATCGGTGTCTCTGACTTGGGAAGAGGTTTGTCTGGAATCCTTTAAAACAATGCAGTGCTGTGCATTGGTCATGGTAGTGGTTACTTGTCATTGCTTTAGAAATCAACAGCAGTTGGTGGTCTGCAACATCTTAACCTGAACCTTTGAGGCTGTAAATGTCCTCCAGAAAGTAGCATGGTACAGAAATACCCAAGCTCTGCTGTCCTTGCTTCTGTGCCATGTGGGTGCTTAACAAGGCTCTGCAGACCTGCTGCCTCCAGCATCATGGCTCTCTTTGGATCTCAGCTGGTCTGCTGTGCTGTGCTGCTGCATGGACAGAAAGGCTGGCTGTAAGTTAGGTGCTCTGCTCTGAAATTGTTCTGTGCTGTATAGTCAGACTACCACTACTCTAAAACCTTCCCAGGCTCTGATGAGCAATTGACAGCTGTGTAATTGTCCAAGAAGCTGCTGCTTACTTTTTGACATATTAAAACAAAACAAAAAAAAAAAAATCAGATTTCAGAGCTCAGAGTTACTACTAAAATATAAGGACTAATTAAATAAATTTATCTGGCAAGTTTCTCTAAAATATGAATTAACCAAGCTCTACAGACTTTGAAGCATGGAATTAACTAAGGTTGTTGAATTAAAATCTGGTTTGAAGTGCTTTGTAAATAAAGGAATCAAAATAGAACTTCAAAGGATTGTTAGAAGAGAGTAAACATTTTTTGGTCAAACCCATTAGAAAGTATTCTGTTCTTAAATTTGATCCTCTGAGTTAATAAGAATAGCAGCTTGTTGAAGGAAATATTGAAAATGAAATTGTTCAGCTGATGCTAAGGAACATTTTAGTTGTATGCTATTTACATTTGTTGGTTATTTTACTAGGTGTAATGCCTTTAAACAGGAAATTATTTAGCATTCTTTTGAATAAAAGCCTTCTAAATCTCTTAGTTAAATGGACAAAACAGTTAGTTATGAAGTAATTTGGTGATTCATTTGAAACAGTACAAAATAGTTGCATACAAATTAGCTAAAGAACAAAATTACCAATTTTTCCTCTCCCATTATAGTAAGTGTTAAATAGATAAGTACAATCTTTTCTATTGATGGTTAAACTTTGTGGTTTGGAGAACTGAAAGCTTCTTCATCTGTAGTAGAAGGGGATGTGGACAGAAGTTTAGAAATTTTTAAAATAAAATTTGTGGTTTTCTTTTTGTGGATACTTCTAAGAATAGCAGTTATATAAAACTGCTCAGAACAAGACAAAATAAGAATTGTCAGTTAATCTCTTGTCTTTCTGCAGACAAAGCACATGCTGCTGACTGACCATGGTGCACACCTGTTTGCTCAGGCCATGGGTATTCCTGAAATTCCAGGGGAGAAACTCATAACTGAGAGATCCCGGGAGAGATGGAAGAAGAACCTTGAGCCAGATTCCAACCCTGAAGAGTTTCAAAAGTAGGTAAAATACATTTTATTTTCAAATTTGGATAATTTACTTTGGGCTATCTGATTACAAAGAAACTCAAAAGAAACCAAAAATCCCCAAACAAACAAAGGAACCAAGAAAAACAAAACCCCAAACAAATAAACATAAACCTCAAAGGCCTGTATTGCAAATGTTATGTGGTTTGATACAGTCTTTACAGTGTGTCTTTCTTGAAAGCAGTAGAAAATCAAGCTTTCAATGAATTTGCTTAAACTTAAATGAATGGAACAAACTTGATGAAACTTGTTGCTGCTTAAGAAGATTATTGGTCACTTTGACCATAGAATAGGTTTTGTGGCTTTATTGGAGAACAAAGTTAGAACTTGTTACTGCTCTTAAAATTGTCAGTTACAGAAGTGCAGAGAGTAGCTTTTACAAACAGCGGGTATTATTTTGTATAGCTTTTTCTGTGGGTGAACTGATTTTAAAAAATCCCCAGTTGACATACTAGAACAAGTTAATGAAAAACCCCAAAAATCTAAGAAAGCTGATCTTCGTTAAGTATTAAGTAGATTATCAGATTTGTCTTTAAATTGGATTAGATAGTTAAACAACATCAGAGTTTGACCAGTAATTCCTTTTGAGTGGTGATTGTGGCTGTTGGTTATAAAAAGGAATGAAAAAAAAGACCAAGTTTAGTGGTGGGTGGGAATAGAGATGCTGCTGGATGGTATTGCCCAAAAGCAAAATTAATATCACTTGGAAAATAAGTAGTCTCATATAAAGTAGAGGGGAAGGTGAGGGAGACAGTAAAGGAATGAAAAACATCAGGTGTCAAGAATGTTTTCTGTGCCTGTGAGGGAGGCATAAACACTAAATTGTTTTGAGCTTCCATTTATACATCCATGGTTGTGATGCAGGAAAACACTGTATTACATTACATAAATGCTGTATTATGTGGTGTTCATCTGTTTTGTGAAACAGGAGTAATGGCAGGAGCAGAGCGGAATTTGTAGAGCAGAAGGAGGAAATTTCTTCTGTGAGCATGTTAATTAAAGTCCATGAAATTAGGCTATAAATTACAACCTATATGTTGCTTTCAGTAAATTGCTGGAAGGAAAAACAAAGTAATGAGACAAGGGTAAATATGGTCTTGTAAACAAAGTGATGTTGTTCCTTGACCATAGTTTGGTCTTCATCATAATTTATTTTGTATCCAACAGAAGTTTTCTTTTGATCTGTGGTCTGTCCAAGGACTGTGTGGTATTATCATTGATTGCGAAGAATTTTAAGGATGGTTCCTCTAGTTCTCTTGAACATTCCAGTTGGAATAGCATGGCATTTAGGTCTTCATTAATTCCTCATAACTGCTTCATTTTTAGCTTTTTCTTTTTTTTTTTTTTTTTTCCTGAAAACAGTGTTAGGCATCTTCAGTTTCAGCATGGACTTCTTCTGGAATATCTGATAATAAAAAGCTTGTGTATTTCTGAAAGGCTGAAAACATTTTCTTGTCTTGGCCATGCTGTTCTTTTTCTGAAAACCAAAACATCAGCACAAATTCACAAAGTTTAAAACAGGTCTTTTTTAATGCAAGCCTGTTTCATTCTGTATCACACGTGGAATGTTCTTTTTCTCTGTTATGTCCACAGTGATTATGCAGAAACTTGCCTGAGGTGAACAGACTGAAAGTGAAGCAGTATTAGTCAGAGGCAACATAATACCAGATCATACCGGGAATTTGAAGGTTGCTGTATATTTTACTTCCAGTCCCCTGATCCTCACAGTGTTGGAAACCCTGGGGTTTCATAGGCTTTGCAGGCAAAGTCTGGTGTCTCCATAAGAGATACCTTTCTCCTCTGCTGGTTAGAAGCTTGCATTAATTTATGCTGAAAGCTTAGGATTCCATTGCATGTACAGCGTTCCATCTTGCATGCCTTTTGTCGATAGCAAGGCGTGATTTGATTTATCTGCAGTCTCCCACTGCAAAGACTCTGGCAGTACCCTTGTTAACAATTACTGAAGTTTGCCTGAGAATCCCACAGAAAGGGTATTGAGTCTGGCTGTAAGGTAGTAAATGGGCTCCTAGCCCCACTGTGAATCACACTGCTAGAGTAACTTGAGGTATAAACTAACAAGGACCCTAAGAACAATAAACAAAAAACCCCACTACTGGTGCAGGGCTGAGAGACAAAATAGCTTTTAACTAACTCATTAGTTACATGGAGATAGTGTAAATACATGTCACTTCATGGGTGTTGGATAATGAAAGATTTAGACGAAAGGAAATGAACAAATCCAAATGATACATTCTGTATCACAGTATATGCAGTATATAGGAATAATTCTTGATTGAAAAAAACCCTAATAGCATCCTCTGGTACATCACAGGTACTTGTTGAGGTTCTTGCTACTGTAAATAACTAAAAATAGAGAGATGGTTATAATTTGATAGCAGTTTTGTCTTCTTTGTGAATGTTTCGGAGTCAACTAGCCATGCAAAAAAATTTATTTGTATCTTATTTGTTCTAAGGATCATCAAAGGAAAGGTTAAACTGAAGCAGTAAAAAAGGGAGTGTAAGAAATCAAGTGCAGTTGTCTATTTGCTTGACTGCAGATGAGGTGTGTTGGACACATTCACTTTATTTATTGCCAGTTGTGCTCTCATACCAAAGCAGGTAATTATTGCCTGTGTCATCTGTGTGCTTTTATTTTCACAGTTGCTTAAGGTAAATACTTATCTAAGAAAATGTACATCTGGATACATCTTTCTTAGTTTCTCAGGAGGATCTAACTTTAGTTGGTTGAAGGGTGCTACATGAATGTGCAAGGGAGTACTGAATTTACTAATGTTCTTTTCAGCAAATCACTTGTAACAGATGGGTGGGTGGGAAGCCCATCTGCACCATCATATCAGTTTGAGATGAGGTCCATCTCTACATAAATGTCAGAGCAGCCTATAAGGCCTGTGATTCATCAGTCAACTTTCAATTGCTGTGAATGAAGTGTAGGGACTGACAGTATGATATTTTACATAAGCAGGAGGGAACAGGAAGTTGGGTCTCTGAGAAACTGACTATGGGTTTCAAGGTCCACAAAGACTTTGTCTCACTTAATTAGCTCTGATTTTGCACAGCTGTAGAGAAACACTAGGCAAATTCGAAAGGTATTCCTTTTCCAGTTGCCTGTTGGGTAGTTCTGTGACGGATTGTTACAAATTATTTTTCTGTGTGGAAGGATTTAAATTATTTTGGGGATTTGGTGTACTTCTCCTAGTCACATACTGATTTATGTTCCTACATGAATTGCTAAGACTGGAATATAAGGATATTTAAACTGTTGCTTCTCAGTAATGCCTCACTTGTCAGTGCAGCAACTGTTACAGTAAGTCACGACAGGCTTTTTTTTTTTTTTTTCCATACACAACTACATTTCTATTTTGAGCAGGCTATTGTATATGACTTTTCTGTGTTGAAGAAATAAAGATATAGTTGAGACTTCTGTTTTCTTCAGTGCCTGAAGATTTTTAAACTAATGTGCAGTTTCAGCAGAATCTACTGGCCAAGTGATTTAAACCTCAAGATTACGTAGCTACAGAGTACAAAGACTAAAGTATGTCTTAATGATGCACTGTAAGCAATACTAGTTGAAAGAAAAATAAATAAGCTTTTTTTTTTAAATATATATATAGCATTCAAACATTAAGGGGAGTAAGGAAAAGGAAAGAGGAGGAACAGGAAGGAAATGATTCAGTGCATGCATAACATTACTGTCCTTTTCTGTATTCACTCATTTACGTGCATTGTCATTAATAATTCCGGTTAACCTCCTGTTGAAACAGTGGAGCCAATTGTTGCATCTTTGAGTTGCCATTTAGGGGAAAGTTGTGTGTCAGTTTGTGTGTCAGCCAAAAAACTACTCCAGAATATAATGACTAGAAGTATTTCTGCCCTGTGTGCTTTTGTTTTGCGGGTTTCTTTCCTCCCCAAGTTTCCATGCTACAAAAGTAAACAAGACATGGGGGAAAGATCAAAAAAAAAGTGTTTTCTACTCTATTAAATACAAAGCTTGTGAGAATTATTGCAGGTTTCTTGTTATTTTTGTAATGAGAAGCATGGCAAAAATAGCTTTATGATAAGCAGTAATTCTGTTGTAGAAATCTTCTTTGAAGCTACGTGAGAAATAAGGGCAACGTGCTTTGGCAGGTATGCTTTAATTCTGTCTAATTTTATGAACTGTTTTTCTTGGCAGAGACCTTGGAACAGTCGGTGCTGTTGCTATAGACAGTGAAGGCAATGTAGCTTGTGCAACATCCACGGGAGGACTCTCTAATAAAATGATTGGCCGTGTTGGTGACACAGCATGCATAGGTATGGGGTGTGAGATCTTGTCTTTCACTTTTTGGGGGCATCTCATTTAAAGAAAGAAAAGAAATATTACAATTCTCCTTTTCATTAGTGAAAAAAAACATAAGTACTAGTCCATCTGAAATGGAGGTCTGACATTCAAATCTATCAAAGCTAAAGCTCCTTACAGCATGGAGATTTGCAAGAAAGAATTGGGAGTTCTGTGTGGAAAATGGGGATGAGAGTTTGTTTTTTCTTTGTTTGTTTCTTCAGTGCTAACACCTGTGTTTCCTTTTTGTTGATTCTGATAAAGCTCTCCTTTCTTATGGCTCTGCTTTCTGGTAACTCAAAAACTGTAGCCTGCTCCATATTATGATGCTGTTTCCTCAATACTTAAGGAAGCGGGTATAATTGCAATTACTACTTGTTGTATCAGTGAGCAAGAATTATAAAGTGACTTGCAACTTTGAGTAAATTCCTGTTCTTAAGAGAGCCCCGATAAGACTGTCTCAGAACCTAATAGGTGTGGTGTGGAATAAAGGAAATATTTTAAGAGCTTTCTTATCCAAGTATAAAGAGACACTTGAAATCCTTTCCACAGACTTCTTCCTCTCATGAAGCAGACTTGCCAATTGATTGCTTCAGGGTTCTACCATGGCGCTGGGATTTGGAAAATAATTATTTTTATCAAAACGTTCCAAACTCAAATAGCATTGCTGTTGGCAGTATATGATTATTATAAAACTGTCTTTCTTTCTTTTGCATACAAAGTTGCCGACATTTTGGTATCCTCTGGATTTTGACTATGGTTTTCAGTTTTGTGTCTGGCTGCAGCCTTCTGAATGCTGCAGAAGTTGAAAGGAAAATAAATCTACACTCCTCCTGTGTAGATTATGTTCAGTGTTGTTATGTCAGTTTGGGACATGGGTTTGTGAAGGAGAAGTGAAACTGGGCACTTGTGAGCATATTGCTTGCAACTTTTGGTCTTGTTAGGTGTCTTCAGGATTTGATACAGAAATGTCAGCTGTGCTTTTAAGCATTAGAAGCTTTGGTAAGGGGGCACTGACTTAACATGGCAGTGTTTTTCCACATGTTACTCAGAGTCCGTTCAAAGAGTCTGATCAAGAAAGTACAGAAGGGAAAAAACTTTCATCGCTCTTCGAAGGCCTCTTTCCCCTCCCTCAGTACCTTGTTTATAATGCTGTGGTATGTTTCTTCCTAGCTCCTGGGAAATACTTTTCTTAGGAGATGTGCTAGAAATATGGGTATTGAGCAAGCAGAAGCTTGGTGGAGAACAGGGTGTGGAATGTGCCAGCAAAACAAGGATGGGAGAAAAAAAGGGGGGGGAAGGGGAGTTCAACAGAAGAAATACTCTGCTTGTGGTGAGGACTCCGAAGATTCTTCAGGGGTACTTTGTGAAGTTTTACTAGAGCCCATGCTCTTTGAATCTCTCATGTGCTGTGGAGGGTAAGTTCCCCTCAAACTGGTCAGATCACCAATGGCCTCACTGTCTTCCTTTATATCTTCTCAATTGATATGACCTGGCATTCTGCATCCCGACCCTATCTTGCTGATCTTCAATATACCCTCCCATCCTGTTCTGGAAAATATTTTTGCCCATTCCTGTGGAGTGTTGGCCTCCTTCTGCCTCTTGTACACAAACAGATCACTAGTCTTCTCTCTCAACTTTGCAACTGACTTGCTCCAACTGTTGTTCATCTCTTTCATATATTTTACTTTTCATATTGTGGCAGAAATGAGAATGAAGCTTTTCTGACACTTTGCTCTTAGAAATGCACGTAGCTAATGGACCTAAAGGAATAAATGTTTGGTACCTATTTTCAACAATGCAGGGCTTTTCAATTGTATTACAGAATATTGCCTTTTTTTTTTTTCCTTTGAAAAGGAAGTGGAGGTTATGCTGACAACCATTCTGGTGCCACTTCAACCACTGGGCATGGGGAGAGCATTATGAAAGTGGTCTTAGCCCGACTGATTCTCTATCACATGGAGCAAGGTATATTCCAAACTTGCTGTAATTGAAAGTAATGAGGATAGGAAACATTGCCTAATCACAAGTTTCACTGTAGATACTGTCATCTTAGAACAGCTGTCAGAAGAGTTGCTCTCAGGGGTACGTGGATGGGTTAAAACAAAAACTTCAGAAACAAAGCAAAGTATTAAATTATTAATAAAGCTAAAATAGCTGAAGTAAACAGAATTATCTCTGCTGCCTGGTACTGAATCGTGCTTTAGATCAGTGTACATTGAAAGACATTACTCTATACTTTGTTTAACAGAAGTTGTCTTAATATTTTTTTCTCAATTATAAACTAAAATTCTGTAAACAAGAAAGAGAAAACAAGTAAAAATAGGATATATTTAAGAGAGCAGTAAGGGAGGGCTAGAAATAGATAACTGGAGCTGAAATAGAAAGTATGGTATATTGCCTTTCTCATGAACTGTAAAGGTCTTTATTGTAACAACTCTGATTACAGCAACAGAAATTATTTTAAGACTTTTTAATCATGATTTCAATTTACATTTTGTTTTGGAAAATGTATTAAACTGACTGGGTGGGTATGTGGTAAACAGCTGACACAGTATGTCTTATGTGACTGTAATACAATCTGACTTTGGGATGACCCTTTGTAGTTTTACCTTCATGACTTAGTCTGTCATCTAAACCCTTGATTATGTTACAGCCCGTAAACATAGACAGACAACATACTTGTGTTGCATGCAGTTCAAGAATCATTAGTATAGATATCACCATTATTTTTAGAAAGCTGTAGCTTTGGGGCAGTACAGTGTAACTTTGAGATCGACCTAAGTGGAAATAGTTGGAAAATATTCAATTTACATTTTCATTGGAGAAGCAGTAAGTAGAGAGACAAGTAACAGCTGTGAATATTTTGTTGTGCTTTCTAGGGCTGTTTGCATATAATGGGTGCATTTCTCTAAATCTCATAGCTGACGTGACAGTTTCAGCATAAAATACAACCTACAGATTATTTCCCAAAGCTCTTAACACGTTATGCTCTCCCTTTACTCTCTAAATTACGTCTGTGAGTATTCAATTTGTAAACAGCTTTCTAAGCTCTTGTCTAAACTGTATAAACCAGTTTCTTCTCTGGCTTGAAGTTAACTGCATTGCAAGACTTATGCATTGATAGCAGTTATCTGGCTTGTGATTAATCAATTTGAAAGGCAAATGAGTCTCAAATTAAAAAGTTTCTTGGAAAAAAAGAAAAAGAAAATTAACCCACATGTATTCATGTCTAGTTTGTTTGCACTTGTTCACCCTGTCCATGCTTGTTTTACCTTCATTCATCCTGCTCAGAAGTATAACTCAGCTGCCAGGCAAACACGTCAGCAATTAGGTGCCCCCCGGCCCCTCCTCCCAGCATGTTTCCATGAAGGCACTGAAAACGAACCCTTAAGTTGTTACAGCTTTTTGAGTCCTTGAACAGTGAGCTGAAGTTGTGTGTGTAAGAACAACTGCAGAGCCCTCATAATTCCGTTCAGCTATTCGCTAATTCGCACACTAAATATCCTCTTTTGGACGAATGCTGCAAAATTTACTTCTGTAGTTCAGGAGCAAATTGCTTTGCCAGTCTTAACAGCTGTTGGAATTTCAATCTTATGGTGGCAGCTGTTGTCTTGGTGAAAAATCAAACAGTGAAATACTGACCCTTTGAAGACAGTGCCACTGAATTGAATAGTCACAGTGTCACCCGTGCATCAGAGTAAGGAGCTTTATCCTGTCAGTCACCCAAGCTGTGAATAATTCTGACTCTGCTGGTTTTATTTGGTTTTAACTCAAAATTTGCAGGGAAGGCATGAAGGTCAGGTTTTGTTCTATAACCTAAGCTGCATAACATTACTGAGGGTCTATATCTTAGGGTAATTAGGCCAAGCCAACTGCATTCCTGAATGTATATTTAAACTTGTAGTGAACAGATATTTTGCAGCTATTACAGGCCTGTGTGTATGATGTACCTATTAAATTTGATTTATTTAGAAAGTACTCCTGTTAATACAAATCAAGTAGAGAAAAGCTAAAGTTGCATTGCTGGTCGTTTGTCTGATGTTTAGTACATTGAGACTTCATTTTGCCTGATGGTTTCAGAAGTTTCAGGAAGAGTCATGCTGATGTCTGCTTTTGATAAATTATGACAATGTGTAGTACGTGCTTTGAGCTCTGTTGCAGCCAGTGGAACTAGAACAGAGATGATTACTGAAATTTTCAATTGTTTTGATGTGTGTTTTTTCAAATCGTAAATGCTTTAGATCTAGTTTGTCACAAACCTTTGATGAAAACCTTGCAGATTAACATTTTTTTTCCAGTCAAATTATGGTATAAGAAATGGTGTGTCTTGAACATAAAGTTTGTGAGTTAGTTTGTATTAAGCACTGAAAATGAATCAAAATCAGAAGCTATGTAAATGAATACTTGGAGCAGTACCACACCACAGCAGCTCTTTGCAACTGTCCAGAGCCTTTCAAAAAATGCATCCTTTCTTAGACTGGAAGTTTCTTGCCAATTTAGTTGAAAGGGAAATTGGATTTGACTGGTTCCATGGGGAGGGGTGAAATTTTAAGAGAATTTTAAAACTGCCAGGACAGGTACTATGAAGTGATTTTGTTTTTCTTTTCAGGAATGTCACCAGAGGTAGCAGCGGACACTGCATTAGACTACATGAAGACACGAGTTGGGGGTTTGGGGGGTGTCATCGTTGTCAACAAGGCAGGAGAGTGGGCAGCAAGGTTCTCCACCAAGCAAATGTCCTGGGCTACTGTAAAGGATGACAACCTGCATTATGGCATTTATGCTGGGGAGAAGCATATAAAGTCTGTTGATGAAGCTCTTGCATCTGAAAGGGAGGGATTCTAAGAATGAAGAAAGTTGACTGACAGAGAAGAATTAAGATCTCCAGTTTTTGCTGGAGGACAATGACAGTTGATTTTGTTTTTCTGCAAGATCTTTTGATTCACAGGCATTACCACATTTACAGTCAAAACAAAATCTGGACATAGTTCTTTAGTGGACATGTATATATATGGAGTCTTTTAATACCTTTGTGAAGTTAGAGCCTCTTTTTTAGATTAGGAATGGTCTGTAGGTTCCTTGGTTAGCATGCCTTAATCTTACATTAAAGGGAGCCTGAGTTTCAGTATTAGAGGAACTCCTTTCCACATCCATTCTCAGAGACTGCTGCCAGGATGATTTGAGAGAAAAATACCTATTCATTAAAAGCTGAATTATGAAAATCCAGAGTATTTTGAGCAGCCATCTCATGGTACCAGCTTGCTAATGGTCAATGAAATACCACCAAAGAGCAGTGAAGAGTTGAGACTAAAATTGTTCTCACAGGCTTGAGGTAACTTGTCACAGGATATAACGAAGCAAAGAAAGTAACTCTCCAGAGAAAAGAAACGTGATGCTAAGGAGCCTAATTCCATTCATCGACATAACAACCAAGTAGGCTACAATGTTTCAAACTGTATGTGGACAGTTAAAAGGAAAGATGCTATGGACTTCGTATCTGGGGTAGTAATAGAGAAAGTCATGCTTTTAATAAAAATAACAGCAATCTTTTCTACTCAAATGCAAAGGTGATAGGCACCTTTTAAGTCAAAACATGAGACAGAGATGCCAATTAACTGGAAACATAATTATCTGAAAGTAAGTGATCAAAGCAAGTTGTACCAAAATAAATAAAACTGCCTGTTAACAAGCTTCTTGTGTGAAGTCTGAAACATTATCTGCAGAGATTTTCTTTTTTTAAAAAAAATTATATTCTATGTTACTTCTAATACAGTTTCTTCATTAAGATTTTATATTTTTAAAAGAAAGAGAAAAAATTTTCTTTTCTGACTCTCAACTGTATAATTTTTTTGTTAAGAACTGTAATAATTTTATGCATTTCAGCTGGTGACTAGATTTTCTCTTACATACCATCATTCTGTGGAATGTTCCCTTTACAAGATAGCCCAAATAAACATAACAAAAATCTTAAATCGTGGTTTGAAACTACTCATACCTGTGTCCCAATTACAATAAGCTGCGTTACTGAGTTGGCAAAACTGTCTTAACTTGCTCTATGCTTTGATCAGTGGTTTCTTGGACGTTGCAGATGATTGGACGTGGACAGCAATGGTTCAAGAGAAGATGGTGGATGCAAAACATGACCATGGAGTACTTATGCACTTTATTCAACAGAAGATCATGTTGAAAATGGCTGCTAACTGCGCATCTGAAGTTCAGAACACAGTAACAGTAATTCTGATGTGCTCATTGGTAGAAAAAAGTAGCCTTCTATTGAGTAAAAATTAATTTGTTTCCCCTTCTGTACCTGAGATACAAATCCTACAGGGCCAGGCTATTCTCTGGGGGTAAAAAAAAAAAAAAAAAAAAAAAACAAAAAAAAAAAACAAAACCACAAACAAAAAAAAAAATAAAAACACCAAGTAATTTCATTTCCAAAACACCTCCGAAGTATTTGTCATCAGTAATCTGCTTTGCTTATCTTACCTGTCCGTAGTGGAAGATAAAATTGAGGACAGGCAACAGAAGAATAACCTCCATGATTCAGCCAAAATTCACTTTGCAGCATTATTTTCATGAAATTGCTCAATGGGTTTTTTTTTTTAATGATAAATAATCCAACTTGAAATCTGTTTTGTAGAGCTAAATGGTGATGCATATAGGCATGGATGTAGGCTGCACACAAGAATACAAATATCTTGTCATATATATTGGCTTTGTCAGATGAAAGAGTGCATGGAAGGCACACTTGTTATAACCTTTCCTTTGCTTGAGGTAGCTGGAGGGAGGCATATTTACCTGGTACTGCTGTAACACCTGGTGTACCTCCTTTGTAAAGCTGTTTGTGTGTTAACAGTTTTGGTTCTGGTCACGCTCCAAGCTGACCAAAACCCAAGTGCTGGTTAGCGTAGCAGCAAGCATAAGCTGATACACCTGCTGGGTGGTTGATTGGCAAGGATTTGGTGCTATGCTAAGCCCGCCAGTTGGCTTTGGGTTAGCTTTGAACAAGTTCACATCGACCCAAAAGGCACCAGCAACCTCAGCAGCACCACACACTGGATCTCATGGATGTCAGAAGGAGTAGTAAATGGCTACTAATTCACCTCAGCTGTTCTCAGGAATACTATGCAATAAATTGCTGGCACTTGACAAACTCATTATCCTCTATAGGTTCTTCTGTCACTCATAACTAGAGTCGCTGGGCACCTTCCAACAGTGCATTAAGCACTGTGGCTACCATCTGCTCTGTATTTCTTCTGCCTAACCTACCCCTTGGTGCCATGCTCAATATTACTTTCCTATAAAAACTCTGATTTTCAAAAATGTGCATGGGCTGTTAGGTTGCCTAAAATCAAAAGACAAAAACTTGCAACTGATAAAAAGCAGATTTTTAATGAAAGCTTTCAGGTGCACAGAAATGGCTACCTGCACATGTGATAAAGGATTGCTACAATTTTTGTAAGGCTAATTAATTAGTATATCTAGCAGGTACATCCAATAGGAGATCAGTTGCCCCAGTAACCCAGCCTTGGTTTAGCCCCTTGGAGTTGGTACAGGCCTTGCTTGCCCTATTTGTTGCGTCTCTTGAGTTCTGGTGGAGAACTAGATATTCTTGTCAGAAATTCTCTTCCTAAGAATAAGACTAAACAGAATTTCAAGAATGTGTTAGAAAGACCTAGCTTATTATTCTAAAATGTGAGAAATGTCTAGAAAAGTACTAGAAACCATACAACTGTAAATTAAAAATCTACAAAGCTACAAGTATATGAAAAAGCTAAAAATCTTCAGCCTTCAGGCTGTTGTTTGCTCCACAGTTCAAATTATGTCAGCTCAGGCAAAGCACTGGTCCAGGCATTCAGGGCTATATGCTTTTCCAAGTCATTGCCCAACACTCAGTAAAGGTATGTGATTTCCTCACCTGACCTGGATAGCAGGTACACCTCTTACAGGATAGTGTTCCTCTCCCCCATAAGGGGAAATGGCAGCAAATGGTCAGGAATGTGGTAGACCTTATTTTCAAAGAAGCTTGAGAGCTGGGGATGGAAGAGTTTTCTCCTCTCTCTTGCTTAAGCCTCTTCAGTCATGTTCTTTAGCTAGAACAGGGTGAGAGTTCGTTGCAGATGATGTAAGAGGTTGCTGGTATTGCACAGGACTCCCTAATTCTTTAACATGCTTACGTGTCACCTGACCTTTGTGAATATTGAGAAACCACCCTTTATAAGGGCTTTAACATTTAACAGCTTTTATAAATAGTTGCAAGATGCTGAACTTAGGGGGATACCAACAGCAGGACAGGAAGCTGTGTGCCCGTGCTGTGCACTGCTGCTGGAAATGAGCCTCTAATCCAAATGGCTGTGACCTGGATATCAAAGAAAGAAAAGTAGAGGTTTGTTGCCAAGAAACTGGGTGTCCTTGGCATCTAGCAAAGCAGAAACAGTTTTAATTATCTAATTAAAGTGGGGCATCCTGTTATTTTATATCATTTAGAAAGCCAGTTGTGGATGTTGTCCTGTTGCTTTCTTAGTACTCTGTAGAAAGGGTCCCTGCATGCACAGATAGCTGTGATGAGTCTACATATCAAACAAAGATGTTAACAAAAGCACCAGGGTGGTGACCACTGACTTTGTGCACATATTGTTAGTTCTGTGTAGGTTTTGCTTCATAATTTTTGCAAGTTACAAGTAATCAAAACCTGTAGGACACCAGTGTTTGGAAACTTATTTTTTTCAGTGCTCTGCTTTGTCCTACATTTTAGTTCTTTGTCTCTGGAGTGTTTTTCATTGACTTTGAAATCTAACTTGGCAAAGTTTAATGGCACTCACTGTTGTGCTTGTTTCTCTTCTGGTCTGCTTTTCCTTTGATATGCTCTGATAAATATTTGCTGTGGGACAGATTTCAATCTCAGTTACGTCAGTATAAATGAAAAGCAAAAAGCACAGTCACTGAAGTCTGTGATTATGCTAAAGGAAGTGAAATCAGTCATGGGCTCTCCTGTCTAAAGTCAGTAGCTCTGTATTGAAACAGCCTTTGCTAACGAGGGAGAGAAGAGAGAGGACAGAGAGTCTGCTGCAGGGAGTCACTGCCTCAAACAGGACTCTGGTCTCTGGCAGTTTCAGGGTAAAGATGATGCCCAGGGAAATGGTTAAATATGCATACTGGGAAATAAATAAGTGTCAAATTATTCACATGAAAGAGTCTTAAGAGCACACAGGGTGAACAAAGAGTAATTTTGTTTTAGACGTGTAAACCACAAAGGACGGGAATCTCATTTTCCTTTCCACTGCACTCCTTACACTTGGTTTACTGGGGGCATGTAGATACCCTGCAACCTCTGTGTAATTGAGTTTTGCCAGACCTGGTCACGTGCTATTATTTCAATTATTTTTTAAATGTACATTTTTTAAATTCTTGCCTTTTGGCCTTTAAAGTTCTCCTTGCTTGAAATGAGGCTTTTTCTTGCGGTTCCTCCCTAAGTTCTTTTCCGCTGAGACAGGATGGGTTATGATGCGGTCTGCGTGGGCTTTAGCCCTCCAGCCCTGCACTTTTGACCCTTTCCTGCTAGGGCTTTACTACAACTTAAGCTATGTAAATGCACAGTAGCATGCAGCTTATTAAAAACTCAGCCTCTTGCAGACGTAATGGCTCTGCCGGGTCCTGCCTGCTTAGTGGCATAGCAGGCTGTGTGCTTAGCAACCCGGCTGCCGTGAGTGCATCGCCCCCATGCACTGCCTTCCCTGCTGCCTCACCACTGAATACAGCAAATATTTCCAGCTTTTTCTGGAACAAAACCTTGCCCAGGTTCGGACATAACTACCACCTGCCAGCCACAGCCTGTGTATTTTAACAGCATCATGAGAGCTGACTATGACAGGACCTCTAACCCTAGGCTGTTAGAGGTGCTCAACCCTCTTCTGCAAGTAGTAATGGCTGTAAAACAAATATACATACCAGTAAATGTACACCTGATTGTTTTAGCACTTGCTTTTCCTTAGAAATATCAAAATTTTAAAAACTCATTGTTTCAAGAACAATTCATAAACCACTGTTCTTTTGGGTTGGAAAAGTGCACAATTTGCTAGGATATGGGTGCACTTGTCCTCTGTAGGTGGAACTAATTTCCTGTATGGAAGAGAGATACAGCTAGTAAATCTCTTTGTTCCTACATTAGAGAAGGTAATCTGTGGTGTCATTGGTTGGTTAATTTCTTTACTTGTTTTGTTGGTTTTATTTCTTAAAAGCTGAAGAAGGTTATTGTGACTTTACTTATCTTTTATTTCACCTCAGCTAACCATTCTGAGATCCTCAGACACAAGTTTAGCTCAGCTAAGCCTCCAGTAAGATGATCACTCAGAAATTACTATACTGGGGGAAATGAGTTGTAGGTTTTCAAGTATTTTAACCCAGGAGAAATCACAACTATTTCCTAGTCTTAATGCCTAAATAAACAGGCCATAGGTCCTTCTCTCTGTTATTTCTGCATTAAGCAAACAACTTCTGTTGAGGTGTGGTCTGCTCTGGCCATGGCCAGAATGAAAATGAGGATGCTCTTTGGGAGAAAAACATCTGTAAAAGAGTGGGAGGAAACGATGGTGTGATGCCAGATGCCATTGTACCTTCTGGACTGCCACCAGGCTGTGCTTCAAGCTTCTATGGAGCCAGGGCATCCACTAGAAAACAGACCTGAATTTTCAAATCCAAAGATACTTGGTATTTTCTCAGGGACAAACCTCCAGAAGTCCTGCATGCACTGGTAATATTTATATAACAATTCAAAGGAGTATACAGAAGCTGTGAACTGATCTGCACAGCAATTCAGTGGAGTTTATTATATTTGAACTGTTTTATCTCTGGCGAGCATGCAGGGAGATTAAGCAACTACTTTGGAGCTACCAAATGCATCTGAGGTAGGGCCAAGATTAGAATATTGATTTCTGGCTTCCTGAGTTCCAGGCTCAGTTCACTACATTATGTTGTCTTTACAGATAACATTTAGACAAATAGATCTTGACATATCAGAAGCTCAGTAGCCTCTCAGTAAATTGAGCAGGGCTTCAGCTGTTCAATTCCTGTGATTTGTGCATGCCTCACACTTGGTCCCAGTAATGTCAGTAGCTATTGTATATTTACAGTGAAGCCCACTTGTATCCTGAGGCATACTAGACTTCTTTTTTTCTCAGAGTAGAAATAAGCCTAAGTATGATACATTTTCCTCATGTCAGATTGAGATTTACACAAAGAAAAAAACTCAAAGAAATGTTGCTTCAGTCCTCTTTACAAAAATCCCCATATTTGTAGAGATTTTCAGTCCTGACCAGGGGTGGCTTGTCACTCTTTCTAATTTCTTGAGTAAGAAGTCAGAAAAATGGGAAAAGTTCTACATACCCAAAGTTCAAATCCAAGTACTTTTGAAATCACCACATACCAAGGATACTGAGTTCCTGATATACAATTGCCAAAGAAAAGGCAGCTATTTACTTGAAAGCTGAAATACATTCTACAGAGAAAATAACACAGGTATATTTGTATTAGAAAATTTGTCTCCAGGTATCCACAGAGGTGTAAGACTATTGCCATCGCTACAGCCCTGAAAAACTTCCTAACTACACCTGAGCTTGCTGAGGTGTAGGCCAGAATTTTTTTTTCCATTTCCAAACTCCAGGTATCCCATCTGCAGCTAACAAAGGACCCTGCTTACTCTCACAAAGCCTACTTGAAGTTTGACAGTCCTACAAAAGCTGTACTGGTGTTTCAAACACATCAAGTTGTCTAATAGTCTTCTCCACCCCTCTTTGTCACTTGATGCAGCAGCACAATGTCATTTGTCAGAGCACCAGAACTGGAGACATGCTGAATATGTGAATACCAAGGAAGTGGTTTCCTTAGCAATAACAGGCATGTGAAAGTCAAAACTTCCTTTCCTCCTCATGTGACCTTTTTCAAAGCAATTCAGCCTGGGGACAATAGGAGTGAATTCCAAACACCCGCAGTGTTCCTGCATGGCTCGGCAAGGATCCGCTAAATGGCAAATTTATCTTACCTATTTATGAAGGTAAAATTATATTTCTCTTTAGACATTCTTCTGTAGGGATTCTGTGCGGTTTTGTATAGGAAAGTGCTTCTTGAAAGCAGAATTACCTAATGCCACATAAACAAGTATATAGAATATAAGTAATTTTCTTGCCATTGTGGACCAAAATTTTGTTATGCATAAAATCCAAAGTCCTTTTGGTTGTCAGGAAAGAAGAGCATGGAACTTCTTACCAGCTTATTTTAATAGCTGGACTTCCCTGATGACATCTTGCCCATTTCATTTAAGGTGAAAATCAACAATCCTAAGGATAAAAAAAAGAGAAAGGGAGACAATTTATGAAGGCAAATAAGAGGAAGATGACATTCATGTCACCCATCCTGCACACAAGAGCAGTACCTCTGTTGCTATTCTTATCGTATTTAGTAAGGCCATTCTCATCCCTAAGGAGACAGCAGTGATAGCCAGAGTGCTTGCACAAAGCTGCCTGTCCAAGAATCCTAAGGTATTTTCTAAAAGTAGCTACTAAATTCAAACCTGAGCTGTCTATTGAGTTAGGGAGCTATTCTCTCAATTTTTTGAGCTGGAGAGGTGACACGGCAGATAGTTGTCAAAAGGTCAGAGAAAATTCTTGTTGGAGCTAGAAGTGGTCACTCAGCATACTTTTTGTATTATAATGTGTGACAGACTGTCTTGGATTTCAGAAAGTCAAGGAACGTTGTGGTATGAGAGTTCTCCCCAGATTTGGTGTTGTTGCTGGACCACCCATACACATCCTGTTGCCTTGCTGCCCACTGATGGGATCTGTATTCAAGTCCCTGGTGATTCACAGACAAGGATTTAGGCCTCAAGGACCACTGATTCTCACCTCACTTTTAGTCACACATGCCGTGGTTTGCTTGGGTTTTCTCCACCACTTTCAGCCTTTGGTTTTAAACTCTAGAGCATAAGTTTTCAGAAATGAACAATGCATTGTGAGTAGCTGAGTTTGGAGCTGGTCCCATCAGGCAGGAGAAGAAATTTGACAGGAGACAGTTCCTCTGCAGCTTTCTGTGAATCTGAGAAAGAGATGTGCTGTGGATTTGGAGCCTTAATGTCTGGAGGAAAACAGGCAAGCCATCTGCTCCCACAGGTGCTGGCGCATCGGTGCTTTGTGCTGGTTCCTCCAAGGCAAAACGTATTGTCTAGCCAAGCATTCATGTCCAACAGAGTGTGTAAGTACCTGCGGTGAGTTGTTGTATGAAATCCCAATCCACCCTTGGCAAAATGTCATACCAAGCATGTTCATGTTTAATGCCACGAGCTATTCAACTGCTCTGCAATATTCCTGTGGTTTCTGAAGGTGGACTGTTATGAGGATTCTTGAGGAAGGATGCAAATGGACTGTTCTCTGTACATGGCAGCAGCCTCTGTCACTGATTCAGTGCCCAAGGGGGTGACATTCAAATTAATTTTTGATAACACCCTCAATAGCTGGAGCCAGACATGATCAGAAACAGGGGCAGCTGAAGCAAAACAAACACAACTGTGGTGAACAACTGCAATGAGCCTTTCTGGATATAGGACACCTGTTCCACACAGGGAACAAAGAGCAGGAAAACCAGGCCTGTGCTTCCCGTGGGGGAGCAAGTGAGCAGCAGCTGGCTCATGGTTCCAATGGCACCACGGAGGTGGTGCAGCATGGAGGTGGGCTTTCTGCCATCAGGAGGCTTAGCAAGTGATGCCATAAGCCCAAAGCACCACATTACTCAGGCTGTGTGAAGTTGGTACAGACTTGGAATAGCAGTGGTGGTGAAACCAAAGACAACTGACTGCTCCCAGACAGTGCCTTGACATAAGAAATGAGTAGTCAGAAAAAGGCTCCTGCGTTTTCTTCTGATGTGGCAGAAAAGGATCAGGAAAAGGTGTAAGAGAAGCCCAGAAAATGCTCTCTACCAGAGGAAAGGTGGCACAGGGTGGCCCATAAGTCCCCCTCCAATAGTAACTACATAGGCAGGGTGAAAGTTGAGCAAGGCAGTACCGTGTTGCCACAGTAACACCCAGTAAACTACTGCACTACCGAACTGCTCATTTTGTTACATGTTACTGCCAAAATGAGTAATTCAGGACTTACTCCACTGTCTGCATGTTGGTGCTCTGCGTGCAGCGCTTTCCAATCTGCTGTCACCTTGGCCAGGGTTAAGGTCTGTTGCTGTCTCTGTGAAACTGGAAAGGCATGATGAAATTCTGGGATGAAGGTGAGCACGGTGAGGTTGTGGTGGACACAGGGTTCCTGGGAGCCTCGGGAGAACATGGTGCTCAGGAAGGGTGCTCACCTCCCAGCAGAGTCACAGCAGAGCAGAGGTCCCTCCAGCCTCTAGCCTGCTCCACACTGGAGGATGTCTCTCTGGCCAGGCTGGGGTTTAGAGAGGTGCAGATCAGCAAAGGCAAAAAGCAGCTTTGGCCAGCACTTCGCCTCCCTCAGACAACACTAGCCCACCACTATCCATGTGTCTTGCTGGCAGCACCTGAAGAATTCAAATGAAATTCAAAGGCTACAAGTCTGCCAGTGGGGAAGCAGCACTGTGCATTAACCACCCCAGATTACAGGAAGAAGCACAGACTGGTGCAAAAACAGAACAGCAGTAAAAAAAAGTGAAAGACGGGAGAGGTGTGCCTGGGGCTTGGGGGAGACTGGCACCAAGCTTCCTATGTCTGGTTACAGAGTAACCTGCTGGGGCTCCGGGAAGTGTTTTCCTATCAAGGACAAATTTGGACATACAGGCTCAGTGCATTGTAATTACCCAACACAGAGCAGACTGCAAGATGTTTGTCTCATGCTGTGGGACCAGGCACTACTTATAGCAATCCCATAGCAATGTCATAGGATGATACGCTCAGCTACATTAATTAATAGATGTTTCTTTATTCCTTTGTTCATGTTAAGACATGCTCTATTTCTTTCAATGTGTCATTTAGATCGATAAATTTAGTTGAAAAATTACTCAGCAAATGTTCAAGCAAAGATTCTTTCAAAGTTTTTGTCCCTTCTGGAGAAAATCTGGCCAAATATCTTTCTGTTTCTTTGAAGGAGAATAATACAGTCAGGATCTGCCAGCTCCTCCTGTATAATCCAGTTTTGTTTTTTTTTTTCACTTAGTTTTTCCATGCTTCAGTTTTACGATTGCTCCCATGGGTCATAATAAACCAGGATATAAAGAAAATATATTCAGTATATTTTGAAAAAATAACAAGTTATATTCTTTACAGGAAATGTGGGCTGAGGCATACTATTACAAACTTTTGTCATGTCCTTTAATCTCACTTAAGAAGGGCATAGTTCAGCCATGCTGGTTTCTTTAAAGCATGTACTGATAGGATTTAATTAATAAATCATATTTCAGATTCTGTGACTACTACAAAATGTTTAGTAGCAAAGTCACTTTGACAGAGCTGCTTTTCAACATATTATCCTTCTACTGAAAGATCTCCCAATGAATCCAGTATTTGTCTCAAACACTGAGGACAGCAATGACCTGCTATAAAAAGCACTATCTGGTGGTCAGAGCTTGCCATAATTAAGTTACTGCTACAGAAGCTCATTTGCAACCTTGCTGAATAAAAACATGTACTAAATCATTCAGCTGATGGGACAAAATGCAGATTTTTTTTCAGTGATATGTACTACAATGTTACTAGACTTCAGTTTTTGAGTTATGTGTTTTAACAAAACTGGCTTCTAGGAGATGGCAGTGCAAGCTAAGGCAGAGCTATATGCCTTAATACAGCAATTTCCCAGCTATTCCAGCACAACAGAGCTGCCAGTTTAGTGCACTTCTGAAACTTGCTATGAAATTATTATGGCAATAATGAGAATCAACACATCATTCTGGAGCTGTTCCAGGTGAAATGCCCAGCAAAATGAAAAACTGAGTGGCTGAGAATGAGGGCAGAATGTAGAGACGAGGGTGGGATGTAGAGACAAAGGTGGGATGCAGAGATGAGGGCAGAACACAGAAACACGGTGGGATGTGGAGGCGAGGGTGATGAAGATGAGATGAGCAGGCCTGGACAGACACGCAGCTCATGTGAAAGGGCTCTTTCACCTAACAGCAGTTGTAGCCTTTCTCTCAGCACAGACACACAACCTTGCCTCTTCACAGTGATCTCTAGGCCCTTTAGTGTTTGAGAGCCATCAGGTAACAGGACTAAATGAAAAAGCATCTCTACAGGAAAGCAACATTGTGCTCCAGAAATTTCCTGATTAGCTCAGAAACATGCAATCACCCACTAAATCTATTTGCTGTTGCAGACAGCTGAAGGACACACAGAAATTCAGCATCTCTACTATTGCAACTGCCAAGACCTGAAAAACTGGTTTGTTACCTGTTCTAGAGGTGTAATGGGAGGAGGATATGATCTCCTATCTGTGGTTTCACTTGTTCTCGGTGCTTGTCACTTGATCAGGCAGATTTGTCCCTATTTCTGGTTCATTCTTCCTTTGTTCCAATCTGTTTCACAGGCAGTGTTTGTGAAAAGCACCTGCTACTCCAGCATTGTTTTGCATCAGCAGATCTCCAAGAACTTTATGAAATGAAAATAAATTGAAGGAATGAGGCAGATTTGGGGCAGTTGGCAGGGGCAGGTGATTAGGGAAGCACTGTTTATCAATGGATCACCCTTGAAGAGGAGCAGATGGAAGAGCTGTCACATGAAAACAGTGTGGCAGGTTCTGGAGTGATAGCCAAGTTCCCTGAATCCTCTGTGGCTGCCACTACTGCTGAAACCCACCGAGCAGACCTGTTCTTATGCTGGTCCTCCTACAAAGAATAAGCTACTGCTAAAACCAAACAAATGCTGCTTCAAGCAGGTGTGATTTCTATGGGGAGCCTAAACATTTCACCCCTAGTGTGCTAATGCCATGATGCTTTGGGGATTTCCTCCTCCAATTTTTAAAGAAACTTAAAAGCTACGTTAAAAGAAAGCCACAAAATCAAACACTCCTTTTAATATAAGAATCACAGTTATGCTCTTTAATTCTTTGTCCCTGCATGATACAATCTTTAGCTAAACTCCACCAGCTACACTTTTAATAAAAATGCTGATGCTTACTTTTCCTGGTAATTTACTATAGAAAATAATACTATCATGAATGACATATTCAATGATTTAATATCACCAAGTAACAATGTGATAAAATATTTGGCATTACTTGTTTTCTCCTTATACTGTAGTTACTGTACAAATGTTTTAGTGAACAGCACAGAAAACCTGAAGCTTGAAAATATCTTTTGAGGAAAAAAAATAAAAAGACTTCTAGCCAATGAGAAAAATTATCTCCAAAAAAAAGCAAAGAATATGGACTAATTACTTTGCTTTCTTGCCCTACATATTCAGCTAGAGAAGAGGAGCCTTACAAAACTCATATGATAGTAGCAGCTTGTCTTGCAAACCAAAATTGCTAGTTCATGTTGTTTGATGGCATCTCCCCAGTGTACACAGGGCCCTGATCCTTACAAGCTCAGGCACAGTGCGTCCGTTCACGTTATACACATTTACCACCACAGAACTGTCCAAAAATGAGTAAATCATAGTTCCTCCAATACAGTATCTCATGTTCTCCCCTCTCTTGTTTCTAGAGGTGTTCACCTCTACTCCAAATTTTAATTTGTTAGGGAATTATACATATCATAATTTCTGGTCTATTCCTCATGGAAGATGCGAAGAGCTACAGACATTACTGTTCTCTTACAGTATTACAAATATAAATTGCTTTAAATTTAAATAATTATGTAATATCTTGTACCAGGAGAACTGCTTTTTTGGTCTCCAAAGATATTTATTAGAAATATTTATAATTGTAATTGTTTGTCTCTTACTAGTAGACTTTTTTTTTTTGTTTTTCTTTCTGCTGATATCAAGTAACTAACTAAATAGTCCTGTTGTCTTTAGCAAGACAGCTTAAGGAGAAAATTCCTTTGATACCAGAAGGGCAAAACCAGGCCCTTCGTTCTTTAAACAATGGTTCAAAGTCACGTTGCCCTTATTGTTGGCCTTCAGTACTAAAGATTTTTGTCATGCCTGGCTTCACTTTGACTTCATGGCTAAGGTTTCAGCTACTGATGCTATCAGACAATAGCAGAACGCAATTCAAAACAGCTACTGGAAAAATCCCTACACTCTTCCAAAGCTACTAGGTTAGGGTAAAAGAAGAGCTGTGACTCCACCTACTGTGAAGCAAACACATGCATTGAAGTCTATACGACATATCTCTACTTTGATTTGTTCATTATTCTTTAGGGTTTTGTTGTTTCAAATGTAAGTTGCAAATGGTTTGGTAACAACGCTTGAAAATAGATAGAGCTTCTGCATCTTTTGAAAATTGGCTACAGTTTTATTAGTTTAGTTTAGTTTAGTTTAGTTTAGTTTAGTTTAGTTTTTCAACCACAGCATTCCTTTGGAATTAACAATTGCATTGTCCCATGAAGCTCACCAGAAATGACAAGCATATGCTGTTATCAGTACATCATATCTAGTAATTTTCTTAGGGAACTCAGGTATTTTTTGTTAGCATATACTTTTTCTACTATGCTATATTGAGGTAAACTGTGGTATTAATAACTATGGAGAGAGAAGAGAGTAACTGGTAATAGGAGGGATATATATCATGTGTATCTTTGTGAGGCACTAAATTGAACCCTATCAGTCCAGATTAATATCTTTTATAGCTGAGATCTGAAGTCTAAAAATCACCTTTGTTTAAATTGTAAAATATTATTTTTGAAGTATTTTCTAATCTGTGTTAATTTTACTTTGAAATTCAGTTGCAAGACAATATTCCAGTTACTCTGATCATGTGTTTTGAAGGTAAAAGACTACATACCTCTCCCTAATTGTATCTCACCAAGTGCACGACAGAAGTACTGAGTTGGACATCTGCTACTGTCCTCTTTAGCACAGAGGCCACTTTAAAAAGCTGTCTGCTGTGCTTTCAAAAAAACCCATTGCTGTGTTCCAGCACTGAAGACAATAGTGGAGGGCAAAGATGTAACCTCTCTGGTCCAAATGTTATATACTCACATTACATCTCCTGCAGATGAAAAACCTTCTTACAATGAAGAAGAAAATGAATTTTGGAACAGTGTATTTTTTGAATTATTGTTGCAGTCGGAAATGAAGTGGCAGAACTGCCCAATCTTAGTGTTATTCATTAGGCAGATTCATTATGGTTGTATCTGTCAGCCAACCCACATCAGATCCTCTTGTGCTAGACATTATAAAAACCAAGAGCTGTTCTGAAAGTCGGACTATGTAGAAAATCATTTTGTACCACTGAAATTTGTTGCCTGGAGGGGTGCCTAGCTTCATCACTTTTTTAGTACAAACATTTTTAGAGTAAGAAAAATGGTGTAATATTAATTTCACTCCAAACCTCAGATTACATAGGCCATGCTACACAGAAACAGAACATCAGCCAGAATGCGTTGCTTGTTTGTGACTGGGAAAAGCCAGATAAGAGGTAGAGACAAATGGTCAGAGCTGCAAGGGAAGGGTAGAGTATGTTGACTGAGGGAAACATGAGGAATCAGTCCTTCTGATAGAAAATAGACTGGAAGAATGCTAGGAGTACTGAACAAACATTGAAAAAGGTATATTCTTCCTTAAGGAAGCAGAACTTTGTCACTACTGCTCCCAACTCTACCCTTGACTTGGTTTTCTGGTGGAAATAATATGTGAGACCATGAATATTGGCTCAAAAGGTATGTGAGGCACATTTATTGTGTTTGGATCAGAAGAGGCGAGAAGATATTACTGGTTTTGCCCTTAATGTTGCAGTGTGTTTGTCCTTCATTAAAAAATAAAATTAAATGTGCTTTTTCTTCCTTCCAGCCTCCTATCCAGCAGCTCCACTGCAAATCAGATGCCATGTTAGGGTAGGTACCTCTTCTTTCCAAATGCCTTTTTTAATCTCCTCCTTCCCTTCTGTTCATGTTTCTCTTACAGTACAATAAACCCCGGGCTTTGTCCACCAGTCTGTGCATATATATTAGATCTTCAACCTTATTTGTATCTATGATGACCTCTGGGGAGAATATATCACCACTTTTTCATCTCACTACAGCAGTGAAAGTGAGTAAAACACAGTTGTTTTGTCTTCAGGCAATGGATTTGATGAGGTGGTTATCTTGGTAATTAAAAAACCCCAACCTCCTCCACCCCAAGAACTCTGAATGACTTTTCCATTAATCACTACAAGAGCACCATTGACTTACCACGTTTGTAAGAGACATGCCCCTAACAAAGTAGACACAATTTTGTTCTAACTCAAAGAACATTTTATTTGGTGGTCTAATAGCTTTCACTCACAGATATTACATTAATAAACCGTGAGTGAAAAAAGGTAATAAATATGGGCCTGCACATCTTAAATATATGACTGAATTTTATATGTTTACCAATCTACTTTAAGTGTAAACCAGTAATGTTCAGGGCTGTCAGCCCAGCAAGACTGGGCTAACCTAGCCTTCTGACTGATCCATCTGGGTGTTAAAGCCTGGTGAGAGTTCACCTCTGATGGGGTTCCCAGATGTCAGCCAAGCAGCAGTGCCCATGCCTGCCCTTTGTCCATGGCAGTAGTGAGATATGATACTTTAGATAACCCTCTTCCCCTGCAGAAGTGGCTTAGGAAAAGTTTTTCTCACATTTGAAACTATTTATGAAGAACATGGCCAATTATCCTGGGTCAGTCAGAGATAGATCATAAAAGCAATGCAAATCACTAAGTATCTGCTGTGACCAGTGTCTTACTTCACCCACATTTTGTGGAGCTGGGCTTTTGTAGGAAGGATTTGTGCACCATGGATATGAGTGATTCCAAAATTTTTGCCCTGCTCCACTGCCGAGATTTGGTTTAATTCTTAGGTAATTATTCCAGTAAAAATACTAGATGTCAGTGGTCCTTCAGCACCCTTACACCTTGTCCAACTTGAGCTGTGGGTTGCTGGGGGTAGGTTTACCCTTGATGAGACATTTGTAACAGAATGGCATAGCAAGGCTCTGTCCCTGGCTGTGATGGAAATGCAAGCCTTGTAAAAAATAATAACGCCTGAACCTCTGGGCTAAAATCTGCAGACACCAGAAAAGTACCAAATCAGATCAGTAGATCAGATCTTAACTGAGAAACAGAAATGCAGCCAAAAAAAAAAAAATCTAAGCCCAGGCTCTGTTTTGAGATGCACAGGAGGGGTGCTTGCACGCTGATACTCATCTCTCAAGACTAAAGGCTGAGAAAGAAGGACCTTCATGCACTGTACAGGAGAAAAATCCAAGTTAGCCAAATCTATTTTTGTTAATTATAATATTGATGAGTCTTCAACAGCCACAAGACACGGTATATGGCACACAAGCAGGAATTGGCCTCTATTACTGTTGTATCTATGGCATAGGACTCCTACCATGGCCATCAAAGGGCAAGACGTGTTCTTCCCAGGAGGAAGCCCACACAGGGTACTCACCAGTGAGCTTTTACTGCCAGCATTCATAATCAGCACCAACAACTGCAGACTCCTTGTCTGCTGCCATTAGTCACTAAGGATTGAGAGCAAATATGTAAGGAGAATACAATTAAATAGCTGCAAGTGGAAAGTGGGATAAAATGCAACAGGACTTTGCCAAAGGTATATTTTGTGAAGCAAACCCAGAACCCTCTGTGAGCAGAGAAAGGTTCCTGAATAAGGAGAAGGCAGGAGATTCAGCATGACAAGACCTCAGTCAGCATTTGGTACAGGATTTCACAGAAAGCTGTTACAGGGCTTGGTGAGACACTGCAGCATGGGTAAGAAGTTGGTTAAAAAGAGATGCCACAGAGGAAATGCTCCCTCATGGAAGGAAGCTCCAGAAGGATCAGGCATCATACCTATCTAAAATGTAACAGGTCCATCCATGCCCTAAATTATGGACTGTACGGGTGACATTTCTTGATGGTGTGGCTGGGAGGAACGGCCAGAAGGATCAGGATAGCCTGAAAAAGGGTTTGCCTGAACTTGAGGACTGGAATAATGACACAAGTTCAAGCACCAAGCAAAAAGAATATGTATTTTTAGAATAAACAATAAGCATATCCAGTTTTGAGGTGCATAGATGTGATTTACAGGGTAGGACCAAGTGGTGCATACTTGTGGGTCACCAAATGAGCCTAACATAGTGAGAAGACTGGAGGAAGTGACCTTAAGGTGAGACAGGGGAGATTCAGATTAGATAACAGAAAAAGATTTTTCACTGTTAGGGTGGTCAGGCACTGCATGGCTGCCCGGGGAGGCAGTGGAGTCACCATCCCTCGAGAAGCGCCTGGTTGTGCCGCTGGGTGATGTGGTTCAGGGTTACATTGGCAGTACCATGTGGACGGCCGGACTGGGTGATCTCAAATCGCGGCAATTCCATGACAGCCTTGGTGAGACAGTGAGACCCAAGGTGGCGGCTTTCACCTCTGACTTATCATTACTATTTCTTCTGCTCACTTCTTAGGTATATAAAGGACTTGGTGTTCCCTACAATCGAAAACTGACCTAAGGACGACTCAAGAGGGGCTTTTGGTCTCCAGACCCGCAGCTGGGAACGTCACTCAGCTTCTCCGCAAGTCCTTTTTCCCCTGCCGCTTCTCCGAACAAGCCTGCGGGCGGGCAGGCGAGGCAGGACAGGAGAGGCCGGGCCGGGCCGGGCCGTGTCGGCGGGGCCCTGACGGACGCGCAGCCCACACCGAGCCCTGCGCGCCCCGGGCGGCCGCCCCGCGCCGCGCGGGGGAGGCGGGCCCGCCCGCCGCGCCGCCCCATTGGCTCCGCGCGGGACTCTCCGCGCTCCCCGGCCTCCCATTGGCCGAGACGCCCCCTGCCCCGCGCCGATTGGCGGAGCGGGCCGGGATCCCCTCCGGTGGGGGGGCGGCGCTCGGGCGGGGGCGGCCGCTCGGTCACCTGCGGCCGGGGCGGCCCCGCTCCGCTCCGCCGGCCCCGCCGGGGCGGCCGCGGCGTCACCGGGAACGGCCGGGAAAAGCCGGAGAAACAAAGAACATGGCGAGGGGAGGAGGAGCTTACGCCGCCTCAACCGCTGGGAAGGGCGCTCCGGGGGCGTACAATGCCCGCCGCGGGGCGGGTTCGCTTCCCTCCGCCCCCTTTCCCCGCCCTTGTGGCCGGGCTGGCGGGGGGCTGGGGCGGAACGGCACGGGACGGGCTGGGCTGAACTGGACTGGACTGGACTGGACTGGAGGTGGCCGTCGGGAGTGGGTCCGCTGTCTGCCGCAAGTTTCGCCCAGAGTGGGAAAGTTGGGCGGGATCCGTCCAGGTAAGGAGCGGGCGGGGGTCCTGGGACACCTGCGGGCCGGGCCGCGCTCCCGCTCCGCCCGCATCTCCCGGGGCTGCGGCCGGGGCCGCAGGTGCGGCAGGACGGGGCGGCCGTGCCCGGCGGGCCCCGCGGAGCCGGTGGGGGTCAGGCAGCCCCCGCGTCTGGAAACTTTTTAGGAACTTGGAAGGTTGTCCGCCCTGGTTGTCTCCCTGTCTGGGAAGAGCCGTCGCTGTGCGCTAACAAGCGGCACCTGGCCCAAAACCTGGCGGGACTGTCAGGGCCAGAGCGGGAACCTCCGAAAAAACTCTTGCTAAAATTGCGTGGAGTTACAATCTTACCTGTGGAGAGGTACCGGGACCGCTGCCCTTGTGAAAAGAAAACTCTCCAGCCCATTTTCTTCTGGCGTCTGCACAGAGTACGGCTCTCTGCTGGTTTTTCTCAACTCTCAAATTATTCTTTAGCTCTGGTCTTGAATAAATATTGCTCATGTCAGAATGATTACGGTACTGTTGAGAGGCCTTGGTCGGGATTTTGATCATTTTAGTTTGTACTGAGATGGAGACATGGAGACTTTGTTGTTTTTTCTTTTTTCTTTTTCTTTTCTTTTTTTTTAAACTTTTAAACTAACTAATGATTTGAGCATCCGGTTTGAGGGGTAGCTTAAATGAATCATACTAAGCGTTCAGCTTTTCGGCGTTTGTTTTAAGATGTCTTGAGCTAGTTAGCTGAAGTTTGAATTTTCAGAAATGTTTAGACATGAAGAGATAAATCACTGGGCTGCCTAAAGTCATGATTAATGCGTTCATAATTAATTCAGTTACGGTCTCGTCCCCCCATCCTCCCCCAGATTCACATCGAGGCAGCTCAATTGCATATCAAAAGCCTCTTCTCATTTTCATTTAGTAAGTTACTAGACTTTCAAACTGTTCTTGCTCCTTTTCGTCTCACTTTGCTCACACCCTCAACAATTGAAATGAAATTTTGGGACAAGTGTCTCTGTATACTTGCTTAGACACAAGTAATAAAGACAGCTTAGCGATAGAAAAGCCAGGGCCGTAAATAGCCATTATTTTCTATCAAAGGTTAATTAGTTATCATTTTTATATCTGTACATGTAAGTATAAGATGGATAAAATTTTAAGATGAAAGTGCACAGCAGCTCTGGAAGGTACTGTTACACATTGTCCCAGCTTAAGAAGAATATCTCTTTAAAATGTGTTGACATTTAATTGACCTTTGAAAGTTCATTCTGTTAATCATACTCAAAGCACTAAAGCTATGGTTGACTGATCTGGTGCTCGTACATTCAGCCGTGATCAGCATATAAATTCTGCAGCATAATTGCTACTTATTGAGCAAGAGTTTCTTTTCTTCTCTGAAAATGAGAAAGTTTTGCTTCGCCTCCGGCTGGGTGCTACGGGTAGAGTTGTGAATCCAAATGCTTTCCTGCCATCAGTTGTTGTGGCGGGTGTGGCCTCCAGCCAGGCAAGAAATTCCTTTGCTGAAACTGTGGTTTTTTCCTTCCTGAGGCCGCACATAGGGCAAGGTAACCTTGAAGGTTACTTCTGTATCTACTTTGAGTCAAAACATAGTAGGTCACTTTGCTTTTTGTGTTTTAAGCTCTTCTATATGCCAGCTGTTTGAGTGGAGAAGGCTGAGTTTAAAAAGGTTGATTGCAGAAGATAACTCCTCTCTCCCGCTCAAGAACTTGGCTCTTAAAGTCAAACCTAATATACCCGTGTTAATATGCATGCTACCTTTTTATGGCTGTTGTCCATAGCTTTGTTGTAACTCAAACTCATACAGATACGGGGAATGGAAGCATTACTTATGAGCTCACTGTCAAAAGATCTGGATAAATATTAATTTTTACTGGGTTCACTTTCTGGATAGATTTCCCAATGAGGCTAATACAGTTGGTAATAGTTTTTGTGTGTTGAGACCTCTTGTGTCATATCATGAATTTGTAAGTCTGACTGTTGCCTCGTGAGAAATGAGGGAAATACTAAATGTTAAATGCAGTGTCAGTGATTCCTAATACATCATTAGCTCTTTGCTGTTACCATTGAAAACTAATTAATAGCTCTTAGTCATAAATCTACTTACAAAGTTAGAGACCTGGCATTGCTGTTGTAGTTTTCTAAGCTGTTTTGTCAATGCTGCTTTTGTACTAGAATCCCCTTCCCCGAACTGTGAAGACAGATGTGATGTTCAAGGTGCATTTGCAGTCACATAACTGCCCTGACATTGTGTTGTTAGGAGCTGTTAAAGCCCACAGAGGGAGGGGTTGTCATCTGAGCAAGTATTTTTGTCAGGGCTGTGTCCACCAGTGCACAAGTGCTTTGAATACTAAAAAGTGATCCTGTGGTTGAGTTTTGTTTATTTTAGTAGACTAGATACAAGTACCACACGTGATTCATTTCACTGATTCTTTAGAAAGCTGAGTGAAGATAAATGTGTCAAGAGCATGTCTGTACTTTCTGTACAGTTGACAAAAGGAGGAGGAAAAATATCCAGGGTAGCTTAGGGGCTGGAGTGTGCAGATGCCTGACCTGCAGTTGCCCTGATGCCCATAGCCCAGAGTTGGCACCCACTTCGTCTGTGGTACTTGCAGGAAAAGGCCCTGCAAGGTGTCCTCTGTCACCTCAGAGGACGATGATCGGAGCCTCAGGGACCACGGGAGGTGTAGAGAGAGATCTGCTCTGCAGCTTAGCTTTTATAGAGGCTTAAGTCTTGGGTCTAGCTAGGTGGAGGTGTCAATCCATTTGTTATTTGCAGTTGCAAACACTGCCCTGGAATGAGATGCCTGAGCAAGGTCCCCTTTTGTAAAGGGGTCGTCTCACTGATTTGCGGGAGTGTTTTGAATGTGGTGGCTCTCCTGGGTGGCAGAAGCTCCTGGACTGAGCTTCTCCTGTTGAAAGCAGTTGTCAAAGCATGGATGGCATCACCACATGGGCACAGGCATTCAGATTGGGGAGTGAGCTGAGACAGGCCTAGAGGGGGATTTAAACCTGAACTCTTCTTGTCCTAATGTTTGTATTGTATAAAAAGATTACTGGTGCAGCTGGTGTATTCCCAAACTCCTTATATTATTGTTGGGCTAAAGGACGGATCTGGAAGTTGCACATTCTTGCACTTCAGCAGTAGAGAAGCAACAGGGTGAGCAGGGGATTTGAGAGCCACGTGGTGGTTTGGACGTGCAGTATTAGTTCAATTACTGTTGGTACAAGTACCCACTGGCAGGAAGCTGTGTGGTCGGAGGGCAGTAGCAGCCAAGAACGGATGTTTAAAGTTTTAATGATATCTAAAAATTCATCGGGCACCCTTGAGGGTTAAGAGGGATGTTGTTATGAAGGTGATGGTTGATCTTTCTATCTGCATTCCTAGATTACTCTGAGGAGGATAATGTGAAATCATTCTCTGAAGATTATGGCATTGCGTGAAAGGAATGTAGCACTGGGCCATAAATTAACAGGAATAGAAAAAGCTCATTCTCAACTCCAGTTTATTAACTCAGCCATTTGCATATGTAATCCTTTGTACCAAAAACTTGTACTGTATAAATATATCTTTTACAATAACAGCCTACCACAGCAAATAGATTTTTGTGCAGGAAAGTTTCCCCTTCTCTTTTTTATTCAGGTGTGTAGAAAATAAGTTTTACATTATTCTGTAAGACTGCTTCTGTCTATGACACTTCATGTTGAAAAAAAAACACATGATATGTTCTTGATCAGTATTAGATCCACAGATGCCTTTCCTCTGTAACCATTTGAAATTTTAGAGCCATGTGTTAGAGTGCATACATAGACAGGTTCAGTTGCATTTTAACATACTCACTGGTCAAGGTGAGCACAAGCCATCCTAATGTGACATGTCTGACATAATCCCAAGGGGATTAGTTGTTAAGACATTTGAAAAATAGTCAGGTCTTGCTTCAGTGTTTTTCCTTAGTGACATATGTTCTAAATTAAAGCTTTTGCAGCAAGTTCATTATAAACTTTCTCTGAGTCTAAGCAACTGAGAGATGTTCTTGGAGCTGTCAAAATATGTATAGCTCGAATTTTTCGCTGACTACTAAATCTATTTTTTTTTTTTTTGGTTGGTTTTTTTTGTTTTTTTTTTTGTTTTTTTTTTTGTTTTGTTTTGTTTTTTTTTAATAGAAAAAGGTTTCATATATGTCCTGTTTCTTTTTCTGTAATCTCTGGGCAGTTATTTCTGCTATCAGGAGTAAAATGCAGCTATATGAACTGTTTGTATCTGTGGAAAGCTGTGTGGGGACAGCATTTAGAGTAACTGTGACTTATACTGAAAACTTTGGGGTGAAGGTGAGGAAGAAGGATAATTCTAAGTTCCCAATGCCTGAAGTTAATCAGTAGGGGTTTTTTCGTACTTTGTGCCCTCTTCCCACCTGTCATTTCTCACAGCTATTTTAGCTGTTTCAGAAGGGCTCACTGCCTTCTCTTCTTGCAGAACTTTGTAGTGTATGCATTTTTTGGTATGTCAGTGTTGATGGCTGTGTAGTAGTTTCTTGAGCACTTTGGAGCTTCCCCAGTGTTTTAGCTAGGGTGTTTATGCTGGTAAGCCCTCTCTTCTCGTGCTTCACTGGTCAGTCTAATGCTTTCTCCTTGCTTGGTAGGACTGAATTGTGCCTCTCTTTTAACTTGGTGGGTGTTTTTTTTTTGTCATGTGCTTATTAGTCTCTTGTAACTTCTGCTTCTGAAAAGCTGGGAGGAAAGACCTTTTCACTGTGATGAGGATACAGGTTAACATTAACAAGATTCAGGTTCATGGCCCTGTCAGTATGATGTCAGCATTTTATCTGATAGGTCAGAATGTTTAATTTCAAACTGTGGGAACAAGCAAGTGTTTAACTACTTATGTTCAGCCCCATTCTGTTCCCTCATTTCATAAGCCTGGTCACACCCAAGAAAAGGGAAGCTAATGGAAATAAATGAAGAATGGGACTTGAGGAGGTGCATTGCCCCAGTCGGTGTGTGTGCAAAGCTTAGTGCATTTGCTGCCCATGAACTCTAGTTTTGTTCTTTAAATGTTGCTGTCATGTTTTTCTTGGTGTTCTTAATACAGTTGCTTTCTGCACCCTTTTAATGGATGTTTTGCTTCTTGTACTACCCAGTAGTTCTCTTTCATCTAGACCTAATTTCTGGTAATGTTCAAGTACCTTTGGGCTGAGAGTAATCAATGCATTGCACAACCTTACACTTTGATTCATATGGCACATCCAGAATGGGTTCAAGTACAGGTCTCAGGAGTGCAAATTGATAAATGATATGCTTTCAGTATATACATTTCAGTTAATAAGTGCCATGTCCTGCACTTCTTTTGCTTTTGTTGTCTGCTCATAACTTAGGTTTCAGAACGGTCACGTGTGTATTCTCCCTCTACTTTAGGTTGGTTTACTTTGGTTCTCCTTATTTTGTTTTTTCTATGCTTGTCTCAGTTTCTGTTTCTTTTTGGTTTTGCTTAATATTGTAGTTCTGTTTTGTTTATCTGTTTGCTCATCTATCTTCACGGAAGTGCTCTATGTCCTTCTTCCTCTAGAATGATTGTGTGAATAAGTTCTTCATCGTAAAGGCTCTGGGGATTTTGCTTTTCTGAAATCATGTTAAGTCTGAGATTGAGTATGTGGTTGGTTTTGGTTGTGTAATCTGTACATTTCTTAATATAATAAACGAGAAGTCATTATGCCATTTCTGGTGAGAAATTTAAATTCTTCAGAGTTGTTTCTGAATACTTACACTGCCTTAGCAGTTAACCTTTATCTACACAAATTGAGAGACAGCTGCATTCAGCAGTAATGTGTCACTTTAAACACATTCTAAGTTTTAAATGACAGTACCAGAAAAGGACACAGTTGTAATAATGGTTGTTAGAAGCTATCTGACTTCTTGCAGACAGTCCTAATAATGAGAACTATGCGATCTGAACTGCTGAACTTCTGGAATTACAATAACTCCTGTTCGTGTATGTGGTACAGATTCCTGGAAATCTGAGGAGCAGACTTTGGTGGACGAAGAATGTAATTCTCCCCGGAGGTGTGGATATCTCTTATGAAGGGGACTGAAGTAGGATCAGCTGATATCCAAAAAGTAAGTTCTTGGGCTTTTTTCCTCAGGTATAATGCAAGTGAGGTACACTGTAGCATTCATTCACTTGATTGGATTAGAAGCTGATTAAAGTCTTTAATGATTAGACATTGAGGAGAGAATTTTGGGAAGAGGCTCAAGAAAGCTAGGTGCTACATTGTTGTTCACGATTTTACCAAGAGTTTTGACATCTCCTTCCCAAATGTTTGGATGTTTTGTGTCTCATTTGGTGTGTAAGTTCAACTGCTTGTCTGCAACTGCCTTCTTAGTGCAGGGGGAGCCTGCTGCTTCAGGCATTTTAGAGCTCAAATGCAGTTGGGAGAATTGGATTCATCTGCAACAGTTGGAGATACTCATGCTGTATCATAACAGCTGTGAACTTGAGTTCATATAAGTAATGTGTGCTTAATCTTCCTGTGCTGTCAGTGACAGGAAGAGGAGGAATTATATTTTCCCATGTTTAATGATGATCTTAAAGTTTTTGCCAAGCAAATTTGAAAATGTAAACTATAAATCAGCTTAGGAAATAATTGCCACGAGTTAAGTTTTTGCAAATTCTATGTAGCTTTTAATTTGCATTTTCATTTGTTGATATTCCGGTGTTAATCTGATAGGATTACAAACTAATTTACCTGTTTGAGTTACCCTATCACCTTGTCTATATGGAAGGTAACAGAAAAGGTAGAGGCCCTGTTTTTGAATTCTAGGAGCACTTGGCAAGTTTTGGTTTAGCTGCTTTGTTTGTTTGTTTGTTTTTATAGTTCTTTCTTTGCACCAATAATCCATTCATCTGACTTAGAAATTTCTGGGGAATGAGAGAAAAGCAGTGGAAAGCTTTTTTATTCACAGAAACAGGCCTTAAGTGCTACCAGTTTGCCCCTTTCTCCTTCTGGGACATGAGCTATAAATTCATGAAGACATTGAAATGTTTGAATTTTGTTCCTTTTGTCTTACCTGTATTCTACCTGTTCAGGTTTGTTTCACCTTATCAAAATCAGCATGTATCAAGTCCTGTTGATGATTACTATTTGAGTCTTGGGCACTTTCTAGCTAAACATCTCTGTAAGAATACTTTACAAATTAAACATCAGAGTGGTAAAGACAATTCATTGCCTTCTTCTGCATTACAGTCCATACTGTGTGATAAAGTGCCTCACAGTTTTAGATTGACCATCTTTTGACTTTGATACAGATATAATCTGTTTGTGTTTTTAAAATAGAAAGGTCTCCATATATGGAGTGGAATTGCATATGATTGCTCATATAATGTCCTTCATCTAATTAATTCAATTCTATAGCTTTCCTACATGTTCCCCTTTAAGGTGTGTATATTAGGCCAGTGTATTTACAAATTAAGTGGTAATTTTAGTGTCATGAGTGGGTGTAATTTGGCTGAAATACTTCCATTCTGCAATCAATATTGTGCATTTGAGGGTTTTTTTTTTTTTTTTGGTTTGGTTTGGTTTTTTGGGGTTTTTTTTGTTACTATCTATGCATATTGTTTTACAAGGTGATTTAAGTGTATTTCTTAGCTGGCTTGTGATAAATGAGACTTGCCAAGAGAGAGGAACTCTTTTCCTTTTTTCCCAAAGTATTGTTTTAGTAAATATATTTTCTTACGTCCTGTTCTTCAGTAGATCTCACACAGGAAAGGCCAGTGCCTCCTCATATTGCCAGTTTTATGTAAAGTTGGGGACCTTACTGAGAGTTTCATAGCTTGTTATGATTGCTCTCCTAAGGAGATGATGAGTGGATCCTGTGGCTCTGGTGTGGTATATAGATGCCAAGTGCTAGGAATTCCTGGAATGTAGAGTTGTGCAGCACTGATAAAGTTTGCTTTGTTTCCTTAGTGACTTGGCCCATTGAGAAAATGTGATTCCCTAGGAAGCTTTAGTAGCTCGAAGTTTATACTGAATAAAGGGAAAGGCCCTAGCATAATTCTGCTTGTTTTCACCTGCTGCCTGAAAGATTAATTTTTTTAACCTTAGTATAGAAAATATAACCCTGAGTTTTGAAAGTGATTTATAGAGATCCTTCACACTTATCAGTTTGAGTAAATACACCACAGGCTTCTGCGTTCCAGCTACAGTCTTTTCATAACCTATTCAGTTTACAGTGTGGTAATTTCATTTGGGGGTAAGAAAGTTTCAAGGAAAAACACCTTCTAATTAGAGTGATATAATCACTCTGCTTGCCTGCTGTGGTTTCATATGACTTCAGAAAAATAGTTGAGTGATTACTCTTTAATTTTCCCCATCATTAACTTAATAAGGAAATAGGAGATAGAACAAAAAAACAAACAGCAGAACTGTACAACTGAGATGCTGTAATGCCAAATCTTTTTGGCTTTTTCATTTGGTGAAAAATGCCATTCTGCCAATTCCATGTGAAGTGTAGCAGCAACTGGTTAGCTCAGATAATTTGTAGAAATCTTAAACTTTATTGAAGTCTTTGCAGAGCTTGCTATACCACTTCTTCCTTCTTCCCCACAGTCCCCTGTGGGCTGGGTGGTGCATTTTTTTTCCATAGTTTTATTTAGAAGTAAATATTGTATAAGCTAACTTCTAATATCATATCATTTCCTTGCACCCACTTTTCTGAGGGGAAGGAAGCCATCTGAGACACTTAAGTGAAATACCCTTAGGAAGGATTTGATTCTATTTTGGTACCAGTTACTATCTTTAGTTGCTGTGCTGATAAGTGAACTTTGTTGTAGAGTAGTGTGGTTTTTATATGAATGTGACAGGATTGGTCAAGTCTCTTGGAGAACAAAAACAAATCCAACAGTGGAAGCAAGTTGCTCTTTTTGTACATCTTTATTTAATTTTTACTGGGTGTAAAACAGGCAACATAATACTAGAAGTGTAATGCTTGAGTAGAAAATAATGCCTGGCTGTTTGTAAATGTTCCTCTGGAAGTTATACTTTATTTCATTAGTAAATGCTATAAAAACAGTCCGGTGTACATCTGTGGGCAGCATCACAGCAACAGAAGTAGATCTTAACTAACCTGCTTGGAGGCTTCTGCATGTTAATAATATAAAATAAACAGCCAAGGAATGTGTATTGCTGTTGACAGTGAGCGACTGTAAACATCCTCGACTGGAAGCTGTGAAGCAGCAGATGGGGCTTTCAGTCGGATGTTTGCAGCTGCCAACTGCCACAGACGTCAAGAATGTTTGACACCTAAAACATAGCTGTCTGTTTAAAACTTTTATTTCATTTATCACAGGCATATGAATTAGGCCAAACTTCTCTAGATACTGCTTAATCTTTCTTGGGATGTCTGTGTCTTAATATCTATAAATCATCCAATCTCTGTTAGGAAGAATCAAAAATGGAATCAGGTTTTATTTTTAACTGCAAACTCGGTTTTAAGTTTTCAGAGTTTCTTGTTTGTACAGATTGCTTGGCTTTGATTTTAGACTCCTCTAGAAAGTTTTCACAAGATTATTTCACATCTTTATCTTCTCTCCAATGGTTCACTTAGAATTTGAAATGCTAAGCCGTGTAGGAAATAATCACTTAAAGGACTTCTGGAAACTAGAAATTCACCAGTAAGCAAAAATGGGGGGGGGGGGGGGGTGGAGGAGGGGAAGTATGAAAAATTTATTTTTCCTGGAAGAGGCTCAACCCTGACAAATGATGGGGAGTTCAGGGAGATTTCATCTGTCCAGGTTTACCTCTGATGTATCATAGCATCTCAGCTGTTTGAGGTTCAGTGATCTTCCCCTTCACTCTCCCTTGCAAGGAAAAAAAAAAAAAAAGGAGGAAATGCTAAAAGTTGATTCATACTTTTCATACTTTTCTCTAAGTCAATTGAGGCAATTTCAAGATTCCAGTCTTGCCAGTTAATTATATGTGTGGGTGTACACTGTTGCTAAAATAACGACCATAAGAGATAGAGAACAATTTATGTGACTGGGACACTACTTAAGGGTGATGACAGGAAAAGAGCAGTGAGGTTGTAGCACATAACTGACTAAAGTTGATAATAAAAGCACTAGTGAATTCCTTCTTGAGAGAACACACAGAACATATGCATCTGCTTGGTACATGTGCTTAAATATCTATGCTTTTGGTAAAGTGAGTTGTGTTGTTAATTTTTCTTTTTCTTGTTGTCAGTATCCTTTTTTCTCAAATGTGTTTGTGTGCACATTTCTATAAAAGCATGAGAGGACATAATCTAAACATTACTCTGTCCCTTTACATTTCACATAAGATACAGGTACCCTAAGACTTTCTAGACTTTGTGACTTTTTTGTAAAGGAGTTACTGTCCTGGTCAGAGTTCTTACAAAGCATTGTTGTCATGTAGGTACGTAAAACAGTATCTGCAATATCCCCATATTTTATGTTTGAGAAACTTCACTGATCTGTGTTTTGCAAATAGCATTCAGTGAAGCTTTGTATACTTGGCAGGTTCAAATTATATTGTATTTCAGTAATGCTTGAAAATCCTTTTAGGATTAGCACTGTACATCATCTTGCACACTTCTTGTTCATAGTAAGGTATGAGGTCTCCCAAAAAGGATTTACAGTCTGATTCAAGACCAGTGGTATCAAAGTGGAATTTAGATGATGTGAGCAGGGGTTACATGGAGAGACTGAGAGGAGGAGGGCAGAGGGATGGGCATTTTTAGTGGCTTTGAGTTGCCTGCTAATTAAAATGTAGGAAGACAGAAGACATGTCTTCTTAGCCAGTTATTTATTTGGCTGTAAATATCTTGAAAGATGATGGTTTAGTTGGATAGTATATGGATTTGAAATTAGGACAGACACTGATGAAGCTGTGATTTTAGGTTGATGATCTTTTTTCTCTGCAGATGGAGCAGGTGAAATGGGCTGAGATTTCCAAAAGCCTTTTCTTGCAGATCTAAGTGACTCTGAAAAGCTTGTAGTAAACTCAGAAAAAGAAAATTCAACAAATACAGCATTTGATTTAAAATAATTGCAAATTTAATTCAGGGCCAAGGTAGTTGCTCAGCGTATGGCTTACATGGGTTGTAGAAGTAGCTGAATTTTTGGTGTTTATGGTGGTAGAAAAATGGGAATTATGAGGCAACAGTCAGATTACATTTGTGAATGATAGAGGTGGGTGTTACTGCTGCCAAAGTAGAACAGTAATGAACAGAGTTGTGGTTTAACAAATAACAAGTGCTGAGAGGAGTTTTTCTGGGCCTAAAACTGGCTTTATTGAAAACCATGAGAACTTTTTAAGTGAACTTGTAATGAAATTTATGAGACTTGGATGCACTTGAGAAATGCCATCTAGGCAGAGGATTCTTGACATAATCGCCTCGTCTGGAAAGCTTCACAGTAGTTTTGAAGAGGATTGAGCAATAGGAAAAGACTTGCATAGACAGAGTATTTAATATCAAAAGCATTAAGTACCTCCTGTGAAGATTTACATATTGATAATATTTGTGCTTTGGCAGGAAATTCTTTCAATACCCATTCTATTACTCTTCTTCCTGAATTACGTACTGTCTCAAAGTTCAGCATGTTTCCTCTTGGAAAATGTAGTAATATGTTGGGACTGTTTTCTTCAGCCTCTCTAATCACACTACATGCACATGAGTTTTCTTTGTAAAAAGCAGCTTCAGACACGTAACCTGCTCTTGTGCCAACTACCTCTTAAAAACTGCTAGGGCTAAACTTCAGAAGAATTTATGGTGGTTTGACCCTGTCTGGATGCCAGGCACCCATGAAAGCCACTCTATCACTGCCTTCCACCACTGGACAGGGAAAGAAAACAAAAAACAAAAAGGATCATGAGCTGAAATAAGGATAGAAGGAGATCACTTGCCAAATATTGTCACGGGCAAAACAGAGTTGACTTGGGGATATTAACTGAATTTATTACTATTTAAAATTAGAGCAGAATAATGAGAAGTAAAACAAAGCTTAAAGGCACCTTTTCCCCACTCCTCCGTCCTTCCCAGGGTCTACCTCCTCCCCCACAGTGGCAAAGGGAGATGGAGAATGGTGGCTGTGATCAGTTCATCCCAGGTTGTTCCTGATGGTGCTCAGGGAGTCTTTCCCCTGCTCAAGCGTGGGATCCCTCCCATGGGAGACAGTGCTCCAGGAACTTCTCCAGTGTTAATCCTTCCCATGGACTGAAGTTCTTCGTGAACTGCTCCAGCATGGGTCACTCTTCCACAGGGTGCAGTCCTTCAGGCACAGCCTGATCCAGAGTGGATCCCCCACAGAGTCACAAGTCCTACCAGGAAACCTGTTCCAGCGTGGGCTCCTCTCTCTATGGGTCTGTGGGTCCTTACCAGGAGCCTGCTCCAGCACAGACTTCCAGCAGGGTCACACCATCTTTTGGGCTTCCACCTACTCAGGTGTGGGTCTCCTCCATGGACTGCAGGTGAATCTCTGCATCCCCACAGAGTGCAGGGAATCTCTGTTCCAGTGCCTCGAGCACCTCTTCCCTCTCCTTCTCCACTGACCTTGGTGTTTGCATAGTGTTCCTCTCATTCCTCTCTTCTTTGAGCCAATTATTTTTGCACAATAACTTATTTTCCTTCTTAAATATGTTATCATGGGGCACTACTACCTTCTCAGACTGGCTCGGTCTTGGCCAGCAGCGGGTCTGGCTGTCACTGGCTTTGCCAGACATGGGGAAAGCATCTGGCAGGTTCTCACAGAAGCCACCCTTTTACTCTCCACTGCTACCGAAACCTGGCCATGCAAACCCAATTCAAGAGTGTTAGAGCAGTGGCCCTTATTTTCTGTCTGAAATAGCAGCTGGCTGCTAGCTTTGTCTTACCTTAAATATTGGTCTATGTTGTCTTACCTGGTACTTGTTGAGTTCACTGTCTCCCTGAGGAGGCAGGGTCTTTTTTTCAGGCCCTGGCTTTCAGATTTGGATAGGTCAAGTCAAGCCCTCTTCACACATCTACGGAATTAACAAGGTATTCTTCAAAAGCTTCTTCACTCCCCAGCCCTGTTTGAAAATAAAAGAACAGGTCTTGTCTGAGGGGTCTTGGTTTTGACTCTGCAGATGTTGTGGCTGCCAACCAGGAAGGAGGGAATCAAAAGAGGAAAGTCGACCAGTGCTATTTACATCTGCATGCTGTTTATGGAAATCATCTTTAAAATGACAGGGCAGCTGTTGGAAACAGCCCAATCCATCTGCCTACATATGCACTTGTTATGAAGAAAATACAGGTGATGATGTGAATGGAAAGCTTTCAGTACTGAGCTGCTGTTCTTACTCAAGCTGCACTCAAAACTGTATATTGTTCAGTTATGTGCTTTAACTCTTTGCTTGAAAAGTGAGTGTTTAATTGCCCTGTTTCTTGAGAAGTTCTTTTTAGTAATTATATGTGAAATAGGCATTTAACAATGTGCTTGTGTTGTTTAGAAACAGAATAAAAGAAGATGAACTAATCCTGTATCACTGAAAATATCTGAATTAGAAAGGATGATCCTTTTGAGTTGAAGTGAATTGAGTTGAATTTGGCATATAACTTTTTTCCCTTTAAGCAGTAATTTACAGACCAAGATCCATGAACACCATTTTTTTTCTATGGTCATATACAGGCTCTTTTGGTTTTTTCCTAAAGCTTCAAATAGTTATTATGAAACAAATAAATGAACAAAGGATATGGGAAGGAAGCCACGTGCCATGCAGTGACATGGTGTTTTTCCAGATAATAGCTTGAGGCATCTTTTTAGCTGTGGATGTCAACATAGCTGCTTTTATTTAACAATACATCTCTTAATTTAATTTGGATAGCCAGCATTTCCCTCCAATTCAGGCTTCCTGTTATTGGCACTTGGATTTTTCTTGTGAATAAATTGGAAATACTTTTTGTAACTTTGTCTTGTGTTGCTGAAGTATTTTTTTCTTCCCCCTTCCTTGTACATCCTTTGATTAAATACATACTTCCTTTCATAGTGCAGAGCGTAGAAATTTAATTCAAGAACTTCTGCCTGTAGCAATGCCAGACTAGCAGTGGAAGAGAGGGATATTGCTTAGAGCAGTTTTTTTGCAATCTCCTTTGGGCATCCGGGTGTATTTCAGTCAGTAGTAGGTCTTTGAGCATTGACCTGGGGGAGCTCTGAGCCATTCTGTCTTCTTCATTGCACTCCTTTTGTAACCCTTCTTGTATAAGGACAGAGGACTTGCTTTTAGCTCTCTGGGATGCTGTGCAGAGATCTCTTGTCTCTTTGCTTTCACCATATCACTCGTCTCAGCCTTTCCTTGACTCACCTTTATTCATTAGATGCAACTTAAACTGCTTGCTTTTGTCTTCATCACATACTTATATATGTGATACTTATATATGTATGCTTGAAATTAACTGTATTAAGAAGTTCCACTATACGAGGCTGATATACTCTGCCTTGTATTTTTATTTGTGTGTGTGTGTGTGTGTACATGTGTGTATACACACACCTGTATCACAGAAGGAGGAGAAGAAAGAGGCAAAGGAAGCTGTGCAAATAGCTTGGGTTTTTTCCTACCTATTGCCTAGATGTGCATGCTGTGCAGAATAAACCAGCCTTGTGTTCTAGAATTTCTAATACAATTAGTTGCTAACATTCTGCCTGTAGATGATGACATTATTCAATGGAATATGTGCTTATCTGAAGCTCTTTATCAGAAATTAGGGGTTTAAAAAAATAAAGCAGCTGAATGCTTAGGTACAAATGCTGCTGTTCCTTTAGAGCAAGCATCTTATTACTGTGCCAGCAATTTAATTTATGGAGGCTAGAATGATCTTTGAAGTTCCTCTATTTTGATTGTTAAAAGCTATGTAACCTTAAAGCCTTTCTAGATATCTGATGTGATTCTGGGATTCATAGCAGTGATTAATTCTCTAACTATAAATGTTCCTCATCAGCATCCTGAAATGTTTTCAAAACATACAGAGGGGTTTTTCACATCTTAACCTAAACAGTGATGAAATGGCAGAAAGCCTATGTGAGACAAATTTACTTGCTATCTCCTTGAAATAATACCTGCTATGAGGGGTTTTGGTCTTTTGCTTGAGTAGTGATGTCCTTTAAGACACTCCAGTCAGTAATTGGAGCTTCTATGTAATGCCAGGAAAGCAGTGAAAGCAAGGAAACTGGCTTAGGTCCTAGATTTACAGGGCAAGGGCGAGACCCAACAAGGTACAGAGGGAAGAGCATATAAAGCAGCATGGCTCTGCAGAGTTGGTGTAATGTCCTCTCTGCTAAACCTTCTCCAGCTCTTCTTAGAGAAACTTGAATGTACAGAAGTGTCTTCAGAAATACTTGAAAGACATAGGTCAGATTTACTTGAAATGGCTGTATGTATTTTGCAGAGCTTGTTAGATGAGACCCAGGGCTATGACCCTGCAGATGTACAGTTCTTGGCAAAGGTGACAGCCATTGACAGGTCAATGATACAGGTATCTGTGAATCAGTGAAGTACCTCAACAATGCTTATTTTATGAATACATAAGCTTCTTCACAAATAAACTAATAGGCATTATTAACATTCTGAAAATAAATATGGTCATGTCTTTAAGTGGAAGTCTACTGGAAATGTAATTTCTCTGTTCCACAGTGGGTTAGTGTGGTTATCATTATCTTTGAATACCTTGTGGGATTCTAATTGTTCATAAAAATTGGTAGGAAATACCTATGATAAGCATTTATATTGTTGAACTTATTACAGCTGTGCTGCAGTTAAATGTATCTGAGCTGCACTGTTCTAGGCTTACATTAATGAATGAGGAGAGGCCCTTTTACATGACAATTTTATATGTTTTATTTTAGATATGCATTTAGGAATGGGATGACTTGTCCCCAGTTGCTCTGCTTGTTTCTCTCCTTTAGCTTCAAAGTCAGTCTGGGAGAACTACCTCAGGTGTACGTATCTGTGCTCATAGAAGCCTGTTTGTAGTCAGATGAATTCAATATTTTTTCCTCAAAGGAAGAAATTCAAAAGGTAGAAAGCTTTTGAACAACACAAGGGGAAAGATGAAATATGAACTGAAAAAGTGTAGCACATTTGAATGGCTTACAAAAATCTTACTAGTTGTGGAAAAATCCATAATCAAGGGAGATAGCAAAGATAAAATGTCTGAGAATAGAGGTGGAAGTGGTGCTTTAAAATATTCTTTCCCTTCCTCCTGCCACAAGAAATCCCTAAGTAGATGTCTGTCAGCCTTTATTCCATGAATATAAATTAGCAGATAATGAAGCAATGTATAAAATTAGTAAGAAAATGTCATGGATTGGAGGCAGGACAGCTGGACAGTCAGAAAAAGAAAGACTTTTATTAGACACAAAAGGATTTTAATGTTGGTGCTCATGATCAGGTAGAAGTCAATTTCATAGTAGTGCTTAAAGACAATACTCTATAGGCTTCTCAGGCTTGTGATTAAAAAGCTGGGGCATAGTCAGATACAAATGTTGATGGCATTCTCTCAACTTTAGCAATCCAGGACGATGTTTAACAACCGCTATTAAAATAGGACATAGCTTAGAAGATGCCAATAACTTGTAGCAAGAAATTGGACAGCAGTAATACAAAAAACTTGGTGGATTGATAATCTAAAATTAGTGTACTCCAGATTACAGATGGAAACTAAATTGTACCAGGCCTTAACTGGGTGAGTAGAGTTTATGACTGCCTGTAGAGTGTCAGCTTGACATGGTTTTGGACAGAAATACTGAAATAGAACTTGGACCAAAATAGGTAAGTTGAGTAGATCCTACCAGGAAATGGAACTCACTTGTTACATTGTCTATTTATTTTATTTAATGTTAAATCAGGCACATTGATAGCCTCATACAAACACTAGCCTTTATGAGCTATTACATGATATTGGATTTGGCAGCCCAAACATCCTGATAGAAAAAATTGAAATAGTAAAAAGTCTAGATACGATGTATCTGGTGAACAGATTTAAAACTATCCATGAAGAATAGTCACTGAATGGTGTGTTTCCCTGGGGTGGAGAGTGGTAGGCTTTGATTATTTATTTTCTCTTGGTTTGTTTTTTTTTCTCTACAGAAATGCTCAGGTATTCCTGAGGATTTGCAAGCAAATTAAATATTGGAAAGGTACAATGAAGATGGGAACAGGTCATATGGTAGGTTGCTTGTATCTCTTAGGGAGCAAGGTAGTACTGTTCATCTTGAATGCAACCAAAATACATACATTTACAGGTTTAGAAACCAGAAGTGTAGGGTATGTTTACATATCCTCCAGGCTGAATTATAACAGTGAGAGATTAGAAAAATGACACTATGTAAGCCTAAGTGGTATTTTGTACTTTTTTTCAAGGCAGTATGTGCTTTGAGGATAGGTGACCCATGGCTATGACCTAGTACATAGCTTCTGTGTTGGAAAAGGGAAGGCAAGATTGCTGTCTATTGCAAGGCAGTGGGCAGTGTCAGGAGATGGGGGAAGAGAGGGAGGCATGAAGAATGAATGTCTGGCTTAGCAAATAAAAAAAAAAAAAGAGGAAAAAACAAGCTAGTAAAGCTGAAAATGTGGAATGGACAAGCATGGGAGAAACAGTACCAAAAGCTTGCAAACAAGTGCTGCAGATAACATTTTTTAAATACTTAAATATTTTCAGTCAGCTTTCTGTGTTGAGCAGTAGAGCATGACTCTGTTAGGCAAAATATGTCACCAGTGTACCTCTGATGCATCTGATCAAAAGCATTCCTGCATGCCTCACTGATAGGATGGAAGTAGAGCACTGACCGGCTCTGTGGGGTGTGAGTGTGGGGACAACAGCATGAGAGGGATCAGCCTTTAACTTAGGGTGTCCTAAAAAGATGTACCTTTGTGTGAGAGAGAGAGACTGGATGCTTGATGTCTTCTGAAAATCAAGCCTTTAGAGGATTCATCTCCATGCAGTCAGCAAAAAATGCTAATGGTTTGGGGTTTTTTCCATAAAACATGGTTGTGCTGTTTTGCTGTCAGCATCATCTTACAGCTTGTGTTGGATTGTATTTTTGAGAGGGATAGAACTTGGCTATATAAAAACAGCATGTTAAAAGTGTCATTTTAGAGTTCAGAGAGTTGGCTGATCTCAGACCTGAAGTAGCTGCACTATGGGTTACTTCTAACACTGAGCATGCTCTATTACTATGAGCTGAGGCTAACAGATCAAATTCCTAAGTTAGTCAGTCTCTGATTCATCTTTTAAATGTTGTTCCAGGTCTTCAAAGTAAGCCAAATTCTCTACAGCAAGAAATAGTTCCACTTCTCTGAGAATACTGAACAAGTAAATAAGTCCAGTAAAATCTAAATGCTGTTTGGCAAGACAGGATAATGCTGGAAACACTTGCCAAAATTGACTTGGCAAAAGCTCTTCTGTTTTCAGTAGATTTGGAATAGAATCTGACAAGATCTCAGCTCTCTCTCCATGGGAACTATGTGACTCTCCTAAATATTCTTACTATTGGGTGGATTGTGTGTAAGGAGTATAGCTAAAGAAGCACTTGGATGCCTTTCTTGCACAGTATCCCTTATCTCTAAGATGTGAGAAATGGAATATAGCTACATTAGCAGAATCATTCTGACGCTTGTTAAATAAATGGGAAAGTGTGCCTGTAAATATGAAGGGGCAATGCTTTCTCCAGTGTTTAAAACTTAGTAGTTATTCTGTCCCAGTCTGGCCTTAGTGAAGGTCTGATTTCTGTCAGCAGAACACAGTCAGGAAGGCTTCTGGGTTAACAGCCAGCAGATTAATATCTTCCCATGGAAACAAATCCCAGAAGATGGAAGAACAAAAAAAAATAATGGAAAGAAGTCTAGGCCAGTAACCTCCAGTGTATTATTTTTTTCTTCTTCAAATTTCTAGCGGTGCTTGTGGTAGCATACATACAGATTAGATGCTTCTGTTTCAGTTTAGGCTGTTTGCTGACAGTGGGGAGTAAATGGTTTGGGGCATTAGTTAAATTTTCCAGGCATATGTGACAATATGGAAAATAATATTTTTACACTTTGGGCAAACAGTAAGCAGGTAAAGAAAGAGAAATAGATTAAGGCAAACAGAAACACTGGGGGCAGGGGATGATAAATAAATGGCAGTCTAAAGAGAGCAAGAAAACTGCCATAGAATTTGAAAATAGTCACAGACCTTGTTTCCTTTTATATTTATTGTTGAGTTTTGAATTCCTGACCTGACTGAGCTGAATGTTCAGGCTGTGGCAAGATGCTGATGGTGTCACTAATAATGCCCAAGATGGATGTACCAAGCAATTTAAATGCTAAAAATTAGACAGGATCTCCCTCTGGAGGTCTTTAAAGGCATCTCTGTCCATGAAGGGAATTTTGTACTTTTTTTAGAAACACTACATCATTTATTTCCTAAACCTTGGAATTACCCTGGATCAGGCAGTTGCTTCTACCTCACCTTGGATGTTTAATGGAAGCACAGTGTATGACAGAACCAGACTGGTCACTGACTGAATGGGAGAACTAACCTGTCCTGTATGAGTGGGTTTTTTAACACCATACTGAAAAAAGTTGGTTAAGACAGTTCATGCAGACAGATTAAACAGAAGGTTTTGGCAAAAAGGTTCTGGTCTAATCTGGCAAGTGATTAAGGGATCTAGGGAAGAAATTACATTTGGCAGCTTATTTAAAGCATAGGACCCTAAAGAAGTAACTGCAAAGGCCAAATCTCTTGCATAACCCCCAAACCATGGTAAAGAGCTGCTGGAGTATTCAACAAGTGATAGGTATATTCTTATAAATTGTCAAAAGAATAAAGGATGCATTCTGTTCATGATTGATGAAGGACATTTAAGTTTTATACTTTTGCATCAAGTTTCTATGCTGTGTTCGTAGATGGTGAAAATGTCCTTGGTAGAGTCATTGGGGCCTGGATAGTAGCCCTCTGGTCATGTGCCTGAACTAGTTGCCAGCTAGGATCTCTAAAGCATTGGTAAAAATTGCATAATGCTGATGGATACAAGGTTTACAGGAGAGGCAACTGGAAGTGAGGTGAAACTGCTAGGACATTTAAACTGACAGCAATTACTTATGTCTAGGTGCTTGAATTAGACCCCAAATGTCTGCTGCAGAGTAAGCTGAATCTCTCTGTAGGCTTTTTGACTGTAGAGGACTGCATGGTTTAGGTGTCTTACTGCAAGTTTAATCCTACCTTAAGTGTCTTTGTCTTACTCTTCTTGAACCTGTAAATAGACAGGCATACCTGTTGGGATAAAACCTGTGTGTAAGAAGTTCTCAGAAGAATCAGGATTTTGCCTGAGAATGTCAAAATAGTGTATTTTTTAATAGTTCCATGTTACATTGTGGTGAAGTGTTGACAATGTTCAGAGATAATCTGGCATTTCATTCCTAGAGTAAGTCTCTTTGCCCTTGAATAAGTCTTTCAGGATTTAGTGTGGGTTCTGTTCTCTTTGAAAGTACGTTGTCCCTCCTGTCTGTTGCCTAATCCACGTGGATGTTTTTCTATAGCTCTGTGCAGAACATGTGGGGGCTTTGTAAAATTGCTAACACTGTGTTTGTTCTCTGACAGCCTTAAGACAGGAAGCTAAAGGGTTTCAATTTCAAGATGGATCAAGTGGAGCATATTGGAAACCTGTAAACAAGAAGTCTGATCTCCCCTCTTTTTCCCCTTAAGTCTGCACCATAGCAACTATCTATACAGAAGGATTTTGTGTCTTGTATGAGGAAATCTGTAAAGAAGCCTTGTTGTTCTTTTGTTCATTTCTATCACAAAGATATTATATACAAATATATCTGGTGCTGTCCTGGAAGGTTGGGTGTTTCATTCCTGGGAGAAACTGATTGCAGATAGCAGCTTTGTTAAAAGATTTTTTTTTTTCTGTTACATTTCCTTCCATGTCAGTGTGCTGAGCTGAAAATCCGATTGTAAAGGAGATGCAAACCCATAATGAAAAAGTGTGCACGTTTCCTAATCTGAGCATTCTCCTCCTCATGAGGAAGATCTACAGGTTTTTCACATTAGTAAAATGGGATTAAGGTGGTAGCTTTAGGAAAAGGAGAATGTGAGTGTTTCAGTACAGAGTTTGAATAATTAAAAATTTTTGCCTCAGGCATTTTGCAGTTGCTGCTTATGAGAGCAGTGCTTTTTTGAAATGTTTCAAATCTTCTGTCAATATCACTGCTGTAAGACTGGTTCAGCCCTTACACTGCCAAGTGGACATGCATTGAGGGGAAGAAGGTGTGAGTGCTTCTCTTAAGACACAGGCAAAAAGCTGCAAGCATGTAATAAAGGTATAAAAATCATCTTCCTTGCACTAGTGCTGGCTGGACCCAGGTCTAAGCCTGTCTACCACTTTTCTGTGGTTATATGTGTCAGTTTTCTCCACTGCCGACTGAATGTTTGATGTTGGTGAGCGTGGTTGCACAGCAGGGCTGAAGCTTGGGCACTCTCCTTGAGATGCACAGAGTTTGCCTTGTGTTCACAAGTGCTTATTGTCTACAGCTTCTCTTGACTATGTAAGTGTACTGATTTACTCCTAGCTAAAACAGATTTAAAATATTTCTAGAAAGGGAATCGGTGCTTTAAGTCCTTCAGACTTCTGGCACTTACTCTCTGGCGTCGTGGGACACGGGTGATTAGACTTGGTCATATCATTGTCGGTGCTTCTCTTGCAGAGAAGTTTTCTGAACTAATGGCAGGCTACACTTGCTGGGTGTATTGACTTAAAGGTACTTTTCTATGCATTCTCCTCCATGAAAGCTATAGAACCAGAAAATGCTCCTAATTGTATCTGTAGAATGTCTGCTGTCTGTTTTGGATTCTGGGGAGGTATCTTTCTTCCTAGAGATTCAGCAGTTCCTAGTAGAACGTGTACAGATAAAGCACTTTTGCCTTAGAAGTGAGTAGTTTTTAACTTTTTGAAGATGTTTCTGTGGTTGCAGCAAACCTGTTACGTTGTGTGAAGTATATGAGTAGAAACAGGATGTGCTAAATTTGCATCATGAACTAAAATCAGAGTTGTGACATCCATCGTATATTGAGAAATAGTTTGCACTGAATTTCTTGAACTCTCTTATGGAATATCTTGCAGAATATCAGTTTTCTACTGAAAAGAACATCTGAAGATCTATATCCTCTGGTTTTCAATATAAGCATTAAATCATCATTTTGATTTGATTGCATTTTGGCTTATGTTGCTAATAGTCTTTAATTTGCTGGAATGGATTTGTGGAACCAGTTTTCTCCTCTTAGCAGAGAAATATCAGCTGGTGGGACAAACATTTCTTTGAGCTGACCAAAAATGTAACTAATGTATCTTGAATGCAGATATGCTTTGAGGCTAGTATATATTACAGGCTAGTATATATTACAGGTTTTAACTGTGGTTTATATCTGCACTTATTTTAAGCCTCCAGACACTTTAAACAAGGAGCAAAGTATTTGCATTTTAGAAAATGAGGTGTGTGCTTTCAGATCTTCTCACAGAAATGACTGTTAAAATAAATTCTAATGCAGAAGATTTGTGTCAATTTTTTACCTTTCCAAAGAATTCAAAGACATGATGTAAAATTGAACACTATTTAATCTTCACTTCCACATTTACCACTTCAGAATGAAGGAGTTTTTTGTTTAAAAAATTAAAATCTGAACCCAACTTAACTTTCAATTTCCTCTTTGGTTCCTGTTTTAGCATGTCTTGGCACTTACTCTTGTGTTGGCGGGAGGTGTCACTTTGCTGAGCTCTAGGGAACAAAGTTTCCTTGCACTGGCATGAGCAGCATCAGGACAGATTTTTTTGTTATTGAGAGGGTGCATATATTACTATGCTTCTAAAATTTGGGTTTTGGCCTCTACTGAAGTATCTAATGGTGATGACAGGATCATTTCTAATACTGTCCCGTGGTAACCTCAGTGCAGTTTGTGCAGCCTTCTGGGGCTGTGAACAGGCAAAGGTCAGTTGCTGCAGCCTCAAAGAGAAAGTAGAGTATGTCTAGTTAGAAACATAAGTCAGGCTAGGAGGGAAAGCAGTCATCATGGTTTTTTAATCACCATCACGAGGTGTTCTCACTATCTTACATAGCCTCCTAACAAACCTAAGGCCTGTGTACCACTTGCCATCGGCCCTCTCTGGGTTTGTGTTTGGCACAGAAGGTAAAATCAGGGTGTTGCTGAACTCTGCCAAAGACATCAGTTCCCTCAGTAGGACTCGTAGAATTGCAGCGCTGGTAAAAAATATTTCCAGAAAGGAAGTGCCAGTGCTGCTTACATCCCTTTCTTCTCCCTTTAATACTTGGCAGGGTTTCTCTTGGCTTGGTCAGGAAGTAGTATGGGGTCTGTCTGAAACAACTATCTGCCTGCCCTCATCTTTTGCCAGAAAGGGCACAGGCAGAACTGTATGCAGTTACTTTATTTAAATAAATTGTATTTTGCCTTATTATTTTCCTGTGCAACAGTTTAGATTTCCTGGCGGTTTAAAACTTGTGAAAGAAAATGAAGCCTCTGTCCACTGTTTGGTTGAGCCTAGAAAAGGTTTCTTGCAAATTAGGTTTTCTGAGAAGTAACCTGCTCATTTTTGTACAGAGAGAAGATCTGGACGTGAGTAGCACCATTCCATGTTAGCACGATTCACAGCCCTGAAGAGGGGAACAGGATGAGATTTTGCAGCTTCAATGTGGGAGGCATTGGGCACAAAAACTTTTTAAGATATTATTTCTGCTGCCAAGCCATTTGCTTTAAACATTCTTGTGCTGGAGCCTGTCTCTGCCCTTATCTTATGCAGCTGACCCTCGAGTTTCTTCCTTCCTGCTTCTTGGATGGAGCCTGGATTTTCACATTTTCTCTAACTGATACTTCTTTGCCTCTTGCTTCATGTCAGCTGTGTCTCTCATAATCATCAGGCAGATTGTAGGACTGGAAGTGAGGTAGAAACAAGAAAAAAATGTGGTGCCTTTTTCTCTTGTGCCTGTTTGCCTTATACACTGACCATATGATGTTACAAGTTTGATTTGTTGGCAAAATACATGCTGAGAGCAGCTTTTTGCTCTTTTCCTGTGTTAGTAACTGTGAGATTGAAACCACTTCAATTACCAGATGGACTGGGTTTTCCAAAGGTTATAATTCTCATGAACTCTGTGAAAATTAAAGTTTATATTTATATATCCTACCCTTAGATTATAGTTTTCTGTATTTATTTGTTTAAGTACAGGGTACAGCATGTACTATTTGATGTACTATTTTTGATGATCGCTGTATTGTTCCACTTCCTTAAAATAAATAAAATAAAAATAGACTAATACTTAGCAGCATGCTAAGTGGTGAAAGGTTGATGCTAATTAAATAAGGTTGTCAGAGTCCATGTAGAAAGAATTACAGATGGTCCAGAACTTTTGTAAATAGTTTAGGTACTCTGCCTTTCTATTTTCACAAAGTTTGAGTAGTCTAAAGTTTTTGAGTGCATTAGAAAAAATAAATACCACAAGAAAAAAAGTGTTCCTTTATTTTATACTGATATGACTTAGTCCCCTCATGTGCACATGTGGAAGTTAGGCAGCAAGAGGACAAGTGGGGATGGAAATATAGATCTGCTGCTAAATTAGTACCTCTCAGTTCCTTTGTTCAGCATAAGATTTCCTTTAACCACAGTAAAATAGATGTGTTTTTTCAGGAAGCCTCGATATGAAATAGCTAAAAAAAGGTATCAGCATTTGACTAATGCTTAATTTACTCGTTTTTCATGGAAATAAAGTATTGCTGCATCGGAATTTGTCCTATCGGTGACGTTGCTGTTTCTGTAAACACTGTCTGTGGGCTGGCTCCAGGACTCTATTTGTTCAGAGCTTGAGTTGGGAGACTCCCTTCCAACAGAGGAAATGGGACGATGTGTTAAGCTTTCGCTGGAGATTGTTCACTTCCACAGAAGCTATATCCTCTGCAGGAAAACAGAGCTTGGATCCCTGCCACAGCGTGTCCGTGATGTTAACGAGTAGGAGAAGCTGTGCCTGCTTCAGCAGCAGTCTGCTAATTCAGAGAAGGGGTTAGAGAACAGAGTGGAGTTTGATGAAATTTAAATGTGACACTTAATCCTGTTAGCAGACAGAGGGAAAAGTTTTTTGTTCCTTGGAGGGGAAGGAGAGGAGCTATTGAATTTACCTGAAATCTATGCATCAGGAAGAACCATATCAAATGGAATCTGGGTCCGTGCCTTGTTTCAAATACATCATCTTTGCCAAACAGAAACCTCAGCTGAGTTTCTGTACAGCTGAAGCCCTGCTTGTTTTCAACCTGCAGCAACTGTTGTTTAATACAGATGAGCAACTTGATCTTCTTTGGGTTGCTCACATACCATAGTGATGAGCCTTGCTGAAATATTACAAAAGAAGTTTTAAGTTTACTGCCTGTTTAGGAGAAAAGAAAGTATGCTCAGGTGAGACTTTTTCTACTTCTACTTCGTCTTCAGGGTCAAGTGGTGATTTTATTGCTTAAAAAAAAAGATTTGTTCAATTTCAGCATCGCTGCTTCAAGTAATGCCTATTCTTTTCTCTCAAATTTTACTTTGACATTGCTAATTAGTCAGCCTTAGCCTAGAATGGGTTAAATGACTGCATAAGTTGTCAGTCAGGTGTTCAGTGTGACTGCAGTGTGTGGCGGTGCTGAGCACTGTGATTTCTGTGTAGTCCTTGGCACAGTTCTGGATCACAGTGTGTACATGAACCTACCCCTGCATGGGTGGATCACGGGGTGAGGCAGCGCTGGTGGGACTGGTACATGTAGACAGTGTGAAGAGGAGGACTCTGAGGGAGGCTGTGAGGATGGAAATGTCATTTCTGTTAAGACACAATGAAGAAGAAAGCATGAATGAGCTATAATAGAAGCTGTAAGGTGGAGTGCCAAGTCTGTTCTCATGTGATACTGGAGCCAGAGAAGAAGGCTTACTAAGGGCAAGGAAGGTTGCAGATCTTGATAGGCCTAGACCATGACAATAGCTGCTGTTTGATTCATCTGAGAAGGGACAGGTGGCCCTAAGAGGATATAAAGATTCTTAGAGTATTCTTTCTGGGAGTAATTTTCTAAATCTATTCTGGTCACAGCAAGATTTTTGCCTTTCTTCACTGCAGAGTGTCACGTTAAAGTGAACCTGTAAGACAAGGAGTTGCCTGGATGGGCTGGAAATGTAAGTTGAAAGGACTTCAGTTTAGATTTCATGCATAAATAATCTGCAAGCCTGGGTGTTTGGCTAGGTCAGTGGCATTGCAAATACTAATTATGTATTAGAGTTAGCAGGAATATTTTTCTTGAAGTCTTGGAGAGATGAAGAAAGATTTCATGTGTGCCATTGACACGGTCCAATGGTAGTTTTCTGGACCATGTTCACAAGGGGGATGGGGTTATTTTTAATTGTGAAGTAAACCACCCACACTGAATATGCAGAAGAGCTTTTAAGAATCTCCAGTCTAAAATGGAATATCTTCTGGTAAGGAATGAAGGAGTGGGGTAGCAGAATAGAAGACCTGGTTCTAGACTGTCACAGAAAAGATTGGCAGCTCAAAATATACAGGGATGGAATAGTGCGAATATCTTTGGACTTCGGCAAGAGCACTGTTTGCTAAGTTAACCTGAAGAAGATCTGGGATGGAAATAGGAAAGTGAAACTTAAGGCAACTACTGTGCTTAGAGAAAAAATGGAGATCTGGGTATTTAAAGAAGAATTGAGTCATCTAAGAGGGGCAAAATAATTAAAGGATGAAAATTCCCTAATAAGGTATACTTTGCCATTAAACTTATTTGTAAGTCCTTGAAAAGGGGATGTCTTTAAAAACAAATGAACCAACATTAGTATTTTAACATGGGTATAGTAGCAAGCAATAGGAAATGCTTCCCACATTGCTTAATTCTTACTTCTGAATGTATTAGAACTCTTAAGCCAGCATTGGCAAGAAGAATTAAATGTACAAATATTTCAAACATAGTGCCAAATATTATTCCTACTTGTCCATGCAGAAATGGCAGCATTTCAGGCTGGCAATTTGCCCCTTTTAAAAGCATTGTTAACTAGAACTTTTTTCATTGAGGAAAAAAATGTATCCACCATTCTCCATCTGCACAGGCATGCCCATACTGCCATGTAACTATTGAAATGCCAGCCTCTTTCAAAGCCTCACAGCTTGAATGCCATTTGCCATAGTGCATTCAGCAGCAGAGCTAACTGCTTGGTGGGTGTAGAGGAAATGCTAGAAGACAGCTGCACATCATTTAGGTAATGCAGAGAAGAATCCAAAAACCCCTTTGATACTCAAAGGTGAACTTGAAAGATTTTAGGAAATTAAGTTGTGCTAAATAGACTGTAAGCTTCTTTCCACTCAAGTTTTGCTGCTGCTGTGAACTTTCAGTAACTTTATAGTGCATCTTTGCAGTTTTGCTTCTGCAGAATCTGAAATTCTTTGTGTTCTTAAAACTTGGATTTTGAAAGAGTTATGTTTCTTGGGTGAAAGGAGCCAGCTATTCTATTATTCTGGCATAGTGTGCAAGCTGGCTGTTGAGTCACATACTCTCGATGCTGGTAATTTTCTTGAGATTTCCTGAATAGACAGTAACTGGAATAGTACTTATCATCTGGACATAGCAAACTCGGTCTGAGCAAGTGGCATGTGTAAAACTGAGACACTTGGGTTTAGTTTTTTGCATGTTTTGAATGTGCAAAAAGTGGGGGGAAAATACTTGCAGAACAGCTGTTGTAGAAACAAGTGTTTACGTGTAGGGAATTTGAGGGAGGGAAGTTAGCAGAGAGAAATGATGAGCCTCAAGGGTCCTTGTTACAATTAGAGCCAAGACTCAGGAATTAAAAATTCCAATTTAGAGAGTGCACATAAATTACCTCTTGTTTTAACCTGACAAAGACGTGCAGTTGTATGGAACAAAATGGGAATTGTGCAAGGTTTCCTAATGAAACTCAAATGCAAGGTGAAACATGCTTATAGTTTTTCTATTTAATTAAGCACTTAGTCAGGTCTGCAACAACCCTTGCCTTTCCTCTTGAGTCAGTGATTAGGCTTCTCCAGGAGGAACTTCTGAGACTACAAAGCTCACCTGAATTGAAGGGAGGTTCCAAGGCTTAGTTTAGGTATGAAATTAAGAGGTGCTCCACTTTAAGTGGTTTGAGGGTTTCCTGTGAAGAGATTTACTTCACATTCTTTTTTTTTTTTTTTTTTTTGCATTTGCTGCCACTCAACTTACAGACTTACAGGCAGTTTGTACTCCCTCTCTGCTTCAAAATTACATGACTTTCAGAATCCTGCCTCTCTGCTTTTTATTTATCTTTTTCATATTAATAGCCCAAGTTATCGAGCTATGTTAAGAAAACATAAATGCTCCATCAATATTTCTATTGCTCTCTCAATTTTGTTCAACCTGAGATATGAAACTGTACAAAGGAAATCCAAGAGTGTGGTATGGTTAAAACTGAAGCTAAAACCTCAGAGCTGTGCTGAAAAGGCCCTATAAGGCAAGAAAGATATTTCAGTAAGTTCTTTTCCAAACCATTGGCCTAAAAAGTTAATTTTTTGTTTACGGTTTTTAACTCACCAAGTTTCTTTTAGTTACATAATTTTTAAAGTTTTTTGCATTGGACTTAAGAAGATACATGCACTGAGTTGATTGCATTTAGTAAGAAAATAAGAGATTTTGTAAGACGGTGCAATAAGCCAGTATTAAAATTATAAACGTTTGTTATATTACTCTTTTGCAAGCAAGTTTTCCTGATGTAGATTTCCACAGGTCAATGTATGCTGCTTTGCTTACCTGAATATTTCTTACAAAATGGAAATCACGGTATCACTAACATTTAGTAGGTCTGTGCCAAGCAAAAATTTTAAGTTAGGTTTCTTAGTCACTTAACAATTCTCTTGATTTCTACAGTTTCTGGTGTTCTCTTAATACATATTTTTGCTTCAAAGTAAGACTTGTTGATTGTGGTAGGACGAGAAGCTCAATCTATAAACTCGCAAAGCTGAAAATTCTTGCTGAGACTAAATAATATAGATTATGCTTGGTGTGGGAGGGTGGTTTCTTTCCTTTGTTGATTGTTTTTTAACCTGTGCACTAATGGTCTGAAGTAAGGCCTGCTCTTTAAGTAGCCTGTGAAACCTCTCTAGTTAATAGCTTTTGTAGAGAAGTTTGTAACTCAGTTTGGACATGGAGCAGAAAAAATGTTTATATGCCATGTCTTGCTGAAACTAATTTCTACCATCAAGAAATCATAGATTTATATATTTATTTGCATGAAGAAGTTTGATAAAATCTGCTGTTAGAAGCAAAGCAAAATCACCTCAGCCAGAGAATGCTCCAGAAACTCTTTCCTTTGCAACTCTTGTAAAAAATCAGAGATGGGGAGAATGTGGGGAGAGCCTGTGCTGTAGCACAAGGACAGACATGGTAATGCTTGTTTTGCAGAAAAGCTTTATTTAGCTTAGCAACCTCATTGCTAAATATTCCCTGTCACTTTGCAGCATAATAGGAGACTAAAGCTATTTAGGAACAGAGGGAATTTGAATGTGTGAGGCCAAGACTTATTGCTAGAGAATCTGATGAGCATGAGAGAGGAGGGCATTGAATCTTAATAATAGATTATTTAGTATCCAGCTGGTTCTTGTTGTCCTGAGGCAATAGAAGTTTAGGCCTATTCTTATAACCTTCTTGGGTTTTGTTCATGTTGATAACGTGCAAATGAGATCTCTTGTGTGTGATTTTTTTTCCAGTCAGGATTTGTGGAAGGGCTGGATTTGTGTACCTGGACAGTTGGGGGAATGTTAAATAAATATCCTTATCAGCCTGGAGCAGGGGGTTGTACTAGCAATTCTCTAGGCTGTACTGACATCTGGTGGCAGTTTATATATTTATAAAGTATTTTAAATTTCATTCAAAGGCGGGCCAGTTAATTCCCTGTCTAGAATATGCCTGCTTATGTATTTTGGGCTGTTCCACCTTATTTTGTAGCTTGTGTGTGGTGGCTGTTTTTTTCCCACTGTCTTGCTTCTGACTCTCAGAGGCAAAAAGTTTAAAATTGTTGTAATTAATCTTTCTTTCACCTAGTTTAAAAATGTATTGACTTCGTTTTCAGATTGTTTTTGTGAATCTTATAGCAGTTATATGGAAAACGAAACTTTTTTTTTTTCCTTTCCCTTCAAATAGTTGCAGGGCTCATGAAAAAAAATGAATGGGATAGTTTACTTTCTTTGGAGCTGAAAGGAGAGCAAAAGGAGAGCCCTGAGATCTACCTCTATTTTTAGGTCTTCCCCATCAGACAGAGTCTCCAGGGCTCCTCTTTACATACCCATATATATATAAATACATGTTTCTGAAGTGGAACACAGAATGCTTAAGATGGGGGAAAACCAGAATTCACTGTCATGGACTTGAAGTAATCTTAGAAACATGCCAAGCTTTTTTTTTTTTTTTTTTTTTTTTTTTTTTTTTTTGACAAAGTTGATAGCAAATAGTTGTTACCAGGATTAAAAGGTATTCACTGAAACTGTGTGGCCTTCCAGGAACAGGCAGGTGAGAAAGAAATCTTGGCAATTTTGAGAGAAATTGTTCTTCATGTAGGAGAACAGCAATAGTTAAAGGTTTGTAGTTTTTGTGGTTACCACACAGAGATGGAGACATAGGAAAGGAATTCCAGCAGACTCTAGCTAAGCTCTAAGGATGCCTGACACTGTGACTGCTCCTTCCCAAGTCCAAATCTAGATTCTTTCTTCAAACTGACACAGCTATTACACTGTATACTAGCTGCTTCTTGATGGGTGGCTGATCAGTGAAGGAGGTAAGTTGGGAATATCTCCAAATATAAAGACCACACAGTCTCCAGAATTCCACCGTGCAAAGAAGGAAGAGTTTTAAATAGCTTGCAGTCTTCCCAGAGCCTGCTCCTTTTTAAGTTGTCTGTATTCAGTAGGGGAATTCAGCACAAGTGTTTTGCTCCTCAAGTGGGTCACTGCAGGTGGGTCAGGTAAGCCTCTATATAGGTAGGTTAGCCTTCCCTGTGTGCATTATGGATTTTGAGGAAGGTTTTGGGACAGTTTTGAATTTTTGTAAAAGGCAATGTAAGAGGCCTTCCTATATAAAGAGTGTGTCATTAGTTTTGCTAATGGCATAATATTTATAATGTTCAGTGATATTTGCCCCCATTTTAATGGTGTGCTTCATGCAGAGAAGAATGATTAGCTTTTTTAGAGGGCCACGAGTACACAGAAGGTGGCATAAAGTCAGCTCATCTTACAAGCCTGTAAGGGAGTTAAACCTTACACTATATATAATTTTCTCCCTGTTTGCAGACAGAAATAATTTTTCTTTATTTTATGGTCCTCTGCTGTTGGGTGATATAATTGAGTGGTTCTGGCTATAACAAATATTCTCTAAAGTGAGCAGTGAGTAATTTGTCTGTGTTGGCACCCAACTTACAGTCATTACCAGAAATTAAACATCTAACTTGCTACAAAGGGAAGAGAATACGTTTTCTTTTCACTCATTCCCTTTTGTGCTTAGTTGTAAAATGAAAGCAAATTAATGACTACAGGTTCTTTAAAGTGTGGCATTTACTGGGCAACTCACAGTCTTTTCTTTCCAGGTGATGGCAGGGCAGTGCTTTAGTTTTGGGTTGTTAGTCTGTTGTTGCACTGCATTCTTTTAGCATCTGCTTCTAAAGTAACTGTCTGTACTACATTTTACAGTCATGTCCCTCAGGTGTAGGAGAGTGAAGCCAAGGGAGGGAGAGCGGGTTTTAGGATCAGGTAAATAACTCTTTCACTAACACCTTGCCTCTTAGAGATCTGGGGGAGAAAGCTTTTTTGCAGTACTTAATCCTTCCTTTTGTGATAGCTTTGCTGAGACCATGATCACTTGTGTGGCTATTGGTGCAGGTGGTGCCTTCCCTTGGATCCTTCAGAGGAAGGATTTTAGCCTAGCTTTGTCCAAGGATTGCTGGCAAATCAGCAGCTGTATTTCTTAGACACCTACAGAAGGACATGCTTTGCAATGGAAGCTGGGGCAGGCAGGTTGCTGTATCTGGGTACCCAGACACAGATGAGGAACTGTGCCTGGCAAGTGGTAGGCATCTCTCTTGGCAGGAGGGTATGATATATGTAGCTTCTTATCCTCCCCAAGTACATCACCTTAGATGCATCTTTGACTACATAAATATTAGTAAAAAGGGAGCCATCTGACACAATTGGGAAATCAAAGGCAGTCAATAGAAAAGCAGTAGGAATACAGTGGACCTATGCTTAAAGTCATCATTTAATTGCTGTCATATTCTTCTGTCATTTGTTTTAACTGTAGGCCCTTTATAATAGGAATTGCTGTGTTGAGTATAAGTGAAGTTCTTGCCAGAAGATTTCCTTAAATTGTTTGAAGTTATCTGGTGCACCTTTCAGAGAAACATCTGAAATACATATGCAAAACTGACTTTTAAAGTCCTAAGTCACTTGTCTCATTCATTTAAATGCTAAAGCTGAAGAATATATAATAAGTCTCAAAAGTGTTTGGGATTCCATGAGACCATAATATGTTACTTAGTTTTTATTCTGATTTTTCTTGTTCTGAAACTCCAGATTCTTTTTGCTTCATGTGTTTTGAGTATTTCACTATCACTGCATCATTTGCCTTGACAAGTTTTCTTCTCTGTAAGCTGACAGTATGTTGCCTGTTACAGCACTGGCTCTCACAATTTTCTTAGATATGAGGCCTACAGCTCCAGTAGTTCATAGGCTTATTTTGAAAGCAGAAATTTTTTTCAGCTATAGACAGTTTGGGTGTTTTTTTCCTTCTGCTTACTTTTTAACAAATAAAATATCAAATTTTTTTTCTGAATTTACACAGTTGTGTGGGTTTTTTTGTACTGGAGACATAGTAGATTATTAGGAAAGGGGTCATTTTTTTCTTCCATAAAAATCATCATAGCCCTTACAGGATCAAAATAGGATCTGTTAGCAAAAGAAATATCAGATACCTGTCAACTAAAGATTGAGTGTACTGTGGTAAATTCCATCAGAGACTACCACAATATTATTTTTCAGATTTCTTTTGTAAAGAGCTGAAGTGCCTTCTGCAAATCATACTTAATCTGCAAAACCTTGAATGAGAAATGCAAGGTGTCTTGCGGCAGTTCATGTGGGATTTCAAAACTGGCTCTGCCTCCAGGAAGACCTGGGACTAGATTACCTACTGAGATGTTTACACCTGGGTTATTCTGTGATTTACTCATTTTCCTTGTTCTGAGAGAGCAGCTCCATGATTTTATTTCTGCACTTTATTCTTTTGTTTCTACTGCCGGGTTCATTGTTGAGCCAATGCCAAGCTGTTTCTTGCAGGGCTACCTGGCAATCTGATTGGTGTGGCTGCTTGATTGAAGACAGGGATTTTCCTCTTCTATTGTATGCCCTAGAGAGACCCCCCTGACATGTAAAATTGGTGAAGTTAGGAAAAATGCATCTTAGTGCAGAACTAGCATAGGTTGTTTAACTGCTGACCAGAGAGATGATTTATTGAGGACACACAGCTCAAGAAAGAAAACTTTTAATTCTTAGAATTTGTGCTGCCTTTGCCCTTGCAGTCTGTATTCTTTTATAGCAGACTAGAAGGTAAAGATGATCTGTGCCTTCAGATCTATTTCAACTTTTGAGCCTCCTGCACATCTCTAGGCCTCCTTATGAATGGTCAAGCAGTGGACAATTACACAGTCCCCTTCTTTCCCCTCCTGCTGCTGCTGTGTTTCCTGACCAAATCGATTCCCTCCAGGCACTGGCTTTTAGATATGTACCCTGATCTTTAGAAGTACTGGAATGATAGGTAGATAATGGTTGAGGAGAAAACAATATAGATACTTTGGTCCAAATGAAACATACTTCATGCCCACAGAGCAGCTGTTTCCTCAGAAAGCTGGCCAATATACTGTGCTAGAAATGGTGTTCATATGATGATGAGTACTGTACTAGTATTGGGGCAACCCTTCGATGGGTTGTGCACTCAGCTAAAGCTCCTCTACCTTTTCAATAGCAGATTAACTTTTTTAAAAGTACATTGTTGTGCTTCTGTAACACAATTCAAGTCCCTGGTCACTTGAATATGGGTTATTTTTTTTTTTTACACATGCATTGTTTTCTAAAGCAGAAGCTATTAATAATCTTGTCGCAAAATTTTTCCTACGTTGTACTTAAACCTGTTTAAGTGGAATCTTTTTCTTGTCTGAGGATTTTGACTTTTGTTCTACATGAGAAAAGTTTTTCATTTTTCTGTTTGGATTATCTTTTTTTTTTTTTTTAATTTGTTTGGGTGATTTTCCTCTTAGAGGTGATGCCTTCAAGGAAACTGAATACTTCAAATGTTTCTGAGTGGAAAGTACAGTTTCAAATGTACCTAGACTGCTGTTAACAGCCACATGTTGTTATTTAACCAAACTCTTCAATTTACCAAGCTACTCTTCTAAAGGTATATTTCAAAGTATTCTTTTCCTCACAGCATTCAAAAATGTCCCTGAACCGTCATTCCTCTGTTAATTAAAAATAAGATAGATAGTGTAGGTATTCTGTGAGCCAGCACTCTACATATCACTTTTAAGTTGTGTTAAAAGCTTCCAATCCTTAGGAAATTACATGACAGCTCTTACTTGTAGAATGCAAAGACCATTTTTCTGCTATGTGCACCCATTAAAATGGTGAATTCTCTTTGTTTTCTGCAGGCACAACTTCAGGACATGCAAGAACACTTTGGAGTGAACTGGCAGTAAGCCTTGCAGTACCATGGTGGCAATAATACTGGCTGTCCTCTGGAGATGCTGAAGCTCAGCCTTATTTTGAACTTCTTTCTTTGACCCTCCAACTTGTTCACAAAGGACTTAACACTGATTTGGATTCATATGGTCATGGGTATGGATTTTTTCCTCCCATTACTTGACATCTGCATGTTTCCAGCACTCAGTGATGAAGTCAGTACTAGGTCTGCTGACATTTGGTGTGTTCTTGGGAGCTCTGAGTGACAGGTATTGTAAACATCCTACACTCTCAGCTGTGGAAACTAAGAAAGCTGGGAGAAGGCTGTTTACTCTCTCTGCCTTGGAAATCGTCTGGAGGGCAAGGATGGAATATTATGTTGATTGTATTTCTGACAGCCTGTATTTCATATTTACATTATGGTGTCAGTAAACAAATTATGTCATTGCATCACATCATCAATGTCTTGTGTTCAGACCAAGGTCAGAAGGGCCTTATGATATGCTTCAGCTGTACTGGTGGCTTGAGGGAAACTTAAATAGTAGCAATACTGCAATACTTCCATCCTTAAGCAGTGATTTAAAAAGACTTGTCACACTGTTTGCTTATAGGTAGTGATACATAAAAGTTGCAGTGTGGACATCCTCAAATTGACACATCGGTATTGTATTTAATCAAAATCACCCTTAAATAGTGTTTTCTAAGATCCTACTCAATTCTCGTTTTCTACCTAAAAGAGCTAGAAACAGAGGTTAGAAGACAAAAAGAGTGTAGAGGAATTAAAATTTCAGATTCTTTTCAAAGAAAATCAGAGGTGTCAACATCAACTCCAACTGTAAATTAAATTAGGATACAAAGGTGTTAAACCTTATGTTTTCCACTTGGTGTTCCCTACCACTTGCTCCCCAGACTGTATTATACTTTGTGCTTTGTCCTGGCAATCTTTCTCTTCCTCCTTGTGTTTCTTTCATTCTATATGCTAAGCCAACTAGAACTCAGTTTAAATGTAGAATAAGCTGAAAAAATAATTTTCTTTTAAATCTAATATCCTGCTGACATGATCTTAAATACTCTTAAAGTGAGTCTTGCAGCTTTTCTTAAGCAGGAGCTCTGGCAGAAAGAATGTTGTTTCCCTCTTTTCTCTTTTTCCTTGTTTATGGGGAAGGGACTCCTTTTGTGTGCTCAAAGATCACTGTCTAGTTTCTTTTGCAATAGCATTCTTATGTTTTCAGATCCTGCTGCTTCAGCTTTTTAGAAAAGACATTTAAATATAAAATCTTTGAAATAAGGGCTTTTAGAAGAGTTTTATTTTCAGGGTTTGGAAAGGGATGGGAGTGGAAAGACAACAGGTAAAAGAATGTGTAAGGTTTTGAAGTAGTACTTACACAAAATGGACAAAAAAAGAATTCAAACTTTTATGCAGAACTTTAGAAAGTCAGTTATTTGAAGTAATAATTGTTTTTCAGACTCTGGCTTGCTTTCCTATTGGAAGAGGCAGTAAGAGGGAAAGCCAGGGTCACAGTGTTGTGGTGAAGGACTAAGTTGATGAGTAAAAAGAAGACTTTATGATTTGTGTAATAATTTCCAAGAAAAGCAGAGTTAACCCCTGAAAATGATTGTTTTAAGGAGATGTTAGCTGTTCAGACTAGTCAGACGATAGGGGGTAGCATTTCCTAAAATACACACAGTTTCCCGTGGAATCCCAGAGAGATTTCTGGGGATGATGGAGCACAGTTACTTCCTCCACTGCATGACAATACTGATTGTAGACTATGCTGTCTGGGAAAGACAACCTCCTGAAGGAGATAACTTCCTGAATTTCTGAGATGTGGGTTTGTATATTATTTTTATTTAGACATACTTTGGGTTTGGAGCCATTATTTTGTGAAAATACTTCTCTATATTTAATACTATTTACTTGTGCATTGAATAGTGAAATTCCACCTTCAGTTTCATCAGTATAAGACTCCAATACTCCCAGCTTTGTCGTACATTTTTTTCTGGCTTTGTACTGACATGATTTGTTTAAACTGCAAACTAATTCAGTGACTTGACCCTACTGAAAACTAAATAAGCAAAACATCTTTTATGTAGATCAGCTGCTTACTCCCCCACTGTCCTGTGGCCTGAAATGCTACTGAAAGTCCTAGTTCCTTCAAATATGGTCACTTTCCTGAAGAAGAAAAACAGCATTTATTTTGAATAGATTATGTAGTCCTAAAACAATAGAATAGTGAAATTACAGGATTTTGAATATTTTATTTTATATTAAATTATTCTGTTGATGCTGTCTGAACACAATTGTAAGCATGGTGCTAAAATAAATTCAGATTAAATTGTTTTAATGAAAATGTTTCATTCTTTGAACATCATTTATGCTTCTCCTTAAAAGATTGGTTGGTAAAGTCTAACTAAATTATGTTGCTAAAAGGGAGCAACTGGTAATTTTGCTATCTCCAGACCTTTAATTGTTAAGGTATCTTCTGATGTACCTGTACCATACTGAGCACTGTATAAATTGCATCATTTCTTGATCACAGAGGCTTTTTCCCTCCAAGGTATTGCTTGCCAAGCCAAAGGCAAACATTATGTCCTTTTCTCTTGTTAATCCCATACTTCAAAGAGTTGAAGATTCTTTCCAGTCTGTCAATTAAATACAGAGTTTTTCCATTGTGGGAAAAAATGTAACAGGGCTGTTTCAAAAGCCTGTTGCCAGTAATGAGTTTTGGATTGGGTCCATGGAGAGGTAATCTGGATAGCTACCACCACAAGTCATCTCTGGGAAGCTGCTGATTGTAGGCATGGCCTTTTTTTTTTTGAAGGGTGGTTCTGCCAAGATTGAAAAATGGCTTGTTCCAAGTGATTCTTGGCACCACCCCAGACAATATTAATCCTGCCTGTTATGGTCAACATGCTACATTGATTGTGTTTCTATTATTTGTATGTTTGTTTGTTTGTTTTGTTATGCAGAAAAGGACAGTTCTTGTTATCATGTTTCTTTATTTCTAAGCTTTGTTTGGTTTTGGTTTGTTTGGATTTTTAAGCTATATTTTTCATTATGTAGTCCTTCAAGGTAACCATCAAACATCCATTACGTTTGGTAATATAGGGAGTGACCGTGGGAAGGAAGAAAAAATGTATGGGAGTACTCAGAGCTGTTGCTTGTACTGAGATTGCAACCTGAACTTGAGATTTACAAGTGAAATATTAGAAAAATATTGTATTAAAAGTTTCAAAGAGCTGCGGGTGAGGGAAATGAGAGGTGAAAGGGGACAAGAGGTAATTGACTTGTCATCCAAAGGATGAAAAGTAATGTTGATTTTAAGTGTAAACACTTCCTTGATTATGCAGTGAAAGAAAGCTGTAATTTCCCTTAATGCTTATACAGAAGTCAAGTTCTGTTTTATGCAGTAAATCTCACTGTCACTGATTCTAATTCAGTACAGGAGAATTTAAAAGTCTATGACAAGCTATTCTACTTTGAAGACCTATACCAAAATTGAAAAAGAAAAAAGTGTTTGCTTTGAATGAAGAAGAAGAAAACCACATTATGTGGACTTCAATCATAATTGCCCTGAAACGAGAGATGGAGTTCTAGATCTGAGTTTTCTCTGTGCTGTGATTGAGACAAAAACATGTAAAAGCGACTGTCCTTCTGCAAAATGCAAACAGGTGTGGAACATCTGCAGTACAAATATTCATTCATATGCAAACAAATGTTTTTACAGCTTAAAAACACATTAGCGGAAAATCTGACCAAACCCTTTGTTAGATTCAGGTTTTATTCAAAATCAGGTTCAGTTTAAAAAAAAAAAACTTTCTATGTAAACTGAGTCTCATAAAAATCATGTTTAATTAAATAGAATGCAAAAGCTGAAGTTTCTGTTACTCTTGTGAAGATTATGGTTCTTGTCAGCTCTGGGTTCCATCCAAGACCTACTTAGCTATAGTTCAGCTGTTGTTTCCTTGTTTTTGACCTTTGGTTTTTAAGGATGTTAGCATGAATTAAATGAAAATACGCTTTTCTAGCAAACACTTTATAGAATAAACAAACTTCAGCTGAGCAGTGCAGTCTATAACTACAAAACTGAGGTCTTGATTATTTTAAATAGTGTAATATGATAGCTAAATTATACCTTATGTAACTCTTCAAAAAGGAGAAAAGAGTGAGGCTGTGTTGCATAAGTCATATGTTTGCAATGCTGACTCTACTTCACAAGAAGATCCAGTTTTATTCCTGCTTAAGTTAATAGGGGGTTTTTGTTTGCTGCCTTGGTGCTATTATTAAACTGTTAAAATAATACTGCAGAGAGCTGGGCTCTAACCCTGGTTTTAGACAGACTCCCTGTTTTCTCCATGAAAAAGATGACCCTTCCTCTGTGAAGGCAGAACCCAACGTTGTCCATCAATTGCAATAAAGCATGTTTTCTAAAATGATGCCATCTCAAGCTGGTTTGTCTCATTGTGTTCCAGCTTTTCCTGTGATTTAGATTGCATTAGTTGCTTGTTTTGCTGGGGGAGCAGAAAGGATGTTACAGACCTAATGCAGGGTTATTGTAAAAGCTGCTGAGAGCTCCTCCTTGTGCTTCTGTTGTGATGCTGTGTCCTCCCGGGGATGAGAAGAGGGCATACAGAACTTCTGGTGGTTTAGAGTGTGTGCTTGTAGGGCAAGTTTGTACAGGTGTACCTGGCCAGCTGAGGGAGTGAGATCTGCCCAGTTCTGGCACCAAGGAAATTGGCTCCAAGCCATCCTCACCCCTTTTTGAGACCCTGGGTATATTTTTAGCTATGGGAGTGTCCAGTGACCTTGTTTCATTCCTCAGTTTATGAGAAATACATTGGGTATTGTCACCAATCAAGGATTTCTGGGGTTTCCATAATTTGAAGGCTGCATTTCTCCAGTTGTTTCTGTATAGCCTAGAGCATCTGCTGGCTCAGGTGTTTTGAAAAAGTGCTGCTAAAATAACTCGGCTCTGATGGGCAAAAGAATAGGTTGATGTTGACAAATGAAATAATTTCAGGATCTGTGAAATTTATGTTCTGTAGCTTGGCTAGAAATAGATGGCTCTGTATAGCTATGAGCTTTGTAAATAGTTGAACTTTGTGCAACTTGCCTGACTTGCAAAGTTGTTGAAGGACATTGGGATGCCACCAGATTTTGTGCTTAGTTCACAAAGTACAGATGAAATATGCAGTGGTAATTTTTTTTCTTGTATGTGACCATACTCACAGCATAGATATTAATGGAGCTGCTAATTAAGATCTTGCTGCTTGACTGTGCTGAGTTTAATGTGAAGTATTTAAAAGATGTGTAGATGTGGCACTTGGAGACATGGTTTAGTAGTGGAATTGGCAGTGTTAGGTTTATGGTTGGACTTGATGACATTAAAGGACTTTCTAACCTAAATAATTCAATGATCCTAGGACTCTAATTGATTAAAAGCTACAATATGCTTTGTGCCTGCATGAAAGAGCAAATCAAATCTAAATTGAGATAGATCATGTTTTACTGCCTTGGGGTAATTGTGTGTAGCATAAAGCTTTTAAATTAGAAGTGACAAACCTAGTAGTCTCCTTTGCCTCTCAGAGCAGGTGTGTGTCACAGTGTATAGATCTGCAAAAGCAGGAGTGACCAAACTTGTCTATTCTATACTGAAGTCCTGACATTCATGAAACGTCCCACAGCTACTCGTGTCCATGGCTAGAAGCCTGTCATGTTGATTCCTGGGACCCTGGCCCTTTGGATCCCAGGAAGGGACTCTTCAGAGGGTATTTATTACCTACTTGCCCTGTTGAAAGTGAGACTATCACCTGCCTTTTGTGATTAGCCTTGCTGTAGTTTGCATGCTCTAAAAAGTCTTAGCAGGTAACCAGAAGGGAGTATGGTGACTCTGTGCCTGGAGAGACAAGCTGCACTGCTAAGACAGATGTATTTTCTGATACTTCCAGTGGCCAACCTTACTCTTGCCTTTTCACCTATGCTTAAAGGTTTTTCCTCTCCTGCAGAGGTGGGGGAGTGTCTTCGGCCAAATGCTCTTCAGTGAGACTTTGCTGTCCTTTAGTTTGGAGATTTGGTTAGAGTTATGTGAACTTGCCATGTCTTAGACATGGCTTAGACTAGGAGAGGAACAGGACTGAAACTCAGAAAACAAAAGTAGTTGGATTGAAAATAAGTGGTAAGATTTTTCTATGAATTGCTGAGCTTTTCAGAGGGGGGAGAAAAAAAAGATCAGAAATTAAAGAGTATTAAAGACAAATTGATGTCTGAACTGTCAGTTCAGGAAACTCCAGAGATAAACTGAATGGAAAGTTTTCCTCTAAGGTCCCCATGAAATTTCTAAAGATAAATCTAAATGGATTTACATCCTTCTCTACAGGAACAGAATAATTATTTGCAGCCAGAAAGGAAACTCCAGGTTCTTGGCAGAAAGAGGTCTGGCACAGAGACTTGAACTGAGTTAAAGTCTTTCAGGGGCAAGTGTAAGGTTTTTATACATACAATAGAACAAATTTGTGCAAATGCAGAGGTGGGAAATGAAAAATGTTGCTTCGTACTTGAAAATACATATACATGGATTTGGTTTGAGTATTTCTGCATACTCAAATTTCTGCCAAATGCATTGTTTACAGTAAGCAAGGTAATTACCTTTAAAGGAATATAATATATTCCCATTTCCGATTGCAGTATGCAGCTTAAAAACCAAGACTTATTTTGAGTATTGTAACAAAATGCCATTTCTATTTCGCACTTCAATCTGAAATGACAGGAAAGGTAGATGATGCTATCATCATCTCCCAGTTTGAGCAATTTGAAAAATAGATGTGGATTTTAGGTGCACAAAAGTGCACAATGATTTCTTGATTGCTGTGGGAAGTAGTTCTGGGTTTTGGTTTGTTGGGTGGGTTTTTTATGTTTTGGTTTTGTCTTTGGGTGTTCGGATGTTTTATGGTTTTTTCCCTTTTTAGTAGATCATAGTGTTCTTTTGATCTGTTTGATATTGCTGGAATAATTTAAAACAGCATTAGGCTGGTTTTACTCCCTCCTCTCTATCTCTCTCTCTCTCTCTAGTCTGTATTTGTGCCTAGGGAAGCAGGAGGAGTAAGGATTTTGATTCTGTCCGTTCTGTCCAAAGATTTCTGTGCTTTGCAGAGATTTTTGGTGAGGCCTTTGCAGGCTTCTGTGGGTGGGTACTAAACCAGCAATTAGTTCTGCAGTATGTGAGAGAGTGAGTCACACACTGTGTGCTCTGAGGCTTGTACAGAGCAAGACCCAGCCAGGCAGCAGCAGTAGACTGAGCTCTGCTTCCTCAAAGCCTTCCCCTCTGATACCCTTGCTAAACTTAAAAGAATTGTCCAAATTGATTTCTCTTCAGATTAACCAGAAATATGGAAAAATGCATATGGCTGTCACCAGTAGGTGATAGGGATAGTTCACATGGCTTAGCAATCTAGGGCTTTTTAGTTGTGTGCCCTTCTAAAGAGGATTTGAACTGAGACCTTTGTGGCCAAGCTCTGGGGACTTGCCTGTACCTGGGCTTATTCTCCAGGATGTCTCTGAGTAGAACAAGGGCTTTGAAATACAGTTTTATATTTGTATCACCCACTGTATTTGAAATGCACTCTTCTTTAATACTAACAGGCTTTAGGCAGAGACAAGTTTTTGACAGTTTGTTGAAAACAATCTTTTTGTGGAAATATTTTCTACTTTGAAAGAATTTTTGAGAAATGTGTTTGGGTCCAGACTGGTCTGTGTGTGAACAGAGAGGGCAGACCTGCAGCACAGGCACTGGGATTCAAGTGGGATGTGGGAGACTGAAATCCACATGTCTCATACTTGATTCAAAAAATGAAAGCAAGTCTTGAAGTCAAATACAGTTCTTGTACTTGAAATCAAATGAAGTCCTTGACATTCAGCCTGCCTCAGAGTATATTTTTCAAATTAAGTCATCCTAATTTCTCATTTCTTTAATTATAGAAGCATCCAGTTACATTTGGGATACAAATTTTATGTGGGAAAGGAAGGCTGAGTGAGGAGAGGGTCAGTCAAGGGTTGGTCATGCACAAAGTAGAGAGGAATTTTTCAGAAGGGCAAAAAGTACAATTTGATCCTTGCTGATGCTGACAGAGCTGTGGAGATCAGTATTCAGCAGATGGGGCTATACTCTTCTGATACTGTGCCTTTAAACTTCATCCTCCTCCAGAGTAGGTAGCTCTGTAAGGTTCATCCAGTGCTGTGGTAAAGGACAGGAGCTGTCCACATCCCCGCTGGTCCCCAGGGTGGCTGATGCGAAGGGACCAGAGGCAGTGCTGTGAGAACAGCAGAAAATAAGTTTAATAACATGGATCCATGTTTGGGGATTTTTTTGTCACTGGAGGCTGCAGGACTGACAGAGGCAGCACCCGCCCCTGCTATCTCTGGAATGTTAAACAATAATAATAATAATAATAAAAAACCAGTCTTTGGTGCTGCTGCTGCTCTGGTAGGATGCAAATTTGCTACTCTCCCTCAGCACTGTTCTCCATTCAGTTGAAAATCATCTTTTTCCTTGGAATTGAAAGAAATGCTTTCCTCAGTCATCCATGGGACCTATTGTCTCAAGGCACAGTCAGGGACAGCCAGCCAGCCTCCTCTGCCATTGCCCAGCTACCACACAACCTTCATCAGCCAAGGGACTCATCCTTTGGCTCAAACATATGAGGTAACTGCCTTACACTACCTTGAGAAGAAACAGGCAATAATTGGAAATAATGATCTAGTAATAAAGTCAAATTTTAAATGAGCGGGACATGATCTTAATAACTCCTGTTTTCTGTTTCAGGACAAGAAAAGTTATTTGCTTCAAGGTGAATACTGTACTCTGCTTTGTCTCCTTGCTCATTTAGGATTTAGGCAATAGATAGTTAAGGCAGTCTGATTTTTTTTTTTTTTTTCCAGCTAGCTAGTCTGTGAATTATAGCAGATTTGGCCTATTTTTGGAGAGTTTTGAGGCAGAGATGCTTACAACAGCTTGCAGAAAGGACAAGACTTGCTTTTGTAAAATTCTCCTTGATGTGCCAGCATCTGTGTAACTCAGTGTTGCTGTTATTTGGTCTGTAGGTTTCAGGAACTTCTTTTTTGCCAGTTGTCTCCCTATTTCTGGAGGTAGGATGGGGCAAGACCTTCCAGTCTGGTGAAAGCACAAAACTTGATTGTTTTCAGATGAAGCTCCAGCTGCAAGCTGCACAGCCAAGAGAGGCTAGCAATGGTCACACCATACATCTTGCTAGCTTTTTTCAATTTATTTTTGTCAAGTACCACCTTCTCTGTCCCACTACACTCTGGAAGAATTCTTTGAGGAAAGACAACAAAGGACAAGATGATAGCTTTATACCATCTGAGATGGCTTTCAAAGAATGATATGGGACTCCAAATAATTCCTTTGGTGCAGGAAAGAGAAATGTTTTATTTGAGGAAAAGTAGAGAACAATTCTTAAGCCTGGAGCTTTCAGTGACAGTTTCTTTCCTATTTTCACCTTGCTGGAATTCAAGATATATATAGAAATTTTGATAGAAAAATTTAATTGGGCAATAAAGACAGAGTACTGGGGGTCTGAGGATGGCTTCACTTTTTATATTTCTTATCATAAAAGGTCGGGATTGTTAATAGATGTTAGAAGAAGGTGTGAGGTGCTGACTTGTCTGTCAGTGCAGTCAGTACTTCATCCATCTGCTTAGGCTTTCTGTCTGCAACAACTGAGTTGGGCAGTGTGGTTGTGTGGATTTCTGCCTGCAACACAGAGGGTTTCACTGGACTGTGCTATTTAAAGTCTAATCATCTTTATTATTTGAATGGGGGCAGAGGGGGGAATGCAGAAATTACAACTCAAGTACTGATTGATTTTTTTTTTTTAAATTGTAACTCATCATTGTGGTGTGGTTTTTGTTTGTTTAGTTGGGGTTTTGGGGGCGAGTGGTGGGTTTTTGGGTTTTTTAAATTTAATTTCTTTAACAGGAAGCTTCATGCTTTTGCTCAGGATCAAACTTTTCTGGTGAGTGCTGCACTTTAGGCCTTGACAGCTGAGTATGGACTTGCTGAGGGAGTGACCAGCTCTGCTTGAGCTGTGAGCTTGAAACACAAGTAAGTAAGAGGATGGTTAGAAATCAGAAGATTGACCTTGTGCTATATGCTAAGGCAACTCTAGGACCAATAAAATGAGCATTCACAAGTCAAGAAAATCTGGAATTGCAAAATGCTTGCTTTATCAACCCAGACACAGTTTGGCAGTAATTGCTGTAGGATGTCTAAATTAAGCAATGAGGCTTCTGTGGTGGCAACTGCTATGAAAGACTTTGCAATGTAGATCAGCTCCTCCAAGACCCAAATGCACTTTTACATTCAGATTGAATTGAGATCTCAATGAGATCCTCACAACCAAGCCACTAAGGCCCTAAAGCAGCAAAATACTTTTAAGCATATCTTTAAGCAGTTGGTTTTTGATGAGGGGAGACATAAGCTCTTAATTATTTGTACTGAACCAGGGAGATGGGAGGCTGCTTGAGCATCTTTTAAAACACTTAAATGCTAGCTGTGCCCTGAAATGCAGAGCCTGGGATGCTGCTGCCTTGCCCTCTCTCAAGCTGCACTTGTCCTCTGTGAATATGCTCACTAACCTTCAAGTAACTGGCCTTGAATCTGATTATTTGTGGGAATTTTGCCTATCCCAAGTGCATATCAGTTTAGAGGAATAGGCATAATGCTGTATTCTGCTTTAACTGGAGCACTTTTGATCACTGTCCATTTATTCAAATACTGCTGAGCATGGGGTCATTAAATAATCTGAAAGACAAGTGGAGGATGAAGCCAGGAGGAGAACTGCCTTTGTCTTTTATATGTTTACATCTATATCATAACCAGCTATTGGTAGATACTTCATCCCTATCAGTACAGCTAGCATTTTGGAGTTCACCACAGGAGGCAGAAAAAGGGAGAAAAGAACTCCCCATCCCCTCCCCAAAGCAGCAGGCAATCGCAGCTGTTCTCAAGGAGAAGGTTTGTGTCAGCAGATCTTATACAGCTATGCTCAAAAAGTTTGTGTCAGCAACCATAAAAGCTGGCCCATCAGCATTTCTGTTTTATTCCATACACAAAATGCATATTACTGAACAATTATGCCAAAGGCAGGGAGTATTTCTTGATAGCACAACTTGGAAGTAGCATCTCCCTTTGGGAGCAATCATGTCACGTGCCACAGAGTCTCTGTGGGTTTAGATGTAAATCCTTGCTGTGAGTCCTTGCTGTAAGATTGTGTTGAGAGCCAAGTCATTTGGTGTTACATCTTAGCCAAGGTAGTCTTGGCCTGATCCAAAGTTCAGGGAAAGTAGTGAGTTGCTTGTAATTCTAAAAAGCGTGTTCAAGCATGCTCCCCAAAAGCATATTCATTGTAAAGGAAGCTAATTTGGCCTCCAGAGTCTTCAGAGAATACATAAAACACACAGTGATTTTGGTATGCAGGTCAATCTAGGTGGTGTAGAGTAGAAAAGAGAACTAGAGTGAACTTTGAATAAAAATTTATTTACGGCTTTAATATATGTTTATTGCTCTAGCTCAACCACCATTTAACTGGTTTTGGTTGTTTCCATTAGGAAAGATGTTTTAATTCCTATTTTGTCAAAAGCCACAGTTCAGAACATTTATTTATTTCACTGTTCAGAACTTTGGTGGAGGAACAGAATTGGGTTTTAATTTCACTTTTTATTGAATGAGCCCTGCTTTTCTCTTCTGTGAATAGGCAACAACTTGCTGCACAGTCCTCATCTCTGCTTATGATAAATGCAAGTTCTATAAGAAACAAACCAAAGAAACCCAAGCAAAACATCATACTTAAAGTAGTTAAGGAAATAGGAGAAGAGAAGCATAAAAATCCACAGACACTCACTGAGGATTTGATATCTATCCATATACAGGAGCTTGACTAATTAATTGCATGAGTGTCCAAGTCTGATTTCTGATAATACATACCACTTTGGACATGGGGACTCTGGTGATCCAAATCAGCGTGGAAATCGCTGTGATGCTGAGATCTGCCTTGCATACTTGTTGGTTGTTACCTCCACTCTGCTGCTGGAGCTAACTGCTGCTAACCCCTCAGCCAGCACAACACATTTTATGAGACACACATTTCTTTTCAGTAGCCTTTGAAAGTATTTATGATAGATCTGGATACCTGTGCAAGGCAATGAAAGCAATGCAAGCATTAGGTATGCTCGGAAGTTTGTAACCAGGCCACTGGTCCCAGGTGATAATATCCAGCCAGGAGGGGATGTGTGTCACTATAAGAACTTTAAAAATAAGAAGCAAAATTATAAACCCCAAAATTAAACAAAACAAACAAAGCCCACCAAAAAAATCCCCACAGTCAACAGGAACAGCAATGTCTGTTGCAAAGTTATCTGACCACGGCTGAAGCTAGACTTAAAAGGAGACCCTGTCTATGTAAGAAAGACCTAGCATAAATTTTAACAAAACAATAATGAAGGATGCAAGATAGAAGAAACATTTTCATGGAGTTGCAGTTTCTCTTTTCTCTTTTATTTTCCTTTTCCTTTCTCTTTTCCTTTCTCTTTTCCTTTCTCTTTTCCTTTCTCTTTTCCTTTCTCTTTTCCTTTCTCTTTTCCTTTCTCTTTTCCTTTCTCTTTTCCTTTCTCTTTTCCTTTCTCTTTTCCTTTCTCTTTTCCTTTCTTTTCTCTTTTCATTTCCTTTCTCTTTTCATTTCCTTCCTCTTTTCTCCTGAAAAGTCTCTCTGAAATCATGTGACCCTCAGAAAAGAGAGAAAAAATCAAGTCATGGAGTATGCAGTATTTTCTGTTTTCTCCATGGACCTTCTAGTAATATGGTATTCAGTCAAAACAAATAAATTAATACAACAGATTTTACTCTATTGTGTTTATAAGAGATTGACCCAATTAATTTGTAGCCATATATGCAGGCACAATCTCAGAAAATGAAAACAAATGCCCTGAGGAGTAACTGTGGGTGTTTCTATATAAGCTAAAGAATAATTCCAGTATTGTGCCATCCTGAGTATCTCCCCACCACTTAGGGACTGAGTTGATAATGATGTCCAGTGATAATTTGTTTTCTGAAAACCCCCTCTACAATGGTACCTTAGTGGCTGTGATGTGCAGGATGCCACCTGCCTTCTGTCATGTAGGTTCAGAGCTGGCACTGACCTAGAACGTTTTAGGTACCACACAGTGTTTCCATTCCATTCCTCGTCTGACTGCACACTTTCCTGCAGCTTATCTAGAAGCTAGGATGTCCTCTCTCCATTGCTTAATGGCACCCCTGAAATGGGTGAGATTAGAGGAGAAAAGCTCTTGAGAATTTTTGATCTTGTTATCGACAATTCAAATAACTGTAGTGACTCATGAAAAGATAAGAGACACCAACTGTTTCTTTAACTGCCTAGGAGGGAGGAAAGGAAGGGGATCAAGCTGATTCACTTGAAAATCAGTGTTTCCTTTCTGTCCAGCCAACCTTATTGTCTTCAAAAGTACTTTTTCCTAATACAGAGCTTAAATTCTTTTTTTTTTTTTTTTTTTGTTTCAGCTTCAGCACTTGACAGTAGTGCAACTAATCCCAGTGAAAATATTTCTCTTCCTTTCAGTCTCTTTTTTCTCTGTGAATATTTATATAGTTATTTAGTTCTTTCCTTTAATTATTTTCCCTTTAGGCCAAATAAATTTAGTTCTTGTTATCTTACTTTCAAATTGTATTTTTAAATAACAAAGCAGTGTTAAATATAGTTGAAATCAGACAACATAATGCATCTGAGATTTCACAATAATTTCAAAATTAGGCTTTAGAAGACAATAGTGTCCATTTTACTAAGACCAATACAATGTTATTAATTAGTCCCTTGTCAGAAATTTTTGAACACTTGAAATAATAACTGTCTTTTAAAAGCAATTTACTGTGCATTACTGGCATATAAAAGCCTATTGTCAGACTTTACATGAATTCTCTATCCTATTTTAATACTAATTACAATGACTTCTTGAGTGTTTCATTTTTTAAACACTGAATTAATTTTTCTTTTGCTTGTTAAAACACTGTGAAATAGATTGGAAATTTTTGTGACATTTGACATTGGATTTCATAATGCCTGATGGAAGGTATTGCATGTTTCCTCACATCCTGCTCTGGCAATATTAATGCTATTCATTCTTTAGCAAGAATGGGGCTGGGAAGAAGTCCAGGCTTATCCATCTATTCCTGAGGGAACTGAAGGATCCAGGGGATTATGGGATTCAAAGATTCTTAACCTCTAAAACATTTGTTTGAATTGCTAGTAACTGAAAAGTTTAACATTCTAAGTATATTTGCAAAGCCTCTTACATACAATTTGTTTACCAAATGGATGCAGGACTTGAAGGAATACTAAGGAAGTTTGCTGACAATACAGAATTGGGAGGAACTGTTGACTTGGAGGCAGAGACGCCCTGCAGGGACACCTTGACGAAAATGGGCAACCACTGTGTGAAGTTGCAACATTTGCTCTTGGGCTGGGCAACCCTGGATGTGCCTTTGTGCTGAGGAACAAGATGCTGGAAACCAGTGAAAGGGACCTGGGAGTCCTGGTCAATGGCAAACTGAACATGAGTCAGCAGTGCCCTGGAGCCAGGAGAGCCAACCCTGTCCTGGGGGCATCAGGCCCAGCATCACCAGCTGGGCAAGGGAGGGCATTGTCCTGCTCTGCTCTGCACTGGGACAGCCTCACCTCGAGTGCTGGGGGCAGCTTTGGGCACCACAATGTAAGAGAGACATTGAACTGTTAGAGAGTGAGCAAAGGAGGGCAACAGGGATGGTGAAGGGCCTTGAGGGGAAGCTGTGTGAGGAGCAGCTGAGGGCACTGGGTCTGTTCAGCCTGGAGGAGACTGAGGGGAGACCTCACTGCAGTTACAGCTTCCTCGTGAGGGGACAAGAAAGGGCAGGCACTGATCTCTGTGGTGACAGTGACAGGACACAAGGGAATGGCCGAAGTTGTGTCAGGGGAAGTTTAGGCTGGATATTGGAAAAAAATTCTTCTCCCGGAGGGTGGTTGGGCCCTGGAACAGCTACCCAGGGAAGTGATCACAGCACCAGCCTGACAGGGTTCAAGAAGTGTTTGAACAATGCTCTCAGGCACAGGGTGTGACTCTTGGGGATGGATCTGTGCAGCGTGATCCTTGTGACTTGATGATCCTTGTGGGACTCTTCCAACTCAGGATATTCTATCACTCTGAAATGGTATCCTGCAGTTTTTCAGTGGACAGTCTCTCCTGAAAAAGTTATATGGAAATTAACAAAACTATAGCAACTGGAATTTGAAAAAAAATATCTCTTAGCTCAATAATACATTGCTGCCCATTTGATTTGTTCACTATAACTTTTACTTACAATATTGCTAAGTCATTACCTGGTAGTGTATATAGATCTTCTGTTCAGCTCAGATTTGTAGATACTCTCTTGAAATTAAAAGTGGAAGTGATGAAGATTAAAGATTTATCAGTGCTTCCTCACTAAGAATTTGACTACTGCTGGTTAAAACTTTTAATTGCACTTTAAGGCACAGATACTGAGATGCCTGTGATGTGACAAAAAAATATTCTGAAGATGGATCTTTGAATGTTTTGACCAATAATCTGAGCTTTGCAAACTCATGCCTTTAGCCCCAAGTACTGGATATTTTAAAGCAGGCTCATAATGAGTGATGGAAGTTTACCTTTTTCAGGTGGCAGTCTAAACACATTTCCAATATACCTAGTTTAAATTTACTAAGCAAGTAAGCAATAAAATAAAGTCTACAGAGGTATATAAAACCAGGGTTACTAGGATTTACTGACAATAGATGCATGATGAGTATTATTAAGAGGCAATTTATGCTGAGTTTCTAATAACTCTCTGCTAAAATAGATATTTCAGGCAGGTCTGTCAGCTTTATTCTCTTTAATTTTGGTCTAAAGATTTTTATCTGATGCGATTGTTTCCTTTGGGAATTATAAAACACATAAATTTCTCAGGATGAGAGAGTTTCTGTGATTCATTTTGCTTGGGCTCTGTTAGTTGAGATAAAACTCCTTATCAGTGTCTGTAGTGTGGTTTTTTACTCTGAATTCTTCTCTTAAATCTTCAGTGCGATTTAAAACTATAGCACAGAAAAAGTTTCCTTTCTATATAAGTGCAGGAGGTCTCTGTATTGGTATGGATATAGGAAGCCTTATTCTTTTCATAGGTGGAAAGAAACAGGGTTTGAATTCCCATGATTTTGTTTGTTTTACAACTAAGCTCAGCCTGTGGTCATGCTGAAAGAAGCTAGAAACTAATTCTTCTGGGAAAACTTTCTGCCCTAAAACTAAATGTATATTGTTTTATCTAAATTTTCAAATGCAAGTGATTGAAGTTTCATGTCTTTAGGTATTAAAACTGTGTTCATCCTACCCATGACAAAGATGTGTCTTGCTTGTCCAGCACAAGCAAATACAGCCCCTAGTCTCTTTTTGCTTCTAGTTCAAAAGGGCATTGGTATCTCATGATTCTTGTGTCTCACTGATAAGCCTGTGTAGATGTAACTACACTAAAGACTGCCTCTAATGTCTAGAAAGACCTTATAGAAGAAAAAATTAGAAGACTAAATCTTACTTTTTCTTGGAAATGGATGGATGGATGAACGTTGATACAGACTCTGGTTTAATTTCTTCTAAATTACTGTGACTTTCCAGTACTAGCCTACAGAAGCAACAAGAATCTCTGGCTGGGTTCAGTTCAGATCCTCACTCACAGTTTTTTACTACAAATCCTGGCTAGCCTCCAGCTGCTGCTCCAGGAGATTCTGTTAAAGCCTGTGTCCTGCCTACCAGCCTTGCATGGGTGTTCTGGTTACAGTGGTGTCTTGTGGATCAAGCTGAATCACTCTCCAGGGCCTATTGACTGTGTCTGCCTTGACTTCACAGGTAGTTCACACCCCCAGCTCTCAGGAAAATGTGATTAGGTGTCCAGTACTAGCCAAGATTCCCTTGTGCTGTCCTCCTGGTTCCTAGTTACTGTTTCAAGAAGACACTGGTCTCACAGAAGTCTCATCTCATCTACAAGCCCTGTCTGGACTCCAGAGTGTCTCAGAAGTATTAGACACTGGTTTATCTAGAAGCTGGTGTCAAAGCAGAGGGCTCTGCTCTGTTACCAAACAACCACAGCTGTCCTGTTGTCCTTTTGAAGAGCCTCATAGAGATGAACTAGTAGCAGCCTGTTCCACCTTCAGGAAATTGCATGTAGTAAGGGATGGGATTAATTTCACCTAACTTTACAGATCAAATACTGAGCTAGGCTGCAGAAGGAGTCTACACAACTAGCTTGGTATATAAAAGGGGTTTTGTGATAAGGAGATGCCTGAGCCAAGTGAGATGATGGTGCCTACTTATTCCACATGGCTCAAGAGCAAACATGGGTGGCTAATTTGAACTGTGGCCATGGAGTGTACACCTACATGCTCTGCTAGTGAAACCATGATTAGACTGCAGGTGTGCACTGAGGCACAGCCAGACACAGGAACAGCCCAGAAACTCAGGTGTCCAGGGTGCTTTATCTGTTGCTGTGTCAGGGACTGCCTGTGGGACAGCAGGAGGGAAGGAGGTGAAGCAGGCCCTGTTCCTGCTGCTTAGGAGGAAACTCCTAGCAGGTAGATAGGTAAGGCTTTAAGACATTTCCATTGAAGATATGAAGGTAGCTGGCCAGGTCTGAGTCCATGCCTGGGGAATCCACTATATGAGTAGGGCTACAGGCCACTAAACTATCCCCACCCTCTCTCAAGCACCCATCATGAGCTTGATGACTATGTGAAGCCATTTTAAGTGAAATTCAATGTGAACTAGTTGCTTAAGTATTTACCCAGTTTCTTAGGGTGGACCATGGCATATGCTAAGTTCCACATTGCTGTTTCTACACTACAGTAGTATTTATGCACATTACCCTAAATAAGGAAACTTTTCTAGAATGATTGCATTAAGGCTACAATGTAGACATAGATCCTTTCCAGGGAATTTCCTGTAGGTCTTGAGCAATCTTTGCAATTATCAGAGCCAAATGAAGACACTTGAAGACACTTCCTCCCTGTAGCAGCAGACAGAAGTTTGCCAGTCCTGTGGTGCTGATCCTAGGCTGACTAACCAAGTGTGCAAGATTGTTGTCTATGAGTACGTTTCTAATTTCATTGCTGTATGATGATCTAAAAGCTGACTCCTTTTTTGTTCTCTTTGTCATCCTGTCATCCTACTACAGATCTGTATATATACCCACACATGCATAGCCACACAGTTATATATGCAAACACACTGTAATGGGGAACGTGGGTGGCTGCTCTCATAGTTCTATTTGGAAAGCTAAAACTAGGCTTTTGATGTTAAAAATGGTGTACAGTGCCCAGAGCAGTGGTTCAGCTTTGCCTCCTCTCCCTGTTTGCTGGGTAACCATAGCTACTGCACTTTCCTTAGCAAGAACAGACTTGTGAGAGATTCCTTCTTGCAGAATTACTGATGTAATTACAAATATCTGCAGAAGGCTTCTGCAATGGAAGTCCAGCTTCATCTACTGCTTCAGCCTGTTTCCTGGCATACCTGCTCAAGCCATGAGCAAAACCTGCCCCTGGTTTGCTCAATTGCATACCTGTCTCCCCTTTAACTGGTTTTGGTTACCAGGAGCAGCTGACACCACCTGTCCCCGCTCTAAAGAAAATAACCAGTAGTTCTGCTTCTGCTGAGTATGTTGATGTTTAGCCATAATTCCTAATAGATTGATTATCTTGAATAGTTTTCACCAGCTATTGGAGACGCAAGTGTTAAAAAAGTACAAGCCCCTTCATAAAAAGCATGCAAGGATTTCAGGTCTCCTGCAGACAAGGCAAGCCAGGGGGGGAGAATAAATCATCACAGGCACTGTGGTACTGATGATTTGTATTCTTGTAGCACCTATTCCTTAGTCCTGAACAGACACCAAATAAAAGGTATTCCCCTGCCTCAAATGATGGATAATCTTGGCACAACAGAAATAAAATAGCAGGTGGGTATTGATGCATCAGGGAATACAGTCAGCCTGGGTCAGAATAATGCCAACCTTAGCTTAGCAACTGTCTGACTTCAGTTACATTTTTGAGGCTTTCTGACTTTGAAACATTTCAATACGGAGATACTATGCAAACACTGCATTGTGCTGTCATAAAAAAGACTATTTTGTAACATTTCTAATATGTAAGAAAAGGTTAGATTTTCCTTTATTCTTTTAGCGATACCTGTTTGCAGTGTGGTTCTTGTGTGAATGTCACCAGACACCTGAGCTCAGGCAACTGAATCACAGCCCCCTTCCCTGCTAACACTGAAGATGTCTGATCAGAGCTTGCAAACATGATGTGCAATCTTCACTTGGGTAACTTCAAGTGTTGGTGTAAGAGTAGCAGCTGAAAAAATGGCTTAGTGTTGGAGGGATGCTCTGCCTAGGTACATGCAGAGCTAACATTGCACTGGGGACAAAGAACTCGATATGGGAGTGGAAGAAAGCTGGTTTTCACTAGCTGGGCTGAGTGGGCAGAGATCCTACACAACATGTTCTCAGTTAAATTCTTTAGGTTACCATTTACCTGAACAGCTTGTCAGTGCAGTATTCTTGTTTGGAATGCCTCGTCAGGTGTGTCACATCAAACTGAACACTGTCTTTGCACTTTGTACCCAGTGACTCAGCTTTGCAGGAAATAGGTACAGCAGGAGCTACTCCTCATGGAGCAGTGCTGTGGGCATTTCTGTGGCCTGTGCTGGTGTCAGCCTGGGTGCAAACCTCCTGCCTCAGCAGCAGGCAAACCCACCTGCATCTGGAGAAGTAGGGGTCAGCTCTAGTGCCAGACTCTGCTCCCTCAGGGCAGGGCTCTGGTACTGATGTGCAGTGCATGTGCTGCAGGGGAATAGCTTTGCACAGGATGGGTGATGGTATGTCACAGACCTCTGCCTGACCAAAGCCCAAGGTAAACCTCGGGGCTAGGAAACCCAAGTGACCCATCCCTGAGTCCTGCATCATCTGCTTGCAGCCCACCAAAGTGAAGGCACATTGCTTTCTCAGCATTACTCATCTCATCCACCCTCCCATGCTCTTTATGGTCAATTTTCACATCACTTGGTTGCATTTTGTCTTAGTTTTGAGCAGTTTTGCAGGTGAACAGTGCTGTTATACTGCCATATGTTATGTGACTGGCAGCAGTGCCTACATGAGCTGAAATCCCAAGTGTATCACTCAAAGTAAGGGAAGGCACTTGCCATGGCTTTGTACAGGGACATGGAACAATAAGTCCTTGATTGAAACCTCTGGATGTTAGTGTAATGCAAGCAATGACTGATTTATTTACAAGGAGAATGGGAGTGATGCTGCTGTTATGAAAATTAGACATAAGGAAGGATGTAACTTTGTTCACAGCCAAACCTGTCTGATCTTTCTAAATTGTTGCATCAATTAATTTTTTAATCTGTTTCCACTCTTGGGTAAAATAAATGCTTTCAGTAAAAAAAAAAATCTTGGTTATTTTAATGTATACTGCCTTTGCAAATGAATAGGAGGGTTAGAGAATGAAGAAGCAGTATTACTTTAGTGTGTGAAGCCGTATTATAAGCAGAGATTACCATGGAGGACCAGAACTGTCTCTTTCACCATGCAGAGAGAATACAAGAGTATTAATGTCTGATTATATTTGAGAAAAGTAGGAATACTTTGGAACAAAAATCACAACGTTTGATTTCAAATTTTAGGTTTTAAAGAACATTGGTTATTAAGAGATGTATTGCATTGTGTCCCTTTAGCCTTGTATAGTGTATGCAAAAATAAATTTTTTGTGGTTTCATGTAGAATGTTACATTTAGCCTTTCTGGTGTTTTTATGCTATGTCACAAAATCAGTGCAGCAAAGTTTCAATTTTATAGTTATGAAGTTGGAGTTGTTCTACAATTTTTTTCTTGACATGCCTGTTTTACAGAGCAAACCACTAATGAAATAGCCTTTTTCCAATATATTTCAGAAAGGTTGTCTTGTTGTTTGGGATTTGGGGTTTTTTTGGGGTTTTTTTTGTTTTGTTTTGTTTTGTTTTTTTTGTTGGGTTTGTCTGTTTTGTTGGGCTTTGGCGGGGTTTTTTTAAGTAAAAGTTATTTTGATCCTTTAGTAGCAGCTTTGCTAGAATTTAACTCAGAGTAGCCTACTTGGGAAAACACCATTTTAACACATACTTGGATTAAACTGTGAAGAATTGAAAGAGTTTACTTATCTTAAAAAAAAAAAAAAAAAAGCCACCAATGTAACTATGGAAACATGCTAAATAAATTTTTAAAAATCAGAATTATTGAACTCATTTCAGTTGGCAAAGACCTCTAAGGTTATTCAATACAACCATTAACCCAGCACTGCCAAGTCCACCACTAAACCATGTCCCTCAATGCCACAACTGCACATCTTTTAAACACCTCCAGGGATGATGACTCAACCACTTCCTTGGCCAGCCTGTTTCAGTGCCTAAACAAAGATGCTAAAAGAACTAGGTATGCTAAATATGAATTTTTTCCTCCCGAGAATAAAAGTGTCTATTTGTTGACAGGAAGGATAATGGGTTTTGTAACTTCCCCAAAAGCACCCAAATAGATTGCATGAGAAAGACCTTAAAGGTGGTGAAGTGATGAAGGCACTCATAGATGTCATGTAAAGCAATTCTTGTAATGATCACTTGGAGCAGTAGCTCCAAATGCTAACTTAACTCTCGGCACTTCCCATGGCACCACGTTTCAGATTTGTGGCTAAGGCTGTGCTGGTGACACTTCAGTGGGTCATTAATTAGCAGTGCTCACCCAGCCTGAAGGTTTTCTTTGTCCACCAGTGAGGAGGTGGGGGATACAGTCAGGACATCTGACACAAATTGGCCAAAGGGATGTTCCACACTATACAGCATCTTGCTTAGTAATGAAAAGTGGGATGGAGGAAGAAGAAAGGGCAGGGGGTAGCTTCCTAGGTGGCCAGTCTTCAGAGACTGGATGGGCATCAGTCTACCTATGGCAGTTTGTGACAGACGAACTTCCTTTGGTTGATGTGGGTTTTTTTTTTGTTTTTCTCTCTTTACTTTTTAAACAATCTTTATCTCCACTCATGAGTTGTCTCAGTTTTGTTCTTCCTGTTTTCTCACTCTGCCCTTCTGCAGTGGCAGAGTGAGCAAGCAGCTATGTGGGTGCTTGGCTGCTGGCCAGGGTCAGCCCACCAGAGTCTTTTCTGGCACCTGATGTGGAGCTTCAGGGGTTTAAGATAACAGATTTGATCAGAGTGTGCTAGACTGAGCTTACAGCTGTTACAGATATTTAGCTGTTACTTGGCAGGCTAGTACTTGCTCTTCCTAGCTCTGATTTGCTGCCTTACCTGCTCCATTACTTTCTCCCTTTCTTGCTGTACATTGAATTCCAGGGCAAGTCAATGGCTCCTTTCTGCTTTTGCTGCTTTCTGTGTTGTCACTTTGTTTTTCCTTGCCTGGGAAACCTATGATAAAAGCACTGTCCTGAGGCCAAGCCTGATATTTGCCCTTGCATCACTGCCTCCCAGTCTCTGGAGAACCCTGTTATGAACTAGCAGCAGTTCTTGCTCTCCTCAGCTGCCTTTTGAGGAGAGTGAAGCACCTTTCCCTTCTACATGGTAGATATTTCCAGCCTTACTGCAATGACCACTCAGTTCCTGGAACATCCCTACTCGAGCAGATGTGAGCTGTGAACCTGATTTTGTTTTGTTGTACGGGCAGCCAGATGGTCGGGGGTGTGACACAGGTCTGCCCTGAGGCAGCCAGTCCCTGGGTGGCCACAGCAGGTACACCTTGAACATCAGTAGCAGTGCAAGAGGTCACGCTGGAGCACCTGAAATGTGCCCATGGATAAGCCCACAACAGAGCAGCTACATCCCTGGAGGGAGCGCAGCCATGGGTAAGGCTGTGTTGGAGAAGTTTTCTTCTAAAGGACAGTGACCATGGGTGAGGCTATGCCACAGTAGGTATAACCCTGAAGAGTCTGTAGCTTATAGATCAGGCTCCATTTGGAGCATGTACAACCTGCAGTGTGTGGATAAGGCAGCTAGGGCAGTAGTGCTGGAAACGGTCTTGGGGCTTTGTTTTGCAGTTCGCCCTTTTGCAGCCATTAAAAGTTAACTGGTAGGTAATAAAATCATGGTTAGTTTACTACAATTTATGCTTGGATGAAGCCCTGAAGCTACTGCTGTAAACAAAAGCCCAATTTGTATTTTGAATTTACTGATCATATCTGATAGATAGAGGTAATCAACAGGTACTTTACATCCTCAGTTAATTCACTATCTTATGCCTTGTGCCAGACTTGTTTCTGCCTTTGTTTAATGGATGTTTCTTTTGTTAAAATACTGAATTTTGGAAAACTAGTCCACTGTCCATTTGGTGGTTATTTGTTTCATTCACTTTTGAGTACACTAAATCAGCTATCTCATCTTTCTAAACTCCTCCAGTGGTTAATCGAGGAATGGACTCTTCCAGGATCCTCTTCACTTTGAGATACATTAGCAAGTAGTGCAAGCCAGTGGCAGGCCTAAAGAACAAAATAATCAGTGCTGAGAATCTGACACCCACACTACTAAAATTAGTGATTTTTTTTCTTCAGAACAATCCTAATCTGGTCCCATGGACTGAATGCCCATTGCATTTGGAGTGTGTTGGGTATACTCCTGATTTCCATCTTCCAGTTTATTTAATCTAAACCAAATAAAGTTTATGTTCCCTGAGACTGTATGAATGAGTAATATGAACCAAAGCCCAGAAGGGGGAAAGAATTGGGAACTTATCTTTAAAAGCCCTGCTCTCTTCTGATCCAGGCTAAAACACTAATATAGATGCAGCCTCAAAGCACTGATGTCAGGTTACAGTTCTGAATTTCTTGCTGTAGCAGTCTCCCTCTTCCTTCATTCACCTTAGAGCAAATCTGTGGAGACTCAGCAGCTACTTCATTGCAGAAAAGCTGGGTGCTGAGAGTTATGCTGTGACTTCCATATGGCACCACTGCAGTGTGGACCTTCCCTCCTGGCAGGACCGAGCTTTTTAAGAGTCTTTTAAAGCAGCCAATTTGTCAGTCATCATCACATGGCCAAGCTGAATAAGCTCAAGTAAATTAAAATGTTTCTAGGTGCTGAAGATGAATAATTTCTTGGGTGATTTTAGATATCTTCAGTGTTTGTGTCTTCATGCAGATAAGTCAGTTGTGCTCCCTTATAAAGTAGACAAAGAAAGAGGTACTTCATCAGACCTAGTTTAAATGGCTACTTAAGGATTAAATGCTTTGGTACCTAAAAGTTTCACTTTTTTGCCCCTGACTGTAAGGGTACTCTGAGCAACCATTTAGATATGCCCAAAGCTGCAAGAGAAACCCACTTCTCCTTTCCATATTTGAGCCAGACCTCAAAGATATACTTGAGGGTTGGTTTGTGCTTGGTTCTTTTTATTGTTGTTTTTGGTGGGTTTTGTTGTGTTGTTTTGGGGTTTTTTTTGTCAGCTTGAATCACTTTTCTGTGATTTTCATACCCCCTGAGCTAATGATGACTACTTTCACGTTTTATTCAGTTCCTGGTGGTTTTTGCCTCACCCAGAATGTCTCACAAACATATCAACTGTCACTAGTTCTCACCCATGGTCAGATCTCCAATCTCATTTAATCTCAGGACTGCATACAGAAATACTGATGCTGGAACAAAGTTTAATTTATTTCTTGGTGGATGGTTGACAGCATTGACAGCCTGCAGCATATTACCATACTGAATTATCAAGCTCCTTAAAGGAATAATGAATGCTACTTACACTGACTTTCTGCCAAAAACATCCCTTTGTAATGTAAATGAAAGAACACAGCAAAACAGTTAGATACATATCCCACTGCTGTGTCTGCTCAAACACATGGTGCTGAAAAGGGCTGTTCCTATTCTATCTTTTTAGGCCTAACATGATGTTTACATTACTTTAGATGCTTTATTTTTTCACTCTGGCACACACTCATACCTGTCAAGTATTTCCCTGCTTAAGGATAGCTATAAGTGGTGTTAGAGGATGACAAATTTCATAGAAATGCAATACAGAAATGAATCATTGTTTTCATCTGAAGCAGAACCGAGAGATGATCACTGTATTCTAGAAACAGCAAGCATCTGCAGGAGAGTGAATTGCTTGTGTCAGAGATTGAACCAAAAAACCCATCCACAGCACCCAATATTGTTACTCATGCAAGGCTGGCAATCTTTATTTTTTACCTTGTTTCCTTTGAAGAATTCATTTAATGAACACAAACATGCATCATATATTTCTTTCTCCTATGTTCCATACAATGTTAACAGTACCTCCTGTTCTTAACCTGTAGCCTCCTGCCACAAGGAAATACCACCACAAACATCACAAGCCAGCAAATGCCATTGGTGGAATGGTGTTAAGAGAAAACAATGGGGTTTTGTCCTTTTCAACATCGACATCATTAAGAAGAATTGCCCCTTTTCTTGCTAGCCATACATTTGTTGTAGTGTTGGGATTTTTTTTTTTTTTCTATGACAATAGTGACACAAGTATATATTGTTTAGTCATTCTTAGCCTCTTGGTAAGGATCCTCCTGTTCCCTGACCAAGCTGCATTTACCCTGCAAGGAAACTGTTCCTTGTCCAGTCCCTAGCCTGGATCAGTCCTTTTCTTTTTTTGCCTGTCCTCAGCTTTGCTTGCTGAGTCTGAATTTGGCTGTGCTCTTTTGTCCATGTCCTGGTTTGTGTTTTGCTTTGCTTTTGACCTCTAATGTAATAACTGTAATGTTTGACAAAGTATCTTAACAGTTTTATCCACTGTTCTGATTTGATCTGTAATTATGGTGATAATATGAGCTTTTTTAGTTTTGCTTTTATTATTTTTTAACAATGCTATTGATCAACATGTAATTTATACTCCTTTGTTCCTCCCCAAATCTTGGAATTGCCAGCTCACCTAGGTGGGTTTTTTCTTTTGAAAAATTTACAACTTCCTGAAGGGAAGTTGTAGACAGGTGGGGGTCAGTCTCTTTCACCGGGCAGCAACTGACAGAACAAAGGGACACAGTCTCAAGCTACGTCAGGGAAGGTATAGGTTGGATATTAGGAAAAAAAAAATTCACCGAAAGAATACTAAAGTACTGGAACTGTCTTCCCAGGGAGGTGGTGGAATCACCATCTCTGGATGTGTTTAAAAAACATGGCACTTGGTGCTATAGTCTAGTTGAGGTGTTAGAGCATAGGATGGACTTGATGATCTTAGAGGTCTCTTCCAACCTCATTATTCTGTGATTCTGTGATTCAGCTGACAGAGGTGGCTCAAACTTGTGATGGCTGTGTTGGTATTGCTTGGCTGCACTCCCAGGGGATGCTCTGACTTTATGTCACCCTAAAGTCAGGCCCTTTAACCCAAGGAGAGCAGAATGGGATTCATTATGTATGGAGAAGGGGCTCTGCACAACTTCTGCTGTGTTTAGGTGAGGAAATAAAGCACAGCAAATGACATACCAGGGTACTGTGATGCTCTGATCTCCTTATAGCCTTTCATACTTCTCTGTTCATCAGAGAGCCAAAAGCTGGCTGTTCATTCAGAGACCAAGGAGGAGGCAGTTTTCTTGTTCATCTCCTTATCGTTTTGATCTCATGCATAAGAAATTCAATAGGATGTGACAGGAAGGTTAAAGCTCTGTCTCTTTCTAAAGAGATTTGTACTCTTGAGTTCTGCATACCTAGCAACAAAAACTCTCAAACAAGAGTCCTCTCAGTCTCTCACTGGAAGTGTATTACATGATATGACCTGATTACAGATACTCTTCATGCCAGGGAAAGGGATGCTCACTACCAGCTCAGTTGGATGCTCTCTCTTTTCCTATGGGAATTGGGTACTCAAAATTCAGTATTTTCAGAAAACCTCAAAAGTGTGGGACTGGATCATGTCATGCAATATTTACAGCTTGAAAGTCTGATGTCTAAGCTGAGTTTGGCTAGACTTTGGCTTCCTTTATAATCAGTAGAAACAAACAATATTGTGATTTAGGTTACATATTTAAAATGTCTGTTTTAGGACAACAGGGATTATCCTCTGGAGGTTCCCGTTTTTCCCTATTGGAGTACACAAGGAGCATTATGTGATTAGCTCAGGCTCAGCGTCTACATAAGGACATAAATTCCCCAAATGAGAAGCCTTCTCAGGCTTCAGAAGAATGTCTCTGTCTCTGTTTAATGACCCAGAGGAGAAAATCACACAGCTCTGGGGGGTTGTGCCTACTCTGAGTACACTAAGTCATGTCCTACATCTGGCACAGGTGCCTCATTTAGCAGTTCTGGAAGTTCAAGACAGGAGACAATGTGTGCTGTCAGGTCAGAAATGTCCACTTACATATCAGTTGTCAGAGGGAGTCTGTAGCACACCTTCCCAACAGAAATATGGATGCTCAGGGACATTAGGGGCAGGATCAAGTTTGTAAACACCTAAATTTATGTGTTTACACAGAGATGTATGCCAAAAGATAACAAGGGGTGTAGTAGTCCAATAGATAAATGCAGCTCTCCAAGTGATTCAGCCAACCAGCCAGTCACAGATACAGCTGGCCTATGCCTATATATGATAAGCATACACATAGTAGGTGCATCATTTCTTTGGAGACAACCTAGAGCAGCCAAAATGTCTTTATGGGGCTGGCAGCTACACCACAGGACCTCCTGAGCCTATGGAGCACCAGGGCCCTTCTGCAGCAGAAGATGGATACACTAAGGGATCTCCAAAGGCACTTGGACACCTGCATTTGGGCTTCTGCATCACACTCTCAGTTTGTCTTTCAGGGAGAAGAATTTCTTTCTGGGTTCCACTACCAAAATTACTAGCTTGCATGGTGCAGTCCAGGAGCCCTTCAGCAAAACTTAATGGCATCACCTAATCCTGTGTGAACTTCTGCCAAGTGAATGTCATTTCTTATCAGTGATGTCAGGCAGCTGACTGCTGATGCACCCTAGACAAGCCCACTACAGAAGAGCTGGTAATGCCAACCTGGATAGCTGGTTCCAGTCCATCACAAGGGAGATGTAGGATTCCAGCTATAAATCAAGGGTTTCTGCACAGCAATTCATTTAGACCATGTTGCATCCTAGAACTGGATCAGTTTCCTCTCAAGAAATTGGCTGCTCAAACTCTATCTGAAAGACAACAAGCAGAATCTTACAGGTTTAAGTATGACACTGAGACTGCCTCTCTGACACCTAGACAGATCATCTTAAAGTAAAACACTCTTCTGTTAATTTGTTCTGAAGTGACCTTTTACAGACTTGTAGTGCAAGACACTCCAATAAACAGGGCTTCAGTTAAGGTCTTCAGGTTTGTAGTCATAACCCAGCAAAAATGAGAGAACTTCCACTGGCTTTACTGAGCTCAATACACTGATCTGTCATGTCTAGCATGATTTATGTGAAGTCTTTTCTTCACTGTAAATTAATTTCAGATTTCAATAGAAACAAATTTAAGCAAATATGCAACCTGACTTCTGAGTTTACAGTTAGTTAATCATTTCCAATGACACTCACTAGAGGGAAATTATGGAGAACTTTATAAATTAGATTCACTTTCTATAGCTACTACATCAAGTTTGGCATTTAGCAGTCTGGGGCATTACTGGACTAAAGAAGATAATTAACATTCACCATAGTCAAAAAATAAGCAAATGAGGTAACAAACACCATTAAAATACCAGTCAGCTACAGCTACTTCATACAAAACATTGTCATACCTGTATGACTTTGAACACTTTCCCAGTGTTGGTGTCCAAATATTTTTAGACCCTTGTCTGGATGTATGCAAATAATACTGTAGCTCTCAGACATTTCTGTCATATCAATGCCTTTCTGCATTTCCTAAATCTACCTTTGTATGTTTAAATATCCACTGTGAATCATTTTACATTAGCTCAACTAAATTTCATTTTACCAATGTTATTTATTCTACCCTCCTCTGTCATTTATCAAAACAGTTTTGTAGTCTACTATATCCTCTATGGATGCATAATCCCTCCCAGCTTTATATCACCTTAATATTAGGTTGGTAAGTCTCTCCACAGTTGTTAATTGAGCTCTCTGGTATCCTATTCCAAGCATCCTCCCAAGATAATGATAAAGTATTACAATTACCACATTTTAAATAATTTTAACAGTTATCACACGCAGCATTAGCTTTGAGAAAGCAATGTGGTTTCCACTTTGAAGTCCTCATAAAACCATGTCCTCATCGAAGAAAAAAACCCACAGCTTTGACTAATCTATGCTGTTTAAGATATATATAAATGTATATAATCAGAAGTGCTTATTTTTTATAAGCATTATGAAAGTCTGTATTTGATGCACAGTGGTTTGCAGTCCCCTAGATCTTCTATTATTTTTCACCTGTGTTATGTGACAGTCAAGCTACTTGATTGAAACAGGTCCTCCTGGCCTTAGCACTTAGTCTTCTCCCATTATACAGGAATACTTCAGTGAGCTCAAGTGCCATAAATTCACTACCTTTGCAAAAATGACTACCAGTTCTGACTGTGAGGTAATGGAATTTATTTTTTTTCTAAATAAGATATGTCTTGTGGGAGTCTGTTCAAGCTCTGAAATACCACCCTATAAAGCTATTTAAGGTGCTAGAGCCTTTTCATGAATGCCAACTGCCTCTGGTTCACAACCAGAAGCAGCAATAAGCTTCAACCCTGAAAGAACGCATTGTTCACAGGAAAAATAAATACACCTGGCAAAGAGCAGATGCACCACCACCACCACCAAAACAAAAAACCCAAAATGCTAGGGAAACAACAACAACAAAAAAAAACCCACTGTGACTGGCAACCTGGTGGGGAGAAAAAATGGCACCAGCTCCTGTCTCAAGGAAAAAACCAAAACAAAACAAAACGAAAGGTTCACACAGCAGCTCCAGCAAAACAGATTGGAACCTGGTGAATCTCTGATGTTGGTCCCCTCTTCACAGCAGGTGAAGGAGGTGGATTTGGTGTCCTTATTCTCACTGGCTCAGCTTTTCCCAGGTCTGCGGCCGAGATGGAGCAGGCCCCAGCCAATTCTTCTCCCGCTAGTTGTTCTCTCAGATCTCAGACCAAAACCAAACTGTACAGTTCACTTTGGAAAAAAAGCCACCCAAGGATTGCTGCAGCAGCTTCTCCAGGGCCAGGGAAACTTTAAAAACCTTCTTGCCTAAGCTAACAAAAACCAAGCTAGCTAAGCAAAAAAAAAAAAAAAAAAAAAAAGGATGCAGTCCGCATGGCATCAGGGATGCCTGGGGAATGAAGCTTTGAATAAGCCTGTGGAAGAGTCCTGAGGCTCCCCCCTCCCCACCTTAAAGCTACAGCAATCAGCAATCATTTCTGGGCATATAGAAGATGATAAGAGAATAGAGTACTCATCGTAAAATCACCCCAAGATACCCATCTTGTAGGTGGCCATCATATTGATTAATCTCCAGTCATCTTGGACCTTCCCAGTTAACCAGGACTGATGGTAAATGATGGGGAGTGGCTTGGTGAGCTCTCCCACCAGCTCATTTGACTCCTAGTTCTTTTCAGTGCTCTGAGATCCAGATCTTTTAAAAATCCACCTAAAATTCTGTTAAGAGATTTGGTCGACAGCTTTGAGACTTGGCTGACAGCCTTGCTCTTCAGGTAAAACTGAGCTTTCTATAATAAGGTGCAGTTATTTGCACAAGAAATTGAGCTTTCTTGCAGGAAGATCTTTAGTTTGTGGGATTAACTGCCATGCAAACTGAGATGTCATCAGAACCTTCCCCTGATTTTTGATGCACATGCAAGGCATGCTTTTGAAGCTCCACAGTCCATAGTATAAACACAATCCCAGTGAGGGAACACTGATAAATGCTGTAGGAGGGGAGAGGAAGCAGAGATCTCGTTTATACTAGGCCAGTAGATGTTGGCCAGTGGAAGTAGCTGGTCAGCAGGTAGTCAAGAAAAATGTGTTCCAGAGGTCAAAATTTCTTAAGTCAGTTCCTTCAAACTATGCCAACAACATGGGACAAGATACTGTGGAAGCATGAAAGAAATCCTTTCCCCCAAATGAGGTCAAAGAAGAGGGAGTTCTTTAAAAATGTGATACATAAGCATGAGTGTTATACAAGACTCTGTTCCCTCAGCCCTAGCACCTAGTCTTACTGCTTGCCCTCTTATAACCTTTCTTCTTCCTGCTTGATGGGGATTTTTTATTCTTTATTAAAATGATGACCACTGGCAAAAAGGAGACTGAACTTTCCTGTATGCTTCAGGAAATATCTTCAGTATATCTTGAGAAATATCTTCCTGTATGCTTCAGGAAATATCTGAATACCTTCAGTTGTGATATTCCTTAATATCACATATCAAAAAAAGTTCCAGTAGACCTTGAAAACCTACAGGGTTGGGGTGGAGGGGATGTCTTGGCTTGGGCCACTAGCTTTGATCTTGGGAGTGGGAGTAGCTGGATCCCAAGGAGGGAAGCAGCTGGCATGATGGTGACTAAGGGGTATTGGAAAGGTTGAGTGGGCTTCACTGATCTTCATGAGGAGCACAGGAAGGGGAGAAATGTCTTGGCCAAGGCAGGTGATGGTGGGAGGCAGCAGGGGTAGACTGAGCTGTATCGCAGGCTCATGGGTCAGCCATGCAGCTCTGACTGTATCTAGGTGAGCTGCTACTGCAAATACACTTGCCTGAAACAAGGTCTGACAAACCAGGGCATTCCCAGTAATTTCTTGTGCTTGGTGTCAGTGGGTGCAGCTAACATGCTTCAAATCAACCTGAAGGAGGGTTATGTACAAGAGTGACATGAGTGCATCTAAGCATGACACTCTGGCAACTTGACTTAAAATGATCCTTCAGTTTATAGAGAGTGGATAGGGAAACAAGAATATATAGATGAAATCACCTCTATACTGATGACCCTGACATCCAGTTAAAATGTTGGTTCCTGCACTTGAAACAGATGCTAAAATATTCAACAAACAGCAGACGAAAAAAGGTACAACTTTGAGTGAGGGAATGTGAAAGGGAATTTATAGTGAGAGGCTGAAGAAGCTCAACCTGTTTGGTTTACCAAGAAGAGGACTGAGATGACTTGATGATAATCCACATCTTTAGGAGTGGTTCCCAGACATCACAGAATCGTCTTTAAGGCAGAAATCCCTGAGTGTGAACACTAAAGCCTACCAACCCTGGTTAGAAATTAGGACATGTTTTTAGACATGAGAGTGAGAGCAGGCACAGGAACAATGTGCTAAGCTGTAAACTCATCAGGTCTTCACTCCTGGCTTCAAACTCCGTCCAAAAGGCATGAACTAGCCAAATACAATATTCACTGTCACTGCCCTGTCAAACTGGTCCTTGAACATCATGTCGGTTTCATCCCCAAACTCGCAGGAGTTCTGGAAGCAGCCAGAACTGTCTGGTTAGCACAGTATTGCCCCCTCCATTCCTGTCTTCTCTAGCACCTGTACACTCTTTGGGGTCCATGGGCCACTCTTTGGGGTCCGCTCCCATGTCTATAGTGGGCAGCCGGAGCTTGCACACTGCAGGTGTCACTCACAGCATCTCCTCCCCAAACCACTGCTCTGGGGCAGCCGCCATCTCCACTCATCTCGATGAACACCCGCACCCACTTGCTCTTCTCATGAGCCTTCAAGGGACAGCGCGGACGCCTCCGGGACGTGAAATGCCCGCGGGGCGCAGCTCCTCAGAGGGGAAACTCCCACTCTCCCCCCGAGCACGGCCTGCCCGCTCAGGGCGGGCCCTGAGCCGCCCCGCCCGACCCCGCGGTGCCGGCGGCCGGGCGCTGCCCGCTGCCAGGACCGGGCGCGCGTTTCTTGTGGAAATCCCGGAGCCTGCAGCTCCGCCCCGCGCGTGTCCGTGGGCAGGGGCCGGGCGGGGGAGCAGCCCCGGCCGCCGCCGCCCCGCCCCGCCATGCCGCAGCCGTAGGCAGCCCGCGGCCGCTCGCAGCCCTCGGCCTCCGCGGCCTCCGGGCCGATGGGCAGCCTGCTGAGCGGGGTCAGCTTCAAGGAGCCCACCACGGTGGAGGACTGCGACTCCACCTGGGAGACCGACTCGGAGCCCGAGGCGGCGGAGCCGCGGCGGCAGGAGGGGGTGTGCGCCGCCGCGGGAGGCGGGGAAGAGCCGCCCGAGCCGCCCGCCGCCGACTGCCGGCCCGGGGAGCCGCCGCCGGCCCCGCCAGCGCAGGAGGACGCGGAGCGGGCAGAGGCGGACGCCGCCAGCCCCGAGCAGGTACCGGCAGCGCCGGACGCGGCCCCGCCGCGCCCTGCCCTGCCCTGCCCGCGGGCCCGGCGGCCGAGCGGGGACGGGCGGACCCGAGCCGAGCTGAGCCGGGCCGGGCTGAGCCGCGGTCCGGCCAGCCCCGCTGCCGCTGCTCTGCGGCACTCGCGGGCCCGGGCTGCTGCCGGCGGCACCTGCCAGCGCCCGGAGCGGCTGGGGATCGCCCAGCTCTGCGTGCCCACTAAGGACGAGCCCACCTTAGGATTTTATCTCTCCCCGCCTTAGGTTTTTATCTCTCCCCTGTCATTACTGGGAGAAAATCGAGGCCTTGGTGTCGTTGACATCCCCGTTGCTGCTGTTTCTAGGGAAGGCTGTGTTTTAAATTAAATGGAGCATTTAGCGTGGCCTCTTCATTAAAGAGGATAAAAATCTGAATATTTGGTCCTATGTGGCAATGGAAATGTGACTCCTCGGTGGGTGTGACGAATTTTCAGAGCGAGTTTCTCTTCTTCAGGAAGCTTTGTAAATGCCGAGCTTAAAGAAATAAAGTGTTCTTTTGACAATAATTTTATTTGAGTTAGAATACCGTGTAGGGTGGAGCAGCTGGGTCTTTTTTTAGGTTGCTAGATATATGGTGTTTTGGTTCAGGGACTAAACAAAATTAAGTTAGCCTAAGTGTCTTTCCCTTTTCTGCTTGTTACATGGTGATACTAGTGCCGGATAACCAAGTGTCAAGGGGTGTGTCTTGTTCAAGCCAAGTGTGTTTTGACTGCAGGTATGGCAAAGCTGGTTTTGTGAAAGGAGGAAGGAACATAGCTGCTTGTTTGTCATTAGTGTACAGTTGATAAGCCACGGGACGGGCAATAAGAACGGCAAATGCCCAGTGCAGTCCCAGAGAACTTCCTCTTTTAAGCTTGACTTTAACCTATTACACGAGTATTTTAAGGAATAGAATGAAATTTTTTTAGTAACTATTTTCCACAGGTTGCATTAGTAGCAATTAAGCCTATGTACACGACTCTTTTTTTTTTTTTTTTTTTTTTTGCAAATAGTATTATTTCCTCCTCAAAATTGGTGGTGTCTTGCATTTTGAAATGACAATCAGACTGTTTAGTTCAAATTCAGCCTAATTGGAAGGACAATTCATAGTCTTGCTTTTGTATTTTAGATTAATTTTTTTAACTTAGGTTTAAAGTGTGTTGTGTAAGTATTGAACAGCGAAATTTTCAATGTTTGACCAAACAGTAGACAAATGCATGCACTTACATTTGTTTACATTGCTGAAATCCATAATGAAAAGTAATTAATTTAATATACAAGTATGCTATTTAGGGGGTTTGTGTATGATGATTGTCTGCTTTCTAACTGTTTCAGAGTGGTGATGGATCTGAGCTGACAGCCAAGCCAAAGAGAAGCTTCTATGCAGCAAGAGATTTATACAAGTACCGACACCAGTATCCAGTAAGGATATTTTATGATTTAAAATTGCCTTGTCAGTAAAAAAACATTCCTAAACCTTTGTGTTGTCCAGTAAGAACAAGAAATGAGAACCAAAAAGCTGATACACAAACCAAAAAGCTGAGGCACAACATAAGGGAGTGAGAGAGAAGTAATGTCTTTTCATCCTGGGCAAGCATGATATGTGTAAGCCTGGGAGCTGTGGTAGGAGCCCAGGAAAGGCTTGTGCCTTGGATATCAAAGATGGTAGATCATAGAGTTTGCCTGACTGATTATTTGTCTCTCAAGTTCCTTGAGACTGAAGGGGGAGGGTGCTGCTATGCTTGCTGCTGCCTCAGTAGGAGAAGGTACCAGCCAGAAAGAATTTTCAGATCCTTAAACTGAATCTTTAAGTGCATGACTAGAGCACTGTGGTTCCTAAAACTCTGAAATTTTTTGTCCTTCAATTATTCAAAGAGCCCAATATCACTTTCTGAATAGTCTTTGTAGGTTTTTGTAGGCTGATAATGTCCTATTTCCTTTCTTTTAGCAGAACTTTAAAGATCTTCGTTATCAAAATGACTTGTGCAATCTCCGGTTTTACAAAAATAAAATCCCATTTAAACCTGATGGTGAGTAATCTGCAACAATAATGGTGATAACAGAAGAATGCTCACTAATGATAGTAGAAAATTGAAACAGTGATAACTGAGGCAAATTAAAGTTGTATAATAATATATTGCAGAACATGAACTTCCCATGTTGAAGTACCACATTGATGACATGAGAGCAGTTTGTGCTTAAAACAGAGTTAGCTTTCACTCTAGGAAGGTGGTGCTTTTCTTAGATATTATCAGCATGAAGTAGTGCAAGGCATTGTTAATACCACTTTGTGATACTTTTATTAAACAGAGGTAAAGTTCTTCCACTATATTGCACCAGCTTGCTGTTTGAATAGGAGTGGCAGTGATCTATGGGTGATATCCCTAGAACCGTGTAAGGGGGAAAAAATGTGCTTTAATCTTGTGTGAGATTATTGTTATACCAATAATAAAGCCATTTCACAGTGTCCCTAGTGGTTCTGCTAGTGGAGCAGGAACTTCATATGCAGCATTCTGCACAAACACAGGAGAAGCTGCAAGATGACAAGCCCTGCTCTAGAGAGTTTGCAGTTGACATATGAGTGACAATAGGATAGCAGACAGATGAGGAAGCAGGAGGAGGCAATAAAGCAGTCTTGGGCAGGGTGATAGACAGGAGTCTCAGCACATGAGAGCTTAGCCATTAGCAAAAAAGACAAAACTGAAGGTGAAAAATTAGATTTTCTGAGTTTTAAAAGAATGATGACAAGGTTGCTTTGAAGGTATTTGCCATAGGTTCCTCTCAGTATGAGAGCAGCTTGGTAGGAAATAGTGAAGTGCACATTGGAGTGCGGAAAGAGTGAGATGTGTAGGCTGCCTCTGAGGCAAGATCCTGTTGGAAGCAGGATCAGTCTCATAGCAACAAATGGGTTCTGATAAGGTAGTGAGGGACAGGTCACAAAGGCTTTGGAAGTATAGGTGTATAGTTTTTGTTTGATGTTACAGAGCAAGGTTTCACGATGGAAGAATGCAAAGAAAAAAAAAAAAAAAAAAAAAAAAAAAAAACAACGGGTCAGTATAAAAAAGTAACAGTCTAGAAAGATTATCTTCCCAGCATTCAGCAGCATTCAGGGTAGGTGTAAGCATGACAAGAAAGCACTTTTCAAGGTCAGGAAAAAAAAAAGTTGAGATGCAAAGTGTGAGAGTTCAGATAGGAAGCTGGATGGAAAGGAAGGTTGTAAAAATGAACACACAGGAAAGTTGAAGATGAGAACTGTTTTTAGACAAGATAGTGGTAATACCCTTAGCAAGCGAGAAGATAACTCAGGTTGTGAAAGAAAGATAAGACTTTTGCTTTAACCAGCTTGCGCTTTATCTAGATACCCATAGGCAGATGAATTCAGTCAGTTTTAGCGTGACTGCAAGAAGAGGTGGGTCTGGGAATTGACAGTAAAGAAGTAGTAGATTTGGGAGATGTTACACAGAGAACAGATAGAGAAAGAAAGGTAAGGGCAGTGAGGTCTGTGTGAAACTGGGGACCACATGGCTCTGAAACTAAAAGACAGAAAAGGTTGTGGGGAAGGACTCCTTTAAAGTCCAAAATGAAGAAGCAGTTCAAGAGGATTAGTTATAAGAAGAGATAGTAATGAAAGCTATAGGAGGGTTTCCCTTCCAAAATTTGTAAAGAATAACATTTCTCTTAGTATGCTAGGAGAAAAGCACAGTTAGTAATGTCAAAGGTAGCTGATAAGCCATGGAGGCTGACGTGTTGTTGGCTGTGAACTCTGGCTATGCAGAAGTTTGTATTGAGAATAGAAAAGAGTAACCACCACCTTGGCCCAAGTCTGTGGGTCTGTGAGAGTGTTTGGGGGGAGTCTTAGCTACCAGGTTAAGGACTGAAATACTGGAGAATGTTGTTGAAAAAAACCCAGATCTAGTGCAATACTAGATCTGAAGTTTAGTCCCATGACCTAGAGATTTAGCTTGTGGTTCTGATCAGAGCTGGCCTGTTTGTCTCTCTGCCCTGGGTCTGAGCAGCAAGTTTTCCAATACTTGAAATATAAGTTGGATACAATGCAGTGATGGTGAAGGTCCTCTTTCCAAGGTCCTTTTCCAGCTTCTCCTACGCTAGAAACCCCATGTACTTACCAGCTGCTTAGACTAGCTGCTTTCTTCACTTCTTAAATAAAAGTATGAAATGTGTCCTCCTTTGCCATTGAGACCCAAATGGAAATTTTCACTGGGCAAAGAGGCATCTTAAATGTATAGTAGGAGACTATATACACAGGGCTTTGGGTTTTTAGGTTGCTCCTATGCTATGTGGCTTTAGGAGATGCTGTGCAGCAGTACTGAAACTGTTGTTGGTTTCAGAATAGAAACAGATGAACACAGTGCTCATTCATGGAAAGATATTGTACATTTTTGGGAACAAGGATCTTCCTTTTATGTACTTTATATATCTGTGTAGTACCTGGAAAAGTGCCCTGGCCCGTGACTGAATTTCATGAGCACAGTCTCAGTGTTGTGCTTGGCCACTATTAATTGAGAAAGATTTCCCAATCATAATGGTATTTGCAGCTGAAGAGATTCCTGGTATGGGAGATTTCCTAAAGAGTTGAGGCTTTGTTCTATGAAGATTAGGTAGGTAGATAGATAGATAGATAGATAGATAGATAGATAGATGGATAACTGCAGAGTTTTGTCTTATAAAATCAATGAGAGGTGATTCACAGTGTAGTGTTCTATGGGAGAAGTTTGTTAATTCCCAGTCAGTGTGATAAAGGGATCCATGACATGAGAACTCTTGGATATATTTTACATAGGTTGCTGTCACATACCTTCACTTGTTGGTAACCCAGTATAAATCAGTTGGTTTTGTTTATATTGACATTCCATAAGTACCTTATTTTTTAATTAAGTTTTAGTAACTAAATTAGTTTTGAATTAACATTCATTTATTTATGGCTGCAATAGACCTTATTTCACGTAGTATATGAAAGACAATTAAAGTATGTGTTCTATCATTACTTTAACATGCATGTTCTTTATATAGCTGAGTGCTGGTTTTGATGGCTACCTAACAGTTTTTCAAATTGTTTTTATTCAGGGGTTTATATTGAAGAAGTCCTAAATAAATGGAAAGGAGACTATGAAAAACTGGAACATAACCACACTTACATACAGTGGTTGGTCAATTATTACCTATTTCTGTTTCAAAGCATTAATTTGATTAATCATTCTTATACTGAGCCATAATGCACTTCTTCTTTTAACAGGCTTTTTCCACTAAGGGAACAAGGTCTGAACTTCTATGCTAAAGAATTAACTACATATGAGATTGAGGTAATACAAATTGAGCTCCATAAAAGCAGTAATTTTAATACATAATTGCTTTTTGTTATGTAGAGTTGTCTTACACGATGCAGAAGTACTTGCTTTAGTGCCACTAAGAATTTCGGACATATTCTTTGTCCATTAGGAATTCAAGAAAACAAAAGAAGCAATTAGAAGATTCCTTTTGGCTTACAAAATGATGTTGGAGTTTTTTGGAATAAAACTAATTGATAAAACGGGAAATGTAGCACGAGCTGCTAACTGGCAAGAAAGATTTCAGCATTTGAATGAGTAAGTAATGACATGCACTTCACTTGGTAGAATTGCTATAGAATCTCTTTATCCTTTTGTTTTCTAGAGAAAGCAAAGATATTTTTTCCAAAGATTGTCAGGAAAAAAAGGGAAAAATAAATAGTTGATGCCTGGTTTGTGCCTCTATCTGTATGTTCCTCCTTCCCCTTTTTTTAAAATTATTCTTCTCACCCATTGCCAGTTGGACTGACATCACTGAATTCCTTGAAAATACAACTTTAGATGGTGCTGAAGAAGATCCCAGCTCCAAAATAATTTGTTGTGGTACTGAATTTGTTTTCACCCAATCCAAAAATGCTGCTTCTCACTGAAGAAAAAAGAAGTGGCTTATCTTTGTATTTAAATTTCTTTTTGAGAAAGATTAAATTCTCCACACCTGTATGAAAGTTAAGTAACAAGATTTCCCTCCCTTCTCAAAATGTGAAATACTTTGTATTTAAATATTTTTAATTGAAATGCTGATCTGGAAAGGTTTAAACATGTTATGTCAAGCCTTGGCCCAATGTTCAGCAAATTATATCAGTTGCTTTACATTGGTATTGTGTGGATTCTAAGTTTGCACTGAATTTTGTCTCATACAGATTAATTGTACCAAAACCTCTTTTCAAATTTTGTTTACTTTCCTAGTATCTCTGACCTTAGAGCTGCAGGATGTTTTCTTGCAGCATTTTGTTCTCCTGTCATGGTAGAAGCTTGTAGGTACAATTGCTGACAGATTCCAGGTGAAGATTGGGAATAATTTGTTAATAATTTTACATAAACATTATATGTGCCAGTATGGGTGTGGGCTCAGACTCAGGCCACAGATAAAACAGGTTTTCAGGAAGCCCAAACGTTACTGCATGCTTCTCCTGTTCTTTCCAGTGAGGAGCTACAGTTTTAAATCAGAATTTGGGACTCTCTTTACCTAATTTTATCCATCTAAAATTGAAACTTAAAAGCTTTTCTGCATAGTAAGGTGTGCTTCACAAGGGAAAGACCTTTTCACAAGCACTTGCAGAAGACAATTAGTTCATTTTCTCTTCGGTATTTCCTACAACAGTGGGGCTTACTCTCCAGAGGTGCCTGCTTTTCCCCAGCACTGCCTGTATCAGTAGTGCAGGTGCTAGTCTAGACTGGAGACCCAGCTTTTAAGTAACTTGAGTGAAGTGCAATGAACCCTGTTCTGTAGCTACACTATAAATACACTACAAACCCTTTCATTTACAAAGTGACTGGGTTTTCTCCCCAGAAGATGAACAGCATACAATCATCAAGGTTGGAAAAAAAACTCTGAGATAATTGAGTTCAATCTTTGACCAAGCACCACCATATCAACTGTACCATAGCACTAAGTGCCACATCTGGTCATCTTGTGAACACTTCCAGGGGTGGTGATGGCTTCCTGGGCAGCCTGTTCCAATGTATGACCACTCTTTCAGGGAAGAAATTTTTCCTAATGCCCACCCTGAACCTCCACTTGGTGCAACATGAGGCTATTTCCCCTTGTCCTGTCACTTGTTGCTTTGGACAAGAAAACAACCCTCCCCTTGCCACAGCCTCCTTTCAGGCAGTTGTAGAGAGCAATAAGGTCTCCCTGAGCCTTTGTTGCTCCAGAATAAACAACCCCATTACCCTTAGCTGCTCCTCCTTAGCTGCTCCTCATAGGACTTATGGGTTCCAGACCCTTCACCAGCTTTGTTGCCCTTCTCATACAGCAGAAGGAATCAAAATCAGTACATTTGATTTTATTTTCTCTCAGCTCTCTCCCCCAGTGCTTTTTACAAACACTAATTTTCACTCACAACATCCTAGCAAAGGAGGTGCTAGTAAGCTTCAGCAGTTTTGAGAAAATACAGGAGGTCTGAAGTACGTACCTGAAGTGATAAAAAGGACTGAGGAATTGCAATTCCAATTCTGTATTTGTAAAATGGGGTTTTTTTCTGATTCAATAGAACTTTTTTTTTACCCATTTCTTTCAAAGGTCTCAACATAACTACTTGAGAATCACTCGAATTCTGAAAAGTCTTGGTGAACTTGGATATGAGAGTTTCAAATCTCCTCTGGTAAAATTTATTCTGCATGAAGCTCTTGTGGAAGATACCATTCCCAACATTAAGCAAAGTGCTCTAGAATATTTTGTGTATACTATCAGAGACCGAAGAGAAAGGAGGAAACTGCTGAGATTTGCCCAGCAACATTATACACCCTCAGAGCATTTTATCTGGGGACCCCCAAGAAAACAGAAGTCAGAGGGAAGCAAAGCAAACAAAAAGCCAGCATCTCCAGTTTCTATTCCCAATAGTCATATTTCTAAGCATAAGAAACTGAAAGAGCCTAAGAATACATTGGCAAGTGGAAGCTCAGCTGGTAAAATAACTGAAGAAAGAAAGGTAGAATTCACAAAAAATGGGGAAAAAGTTGATCAGGATGAACAAGAAGTGAACTGTGATGCTGTTAGGCAGAACAACAGCGAAAAGAACAGTGACACTGATACCAGTCAGCTTTCAAAATCAGAAGAAGTTAATGATAATTCAGACAGAAAGGAGGACGCTTCTTATTCCAAAAAAGATGATGAAAATCTGAACAGTGACTGTGGAAATCACCCAGGCATTATAGAGGAAGATTTATGTAACACTGAGAATTCTTCAAATGACCCATCAGCAGATCTACAAGATAACCTTGATAAGGATACACTTTCAGGGGGCACCACCACAAAAACTAAGGATGAGCTCAAACCATGAGTCTGAGATTTAAAAAATCTTTGTTTCACTTTGAATGAAGCAAATTATTCATTGCTTCTTAATTTTGGTTGAAATTTCTATCTAATGTTAGTTCACAAGACTATGCTTGTTGCAAATGCATCAGATTAGGCTTCTGTTAGGTTAATGATTTTTTTTTTCAACCTCAGTTTATCAGCAGTCAGCCAGGTGTGTCTCTTTAAAACAATTGTGCATATTGAAAGCTAAGAAATTCATTATCTTTTCCAGACAGATTGCACAGAAAAGCTTATCTACTTTTTAAAATTCATCCAGTATTGAAAAAAAAAATAAAGTGTGACAACTAAAAAGCCTTGGAACATCAGAATTTTTAAGTTTCCTTTAAGTTTTGTTTTCCGTTTAGGAAATTACTAGAAATTATTTCAAAACCACAGTTTTTTACCCTAGTGGTTATTTTTTTAGGAGCTATGGGCATGATTAATAGTGTTATTTGCACAGTATCTTTTAGCTTAGATTAGCATCTTTGTTAGAGGCACTTAACAATGGATAGCATATATCATGTTCTGTACAGCTGGGAATCACTGTACATTGAATAAAATTTTTAACTTAAAAGGAAATTTTAGCCACACCTTTTGGATACAAGGGAAGCTTCACATTAGACTTCTTTTAGTCCCTGTTAAATTCTCCCTTCTCTTGACTCATTTGTTACAACTAATCTGGGCGGAGGGATCTCTTTGATCTCTCAAATTCGGTCTCAGTTTGAAAGCTCTCCATTACTCAGCTGTAGTAAGACAACTCCCCCAGCTGGGTTCAGCACCTGGAAAGCCTCTGGACAGGTGAAAAGCAGTGTCTTTACCACAGAGCACTGCCTTATCAGCAAAGCCATCAGAGAAAAGGTCACCAGGCATGGCAAGTTGGGTCTTAGGTGAACTTGGATGTTTCCTGGCCAGTTTTGGGTAGAATCTGCACAATGCAGTCACCTGTTGCTGGTCTCAAAGGCAGTCCTGATGCTTCTTTCCAGATGTCTGTTTCCTCTCTTTGCTCTGTGTCATAAGTCTCTCACAGTTTTATGTTACTATGATAAGCAACATAAACTTAAGGCAGGCCAGTCTGTTGGCCAGGCTGGAGCCCAACAAGTAGGAATTTCACTATTCAGATGTTTCCCAGCTTCTACCAAAGAACTGTCTGCTCTCCTTGAGTAGCTGCTTCTGATTTTCTGCTATTCAAGTCAAATGGTAGTACCCAGCAAATTAGTTGTGCAGAATATGAATGAAAAAGAAATAATGCAGGTACAATTCACACTTCCTACAGTTCTAAAATACTATAAAACTTCTGTGTGTATTTTCTGTTTAAAGGTGTACATATTATCCACTGCCTTTAATGTATTGCTGATTAAATGTTACGAGGCAAAAGGCTGACTACAGTTTGAGTGTCAAAATGCTACAGGACTTTATTCAAGTTTTATAACTCTAAAAGATGAAGTTTTCAGGGGTCTCAGAGCATAGACAAAATGTCTTGTATTTTGTTTTGCTAATGCCCATCATGGCAATGCATCATCCATTTTTTTTTTCCAGGTAGCACTGGTTCTTGGGATCAAATAAAGTGGCAGTTAGGGATCTTGGTACCTATGGAAAAAGATTAGGCTCTTTCCACGCTAAAAAAGCAGAGGAAAAGGAAGATGTATTTCTTCTTCTATGCTGACTTGTGAGGGAAGGAACTTACATACATGGATTTTTCTTTAGGGTAGGTAACCCAGATCATTCAAGTAGGCATTAAGTCTGTCTGAGCAGAAATGCCCCGAAGAGTTCCAGCCACCACCTTTTTAAGGCCAGAAAGATCCTGAGAAGCTTTTCACAATTCCCTGGACATGAACTGGGATCCCCTTGTTCGTGTTTGCCTCTGACCTTCAGAAGGGGGAGGAAGTGCTGTGATAAAACTGGTCTGTATAGTTAAGGACTCTGCCCCTTCATATATTGAAAGGGAGGACACTTCATTTTCTGCCTATAACTTTTTCAGTCTTGAGTGCCTAACTGTGCAAACTTCATAGAGTTGTTCTTACATAGTTATTTTTTGAGTATCATAGGGAAAATTGATACCTTGTGTATAAGGAACATAACTACAGCATAAGAAGCTATACAGAACCTTCAATTTATGAAGTTTAGTATTAATTTTAAACACTTTACAGAAAATGCAGAGTATTGAAGTGAAATAAGGGATGACAGAGGTGTTATTATATTTATAGTGTAATTTGACTGAACGTCAGTGACCTCAGGAAATCTTTTGTCTACTGAATAAAAAAAAAAGAGAAATCTTACCCTGATTTTAAACAAAGTTCTTGGGATGTGCATCCGGAAGATTACTCTGCAGTATTCCATTATCAAGACATATCTCTCATTTAAACATCTTACTGGGCTGTCTGCATTAAGGGGCTAAGGTATCTGAAAATATTATCAGGAATTTTGGTACTTATACCTGTATGAACTCTGCAGTTGTTTTTTTTTTTTAAATCTGCAACTCAATGTATTTCTCTCAGTTTTCATAGAAGAGTAGTGGCATATCAGTTGCCTACAAAGACCTATGGGGACTATGTAAGTGAGGGGTTTTGTGTCAGGTGGGCTCCTGCACTCTCTAATCTTTGTTTTACAACTTTATCAACAGAATTCCTCCCATGGGACACTTCAGCTTTAACTAACAAATTCTGCTCTATGTAAAATGTGACAATTTATCATTCTTTTCATAGGGAATTGTTTCTCCTGATTTTTACTTAAAAGAAGGATTTATTGCAGGGCAATCATACAGCTTAGCATCCCATTGAGATTTGTGAGGATCAAGTGGGTGCACTGTATGCATTTTTGTTACAGAATCATGGCCTTAGCAACCAGAAGCACCCCGTGCTTGAAGTTTCTAAGTATTGATCTTCAGGTTTACAATATATATATAGTATATATGTGTGTTGAAATGATTGTGTTCTCATAGATGCCAGTACATAGTTGGTTAACCATTGCTTCAGTAACTGAGGGTATGCAAAGAAAGTCAAGTCACTTGCTTCCTGTTAAATCTCTTTTTGTTTTACTATATGCTAAAGTCTTCAGGGATTTCTGTGTACTTATTCCAATAGTGTATTTTGACCCAGTGTTAGACTAGAATCTGAGCTGTTTGTATGTTAATTGAACAGAACCTTCCATATGAAGGTTCTTCCCAAGTAAGTACATCTGAGTAGCCTCTGGTACTGTTAAGTGGGAGTATTGTGGACGTGCCTGTGAATTTGATTTTAAGGATCTTGTGGCGAGGGGATATGAATGTGCAACTTGGAACAATGTTACTGAGTACACACAAGGCAATCATACGCATCATGCAAAAATGCAGCACTTTAAGGTTAGTTACAGCTCTGTGCCCTACTATGCCAGACACGAGTGTGCCTCGGTACCTGGTACTGTGTTGGTGTAGAGACTGAAGGCTTGGGTACATGAGGTGTCCAGCACAGACCATTCAGAGTAGAAGAGTAGTTACATGTGTCCACATATCTAGGAGCAGGTCTGAGGTCTTTGTGTTCATGTTGCTCAAATAAAATCTTGAAGGATGCTAAAAAAAAAGTGCAATAATCCTTTGAGAGCCGTTCTCTGGCTTGGGTCAGCTCCTCAGTTTCCTGCTCTAAGATTGCAGCACTCTAATATATTAGGTATTTGTATAATCATTGTTAACATTTCATGTAACCTAGTGTAAGCCTCCCTGAACTATTCCAGGATAATTCTAATAATCTGCAGTTGCATATATCTGTACTATAAACAGAAGGTTTACAGACCTTAAAAGCTTTGTACAATATTGATGGATGATCCCATGAGGTAAGACAAGTGACATTTACTGGATTTAAACAGAAAACAGCTCTTGTTCGTTTTTAAATAAAATTTATGTCTATCTGTTTAATTAGAGGTTATTTTACCCCTTTCTTCTTCTGACTGTTGTGGTGGTACTGATCACAATTTATAGTTATATATGTTTAGGTGAAAATGTAATTTTTTACACTTCACTTTTGCAGGAAACATATCATATTGAATTTCCTTGACAAAAGCTGTATTTATGAATAAGATGCAACTATGTGAAGCAAGTTCTGCTATTAATAAAAGTGTGACAATATCATGCTGATGATGTATGTTGTCCTCAGAATTGCCAGTGGGGATCAGAACCAGAGATGTTTCTAGCCTTGTGTCCTGCCTTCAGTGCTGGCCACCAGAAAGATGCTGCGAAACAAAGAAATTATACAGTGACCCCATTTTTCTCCAGGAATTTTTTGGTTTTGAACTTGTGGTTTCTTTCAGCCTCTTCAACCCCCTGTGGCTGTGAATTCCATGTTTTAATAATGTTTTGTGTGGAGAAGGTGATCTTTTATTTGTCTCAGATTTGTTTATTAAAGAATTGCTACTGCATTTGAACACAGTACTAAAAGTTCTGTAAGATGAAGAGTAATCCACTTCAAATCCATTTTTGAACACCATGGGAGATTCTAATGACAAAATACCTGTTTAGGCAGAAAATGTCCCATGTTTCTTCTGTTTTTAGGCAGAAGATGTCTGCTTAGGCAGAAACTTGTCCTAAGTTGATGACAATGATACCTTACTTATTCCTTCTGAATACATATTTGCCCATAAATCCTTTTGTAGACTAGCGCTAAAAGTGTAGATTAAAAGTCGGATTCCAACTGCAGGACAGGGTTGATTTATTTTTTCTTACTTGTGTAAAAGCAAAATCAATCAAATGGAAAACCTATTCCTAGCCCACATATGAGTGAGCTACCTCTGGATTTGGAGCAACCAGCATCAATGAATCTAACATGATCATGTAGAAGATGGAAATCATTCCACATTTTGGTAATCTGTTTTGATACGTGTTCACAATTCCAATTGTAATTGGAGTAACTGGTCAAAAGGTATGTTTTATGGCTGTCAGAGTCTGAAAATGGGTCAAAAAAGGCCTAAGCATATACAACCCCCCTCAATTCACATTATGGTCAACACCATAGTTTCACTATTTACAGATATTTAGATGCAGTTCTCCAAGGGGAGTGCACATTGTGTCTCTGTAATATCTTTGTGCTCAGTATTGGCTATGAACCATTTATTTTCTTGAAAGCTGTGTTCCCTTTTCAGCCCTTGTTCTTAAGTACACTTAGTTAAGACCTTTGGTGAAAGCAAGAATTTACTTTAAAGAATAGGTTTATTACATGCTGTACGTAATGGACTCCTAAAATGTAGTTCAAAAGCTATAGAGATCAATTCAATAGAGATCTCGTTTCTTCTTAGAAATGTGGCTCTTTAATTCTACAATGCTTACAAGTGCAGTGGTGTATTCATCAACTAAAATTTATTGTGAAATATACTGAATGTACTTACTACTGTGGCTAGCCATGTGAAAATTACTGTTTTGCAGTGAAAAAGGTTATGGCACTTATATTTTTGGGACCTGCTGAAGCATGTTTGCTAATTATTAGTTGCTCTTTTTTTTTTTTTGTTTCTGTGTTTTAAGGTGTTCCACGGTTGTTTGCCCTTTACACAGTTTGATTTTGGCAACAGATGATTAAGTGTAGTTTTGCACTGATAAAATTTGAAAATATCATAGACTTCACTGTTGAAATGTATTCTAAGAAAAAAAGTGCAGTAAAAAGAAAAAGCCCCAAGGCCCAACAATTTTTACTTGCAAAATGGAACAGCTCTATGTCAGTTTTTATGACTGGTCCTGCTCTCTTCATTGTATTCCTTTGCAGTGTTTAATTACAGAATGCCATGCATGTTTGGTAGTACCAATACCATGTGTATGTGGTAGGAGTGGTAACCAGTTTCTGGATTTGTAATGCACTATAAAGAGATATTTTATAATTCTGTATCTGTATGGCAGTGTTATGCCAAAAAAATTGTATAAACATAAAAAGCAATAGTTTATGTTGCTTACTGCTATATTTTAAATAATTTGTAAAATGAAATACTTGGATTTCCTTTCAGGTAAATATATTTTTAATAACAGCAGCCAAAAACTCTGAACTAATAAAGCTTATTCATTTAGCAGCATTGTTTTAGCAACATATACAGATATTGTGTAGCTCTACTAGTGTGCAATTGCTGTTTGGTGCTTGTTTGTAAAGTCTTGTGTAAATATATTAACACTTAAAAGTAGGGAATTAAAGGTTCTGGTCCTCCTTTTTTTGTAGTCAGTGGCAAAATGACCATGGATAGTAGAGGAATGAGGGAAGGCCCAGAGCCAGCTTTTCTACAAGTCCATGGTTAGTTTTTTTCAAATTAAGAAAAATGTATACTATCAAAACACAGTTAACATTAAAGAGTAAAATATCCACTATGATCATGCAGGCATAAACTATCTGGAGCAGTGTCAAAACCAGGCTACTGCTGCTTAAATGTAGCAGGGAAACATTTAACTTGCTGGTTTTATTTATCCTGTGCTGAAGCTGTAGGATTGGATGGCTTCAGTTCTGGTTTTGTAGTAAGCTGTTATTCACATGGTGTGACTGTAGATGTATAAAGCTCTATAAAGAGCCCAGCAGATTTGGAAAGGGTTTCCTAATCTCACATGTTTCTTCTTAAAGAGGAGAAACAGGTTCTCCTCACACTGAAGGAGTACTTCCATGTGGTCCATGTCTCAAATCAAGCTTGGTGTTAAGATGGCTCTGTTAACCTACTTCCATGTTGTCAGGTCACCCAGGGATGGCACTCAACTCGTAGCCAATGTCATTGGTTGTCAGTGTGTTGGTCTCCCCAGAAAACCCAGTTACAGCTCCCTGAGGCAACTGCTGTGGCTCATCTGCCCCTTGGCAAAGACTGGGTGTCACCCTCCTGTGCCCTGGGAGTGTAAACTGCACTAAAAAGGGCCAGGGCCTCTGAGGAAACACTCACTGATGTTGCTGGCTGAAGCACCTGCAACTCCAGACTTTGAGCATGTCTGCTGTAAAAATGCTGCTCTTGCCTGAGCACAGACCCTCCTGAGTGCCAGAGGCACTTGTGAAGTTTTGTTGGTGCTCATTCCAAGAGTAAGAGCCTAAACTGATATCCCAAATTTAGCTGGCCCTTAGTTAAATTAAGCCTGAGCAGCTTCTGGAGGAGGTGCAACAAGGGCTGATGAGCTCAGCACCCTGTGCCTTGCCCACTGCCTCCCCCAGCCCAAGGGCAGGCAGCCAGTGTGGAGCTCAGCCACACAGCCTGTCGGGGCCTTCAGCTGTCCCTCCCACCTGCATCTCGCAGGGCATCCATTCACATCCTTTGCTTTATTCTGGGGGGCGAAATCTAGAGAATTTCCAGCTGCTGGGGTGATGGTGACACACAGAGCTCATTGTGCAGTGGAGGGGAGAGCACGCAAGGAGGGACCGAAGTGGCAGCGCTTGTGTCTGTGCAAGGTGAGCTGGGAAGCACTTTTGTTATGCACAGAGTGGTGGTGGAGACAGCCAGAATAAATGGCAACTACCTCTGTGGTTTAGGGAGCTAAACTACAAAGTTTTGTTTTGAAATTGTTCCACTGAAATACTTTTCTAACAGAGCTGTGCCATGAAACTGGGATGAGAATGTTTTTATTTTGAGGATCTTGAGAAAGGTCTAAAACATCTATAAAGGCCACATTAATTGCAAAAATGTGATTTAGCTAACCAAACCTGGGAATACTCTTCTTAAAATTACATTTTAATTTATTTATTTTGCTTTGTTTGCCAGGGATGGGTAATAAACTGGAAGAAAAAATATTTAGTATCTTCATTCTCTGGGGTTAATCAGGCCAACTATTATCCCTGCAAAGTTAAAGCAGTAAGTATGACTGGAGAGTATCTGCAGTTTAAAAATAATCATCCAAAGAAGCAGTAAAAGTATCTACCAAAGTATTTTGCAACTAAATAAAGACACATAATGGTATTGCTTTTTAGATGTTACATTCACATATCTTCAGAGTTGCATTACATTGTAGGCAAAACTTCAGCATGACTTTATTGCCTCATCTGTACTTATAAGGGAACTGGAGCTTCAGCTCCATGAAACCTGTTCTTTAACATAAGTCACTCTTCAGTGGGGGCAGGTGGATTGGATGTTTAGAAACACTGGTGTGCCCTGCTTTGTCTGCCCCTTGGAGGGCTGTCACTCCTGGCTGGCACAGTCTGGGGCCAGAGTCATGGCCCTGCTCCCACCTCTGCAAAGATGCTGTAATCCAACATGCCTCATTGCCCCAAAAGGAGATGAGCTGAAGATCTGACCTTCTCAGAGGGATCTGGTCAGGATCCAGGGCTGGCGTGGGGATTGTCCTGCCTCACCCCTGGGCTCTGATTCCTGAAGGCTGTTATGTGCCCTGTGAGTTTATTGACCTGTCCAAGAGCAGTAACTTCCAACAATTAATGGCAGCTCAGATCTTTCCGTATGTTTAATCTTGGACTGCACTTTAAGGTGAGGTTAAAAATAAAACTATTTTTCACTTTGAAAAGCCAATTTAAGAAGGTTTAATTAGGCCCAAGTATTTACCTCTGATAAACTCTCAGAATGCTTTTAAAATATTTTTTATATTGTATATGCAATGCATTAGGCATTTTTGCAGGAAATATTCTATAGACATTGTAATTTCTAGTCTTACTGAATGTGGGGGAAATGTTTAAAATTCAACTGGCTCTTTCTATTTTTATTTAATGTATAAATCAGACATAATTCATGCATAGTTCCTTCCAGGTTTAGACATTTATTGAGCACTATGTATGGTTATAAACATTTTGTGACAGCTGTTACAAATCTTAGAATAGAAAAAAAAAAAAAAAACCCTCACATTTTCATTTCTCCTATTTCCTCTGAAAGCTTACACAAGGAAGCCTTGAATTCTCAGCATCCAAACTGGCAGCTGAAATTAGAGCCTCGAATTACTTCTGAGAACTAGGACTTGGGATCCTTAGTCCTACGTGGGACCCTCAGTCCATTGTAGGCAGATCTGTAGTACTTAGCTAACTGAAAATGCAGAAATGTAGTAGAATTGTTCAAAACTATAAGGCACCTAATGCTGATACTTAATAACAGGTGCTCTTAGGAAGTCAGTGAAGGGTTTTTCTGCTTCTAAGGGAGCTCAGAAGCAGTCTAGTTCTTCAGTCAGGTTTTAAAATATTATTATGGACCCCTGTATTTTAACTCTACTTAAAATAAGTTTCTATTTTTCTCCTTTTCTCTTTTATGGTAAGGACACCGTGATAATGGAACTTTTTTTTTTTTTTTTTTACAGTTTAAAATGTCAAAATAACCCCTTTGTTATGCTGGCACACATTAACAACACCCACCTCCCCACCTCTGGTGGCTGCTTCTTACTCCTCCTCAGTCAGCACCATACCACGCCCAAAGCTGGCATTTCTCAGTGATCCTGCCCGGGTCTGTGAGTGCCCAACACCATGGAGGTGACCTGTGGAACTGGCACAGGGGGGCATGGTCCTGCATGGCCTCAGGCACTGCTGTGGAGCTGATCACAGCCAGTTCTTCAATGAGGAAAGCTATATCTACAGTAAACATCTGGTTTTTTCTTCCTCCTCCCCTAATTTGACCCTTTTATATGGTTAAATTTTGAGGCAATTCCCAGCACTTGACCTCCTCCCAAGGCTACACACTGCCTGGTCTTGGAGGGGACACTACATTGCAGTTTCTTGCTGTTCTTTCCTTGCCCAGCTCCTGCTCCCTTTTCCAAAGCAGAAGCAGCTTCTCCCAGCTTTCCACGTTGCCTGTCTAAATGATAGGTGGTAGCCTGTCTGTGCATTGTTATGTGTTTTGGGACTCTCTGCTCAATCACTGTCCATATTTTCAAGGCCTTTGCTGTTATCCCACCTTTAGACCGTGCAGCCACCTGGTGCCAAGCTCTGCTCACCCACGACCCCTGTGCCAGGCGGCGCAGCCTTGCCAACACTGAGGAGCAGCAAGAGAAGGCCACAGTCCCTTGGGAAACAGAGAGCCCAGCCCAGCCCAGCCCAGCCTACCAGAGGGTTCCATTGCTTCTAAGGACAGAGGTGTAGGAGGTTGCAAAAATGAGCCTTCCTCTGGCTTTATATGAAATTTCCCAGAGGGCCACACTCAGGTATCAGAGTTTGTTTATGGTAACAGAGGCCCAGTGCTATAAAGCTGGCAAGAATACGTCCCAAAAGTGCTTTTTTGAAGCTTTTCACCACTTTGGATAAAATGCTGCTGACAACATTTCAATCTTGAAGTCTCCTGCAACAATCAGATAATTAAGAAATGTTGCTGAGTCACACCCTCTTAGCGTAAGTGCCTCCCTGGGGCACGGCTGGGAATGCTGCTGCCTATTTCAGATGTGTCCCCAAACACGGCAGATGGGCATGATTGAGTAACATACCCAGTGGCACATTCTCTGCTGACTCATTTGCTGCACTGCTACTGAGATAATAGGGCTCCTACCAGGTAAATTCAAGGCATAGTTTGGAAAGAACTTTGCAAAGATCTTTTAATATAAACTCAGAAGAATGATAAATTTATATAGTAAAAGTCACACTGTAGTTCAAGGATCTTTGCTGGAGAGCATCTGTCTCCTCTGGGACATGTTTGTTGAAGCTAGATGTAAGATGAAAGCTGTGTCAGAGACTATTCTCCCATTGGCGCCTGAGTAAATCCCAGTGAGCATCATACACTTTTTTCAGAAATAATTTGGGAAATTATACAAATCCCAGTGTTTTGGTATAAACAGACTGAGAGCAAAGGTAAAAATAGGATTTTGCTGACTGAATCCTTTGGTATAAAATTAAAATATAGAATTTTTAAAATATCATATCAAATGTGAAATTTGTGACCAGATAACTCCAGTTTGGTGGTTGCCTAACCCTAAATTGTCTTATCTATTAAGTGAAATGTTTCCAGCATCCCTGAAATCCCACTTGTGGGCAGTCTCTGATGGTAAAATTCCAGCATCAAGAGGCAGCTGGGAATTAATGAAACATTACAAGGTTCTGTACAGAGAGATGAGAGAGCAGACACAGAAAGGAGTGTATTGAAATGGAGAGTTTCTGACCCAAGGATATTTTTTAAGTAATGGCTTGAGAATGAAAAGAGGAGCTTTCATGCCACTGTGAGGTGGGGTGTGGATAGACTAGAGGTGGGCACTCCCCTTCTCCCTTACTCTCTTTCTCATCCAGCACTGACTGGATGTCACTGGCATGGAGATAAGTAGAAATGATGAGTGTTTCAAAAGAGGCTTATGTTACATTCAATATCTGATGCGTTTATGGATCTACAAATATAATTTTGCCTTCCTGTAACTTGAACTAAAGGCTTTATTTAAAAGTCCTGAGCCTACCTTGAACAGGATTTCTGCAAGGGTGGAAACTTGTAAACCCTTATGGAACAACTATCCTTATGATTCTTCATTTTTTTGGTCCTGAATGCACCAACAGCCTCTGCAGTATTCCATGTGGGGTTTGGTTGTCTGTGTTCAATGCAGCCCTGACCCGTTGCAGTGCTGTAACGTGGGATCACACCACTGCAAAAAGAGCTGTGTGAGAAAACCAGGAGACCCCTCAGTGGGCACCTCCACTGGAGCTGGCATTGAGCTCAGGCACAGGTTCCTGGGCTTTGCCTGTGCCCAACCATGCTCCTCACTGAGCCTAACAGGATGGCTTGGCTCATGGCTTGTCTGGACCTGCCTCTTCATTATTGTTAATTTTTTTTTTTTTTTTTTTTTTTTTTTTTTTTTTTTTTTTTTTTTTTTTTTTGTTATTTGGAGACTAGACAAGGGAAAGAGGAAATTAAACAAAGCAATTGAATAGTGTTTGCTGCAAATGTAATGAGATAGCCTGCTTGTAAAACACTCTGATGCCTCAGACACCCGCCTGGAGAGCCCCTGAGAACATTTTCTCCTCCTCAAACACCCTTGTCCCATACCACAGCCCCAGACCATGGCACCAGCCAGAGCAGCAGCTGTGAGCGTCTGCATCACTACTGGTGCTTGCTCCCTTCTGGCTCCACAGCCCAAGAGCCTGCTGACTTACATCATGGCCCATGGCTAGTGGATTTACTTGCACTTCTGGCCTCAGGCTTTCTCTTTCCCTATTATTACTGGGAAAACTTGAGTTTTCCTTGTCCTTGCTGCTTGACTTTGTCCCATTTGTTTGTCCCATTTCCCTTCACTCACTCTTGTCTGCATTCCTTTTCAACAAAAAGTCTCAGAAGACAGCCCAATATGAGGCTGAAACCAGTGGCAGTTGCATATGTTCACATCTATGTTAGTGCCAGTCCTGTTAGCCATAGCTGTGTCACAGCCTTTCTCTCAGCCCTGGTAATCATGTGGATGGTGGCTTCACTCAGCTGCAGACTGCATTGGGCCTGCAGATACCACCCCAGGCTCAAAGAGTCAAAACTCACAGCAGAAAAACAAGGTAGTTGTCACAATGTTTAGGATTTACACAGCACTGTTCACACAGGTCTTGTCAGCATTTTGATTTTTATGTTCATTTGGCACTGTTTTCCTCCTGATTTTGCAAGGATAACTATGGCCAAGATAAGAGAACCTTTGCTTCTCTTTCAGATTTTAGTCTCCTGTGAGAGAGAATTAGTGAAAATCAGCTGAACCCTTGAAGTGGTCTCTTTTCATGGCTGAAAAGTGGGAAGCTGTTGAGAGGTTAAGGTCATTATTTGAAAAATAATCCTCAGTTTCTGAAGTAAAGGATTCTTTGATTTTCTGTCTCAAATTTGCTTTGCCTCTCTCTCCTTTATATATATCTACAGTGAAAGATGAAAATATCTCAGGATGGGGATGGCTTGTAAAGAAATGCAACGAGACCATAGGAAACTGATGAGATGCTTTCTCTGGAAGCCAAGCTGCAGGACAAGAGAGGCAATTCACAAGTGGTAGAACAGCTGGCAACTCCAACCCACACCATCTGGATTTGTGTGATTTTATGATATTTATTGTCACTAACTCTGAGAGGAGTATGAATAGAGCTGGCTGCAAATGGAAATGAGCTGGCTTTTCAATAGAGTGGATTGTGTGTGGAGCCTTGGCAGGGGGAGCATCTGACACCAGCTGGCCAGCCATGCAGTACCTCTTCACTGGTCAGGCTGGCTGTGTGAAGCAACAGCAGAAACACTGTCAGTCAGGCAAGGGAAGTCCTGCTGGAAAACTGGCATTTCAAATCTATCATTTGGAGAGGGGAGATATAAAGTTGCCAGCTCTCCATCTTTATTCTTGTGTGAAGCTTGTGAGAGGCATATCATTTTTCCTGAAAACCTTAACATCGGTAAATGTCAGATTACTCCAGAATCTTACAGTTGAAAAAATTCTTTTTGAGTCTTATGGTTAAGAAAATCTGTGGCCCACCTCAACCTAACACCTGCAGAAAATGGAAGAATCCCTGAGTGCATTTTTTTTTAAGTCCTCTAATTTGAGACAGTTTGTGGTTTTGGGGTTCTTATGTGTGACAGTGAAAACAGTGAGTTGTCAGTGTTGAGCATATTTGTGTAAGTAGTGTGATTGCTGCTTTAGGAAACTCTTCTCTGAGGTGCCTGTTTTGCTCCATGAATGCCAAAGGGAACACTGCTGCTCCTAACACAGCTGTCCCAGTTGGAGCTTCCAACTGGGAGAGGAAGAATTTAGGCTTTTATGTTTCTGTTCTTCATCTGTGAAATGGGATAACATGGTTTTCTCCTTTCTTCAGATCAGCCAAAGGATAAATTATTCTTCTTCTGATACCACAATCTTGGAATTTTATGAAAGTTCAGCTGGTCTTACTTTTACTTTCAAATGTTTTTACTTCTAGAGGGGCATTAGAAAAGCTTAAAACTTCAAGTCCTTCCTTCCTGCCTTCCTGCCTGCCTTCCCTGCCTTCCCTGTTCTCTTTTCTGGGATTCACTAGTATTTGTAGTACATCAATTTACAAAAGCTGTTAGGCTGAAGAATAGTGTAGTGATACATGAATGCCAGAGAAGATGGAGTGCCTAGCAGACAAAAATACATCTTATGTCTTGCTTGGGCTGGCTGCAATGCCTCAAAAGCAAAAGGACAGAGAGTGGCACTGGCTTTGCTGTCCTTAGCTAGCAGAAATGGGTAATAAAAGCAACAGCAGAGAGGAGTGAAAAGATCTGGCACTGGCCATATTATATTAACAAAATAGCCTCTAGAGAAGTCTGCAATGGGGACAGAAATATCTTCAGCATTGAGTAACTAGTAACTAGTACAGTAACTAGTGTGTTAAGAGGACACTGAGGAGAAGACCAAGTTTGTGTATCTAACTCAGGCCCCACGGTGAAGTTAAATCAAGAAGCAAAGAAGGAAACTCAGCTGTTTCTGTCAGCTCTCTCAGCATGGGGTGAGCTGGCTGTGCATCCATTAAAAAGGGAGAGTTCTGCTAGAGGAGCAGCAAGAGGGTCAGAAGGCACAGCCTATGTGAAACATTTACTCTTCTCCAAAAAAGGCCCAGAGCAAAACCAACCTGTGCCTGGGATGGTCCCACTCTGGAGTGCCCTGTTCCACTCTTCAGGATCAGGGTTTGTCTCTGAAAACATCTGTGCAGCTGTGAAGGCAAATGGAGAAGAGGGGATCCTGAGCAAGGTTCAGACAGGTTCAGCCACTCAAAGCAGCTGCCTGCACAATAGAAGTTTTGAAAACCATTGTGAGAGAGAAATGCTCTGTTGAAATGAATGCTTCATGTAGGTACATATTAGGCATGCCTTTCTCAAGGGAATAGAAGAGCCCTGACAGCAGGAGTGCTCGAATAGACAAAGCATTTTCAAATCTCTCTTCCCTTACTGAGTGATATCACTCTTCCACTTCAAGATGAAGGACTGGGAATTTTTCAGTCTGACATTGAGTTCATCCATTTTACTGGGACATTTTACCAGTTTTTATGCCCCTCTGGTGAAATCTCATTGTGGCTGAAAAAATAGCAAATCTCGAGGCACACATTAAAGAAGGGGATCCCAGCTGTTCTTCCTGGGCACAGGACACCTCCTGCTCTGAATGCCTCGTGTGTGTAAGCCAGGATCTGTCCCTCCCAAAGGCTTTTCCTGAATGAGGCTGTGTAATACTAAAGAAGTTCCTTTATGATAAATTTCCCAAGGGCATTTTGAACAACGTTCCATCACAAAACTGTAAGTTTATTCATTTTGTATTGCGTTTTATGGAAGGAGGGAAAAAAACAGTCCTGTTTCACAAATGCTGGCATGTGCAGACAGAGGGAAAGATAAAGTGGACAGCAGCATCTTCTCTTTTTCCTGATCAGACGAGCTCACCTAGAGCCCCAGCTTCCAGCAGCAGCTCAGACATTCCCAGGCACAAAGTGCTGATTTGTGACAGGTTTCAGAGGGTGAAGAGGGCAGGCTGGTGCTAGCCCAGGCAGCTGTTCTGGGCTTCCCAAAGGTCTCTCTCTCCTTCACCTCAGTAGTCTGTGCTTCATGCCACAGGAGACTCAGTGTCTGAGTGAGTGAGTCTTTATGTGTCCTCAGCCATTAAACAAAGCGTCAATGTGGTCTTGAAACAAAATTATTCAGTTGAAAATCATTGTTAGAAATCATTCAGTCAGATCCATAACACTGTAATTCCTGTTCAGATATAGTACAAATTGTAGGTGAAAAACGATTTCACTAATTTATATTTTATATATTTTATATTTTATTTTTCGCCTTTCACCAATATTTTATATTTCACCTTTCACTAGGTGAAATATATTCAGATATATTCAGATATTCAGATATAAATATCCAGATATTCCACAGGCAGATAGCACATCCACCAAAGAATAGAAGAGTTGTATCTTTTCTTTTTAAGTGCTGCTGTTGAGCAGACAAATGGAAACGTGACCATTATATAGAACAAGATGTGCAGTTAAGAGAACAAATCCTTCAGATCCTTGGTAACAAGATTGTGTTTAAACATATTCAGCATATTGTCCAGGCATGTCCAGAAAAAAACAGTCTTATGATCAATATGCCACAAGAATCTCATATCTCATTTTTAAATTTTTCTCTCTAAGGGATTCATTTTTGATCCTTTTGATCAGACAAGAACAATTACTGTGCCTCTAAGCACTTCCCTGCCTCTAGTCTCCAATTAGTCACATCTGATATCATTTTTTCAATGTAAAAATAAGGTTATCTCTTCAATTGTTTATGTCTAAATCAGGCAATGCTATCATAACTACAGACCAACAGCCAGCCCAGGGCTTTCTGCATTCAGGTTTTCAGAATCGTTATCTTTTAAAAACTTTTTTTCAGGGCTGTAGGAAAGCCACTGATTGAATTTTTGTTTGCTTGAGATGCTTTTGTTTGCTTTTTTGTTTGTTTGTTTCCTGGTGTTTTGAGAAGAGGCTAAGCCAAGAACTTGGCTGGCTGTGTTTCATTTCGCTAAACAGGGCTTCTGAGATCAGTGGTGTACCAATCCCAAATAGAGCCTGTACTTAAATGCAGTAAATTCCAGAATTATCTCCTCCATACTTTCCCAGTTTGTTTACCTCTTTTCAAAACTTTGAACCCTGATATGCATCTGTTCTTCATCTGTTCTTTCAATTCTATCACGGAAAGAGGTTACAGTGTTCACAGTTTTTTGGTTTTCCTTTCTAATTTCAGTCAGGCCTCGAAGGCAGGAGTTTTTCACCTACACATGTACAAGATGAAAAGGATATTGGACATGATGGCACATGAGCTTATTGTTGAAACACTTCCCCTCCCCATCAGGGTATCCTTTTCCTTTAGGCAAGTACCAACAAAGATTGCCAACCATTCAAAATGAAATGGTACTGGGAAAAAAAAAAAACTATAACTTTTTATTCAAAAAAGGTCGTGAAAAATGAAAGAAAAGGCTCACAAAATCCCCAACTCTTCTCCTTTCATATGGGGCCTGTCTCTTCCTCTGATCTGGGGCAAAGATGGGCTCTGCTGCAGAGCCAAGCCTGAGCCTCACTGTGAGGACGCAGACCCTCCTACCCAGTGTGCCTTTACTGCCCCAAAGACCTCAGAGGTGCAAATCTCCTGCCCTCACCCTTGTGCATGGCACTGCCAGGGAGCCAGAGCAGGAGATACCTGACAGCAAAGGTAACACAGGCAGCCAACAGCAGCTGCTGCCTTCAGCTTCGAGATCTGTGAAATCCTGGGATCTTAGGAAGACTCCTGGGAGCTCCTTGGAGATAAAGCTAAAAGTTAATTACAGGAGGTTTGCTGAGGACTTTTTGATCTGGGGTGTTGTGGAGAGGCTCCCAAGTCTTGTCAGCTTTGGGATTTTCACCTCGGGGAGGTCAGGGGAGACATGGAGCATATCAAGCCTGACTACACGGATCCAAGGGTGGTAGCCAAGGGCGCAGAGGCCAAAGCATCAGTGAGAGGACCATCAGTGAGTACCATCACCACGTGAGTACCATCACCATGTGAGGACCATCAGTGAGTACCATCACCAAGGTACCATCAGTGAGAGGAGGGTCTTGAGGCAGAGTGGAGGAATCCTATATGTCCACAAAGGGATTGCATAGTTGGTGGCAACAACAAGATTTGTATTCAAGAACTTGGAAGCCTTTCTGATGATTGTGAACTTCTGGGAAGGGATTTTATTCCTCTGACCAAACAGGGAAAAAATGTCCTTGCCGATGTGCTGGCCAACCTGGAGAAGAGAAGTTGTACAGTAGAAGTGATGGAGGAGAGAGGTGATGATGATTTACAATAAAGTGAGGAAGTGACTGGCAAGGAAAGAATGTGGGGTGATACAGATGAGAGATCTTACATCCAACATAAGGCAGAAAGAAGAAATGGGGCCATCCTGATGGTATGCACACAAATAAGGTCAGTCTCCATGACAGCATGGTGGGGCAAGACCTCATTCATTTTCTGGGAAATCAGAACAACTGGGAGTTGCCTTTATATCAGAGAGCAAGTAGGGTGCAGCTGTATCTGCCTTGGGGAGGGCAAGGAGCCAGCTGAAAGCTTATGGGTCAGGGTTAGAAAGTAGATCATCATGGATGACATTGTGATGGGTGTCTGTTACAGACCACCTGAGCAGGAAGAAGTAGAAAAAGCCTTCTTCAGACAACTGGAAGAACCAAAACACATGAATGGTGTGTATATATAGCCAAAACCAGAAAAGTTTTAATACATAATCCTGAGACAGTGGTGAGGCACCATGGGATATGGTCTCCTACCTGGGAGGAAGCCTGGCCCTCAGCAACTGGAGACCTCATTGCAGGTAGAGTTGTGTGGGAGGATGCCACAGAACCAAGGATGCTGTGCCAAGTCTCAGGCACAGCACCAGGCAGTACCTGGTTACTGCCCTGGGGCTCAGGCTGGGGACAGTGATGGTGTCCTTGTGGCAGGACATGCAGTGGGAGCTTTGGCAGGCAAAGGAGTTGCAGAGGAGGTGAGCAGCTGCACACTGTCAGGACAAGTGAGCAAGAGATCAACAGGCTCTTTGCAGAGGCTGAACAGCCCCCAGGTCCCCTCTAAATGGAATTATTCATAGAAGCATGAAGGAAACGGTGAGCACAGGTAATTTAGTGATAGGTCATATGAACAGATTTGTAGACCTACAGTAACTGAACCTTAATAACACTGAATAATGCTGAAAGGATAACCTAGAGGTCTCAAGCCAAGGTTTTGTACTCAGCTTTGAGGATGATGTGGAGCAACAAGAGTACTGAGATGGCTAAAAATATAACTTGCAAAGAAATATTAAACAGACTCACACTGTTAACCGAAAGAAGACAAATCGAATGAAAAAACATTGTAGGAGTCTGCAAATGCTTCAAACTATACTTGGACAGTTCCAAAGAGGAAAGTAATCACTTAGTCTGTACTTGTGCTAGATATTGCAAAAATGCAGCATTCTAAATCTTCACAGACTAGTAAAACACTGGCCTTTTATCTATTGCCATGTGGGCAGCCTATCACATGGAAAGCCCCTAGCAGCAAGGAAGGAGTTTTTGTTATGTGTTTTCACCCACTGAACAAAATGCTATAACCCACTACACTTACCTGAGTTCCAGATGTGGATAATTGCCTTTTGCTTGTGGAAACAAATTGTCTCCTTGGTTTGCCCATTTCCAGGAGAAATCTGGGAAGCTTAGTTTTACCTTCAGGTTCCACATTGCTTTGCAGCAGTATTCTTTAGCTGAGGCAGATGGTGGCAGCTCAAAGCATTATCAGGCTACATGTCTTCATTAACAGAACCCTAAGCACAAGAAGGAAATGAATATTCATGGAACCACTGCCTCCATAAACGTAAACAAACATGTAGGGGAAGTGAGGCAAGGGATTAGGAGAGTTAGTTACAAAGAGATGGAGTTTTTAGGGTATGTTTTTATCCCCTATGGAAAATATCTAGCTGAGTGAAGATCCTGTATTTTCTCCACACCCCTATCTGATGGGTTGATCTTGGCCAGCTGCTAGATACTAAACCAGCTGCTCTCTCACTCCCCAGTCCTCAGCAAGATAGCAGGGAAAATAATTATCACGGATTGAGATAAGGACAGGGAAATTGCTCACTGTTTACCATTATGGGCAAAATATACTGACCATGGGGAAGATTATTTTAAGTTATTGCCAAACACAATAGAGTTGGATGATGAGAAGCAGAGACAAAACCTAAACCATCCAAAATCCCCACCTTCTTCTCAGCTTCAACTTCACCCCTCCATTCCCAAGTTGTCCAAAGCTGCCATTAAAGAAGGTTCACATTCCTATGCAGGAACTTGAAGAAGCTGTTGTGGTTAGATGCAGCTGACCATAATATGTACAATATATTGAACAGAAAACATAATAATGGAATGTATACGTTCCTGTTTTCTTTCTTTTCACTAGTAAAGAAGTGTGTTCCTGTAAGGGTTAGGAAATAAGATTATTTTTGTAACTTACATTTGTCTTTCTCATTTGTCTTCTGAAATTTCCCTTTAACATACTGGACAGTACCATTCATCATTGTATGAAAGCAGCCAGTGACCAACAAAGACCCAGCTAAGTAAAAAATTGGACAGGCACCTCTCCAATCCCCCCCAAATTGCTCATAGGTGTCCCTTACATATACTCTCAACTCTTTGGTGCTTGAAAGGTGAGGAGCCAGAGAATACAGCTCATTTTTTTGACAGAAGGTCAGTGCTTCCTCAATAAGCCCAACACATGGAGGAGACCTCAGACCTACTCTGCAAATGCCTGTCACTTGAGCAGTAGATGTGTGGCAGCCTGGCTACACCCTGGCCATTGCAGACTCTGTGGGCATGTTCATAAACTTCTGTTCAGGAGCTCTGGGACAGAAATGCATCAGGTCTGTGATATAGGTCTACTCAATAAAAGTCATATTTTAAAAAGCATCTAACTAACAGCATAAGGTGCATAGTCAAGAATCATACATTCTAGAGTTTGCTTCATCAGAATAGGATTTAGTGTATGTTTTCCCATAGTGCTTACATTGTTTGTGTTTTAAAATTTACAGTGTTTATGGCTGTGGGCTCCCTGAGGTTTGCTACTAGTTCGATAGAGAAATATTATCTAATATCTTATCAAAATACGTACAAGGTCATTTCAATCTATCATTTTTTTAAGCAGGAGCCCTACAGAAAACAGCTGAACAATAATCATACTAATGGTCCTGAATGTGCTTGTATCAATATGTTATTTCACTGCACAAAGAAATCAATGTTATTAAAAAAAAAAAACATAGCAATTATAGGGACAGCCAATTTGAGAGTGCTATTTACTGAATAGCTAGTGACCGATTTTCCAGTCCTCCTATTTAAATTAATGAATATTTAAAGATGAGACTAATTCAATTTCCTTAGAACCTGCCCAGTTTCATTAACACAGCAGGGAAAACACAAAATATGTACTTGAATGCTTTATTCTTCAGGAGAAGCAATTCTACCTCAGATGTGTGGAAGATTAAAAGAAACCAGAGATTAAAATTGTATTAACACATTTTGTAGCACTCCTGTTATTTTTCAGTCTTAAACTCTGGCAAATGAAAGATGGTTGAAGTCCTATTTTTGAGACTTTTCATACAATAATATACAAGCTTTATGAGAAGGCTGAAAAAACAGCTTTTTTATTTTTTTTTTTTTTTTAATCACTAAGCAGCAACAACCATTTGGAGGGGAGTGTGACTCCAACATGGCAAAGCCTTGTGCTGGCTAGGATGTCTCCCAAGTACAGTGATACTGTATTAAAGCCATTTGGAATGCCAGCATGCTTCGCTGTGCGTGGAGACTGTAAATGATACCAAAGCAGTACCTTATCTGGGTAGAACAAAGGCTGTCCAAAAAATGTTCCTTTCTTTTTCTTTTTTTTTTTTTTTCAGGATGAATTTCATTTACCTTTTCAATGGATTTTAAATCTTTTGTAAAATACTCCAAGGGCGCATAACACAGTGTGAGACTTGTAATCAGCCTGAAAAGAGTGACAGAAAGCTGGCTCATTTGGTGTCTCCCAATGCTTTCCTTTATTCTAACCTGTCTGTTTACAGCTGAAATCAAAGGAAATTTGAGTTTTTAACTCTTACAGCAGGTAGCAGAAAAAAGCATAAAGGAACCTGAGCAAAATATTTGAAGTAAAATCTACATTCAGAAGAAAATCAAGGGCATGACTCACCTGCAAAAACCAATTATTGTACATGCATAACCTTCTTTTGTTGTTGACTCACCTGACAAGTGAATGCCTAGATTTAACATGAAAAAAATACCATGCTTAGCTTTTCATAATGAAAATAACTAACTGAGTAAAGACAATTTGGGGGCAGGAAGGGAATTTATTAGCTGTTGAATAGTATGAATAACAAGGTCTTGGTGTGGAGCTCTAGCAAGAAGAGCTGAAGTGTCTATGGCTGATACTTACCAGTCTGTTTGTAAAAGCATAATACAGGTCAGAGGTGTGCCTCAGCCAGCTTTGGGTCCCTAAGGAAGTGTTTGCAAGGAAACATTTGTGGTTTGCCTCTTTACATCCTGCCTAAATAAATAGATGCATATATTTTAGATTTTATCTTCAACCTCTTGGGATGAACACTGTCTTTCTGTTCTGTGTTGGCACAATAGCTGCTCTGCTGCATGCCTGGGCTTTCCAGGAGAAACAAATTGTGTAGAGGAACAGAGTGAAGTCTGGCAATAGCTACCAAGATGAGAAATATATCACTGTATCAGGTCCCTTTGTGTGAGACTGTGACAGCTGCATTTTGCCTTTCTCAATTCCATCTGGAACTTCATGCACATGCTTCCCTAGGGATATTTTCTTTGCCACTGTGTTGTGGTTTAACTCCAGCTGGCAACAAAGCTCCACATCCACTCACTCACTTTTCCCCAGTGGGATGGGGAAGAGAATTGGAAGGCTAAAAGTGAGAAAACTTGTGGGTTGAGATAGAGACGGTTCAACAGGTAAAGCAAAAGCCTCACATGCAAGCAAAGCAAACCAAATAATTCATCCATCAGTTCCCGTAGGAAGGCAAATGTTCAGCCATCCCCAGGAGAGCAGGGTCCCATCATGTGTAATGGTGACTTAGAAAAGCAAATGCCATCACTCCAAAGGTCCCTTCCCTTCCTTCCTTCTGCTTCCCCCAGCTTTACATGCTGGGCATGATGCCATATGGTATGGGATGTTTCTGTGGTAGCTGGCATCACCTGGCCTGGCTGTGTCCCCTCCTGAGTCCTTGTGTACCCCCAGCCTCCTCACTGGTGGGGTGGAGTGAGGAGCTTGACTCTGTCCAAGCACTGCTCAGCAATGACTAAAACATCCCTGTTATTACCAGTATTTCCAGCACAAATCCAAAACACAGCCCCCCATTCCAGCTACTCTGAAGAAAATTAACTCTACCTTAACTAAAACCAGGACACACTGCTATTTCTTTGTTTTCTCTTTAAAATAAAAACATAATTTAATTTTTAAGAAATACATGCTGAAGCCACTAAAACCAGTCTTTTTCATACAATGTTATCAATATTAAATGCAACTACTTTGCTCCACAGCTAGAGCACAGAACAGGAGGGATAGGCTATTGTCTGATAACGTAATTGAACATCCCCATTGGTACACACCTACATAACCTGAAGGTCTCTGTATCTAATATAAAAGTTCAAAATAAAAGTGAATGCTCACACTGTATGTGAATCAACTAAGACAGTACTTTCAAACAACTAAGAACTTCAAAATCAATAACATTAATAAATGGCTTCATGAAAAACATGTCCTCTGTAAGTCTGAGCAGACTCTAATGGAAGTAAAATTAGAACCCAAATTTTCTAAAAGAGCAGGTGTCAAGCCATGCTACAGGTTATGTACTTGTTCTTTCATCCAGCTTTGCTCATCAGGGAGAAATTTTGCTTTTCAGGTCCTCTGTAGGCTACACCTACAGAGCCAGACACAGCTGGCCACAAGGGAACTGAGCACCCTCTGGAGGGCCAACTCTCTTGTTTAGTTAGGAAGCGTGCTTCATGGAACAGCTTCAGCTCATTCCAGCTGCACATCCCCAGACAAGGCTCCCAGTGGGCACTCTGGGTGTACCTGGTTTGCATGGTAAGGTTTTGGTAGTGGTACTGCTGCAGGGGTGGCTGCTGTGAGAAGATGCTAGAAACTTTCCCCCCTGTCCAACAGAGCCAAGAACAGCCAGCTCTGAGATGGACCCACTGCTGGCCAAGGCCAAGCCCATCAAGAGGTAGCACCTCTTGAATAAGGTACTTGATAAGGGTCAAAAAAACTTCTGCAGAAATGCAGCCAGAGATAGGAGTGAGCATACATGAGGGCAAAAACCCCACAGACCCCGAGGTCAGTGAAAGAGGAGGAGGAGGTGCTACTGATGCCAGAGCTGAGATTGCCCTGCAGCCCATGGAGGGGACCCACGCTGGAGCAGGTGGATGCACAAAAGAGGTTGTGATCCATGGGAAGCCCTTCCTAGGAGCAGGCTCCTGGCAGGATCTGTGGCCCCACAGAGAGAGGAGCACGTGCGGGAGCAGGTTTGGTGTCAGGAGTTGTGACCCCATGGGGGACCCTCACTGAAACAATTCATGAAGGACTGCAGCCTGTAGGAAGCAGCCACACTGGAAAAGTTCATGGAGGATTGTCTCCCAAGGGAGAGACCCCATGCTGGAGCAGGGGAAGAAATGTGAGGAGTCTTCCCCTTGAGGAGTGATAAACTGACCAGAGCCCCCATTCCCTGTCCCCTTGCACCAGTGGGAAAGAGGAGGTAGAGAAATCAGGAACAAAGTTGAGCCTGGGGAGAAGAGGGGGAAGGCAGGGAATGGAAAGTGTTTTTTTGAGATTTGGTTTTATTTCTCATTACCCTACTCTGATTTGACTTACAATAAATTAAATTAATTTCCCCAAGTCTGTGTTACCTGTGATAGGAACTGGTGAGTGATCGCTCCCTGCCCATCTTTTGTTATATTTTCTGTCTCCTGTCCACCTCAGGAGAGAAGTGATAGAGCACCTGGTACCCATCCAGGGTCAACCCAAGACACTGGGTAAAATCACCCTGCTTTGGGACAAAAGAGCATTCTTTAAAGAGCCCTTTGCCCATATTATTTGTTAGTTCTGACATGGTCATGAAGACCAACATCCAAGAAAAGCAACTACTGCCACGCACAGACAGGGATGCAGAATCACAAGGTAGATCAAATGGTAGCCAGTAGGGTTGTTTCCACTTATGGCACTCAAAGATTTGGCAGTTAGTGGTAATTTTACTTACATACCACAACAAAAGCTGTGATTAATTAATTTGTCCATTAAGCTTTGGGCAGGACATATAGAGTCACTTAGAATCTGTAAGAAATTCTATAATTTCTACAGAAAAAGATTGCTCTTTTTCAGCCAAATTCACTTTAAACCAAAACCCACCAGCTTATTCCAAACCAGATTGATCTGCTGTGCAATTGAAAATGTAGAATTTGCAGGGGAACGGGTGCGGACTGTGCACATCCTTTCAGCCATCTCTGGCATGGGAGTGGCCACAGTGAGCAGAGGCTTGTGGCACTAGGGCCTGAAATAGTGTTGCATATTTCCAGAGTCACTTTGTGCTTATCACATTAGACATTTTCATGAAGTGCAATGTCAGTTCTGCTCCTGAGTACAAAAGTACAACTGAACCCAATATTAAACTGTGGATTAAACCTTTTAGCTCAGACATCTAGGCATTCATGTTCTCTATTTGGCAGTTTATGTAAACAACAGCATTTCTGGCCCCATTAAAAAAGACACAGGAATTGAATTTTTTTCACTTACATTCAGTTTCAGTTCTATTCTCCAGAAATAGTTTTCTAATCAACAGCAAAACACTCCCCCAGTGGCAAATTTGATTTTGAAAGACAAGCTGTTTTCTTAAAGGTGATTTGGTAACATGTGAAAAAGGACTGCCATCAAGAAGTTACATTACAAAACTGATCTCTGTCTAGTAAATAAAAATAAGATACATAGCAATCTTTCTCTTACTCTAGCAGAGATGGTTCAACTAAATAATTTTCATCCTATCAGTGAGGAGGAGACTGCTTTTAAAAATCATGTAAAGTGCTTCAGTAGTGTTCTTTTGAGCTTTGACAATGTCACCATTGAGCGTGGTGATGTTCAACACAGATATCTGAGAATGCTGACTTAAGAAGCAGCATGTCTGCACACTTTTGTTACATTTTTTTCCATATCAAAATGAGCTTCACTTTGGTGTGGTAATGTAGGAGCTTTTCCAGGCTTATCTGTGAGGAGCTGCAACCAGATTAATATTAGTCCTCTGTATTATTTAAAAGGATCCACAGTTCTGCAAGCCACTTTATTTGTACAGAGCATATTTTTAACAGCAGCAGCTTCTGGTATTTTCTGCTTAAACTGCTGGGATTATGTGAAAGAAGCTGGAATTATCTCAGCAGATGTTTTGTCTGGACAAGACCATAACAAGTGTGATCTTCCTGTATGAAACTTTGGATTAAAAAAAGCCATCCTACCATGGTCATCATTCCAACTGATCTGAGACTACTGCATCCTCTTCTCATTTAAATCCTCTCTTACAGATTTGGAAAAATGATCCCTTTCAAAGACCTGAATGTGTGAAACACAAGCTTCAAACTCACTGGTGAGGTTGTTTCTTTCTTTCTTTCTAAACTTCTCAGAACTGAAGCTGTATGGGATATTACACCATGAATGATGAATTGATGAACTGTTTTATTTTGTAATCTTTCCAAAGCAGGGACATCAGTGTGAATGTTACTGGTAGCACCCTGCATCCTTGTATATATTGCATTTCAGCATGAAGAGCTGGCAAACGTGTATGACAATAAGAAGGACACAGTGGTAAGGGAGTCTTGATGGAGCTGTCTGAGAAACTGATCTTCTTTACACAGCATGAATTTTTGTAACAACTGAATTCAAAAACAGACACCCACTTCCAGAAGCTGGGAGTACACAGGCTTATTTACAGAATCTCTGAATGTGTGCTGTAAACTTGACTCTAAAAATGGATTTTGTGCTTGTAGCAAAGGACAAATTGAATATAAATTCCAAGTGGAAAAATCTACTTCTGTTGACGGGTGCATTAGTAGTAGAAGGAGTGGGTGGGGATATCTTCTCTGCTTGATATGAGAATTTGTACAGTTCTGTGTTGCTACACATCTCAACTAGCACTCATGATTTAACAGAAAGAAATATAGTGGAAACTAGCTGTTCAGATAACCTGTGCATCTAATTAGACACCTTCAGAAGGCATCCAGCCTTCCTAGATGCCTGAGAGTCGTGGGAATAATTGTCTCCTGGCACTGGCTTTTTAACTTCGTTGACTGGATAGAGACCCAGAACTATTACGTTAGACAAGACACCTGTGTTTTAGATGACTAAATTTAGATTATTTAAATTCTATTTGCAATGTCCATGTTTCCTAAAGGATGTTCACATGCTGGAGATCGTACAAAAATTATTTTGCAACTTTTGGAAAAACCTTTCGTGTTATTCACACAGAGCTTGATGAATTTAGCTTATCCAAAAGACACTCAAAATAAGAGGACTATAGTGTAATTATATAAGGGAATAGATTAGGTATTGAAAGATCTTCTACTGAGGAGAAAGAGAGGGCAGAAGGAACAGCTAGTTGGAACCTAGAGTGAGTCACCCTCACTCTCTACTCAGTTTTGTAAGCAGTCTGAATGAATAATTTGGGAACAACTTTCAGGGAAAGGGTGTCTTCTCCATTGCTTGGCACATTCAGGTTGGAGCTAAATGACTTGCTGAAGTACATGCTTGCTGGGTTTGGCTGGGATAGAGTTATTTTCTTCAGCTGGCATGGGGCTGTGATTTGGATTTGTGCTGGAAACAGTGTTAATAACAGGGATGTTTTAGTCATTGCTGAGCAGTGCTTGGACAGAGTCAAGGCCTTTTCTGCTCCTCACGCCACCCCACCAGCAAGGAGGGGGTGCACAGGGAGTTGGGAGGGGACACAGCCAGAAGAGTTGCCCACAGCTGACCAGAAGGGCATCCCACACCATCTGATGTCATGCTCAGCATATAAATCTGGGAGAAGAAGAAGGAAGGGCTGGACCTTTGGAGGGATGGTGTTGTCTGCCCATGTCACATTACATGTGATGGTGCCCTGCTTTCCTGGAGATGTCTGAACACCTGCCTGCCCGTCGGGATTGGTGAATGAATTCCTTGATTTGTTTTGCTTGCACATGTGGCTTTAGTTTTACCTATTAAACTGTCTTTTCTCAGCCCATGAGTTTTCTCACTTTAACCCTTCCCATTTTCTCCTCATCCCATCAAGGGGGAATGAGCGAGTGGCTATTGCTGGCTGGGATTAAACCACAACAACCTACTACAGTGAAATCCAAACTACTGTGCTCAAAACAAGGTTGAGTGGATAGTTTTCTCAGCCTGCTAGCTTGAGAAAAAAGACGGTAGCTTAAAGACATGAACAGGATCACAGGGAACGGTCCATTTCACAGGATTGGATTACAGTATTCTTCTAGAATTTAAAAGGAAGATGAATCTAGTCAGTCTTCTTTTCAGCACTTGCTTATCTGTTCTTCTGCCTGATTAAATGTTTACAAGGTGGGAGAATCTTAACTTTTTTTTTAACACTAGAAGCAAAACACCTCGCATCACAGTATGAACAAATGATGCCTAGCAACAAGAAATACAGTGCAATGTGGGCTCCTTGGTTTCAGATTTCACTGATTAGTTTTTATTTTAACATATTCGATATAAAGAAATAAAATTCATGACTGCACCATCTTTCTATTTTATGCTGTAGAGTTTCATTCTATAGAGCAATGTATTGTTGCTGTTCACTAGCTCCTTAAAAATGTAGACATTGTTTCTGCTACTTCACAGAAATAATCAGGTTTTTTTCAGTTTCCCCTGTGATATATGGAAACATAATATATACACATGCTTTATACCCTAATCACATTAGTTCCATCTCTCCTGTCACCTCTCTTCTCACTACATTATATCCCCAGTTTGCACATATCAGAGAATCACAAGATCATTTAGGTCAGAAAAGATCTCAAAGATCCTTGAGTCCAACCTGTGACCAAACAACACCATGTTAAATAGACCATGGCACTGAGTGTGACATCCGGTTATTTCTTGGACACCTCCAGGAATGGGACGCCACCACCTCCCTGGCAAGTCCACTGCAATGCTTAATAACTCTTTCCATGAATAAATTCCTGGTTTCAAAACTAAACCTTCCCTGGTGCAGCTTGAGGCCATGCCCTCTTGACATGTCCCAGGTTGCCTGAGAGAAAAGACTGACCCCCACCTGGCGATAACCAGGCTGTTGTAGAGAGTGATTCTTTTCTCCAGCATAAACACCCCCAGCTCCCTCAGCTGCTCCTCACAGGACTGGTGCTCCAGACCCTTCACCAGCTCCATTGCTCTTCTCTGGACTCACTCCAGCACCTCAAAGTCCTTCTTGCAGTGTAGGGACAGGATTTGAGGTGCAGCCTCACCAGTGCTGAGTACAGGGGTGCAATCACTGCCCTGGTCCTGCTGGCCACACTGCTGCTGACACAGGCCAGGATGCCACTGGCCTTCTTGGCCACCTGGGCACACCCTGGCTCATGTTCAACTGCTGTTGAGCAGCACATGGTCAGTTCATACACAGGTATTGCCCTCTTTGCTGCTTCCTGTGGTTGCCTGGCTAATAAAGCTGTAGAAAAATACTCTGGCTTATCACACAGGCTGCTGTGATCCTTTGATTGAAGCTGTATCTGTAATCCTGTGCCGTCACCCCTCACTGAAGGTCATATGTGTGATTCCTTCACAGTGGTCCTAGGTCATTTCAAGGGGTATCAGTATAGAAGAGTCACAAATGCTGGTGATCCTAAAGACTTGAGGAGAGGATTCTCGTGCTGTGTGAGGGGAGTCATCAACAAATCATCCCAGAAGACATGGTAATTAACTGGGGTGGGGTTAGATGGTCCTGCTTAATTCAGCATGTGTTCTGTCAGGCACCTAATCAATCATCATCTCCCAGAACATCCTGAAACCATTGTTGTAAGCCTGAGGTGAAATGGGTCTATAAGTTGAAATTATATGAGGAAAACATTGTCCAAAAAATCTTGGAAGCAAAAAAAAAAAGAAACTTGGTTTGGGTTCATGGACTGAATGTGTCTCCTTGTTTCAGACAATAAGGATTCCTTTAGAGCAGCTGAATAGCAGGTTTCACAGCATCCCTCAGGATATTATGAGAAATTCAATAGTTGAGTTAGAAAATTACTGTGGGGATAAAAGGAAAAACAATCTTGCATTAGACATGCCAGTTTTTACTGCTCTTTGTTAGCATTCTCATCTGAATCCTTTTTATCAAGACTTTTCAACTGCCATTTCCAATTACATTGGACTGAAATTTGTCCATCAGGATGGGAATGATTGATTGAAATTCTATTTAAGTTTCTTTAACCTCTTTCAATAAGAAGAGGAACAGTGAACTGTTTACTTTAATATGCTTTCAGAGTTTTCCTTGTTCCACTGTGGGAGCTCTTCAGAAAGTAATTTGGTACAGTGGCTTGAGGTGAGACTGGTGAACTCCTGAAACTGATGGTCACAATTCTGGCATTCTTTCTTACTGGGCAAGGTCTTTGGGGTGGCTACACCTCTTTACTTCTGCTTTGCCTCCTCCAGCTACTTTATATGTGTGAAGACAGTGATAGGAAGAAAAGCCAAAGTGCTTCTCTTGTGTCGTTGCACCATTGTGACCTATTTCTTCCATGCCCCACTTTATCTTTCATTTGTTGTCATCACTTTCTATGTTTAGTCTCATTAATATTTTAAGGTCTGAAGTCAAGGCCTGTCACCTTTATTTGTCTATGAAGTTTCAGGAACGTTACTTGTGCTTTGCAGGTAAAATTAGAATAATAAGTAATATTAATACCAGTTTAAGATTCTGAACACTGGGCACTCTATCTGCAAAATATATTCCTTTCTGCTTTTTATTATTATCCATTTTGAAGTGGCAGCTTAATACTTCAAGTGGACTAACAGCATCTCTCAAAAGCACAGTTTAATTGCAGCATACTATTTTTTTTCTTCCTTTGTAACTATGAATTTGATGTAGACCAGCAAAACTAAAAAAAAAATTCTGTCTATCTAAGTGTCATTTGGAATGGGATTTATCAGTTCAAATTCAGGTTCTTGCAATGTAGGTATCTGCATGTAAACAAGGCATGTAAGATCCAATTTACCTGACACAAATCCTTCTAGGGAGTTCTGCTTAGTCCCTGTGCTATGCAGGGCTTCTGGCCAAGTAACTCATCTCTATGGTGAGGATATTTCAAGTTAGGTAAGATAAATACTTAAATACTATAGTGGTGCTCTCTTCAGCATTTTTGTGCTCCAATTCCAGTCTCAAGGTAAATTGTTGCTTACTTTAGAATTCTAATTAGCACCTTAAAAAAAAAAAATCATAAATTGGATGAGTGTTGCAATGAGTGAACTTTTCTCCTGTGAGGCAGCTCCTTCCTGGTAAGCACTTGTTTGGATAGTGTGGAAAGGAGGATGACTGGGGTCCTGCAGTTTGCAATATTCTTGTCATGTGGCTAAGAGCTGCAGTCTATAAAGCTGTCTGTCTGGTGGATTTTTACCAACAGACATCTCATTTGAAAGTGAGACTGGAAGAAAGGACATCACTAGTAAACAGTATCTGTCTATGTTAGGAGCCTGTGCTTGTCTAGGGAGTGGTTTTGATCCCAAGGTACTTCAAACAGCATATCTGGAATGTTAAGTGACTAAAATACTGCAAGGGACAAGCTATTACTTTATGTCAGCAAGGACTGAAGCTTGCAGACACTTGTAAGTTGGCTCCTCTCACTGAAAATGTCAACATCAGCCAAGCCTCAGACTAATTCAATTATTTTCCCTTTACAGTGTGATGTCCAAAGGAAGAGTTCACAGTGCTTCAATGTCTTCAGCTTCCCTGCACATTTCAGTCTGTCTCACAGAATGATGCCTTCAGATCTGACCCCCTGTCTGCTTTGCTGAGTGCAGAGAGCAGCCACAGGAACTGATGAGTGTCATGATTTCCCTTGGTCATTCCATTGCTCTGCTTTTGAATAAATGTTCAATTTATCAGTGTCTAGGGTCTATGTATTGAGAACTCCAACTTGTAGGGACTAGTAAGAAACAAAATTCTCTATATTAAGAATATTAAATTTATCTGCTTCATTGAAGGATGAAGCAGATTGAATAAAGGAGTGGTCATTGCACAGACCCTGGGGGCTTAGGGCATCAGTACAGGAAATGTTATTATTTGTTGCTGTGTATTTTAGAGTACTTTCAAAGTTTGAATCATCCTTGTAATTTGAAATCAGTTTGGATTTATCAGAACTTATCAAAAAATTGGCAGAAATTAAAACCCAGAACTTTATAAAATCTGAAAGTGTTTGAGCAAGGCTAGCAGAGATGAGTGAACATCTCTGCAATTGACACAGAGATGTTGCAGAGAAAAAGGGTAAAGATTAGGTTTTGGACCAAAATGTTGATGCTGTAACTGATCTTCTATTCTTGCAGCTTCCTTGAACATACCACTGAGGCTTTTGGCCTTTTAGCCAAAACAGGGAATTGAAATAGCAAAGCATTCTCTGGTATGGCAAGAAAGTGCAACAGAAGCTAGAGAGCTTTTCCCTTTTTAATATCAAATTCACCATGCCTCAAGAGAATAGGTTTGAGTTTGTTAATTAAACTCTCCACCTCTTTGCTGCCAAGATTTAAAACATTTTTTAGCTACTTTATCAGCTACTTTATCAGCATTTACATCCCCTGCTGCCATCCAGCATGTCATCCTTTTCTTTGCTCCTGTGTTCAGCAAAGGTCCATCTTCACACTCGTGGTAAAAACAAGACTTCTTTTACAAGGTCAGTGCTTTTTTTCTGCCAGAGTAGATCTGTCAGCAACATAGATCCTATTCTAGATTTGCTAAAGCTTTTTGATTATACCTGGGGGTGACTTCCAGCAATGAGACCCGTTGCTGGAGGCACCGTGCCTTGCTGGGTCACTACCTGGAGGAAATCCCATGACCTTGGTTGTCCAAAAAGCAGTTTTCAAGAGTTTCTTCTTTTGAAATTAATTCCCTAAAATGGGACAAGACTGCCTTCTCTCACCCAGAGCCATAGCTCTCTTGTGCTAACTGTAGGTTTCCTGTGGGCTACCCCCTCAGCCCTGCCCCAGACACAGAGTGAGATCCTTGTGAGATTTGTAAGAGATTTATGGTTGAGTGGCCTGTAAAATCCACAGAGCTTTGGAGAAATGTCCCACCCTCCATTGTCTAAAAAGAATGTCTTAATAGATTAATATAACCATATCATATGCTTTATTTAAAGCATTCATATGCTTTATTTACTTTATGCTTTATCTACCTGCTTTATTTTTCAAGCTGTCAAGTACATATTACACTCCTCAAACAAACATGTAAGGAGAGATCCTGCCAAGAGCTGAAATCCATATTTGGCACAATCCAGTGAATAATGTTGATTATGAGATAAGAGTGGAGGAGACACAAGGGATGAGAGCTGTTGCTAAGACAGGTGTTTGGCAAAATTGGGAAAGAGATCTTCCAAAGAAATTTGGAAGACCTGAAAGCACTGACAAAACTGTTTTGGGCAGAAGGAAAGATGGCCCTAGATGGTTGGGAGGGGAGGACAACAGAAAACAGTAAGGCTTACTTATGGTGGTAGAAAAGTGAAAAGAGTAGAGGAAACAGAGTTAAACTAAAATTGTTTAGAAAATCAGGACTGAGGACTGGCATCCAGGTCCAGTCTGTGAATTGAGCCCTGCAACCACAACCAATTTAAAGCAGTAGCAGAAACCACATTTTTGCACAGCTGGAAGTAGAGCTTCAAACTGCTCCCCTGTGCTCCTATTTCTAAGACTTGTATAGATTATTGTCTTCTCTGTTTCTCTTTTTACTAAACCCATTTCAAAAGTTTGAATAGGTAGTGAAACAAAACCACCAGAATTCAGAAAAATTTACTGCTTTATTATAAATTACAATTCCTAGTCTAAAATGAAATACATAGAAAGAATGATTGGCAGTCTTCTGCTTTACTTCTAGTATTTACTGTCTGCCATTTTTTCTGCTATTATGTGTAAACCCCCTCCCGCCTTGTATCTGTCCTTATGATGTGTATTAAAAATATTCTATGTCCAGGGACAGCTAAAAGGAGAGAGTCCCATACAAAGAGAGGAACTGCACAAAGGCAGGGTCAGAAACATTGCCAGACCCAAAGAAATAATAAGAAATAGGTTGGGAGGCATATGGCTAAGTGATTTACCCACTGTCACGGCGGGGAAGCAGGAAGAAGAGGACAACATGCCTGTTGCCTCCACCCAGCACAGATTTGAGCAGGGTGCATACAGCAGCTCTGCAGCTCGGCAGCCTCACGTTGCCTTGGCCACTGCCCAATTTAGCAACCTTGGCAGCTTCCACAGGCTTGTTCTTTCCCCTTTTTCTTCCCATTATACATGAGTCACACAAAGAGATCCAAACCCACACATCTCTTCATTAGCTTCTGCTACTTTCTCTAAGGGGGATGTGTGGGTTAAGTAAAACATCTCAACCAAGCCAGACACCCTGTTTATGGATCTCAGAGTAATCTCATGCATTTTGCAGGGTTAATCTGCACAATTCAACTACAAAATCCAAAAACCAATCAAACAGCAGAACTAAATACTGGACAGGGTAATTTGTTGTTGTCCACCAGAAACCGAAAAGAGGAAGCATCATCTTTCTTCCAGGTTCTGCTGCGCTTTCATTGAGGCAACAGCAGCAGGATGAGTCAACATGCAGCTAAATAATCTATGTTGGAACAAGGGTATCTCTGGAGAGAAATCTTCCTATCTGAATTATATCTACACCTGCACAGGAGTAAAACATGGAGTTTCCTTTTGTACAACTCCTGGGAAACATGCAGCAGCTCCTGCACTCCTCTCGAGGGTGGTTACTAGTCCTGCTGTGCAGTAAGGACAGTGAGCTCTTCAAGTAGTTTGGACTTGTGGGAGAGTTTTTTAATCAGCTGAGCCTGTAATCCTTCACAGCTGCAATGAAATAGCCTCTGACACAAGGAGCAAAGGGATTTCTTTGGAGAGATGTAAATGTGTCCTATATTGCTAGTTAGGCTGTGAGATTCTCAGTCTAGAAAAGGCAACCACATTTGCTATTTTTGCACAATAGAGGCAGGTTTTAGCTGGGGCCTCTTCCTGTATGTATCATATCACAACCAGGAATAAGTAGCATAATTTTACCTGTGTTGAGAACTGTAGGAACTTTCTGGGAAGAAAGAGCATGTGAATAGCCCTCAGCAGAGACAGGTGTGAATTGCTAGGCAAGACATGTGTGTGGAAACAAGTGCCTTTGCCCACATTGGTACAGCAGGGGGAGGTGGCCCAGGTGGAGCTCTTAGTCAGAGCTGGATTCTCTTACTGGGCTCTGTCCTTCTCTTCATTCACTGCATCCAAAGGGATGCCACTGCTGCATTCCAGCTGAGTCACCAGAGTTGCTGTCACTTGTCACTTAAGTGAATTCTACCCCACACATCTGTATAAAAGGGGATACTGGCATGACTACTACTTTTTTTGATGATGCCAAAGAAAGCTACTTCTTAACATGAATACCAGTAACTCGCTATCTTCCTTAAATTTTGCTTTTATTACAAATATATGCAATACATTTATGGGATATAATACAATGTCAGCAAATATTGAGTAAGGGGCTTTTAAAGGTAACATTATAAAATAGTTGCTTCTTACCTCTCATTATTATTGAGCAATAAATTTCCACCCAGTATGCACAGTCTTGTAAAAAGGTTATTGTCCCTAGGCTAATAATTCTGCCTATAATAACAAGTGATAGGACATGGTTGAACAAATTACACATTTCAGAACAAAGCCCACTAAGGCAATTTTTTTAAAAATAAAGAATACTTACACTGGACTGCCTTCAAGATATAGTTTTAGTTGTCCTAAATAATTGCATTCTCTAGATATTTGGTTAGTTAGGATGTTACTTTCTGATGTATGTTGTATCATTAAAATCAATGACCATAGGATTTTAAAATTACGTTGGTTACTTCTTTAATCTGCAAGAAAGGGTCAAACCTTAGCAAGGTGAGCAACCACCATCAGAAATTCTCACTGGGCTATAGTTAAAGTAGAAAGCTACAAAGCAGCATCTGCATTCTAGAGAGACTGGGGAGTATAGGAGCTCATTGTGTGGACAAGAAGAACAAACAGGAGCTCCTTTTCATAACATCTCTAGAGTTTTCTTCCCTGACTAAACCCTCTCCGAAGCTGTTTGCTGGGCTAGTTCTCCTTTTAAGTCTCCCTGAATCCTCTAACCCTTCATCACCTGAAAAAGAACTTACTGACAAGCTTGTCCAGCTAATTTTCCTCAACTATATCAGTTTCCATAATGAAAGAGACTTTTCCCTATAAACTGTGCTTTGCTTAGTCACAGGCAGTGGTTGGAAATCCCTGTTTACTTCACCATTTACATGCAAACTCACTGGGAGAAAAAGCATGAGGATTAGTCTTAAAAATACTCTGCAGTCTGCTCTGCACAGGGGAGGCCTCCCCTTGAGTCCTGTGTGCAGTTTTGGACATCACAACATGAAAAACATATTGATCTGTTAGAGACAGTCCAAAGGAGGGCAATGAGGATGGTGAAGGGCCTTGAGGGGAAGCTGCATGAGGAGAGACTGAGAGCATTTAGCTTGTTTGACATGGAGCAGACAAAACTGCAAGAGATTCTCTTTGCTTGAGGCTGTCCCTCAGTGCCACAGAATGTCCCACTGGCTCACAACATGTGCCCTCTCAAGCAGCACACAGGGCTGCATATTTCTTTGTATGGAAGTTGTCTTCTCCCATGAACAAATCTACACAGAACCTAGTCAGAGCAGTTTTGTTTTTTAAAAGCACATAAAATGCTATACCTTTAAGCATGAGATAGCATAGCTTCGGTATTATTTGGTTCAGCTTCCCAACATTATCTGAAGTGTCTTGAAGAGTATGAAAAGATGATCATAACGGGAACAATTCACTTCAAAATTCACTACTAAAATATGCCTAGCCTTATGACCACTGTACAGTCTGTCTCCCTTTTTAGGTACTTTGACCACTGCTAAGAAAGCGGCTGTGGGATATCACTTATCCTGGAATATTTTTACTAACTATTAATAAGAAACCTAGGACTTGACTTTATTTCTGTTTATACAGAAAACACTTCAGACTTCCGTCCGTTTGCTACTTATCCTTTTATTTATTTTCTTACTCTGGAACATAATCACTGTTACTATTGTTTCTCAATAGAATTTGAGACATGATGGCATCCAAAATCTTACTTCAACTGGGAACAAGATCCCCTAGAACTGGAAAGACTATGGATACATGTGAAGACATTGTCTGCATCCCAAAATTTTAAAATGGAATTCAAAACAAGTTGTAAGGATGAAGAACTAGATGAAAGATGAGCACAGTGGTGAGCTGAATAATCACAATGCTGTGGTTACATAAAGCACATAAGCATATGTGTGCTGCCAGGGTGACTAAGGCTGACTCTATAAGTATAATATAAGAAGACCCCAAGAATATCAGCTTCAGTGTGTATTGGCTATCAATGGATGACCAATTTCTTGAAGGCTACACATGTAGGCTGCAGAAAGCAGTGATGTCTTGAGCAGGGTTTTGAGCAGGATCACTCTGGGCTGAGCACAGCAGGTACAAGGAGAGACGTGCAAAGATTACAGTCTTTTGTGAGTGAGACAGCAAAGGAAGCCTTCAGTGCTGGTAGCATGATAATGAAAGCCATAAGGGTGACAGGTTCTAAGATAAAATCAGTAAAGTGGGACAAGGTAAAACTGTGCAAAGCCTCAATGTAACATCTCAAGCTCAGTAGCAGGAAAGGGGAACTTGTGAAGACTTCCAACAGGGTGGGAGAGCTGGGCTGCTGCCTCAGAAACACAAGGCTTTAGTCTTACTTTTTTATAGTTTGAAAGTAATACAGGCAAGGGAAGCAAATGTATCACTGTGGGCTTGGCTGTTATGGGAGGTAAGGTGGGTCTGAACAGCAATGTGTGAAGCATCAAAAGTGATTGCTCTAGAAGGAGTTCTTGCTAGATTTGAATGTGGTCTGCATGTTTGGAGAAACAAGGAAAATAAAGCATGCAGTGTCCAAAGCAAAGCAATACAAGAACAGTGGCAGTGGCAGTAGCTGTAGATAATGAGAGTTTGAGGATTTGACAGAGAAGAGGAGTTTTGTTTTTTCTCAGTTAAGCCCATGATTAGATATCTCCAAGGGGGGACATTGAATACAGACCAAATTTCAATGCCTGGTGAAAGTGGGTAATGGAAGAGGTAGTTTTGAATTGCAGCAAGCTGTAGAGGAAAAAGGCTAAAGTGAATTTGACTGGAAAGTCACCATTCTAGCTGATCATGGAAAGCTTAAAGGAGGACAATAATTTAGAAAGAAAATTTATTAATTTGCATAGAAAGCATCTATGGAGGTAAAAGACAGGTATTTTTGTGGAGATACCAGCTTTCAGGTTGACTGTTTTAATAGGTCTTATAATGCTTAATTACATGTAGGTCTTTGTTTAGGAACTCAGGGAGAGTGCTTTGTGATTCTTTACAATGGAACAATATAATTATTGTGGATCAGCTCAGCATCTTCATCCTTCCCTCACACTACAGTGGGACGTGAAAGCTACATAGTTAAAAGGATAAGCTATTGTTCCAGAAACCAAAGCTCGATAAAACGCAGAACAAGTTTGCCATAAGGCTACAATTAAATTAATAAAAACCTTGTGATATAAAAAGCTTTGGCAATGAGAATGAAGAAACAAGAGGCTTGCAAGATTTTAACATGTAATTATTGCTAATAACCTAGATTTAATGTAGAATTCTTCAAATTAAAAGCTCCCAAAATGTCTTAGATACTACCTTGTAAACGGTTTTTAGGGTTTCATTCAAAAAACCTTTTAAGGGTTTCATTTTGAGCTTTTTATAGTTGGACAAGGTAGTAACAGTACTTGCAAAATCACCACAGTGAGTAGAAAGGAAATCACTGGCCATTCAAAAAACATGGTGCAATTTTGCCTAGCCTTGAGTGCAAGCCCTCCATCGCATATCTTCCAATTACTTCACTGGGGTTTTTTTTCGCTTTTCCCACTCCCAAGTTCCCACTCATTTCCCTTTCCTTCACTGTCATTCTTTCCTTAGTTCTCATGCCATTTTTCATGATCCCTTCCTGTCAAAAGACAGGCATAATATGGATCTAATATGACAGAGTGTATTTTCTGTATTTATTCTTGCATTCAGTGTCAGCTTTGCTCAGTGAGGGTGTAAATGCAGGGGGACAAGGCACAGTGCTGTTTTAGGCCAAGCAAAAGCCCAGGACTGGGCAGGCACATTGCTGATTGATCCTGGACACACCACAGCCTACCTGCCAGAGGAGTAAGAAACTCAATGGCAAATGGGAAATACATTAAATTAAAGGATGTCTTTATACAAGTGACCTGTTCTTGTTTGTTTGTTTTTTTTTCCTGGGGGAACACAATCCAGCTCCACACCAACATTTTTTTTTTAAAGCAGCTTGTTATTTTAGAATAGGAAGTGAAGAAGAGCAAATTAATTTCCTGAAGGCACTTCTAAATGTAAAGAAATCACTCCTCTGACTCCTTTGCCAAGTCCTGTATATAGCTGGTCAGGACTCACATATGTCATCTGAAATAAACATTTACAAAAGCACCACATCCCCATCACAGTCATAGAACACTGTTGTGAAGCTGGCTTATGGGGAAAGATCAGGAAAAATCTCTTTTTCTGGTGTTTCCTTGCAAGCACTTTGCTCTCCTGGTGACAAGCACTGCTCAGTGCTCATTTATTATCTATTTAATACACTAGAATGTTCAAGATAGTGTTGCATTTCCATTACTGAGGCTAATGGAAATATATTTTTGCTATTGTTTATTTTTCCTTTCCTGCTGTGTTACAGACCAGACATAGTCAGGTGGATTTTTTCAAAATAGCATTCATTTTCAGTGGTCTGATGGATCCAAGGTGCAATCACTAAACTTCTTTTCACCAAAATGTAAATTGATGTGCCAAGGAAAATCAGCTCAGCATGACACTGCCATCTGAGAAGGGTTCTGGAAAGGAAAATGGTTTGGTCCTGGCTAATGCAATTTTTGATCCTGATAAAGCACTATATATTTCTTTGAATCTGGTTATTAATTCCAACACTGTAACTTCACTTATCAGGTCTGTTAAATATCCTCTGCAGTTCTAATTTCTGCACCACTGTTGTGGTTTGACATGGAAGTGAATTTTTTCCAGGAAGTTGGGTCAAACCAATCAGTGGTCAGGTTTGGATATTGGCACCTGGAGTGACCACTGAAAGTATGGACACGCCTCTGAGAACACAGGGGGTTAAAAGCAAGAACTCCCAGGAGAACTGTCTCTTTTGGTTCCGGTCGTCAGAGAGTGCAGACTCTCCCCTGCCCAGCTACGGGCTGGGTGGGGGAGGGGAAGCCATGCAGCCTTGTCCAGGTAGGCCGAGGGGCTGAGGGTCTGGAACCGAGCCAGCTCCTGTGGACGGAAGGGTGGAGAGAAGTGGAGATGCCTTTGCCCCCCCCCCCCCCCCCCCAAGAGGGAAAGAGACAGAGAGCCTGGCGGCACCTGGAAATTTGCCGGCAGAGGAGAAGGAGAAGGGGGGGGATGGTGCCCAGCGTGGGAGGCGGAACGCCGGACCGAGATATCAGCCGTCCAAAGAGTCTGAACTTTTAACCCTTTCCAGGAAATGAGGGCTTTTTAAAAGTATTACTCCTCCTTGATTTGTAGTGGAAGAGAGATAGTCCGGGAACTGAGATGTTAGAAGAAGAAATATTTAGGTGGGAAGAGATGATGAAGTAGCTTTGGCTGGACTTTTCTTGTTAGCCATGGACTGAACCAAAATCTCCTGCAATAGAGACTGCATTTTAGGGGGATGCAGTGGTGACTCAAGGAGACCTGCTTCAGCTTCGAGCAGCACAAGAATGGCGAGAAACGAAGAAAGCTGAAGAGGGAATGGTGATACCCTCTGTCTTCGGGAAGAAGATGAGTCCTGTTTTTGGACCCCTCGGCCCCAGGGGAAAATGGGGGGGACTGTAGTCCCAGGATGAGAAGCTGAACTGTTGTATCTTTGGGTCTGTGGCAAAGCATCCTTAAAGGAGCCCTATGAGCAGTCTGTCCATGCACGGTGGTGAGAGCACTGTGACATGGAATGGAGAGTGTCACACTGGCAGATTTTTTCCGGGCGGTTGCCATGTGTGACAGGGAAACACAGGGGGGCAGCTGTGTTTCCTGGGGGGTCTGTGGTGCAAGAGAGACTTCTCTCTCCCTTGATAGCTTGAGTATTGGTTATCTGAAAGGTGGTAATTTGATCAGGAATCCCGGGTGATGTTTCATGCTGGGTGTTTTTGGAATTGGGAGGAGGAGGGGTGGTTTAAAAGGTCTTCATCCTGGATTTAGTTTATGTGTTTTCTGTATTAGTAGTAGTTTAATAAAGTTTTTTTTCCTTTGTTATTAAGCTTGGGCCTGCTCTGCTCTGTTCCTGATAACATCTCACAGCATTTATTTAGGGAAGGTGCATTTTCATGGGGACACTGGCATTGCGCCAGTGTCCAACCATGACAACCACTTTAATAAGATTTGATTCAAACAAAAAAAGCAAGCGTGACACAAATGAAACAAAACACTTTTATGTATTAACAAAACTGTAGTAAAATCTCCTTCCTATAGTCTTTTTACATTCATCTATTTACATCAGAAAGCAAGAAGTTTTATATGTTTATATTTCTCTGTTATCTAGTAAACTGAAGCAGGTCTTCAGTACTGCATCAAATACAAATTCTGAGCTAAGTGGTCATTCATTGCTGCATCAAGATTAATTTGACAATTTGTATAATGGACCAGGGAATGTAGTGTGGAAATATAGAACCCAGTCTTGTAAAATGCTGAAATCCCTGATTTGAATGGAAATTGAGGGCATTTGGACTCAATTTTGAAACATTCAATTCTTGCTATCATCTTTATGTTTATACTTGCCCAGCAAACTTGTGTTACCTCAGACCAGAGTAAAACTCCCAGAGTCAAAATCAAACACAAAAAGAAGATGACAAAAATGCAACAGGACACACTTGTGCTGGAGTTCATTTAAATTTCAAAACAAAACTTCTCACAAGCTGAGTTCTGTACAATACTTGAGTAGGAAATTAGGAATAGAAAAAAGTGTGTGGTAGACTGTGTGTCTGTCATACCAGACATTTTGGGGAGTCATGAGCTCCTTGACTGAACCTGACATGGACACTCTGTGTGACCATGAGTAAGACTTTGATTTTCCTTCGTGTAAAAATCAGCAAAATGTTGGGTGGATGGGAAGGTTGAGTGATGCTACCTGTGCATTCCCACTTGCTTCACTAAGTGGAAGAAAGGGCAGCAATTGTATATGAAATATGGAGACAGTCATTTGAGGAAGGTGTTCCACAAGTTCAATTTTGATCTTAGGCAACCTATGAAGTCCTACTCTAGAATAAACCGACTGAACACATTAATATCTTGGTGGCAGAGATCCTACAGAGCAGAGAACATTCCCTCTATCCAGTCAGAGATTTCCAGAGGTCCAGATGGAAGAGAAAGAGCATGATAGGGTTTTTTATTATTTATTAGCCCTTTCTAGTTTGCTGTAAAATATTCTGGGTCATTTGATGTACTTGTATTTGCACTCCTTCCATTGATATGGGTGCTGCTTCTGTCTCTTCTTTTAATGATGCAAATAAATAAAGACAGACCAGGGCCCTGGTGATGGTGTGAATGGCTGTGTCTGGGGATGTGTGGAAGAATGAGTGTTTGCATAGCTGGAAGAGAATGTACTGCTTCATATCATTTATCAGAGAAAGCTGAGATCAAAGTCTTGGGGAGAGAGAATAAACATGAAGCTCTTGTGCTAGATATGATTTCAGCAATCTCATTTCAATTATAAAAGCCACGTAAACAGCAGGAGAATCATAAGGGCAGCACTAAGCAAAAATGTGTTCACATGAGTCCTGATTTAGCAGTTCTGGCATTTTTATAGAGGATGCTTCATCTTTGTCATTGCTATGGGAATAAAGAGGAGAGGAAATAATAAGAGCCTCCTGAATTTCCTCTGATTAATCCCCTATATTTTTTCTTGTCTATTAGCAAGAGTTCAAAAATAACTGCTAGACATAACAGTTTGACAACACAAGGGAATTATCAAGGGAATTTTATATCCTCATTAGCCCATCATGGAAAATACAATTTCTCTGATATTGCATCCAGATCACTCCTTTTTCAAACACCTTAAATCAGTAGCAGTACTGTACTGAATTTGAGGCCAGAGTGAGCATTACATTGTTAGAGAGTGGCCTTCTGTATGACCAGGCTGAAGGCTTTCTCCCCACTGCATTTTACAGTAAGCCAAATAGCTCATTTTTAATATAATGATTTTCCTAAATGCCTTCAAGACCTGATGTGAATATAATGAGAGAGGGAAAACTACCACTGAGAATTTTTAGCAATGGCCAAGCAGACTCATCATTAAGAAACTGTCTTGTTCCCCATTTAAATTTGTCTGCCTTGCTTCCTGGCATGACTTTCCCAGAATGGCTAAAGATGCAGTCCTCAGTATTTTTTCCTAATAAGGGATGTACACCTTGCAGTTAATTTGCTTCTCAAGCTCCCTTTTGATACACAACACAGAGAGACCTTTTGAAGAATTAGGTCAAACAACAGGAACTGTGACACAAAGCTCAGCATAGTAACTAGACTGTAAAATACTGAAAATGTCCTTACCAAGAGCATTTGCTCCCACTCTCAATCATTACTGGGAAACTTTTACACTTATTCTCTAATATTTCAACCTTATGCCAAAATGAGTTGCTACACATGTGGAACAACCCCTTACCAGGCTCATTTGTCCCTGGTGTAAAAGTATCTGTTTGCCACTGCTCAGTGTCCTCTCTTAACACTAAGATTGGCATTTTTCTTCACAGTGGCCTCATTTCACTTTTTCACTCTTCCTAATCCCTAAGGAGGGATGCACCCCTTTTCTTGGTGTGGGCTAAAGTTTATGTTCCTGTATATTAGGATGTACTAGGTGCATGAAAATATTTGCTTTATGAATGGGCTTACATATTAAGTTATTCAGATTCCTTCTCAAAAGTCTGTTTAGCCTTCCTTAATATTTGCCACTTCAATGGGATCATCCAAAGTTTCTGTCAGGAATGATCTCTGGATTGTCTTCAGATCTTTGCACAACTTTTGGTAGTATTTAGTCTACAGGCAAAGTTTGCAGAATATTTGCCAGTGATTCTCCACTGAAAGTTGCTTTAATTTGGATTGCTAGACAATTTTGAATCCATTCTAAGATGTATTTTTTACCATAATGGTGTCTTTTACTAAGGAGTCTGGATGGATTACAGGTAAGTGGTATCTTTAATAACTAAATTTGCAAACCTATCAGAGAGGAAATTGTGTTTGACTGAGCCTATTTCCCATGCTTTACCAGTATTAATTATACTGTCAACATTTAGTTCTTTAACTAGTAAGTCCCAAACAGCTGTCAGATTGATGTCAAGCACAGCCCACATATAATTACCTGGGTCATTCTGCTCCCACTATGAGTATTCGTGTTCTTACTCTGCAGGAATTTTCATGGCATATCAAGGCACAAAGGTAGCAGTGAGGGACAAATCTCCATAGTTCATCATCGACCCCACAGCTGATTCCAAGTTTGCAGGAGTTTTTATGGATGTCATTGCACTCTCTGAGTCACTGAAAATAGCTAGGACTAAGCTGTTATGAAATCTTCTCTTTCCAGGCAAGGTGCACTGCGTTCCTGTGTATTAAAGAGTACAATTATCCTATGGCTGAGCTGTCATTCTCAAACCAGATTACTTTCCTGCAGTTTAACATGGAGAACTACAAAGCCTTGCACTGCTATCTGCATTTTCCTTCCTCCATGTAATGGCTAATTCCTGGAACCAATTTTGTGGTTCCATTAAATCCCTTAATGCTTTCATCAGAGTTCCAGGTCAAGGCTCATCAGATGAGCAATTGCTAGACATACTGGATAATGATTTACATTCAATATAAAAAAAAAAAAAAAAAAAAAAAAAAAAGAAAAAAAAAAAAAGAAAAGAACACTCCACAGATAAAATATGTTTTAATAAGGGACTTCTTTACTTTATTTCTTACACAATGATTTGTGGTGTCAGATATTAATTCACCTCTCTTCTCCCTTAAACAATTTATTGAATATTAGAATAAGCAGGGAAGGAGAAATGGTGAAAATAAGGAAGTAATAATCAAGATTCTAGGGTTTAATGAAAAAATAAGTGAATGAGAAATTTGGGGTATTCTGATGGAAATATTGCAAAAATAAAATGCCTACTGTTCTTGAGAATTTTGAAAGTTGTTCTCAAATTCTAAAAATGTAGCCTTTTCATTAAAAAAATGTGTAAAATTTATATATACATATATATATTTCAGTAATTCACAACTCTTCTACTGATTTTTAAAAGCCATCAAAAATTATTTTGACCCTCTAATCAGACTTACTACAATATAAAGAGGAACTCCAACTTATTTCTTGCTTCTATCCATCTGGTATCAGTTGGTAAAGATCAAACTTTTTAGAAAGACATCCCTAGAGCTGCTCTAGCACCTCTGTGTGGTATACCAGATCAAATTATCTTGCCTGCTAAATTTTCTAACTTATTTCTCTTGTGAATTTCTTTTACCTCAAATTTCAGCCACGTCTTCTTATACTAAGTCTAAAGATCCTCCATTAGCAACATTTTCTTCCTTTTATAGGTACTTCTGAAGTGAAAACAGACTTTTCCTTAACCTACCCTTTGATAATCCAAATATATTGACATTTTGAGGGACTTGTCACAAGGCATACCTTTCAATCCTTTAATCATTATCAGAGCTTTCTTCTCTGAGTTATGTCCAATTTCTCAGTGTTTCTATTGAAGTAAAGATGCCTAGAAGAAATTGAATTACTGTCAAATATATTTTTTTCAAGTTCTGCTTGGTATGCCTTCCTTTGTGTATTGGTACCACACCTAAAGCTGTGGCCTGCATTCAACTTGCTAACAATCACGACCCATTTTTCAGAACCTGTGACTTTCAGAACCCATATAAATCTCACACTCCTACATTCTTTTTATGCTGAAACATTACTTCTACTTGTCCACAGCAAATTACATAGAGGGTATTTTTGTTCTCCTTTGTAAGCAATCCAGATCTCTAATTACTGTCCTTTTGTGGGGTTTTTTTTGGTCATGTATCAAGATTATATGTTTCTATCACCTGAATGGTTTTTGGCAATAAGGACATATCTGTTTCTAGATCACTGATGAAAAAGTTAAGTCAAACAGGGCAGGACCTGGGTCCTACTACATCCTTACTAAACAGAAACTTACTTCATACTAATTTAGTAATGAACAAAGATCACTGTTCCTTTTACTCCTACTACTAATGTTCAGAAAATTACTCTCCTTTGACCTTACCTGGCCACTGATTCATCCATGTTTGGTTTTCTTTTTCTTACTAGCTTTTGAGAATTCTGATTTTTCATTTATACCACTTTTCATGCATTTGCCCTCTTGTCTGAATATGTTCATGTGTGCATGCACAGTAATTGTTTGCAACTATTTCTAGGTTAATTTTCTAATACCCTACCCTCCAGGGTTTGAGTGTAGCTTTTTCTGGAACCAGTATCAGAAAAATACTGAGAAAAATTCTGAGATATCAGAAGGGGCTCCCCATTCCCTTGTTTTGAATTGCAGTCTTTCTTTTGGATAATGTGCCTCACAATTACATTGTGTGGTCCAACTACAAAGGCAATTAATAAACCCAGAAGGAAAGAAATACTACAGTGGAGAAGAGGGACAGGCTCGAAATGAGAAAGGAGCAGGTCTTCTAAAACGAGGAACAAAGCCTGCTAATTACACTAATCAGCTCAGTGACTGTCACAAGGCAGATGACTTGGCAAGAAAAGCTCCTGTCATACCTCAAAATAAATAAATAATAACTTTAAAACATCTAACTGTAAGCATTCTACCTCTTGAAAAAGGGAAAAAAGCTTAGTACCTGAAATGAGACATAATCAGCTGAATACTTGCTCAGGACCCCTAAGACACAGCTGTATGCTTTTCAGACTCCGAATAACATAAAAATACCATGGATATCCACTCACTCTCCAGCAGATGCTCAGTTAATTGGCAAAAGTGGTTTGAAGCAGTTTCAGACCAGCTTATATCAGCCTGGAGGACCATAGAAAATCATTTGTGCAGGAATATCCAAGCTGATTTTTTATCAGTATGAAGCTATGCCCACACCAGGAGCGTTTTGCTGGCGTGTGTTGCAGCATACCTGGAGCAGAAATTTGAGCTCTGGGATTGCTGAAATGTCAGATGCTAAATGCCTTTTCCCTAACATACAGGTGTAGGTCAGATGCCAGGTGGATGGATTTAGACACCCTGCTTGAGCCTGTGCTGGCTGTAAAACCTGAGAGGGACACTTTGCAATCAGAACACATACATTAATAAATATCAGTAAATGCTTGAAACAAATTATGAAGAGGTGCAATAAGGATAATAATGAGTGCTGCAAATAGCCAGGAGCTGTGACATGGCTGCACTTTATTATACTGAAAGTGCTTTGTAATAAGGATTAAGTGGGCATCATTTAATCAGCTCAATTTTTCTTACCAAGCAGATTATCCCATTGGGATAAACCTGCCTGCATGGTTTAATAAAGCACATTATAGGCAAGAATTATATCCAATGATAATTCAACTTGTAAATTCAAATGAAAAAATGAGGTTAAAGTTTGGAGAGAAGAGTTGATAAAACTTCATCATTTACTCCAACTACCATTAAAACCTTAGATTTATTGTTTTTAATTAAGCAGCCTAGCTGTTCCCTAGTCTGACCAGCCATCCTTTGTCTATTTTAAGGTCATGACAAAAAGATCAGCAGTCTGCAAGGAGATACCATCAATGGACAGGAGAAGATATTAAAATTATGTATGATTGTGTCTTTTGGTCCTATATTCTGGGGGAATATTCAGGAAAGATTATCATGGATGCTCAAATCTGGGAAAATCTCCCGTATCTTTGGCTGAAAGAACAAGTAGAGAAAGTTTGTACCCCTGAAAAGATAAAATAGGAGTAAAAAGAAATAATCTGGATGTATAAAATCACAGTGGCAAAAAGAAAGTGAAGAAGTAGCAATTGCTTCTTCTGCTAAAAGAAGTAGGAGCCTACAAATACAGCTAACAGGAACCTGGTGCAAAACAAAACCAGGAAAAGTTGTGGTGGTGGGCTTGGGACACCTCCTGCCAGTGGCAGCCATAAGTGCAAAGTGTTTGTATAGGTTTAGGGAGAGGCTGTGGAGGAGGGATCCGCTTTGGATCACTCAGCACAAAAAACACATCAGGCTCAGAAACTCTCTAAGCTGAAATTAGTTGTGCAACAGGAGATTACTCAAGGTATCAAATTCTCCTCTCCTGTCCCCACATTCTCTGGGATTCACTTGTAACTGAGATAGGATATTGGGCAAGTTGAGCTCTTGCTCTCACCAGGAATAGCCATTCTGATTTTCATTGAAGTAGATTAACTCACTGATTTCAAATTGGAAGACTCCTGAAAATGTCCCTCTATCTGGCCACTCATTTTAACTCATTAACTACATTATTTGGGACCCTGGCACTTGTTTTCCTTTTCTGAGACAGCCAGTCCTTCTTTGATCCTTTGTACCATAATGAACCATTGCACCTGGAGTTAAAAAAAACCTTTCTCCACTGGAAGGGAAAGATATTTCAAAAATCTTTTTGCAAAGCTTTAGCACAATTGAACCCTGATCTTTGACAGGGCAGTGATTTTACACATCATAATTAGTAGGAAGAAAGTAAAGACAGGAAGCCTCATTTCCTAATCTGTTGTGGCCTGTTGAATTTCAGAGAAAAGTAAAGGATCCCAGTACAAGTTGCCACCTGAATCAGCCTTACTTTACAAATATCCTTCAATGCATCAACCAAAGTTAGATATGGGAAAAAGTAGGAGTTCCCAAGGGATTATTCAATAGTAACCAGCGCTTCTTCACTCATGCTTGTAATCTCCAGCAATACTGCACATTTTTCCAGTCTCCTCTAACTGCCCTAGAGCACTGTAGCCTGGGATTTCAGAAGCCACTCTCTGCCAAGGACCAGCTGGGTGCTGCTGGAAGGTGACTGTCTCCTGGAGTTTCATTCTGTGCCTAACAGAATTGACAGACAGGTGATTATTTCTACTTTGGTTAGGAAAACATGGATTCTGCTTACTGTATCAACTTGGAATTAGATATAAATGTGTCTACTTTATAAATGCTTTCTACCTATAGCTGCAAGCAGGAGCAAGGTGCAGGGCAGGAACCTCTGGGAGCTCAGGGTATTTGCCTTCAGCCTCCCTCTTACACTGCTCCCTGAGCTGTCCCCAGCCCTGCAAACACCAGGGGCTGTTGCAGGACAGCAGAAGGCTCCCAAATGTACAGCTGGGGGAAGGAAAGGTGATGTCCTGTCCTTTCCTGTAACAAAACAGCCCCTAAAAGCTGACAGCTCATCTGAAACCCACCTGCTGCAGTTCCTGACCATGGAAAACCTTTGGCTAAACCTCTTACAATGAACATACATGACCTCAGTCAAAAAGTACACAATACAGTAAAACTGGGACAGGAATATGTGAAAGTAATTTACTACTAAAAGTCTGCTTGGGCTCCTTCATGGCATAAGGAAAGGACAGGGCTTCTGCCACACTTTCTCATGGACAGGGAAGGTGCCCTGAAATTGCCAGGAAGCTGAGGGGTGTGAGGAGAGAACACAGCCAAAGCTACACACACACACACACACATGCACCTATGTGCACGTGGAACATGGCTCTGGCCACCTTCCTCTAGAAGGGGATTTAAATTCTGTTGCTCAAAACGATTATAGATAAAATTCAGCAGCCTTGATAGAAACTGCAGTTCCACTTTGCTGTGGAGTATGTCGAGTTTTGCTTTAAGCAGGTGAGGAGAGGTGGCTCATCCTTGCAGGACATTGTTGAAATGAAGATGCCAGGAAGTAGAAGAGCATTTAGTGAAGAGCAGGTGCAAGTTGCCATTTTAAGGCTCCACTGTGTACTTGGGAGGACAAACACAGAGACTGAGCCCCAGGTATTACCTAGGACTTGGACAAGGGGAGGTCATGAATAACCCTGCAGTATCTGAGGTATAACTAGGAAAAGATAAGACTAACAGAGGATACCAAAACTCACAGCAAAACAGTACCCTCCACTTCCAGCATCTGCACAAGGCAACATGGTGTCAGTAAGGATGATGAGAGTAAGCAAATGGATAATGAGATAGAAGGACTGTTTCAAAACTTAACAAAAAATGGGCAGAAAAAGAAGTCTGGTCGATATTAAAGAATACATTTAAATCTCCCAGTATATCAGTCTCCCAGTCAATATCAAGCTATTGTATTGTCCACAGGATTGAGATCAGTTGATAGAAGCCCTGTCACAATCTCCTCAGTTTCTAAGGAAAACCTTTAGTAAAACATATAGTAAAACTGATTTAGTGGTATAGAGCAGTCTGTGATAAAGCTGCTAGAACTTGGCTCTCCAGTATGTATTAGCCTGCTGTAATTATACTTGCTGCAGTGGTATTTCCTTTGGGCAAATCCTCCTGCAAAAGCCGAGGCGGGGGGGGGGTTCTATGTCTATGGCAGAAATTGTGTTATTTTTACTTCACTGTGGGATTTTATAAATGTTTCCACCTGTTAAATAGAAATTAATTCTCCTAGGGAGAAAAGTAAAGCTCGTGTAGAGCAAGGGCACTTTTCTGAATATCTCTTTCCTATAGCTGTTGAAGAAGGAATTCACAAAAACAAGTCACAACCTATAAATTTTGACAATTTTGTGATGAAAATTTTTCTATTTTCATGATAAACAAACACTTGAGACCTGGAGTTCACCACCAACAACTAATATTTACTACAGAGTGGTAAATCACTGCACAATCACTATAAATGACATAAATGGTGCCACTTAGGCACTAGTTTGAGAAGCAATCAGTGCGTGGCTACATGAGCAATGTGGGACAACACCTAGATGATTGTGCTTAAGATATGGCATTTTTGCAATATGTAATGGAAGATTGCAGGCCATTTCTCTGTGTGACATACCTCTGTTTTGCAATTCTGTGCCAGGGTATTTCACCCCTAAGGTGCTGAGTGCAACTGAGTTGATGCATTCTCCGACAGCATCACCTCACTTCCCAGTCAGTAACAATAAGGCACAGCTGGGGCAGATGAGCTGACAGCTCAGACCTACTGACCTGAAGGTCCTGTGTGAGCTTTGAGGACTGTTGACACCTGTCACAGGCTTGCACATCTACTAGGTTCCTGGTTTCAGCATGAGATATATCTATTCAAGAATGACAAAGAAGAGAATTAAATTCTGCGCCAGAGCTATGCTGTCCTCACAAGAGTTGCTGAGGAATCAGGTTAGAGTTTGCAGTAGGTAAAAAGTGTAGAAAAAGAGCAGCATGCAGGTTGTCTGCAGTTGTCTTAGTCTGTGGTTTGACATTTGGAGCTAAAAATGTATATGGGATGTGTCAGAAAGAACATTTTAACTGGACCTCAAAGACATTCCCTATCCTTGAGTTATTAATTCTCCTGTACATATAGCAGCAGTAATACCAATTCCTTCATAAACATGGAACCTATGAAAGTGAATTCATTAAAAATTGTGAGGTAGCCAGATACTAGTGGTATCTGCTCTTGAGGTATCTGAGGTGGGTAAAAAAAAGGTCACAAGTATTTGGAAGTCAAAAATAGGCAAAAGTCTCTCACTCACACTGAAATACTTTGAGGTGATGAACTAAGGTTTTCAAAAATATGTGAAAAAAAAATAATTAAGTTTACCTTTAGGATATGTTATATCACAAATTATGGTATCAGTATAATCAATATATTTTGTTCTACTTTGACTTTTTGTCCCAGTGTAAGACGAAAACAAAATTTGAAAAATTCCATGCATTTCTAATGGAAGAGAGAGTGTGTTTATTTTTAGTTTTATGTGGGAGATGTGCTGGAGTTCTTGGTTGAGGAAGAACTGTGACTTTGGGGAGGTCTATCCATGCTCAACTGCAGTAATGAAAGTCACATTCAAAGCTAAAGGTATTACATTCATGCACTACACCAAGTGCAGACTCCCAGGGGAATTGGTTAATACCTTATGATCTATGTGTAGGTGTATATAAAGTCTGGTAATGAAAAGTTCCCAAAGAAAAACATCTGCAGTTGAGGCTGTCAAGTACAAGGGCTCTTCCTGCAAGAGATGTGTTTCCTTGCACCTATGACTCTGGGTTGCCAGCTTTCAAATATTTAGTGCAAAGCTAGAGGGAAAGTGGAGCTATGTGCTTTGCATCAATATGCTGATCACTTCTCAGTGTGAAAACAGAAATGGAGAGGAAAAGCACTTGGCATTAAACCTTGCAAATGTCATGCCTGCTACAGAGCCAACATGAAAGTTGTTGATTTGGCTGTATTCAGCTCCACATATGAGGAAGGTACACATCATTTCAGTTTCCCTCTTCCTTTGGTGGGTGTTACAGACAGTCTCCCAGTGAGCTCTGTGCTCCTCTCTCTGCTAAGCCAGCACCCATTTCCAGAACACAATGCAGCCTGGCAGGCACCCTGCAAGTGCAGATGCTTGTCAGCTCTGGACTGCAGGAGAAACACCACGGCAGGATTTCAGAACACAACTAACCCTGTAAGAAGATCTTTATGTCGGAAAAGAAATTCCTTAGCTGAAGTAGAACCCATTTAACCAAATTCTGATTTTACCAGAATGTTCCTTCTTATGATCAAATAATAATATGGGTTGGAGGGTGAAGGAGAACTCACATTAGATTGTAATCTTTCCTTTTCAACAGAGACAGTTTCCTGTGGGACACCTACTATGTTTTCCACACTACAGATATAATTGTCCCAAGAAGCTCGATCACCTCTTCCAGGAAAATCATCTCCATTTTTTTTCACTTTAAAAAAAGTGAGCAATAGAAAAGTTTGGATGGTGTGCTATTTTGTATTTCTTCTAATGTTTTGTTTTGTTTTTTTTTTTTTACTTCCAAATTCATTAGAAGGCAGATGGAGGTGAAAGAAAAGCTATATGTAACAGAAGGAGAGCATACAACAAATGGCATATTGAAGGCTGATATATTAATGTCTTTTTTTTTCTTTTTTTTTTTTTTTTTGGCTGTGGTTCTCACAAAAGCAATTGTTTCCAGAAACCAATAAATATATATTAAAAAAAATACAAAACTGAGCCAAGGAAAAAGTATTTTGAACAATAATTAGCCAAATTCAATCTTTCATGTCATGTTGAAATACTGTCCTGCCTAGCATACTAGGCTGAATATATAGAATCATGGGATGTAGTAAGACTTTATCCAAGAAGCCTTACTAAAAGGCTAAAAAGATAAAATTCTCTCTCAGAATTTAAAGCATGTAATAATTCACTTGCTCACTATTAAATTCTTCCTTGGAGTGGATCTACTGAACCCAGTAATGCCCCCTGACAGGTAGCAGAGGGCTGGATTGCTGTGGGAGCCCCAAAGCTGTGGGACAGAGGGAACTCCAGGAAAGCCAGGAATGCCTCCCTCATCTGCATGAGCTGTGGCACAGCACCAGGGATGTGGTGGGGAAGACCATGGACAGCCTTGAAGCACCATTGCAGAGCCACAAGCTGTGGGTCAGGGTGAATTTGAGCCAGAAGAAGCCAACAGAGACAATCTGAAGAGTGTATCTTTGAAAACACATAGAGTGCAAGAAGAAATTTCAGAGGACAGAAAATGACAGACATGGTTTCTGCCTTTAGAAAGGGAATAAAGGAAGCCATTGAAATTTTTGGAGAACTCAGCATAATTTCAGTATCTGAAAAGATCCTGGAACAAATTATTATGTGATTACATTATTACATGTATCATATAGGCACTCAGAGAATAAAGTGATAAGAAACAGCATGGGTTAGTGAAAAATAAGTCATGTTAAACCTATCTGATTTCCTCTCTTTACAAGCCTGCAGCAGAAGAGAACTGTCACTGCGATTACTTCAGATGGGCTTTTGACACTGTTCTGTATAATGTTCTCCAACATTTCACAGCACCGTGGGAGACAGCCTCACTGAAATTACTGTACAATGGACATGTTGCTTGAAAAAACATAGAATGATTCACATTCTTATCAACACTCTCTATCAAACCAGACAAGCATTTTATACGGGCTCCTGTGGGGGGCTATCTCGGGCCAGTTCTGTTCAATAATTTCATTAGCAGTTTAAAAGATGGAATAGCATGTATACTAATTTGCTGATGACACCAAACTGGGAGGGCTTGCAAACCCTGTGGAGGACAAGTTTAGAATTTGAAATGGTCTTGACAAATTGGAGAAATGGCCTGAAATCAATAAGATGAACTGAAATAAAGACAAGTACAAAGTACTGCACTTAGAGAGGAAAAAATCAAAGGCACAAATAGAAGCTTGAACATATATACAGAGAGTATCTGTGATTACTCTGCAGAAGAGAATCTAGGATTACACTGAATCACCATTTTAACAAGAGACAAAGGTAGTAATCTGCTGCTCAAAAAGAAAAATGTCATGAAATGTGTTGTTAGAAGTGTCAGATAAGATGTAGAAGTTAATATTTTAAAGGAGTTAATAAAATTTGGCCATTTCTGGTGTTGCTGAGATACTGTGTCCAGCTTTAGTCCTGTCCTTTGAGAAAAGAGGATCCACAGAAAGAGAGCAATGCATTTTGGACACCTTGACTTCTAAGGAAAGGCTCAAATATATTATTGTTTTCATTAGAAAATGGAAGCTAGGGGGAATATAATAATGGTCCTGAAATACTGAAGAAAAATTGGATAGTGTTTGACTATATTTCTTGTCTACTGAAAACAAGAGGACAGCTAGATTTGCAGTAATGCAAAATTATCTTCCATATCATGAAGCATTTTCCAGTTTTCAGTAAGGCATTGGAATTTTGAGGACAGGTTCTATATCACCTTTACTGGACATTTAAGAAGAGATTAAACATATCTCATGGATCATACAAAAATACTTGGTTCTGCTCTAAAGCTCTGCAGGATTTTTAAAGTCTCTTTCAGTGTTAAAATTGTATGATTTCTGGGAAGCTTATCCTGATAGTCTCCCTCCATTTTTAAATGCGTACTTCACAATCCTTTTCTCCTGAATAATTCTTTTCCAAACACGTACATTGCCACCATATTTCTAACAACAGATGCTTTGACTTAGGGCTCTGGGTGAACACAGTGTTGGAAATCCTGCTGACTCTAATGGGGTTTTCAAGAGCCCAGTTCAAAATGTCTTTGCTTTAGTAAAGGCTGAGCTATAAGCTTCCTTCAGAAAAAAATATTATGTGATCCCTGCTACTTGGCTTCTGCTAGAGAGTGGCTGTTGGTGTTGTATCAGACAAAGCTGGGTTGAGCTAACGCCTGTTAGAACTGCTAATGGTCCATTATGCTATTTAAAGAGTGCTACAGCATGTTTATCTGGTGCTGTTAACCAGTCGTATTTCATCTGATAATCACATCAAGAAAAAAAAAAAGCCATATTTTTTCATTACACCAACTCTCTAGGTTCCTCACCTGCTCCAGACTAATCCTGTTAGAGCTGCATCTTGGCAGAGGCACTTCTGGCAAGGCACAGTCCAGAGACAGGAAAAAACTCTATCTGTCCTGCCAAGCTGAAATTACAAGGTTATTAAAAACTGTATAAGCAGCTACCAAAGTGCAAATGTCTGCTGCACAGTTTTGCAGATAATTGGTTTGCTGGTGTCCCTGGCACAAGGAGGGTCTGGATCGTGCACAGTACCCAAAACAACAGTAGGAGACCCCACAGGATTCCCACACTGTGACAGAGCATCAAACTTTGTCTGCAGTCTAATTCAAAATGTAATGAGTGATTCCAGCAAGAAACTCAAGCAGACAAAATAATTCAGTAATTAACAACAAACCATCTTGCAACATGTTAGCTATTAGGAAATTTATTTCCTGTGAGGCTGGTGAGACACTGGCACAAGTTACCCAGAGAAGTTGTGGATGCCCCATCTCTTGAAGCATTCAAGGCCAGGTTGTATAGTTTTGAACCACCTGGTCTAGTGGAAGGTGTCCCTGCCTGTAGGAGGAGCACTGGAACAAAATGATCTTTACCTTCCAATCCAAGCCAAGCCATTTTATAATTATATAATTGACACCGTTGAGCCAGACGGGAACAGAGAACTCCAGATCAGAAGGCTAAGAAAACCTTTCTCTTTCTCTCTGACTGAGCTGAGAATATCCATATATGATATCAAATAAAACTTGGTTGCAAAGAATGAAAATTCTTCATCTATATACTATACATTCAGAAGAATCAACTTGTCCAGTCTCAAATGCATTTGGCCTCAGAAATCTGCGATTTTCTCCACCAAAACTGACTTGCAGCAGCCGCTTCTTGAGACACTTTGATGCTTTGCAGAAATAAATGGAGGCTTGCGCCTGCCCTGTCACCAAGTGCAACACAGTGCCAAGTAGACAAGAGTAACAGTGCTCAGGAATTTTCTGGGAGCTGGTAGACTACAGCCTGAAATTGCCATGACAGCACTAATATATTAAGTCCTAAAAAAAATTGCAACTTTGTTTTTATCAGTTCCCCTAGGCCATATTGCCCTGGGAGGGATCTGCACAAACAGCTTCTGCTTTGCTGTGTTTCAGATGTGTCTCCAGGGTCCCTGAAATCCCATTTCAGTCAAGAGGGTTTTGGCTGTAGAACGTCTCCTCTCCCTTTCTGCTTTGCCAGAAGAGAGATGCGCTAGTCCTCTGGGCATACAGCTTAGTCTGTCTTTTCCTGAGGCTGAAACTGATAGATGAAGGTTTGGGTTAAAGTTTAATCAACTCACTTTATACATATACATATACATATACATATACATATACATATACACATCCACATATACATATACATATACACATACACATACATATACATATACACATACACATATCCTTGTGTGCATGTGTGTATCTTGTTTAGAAGATTTCAACCCTTCCTCTCTTTATTTTAAATTACGGCATAAGTAACCCTAAAATTTTATATGTAAACACTGTAGATCCAACAGTGATTTGGACAGTGAGGCTGCAGCTTTTTTGAAAGGAGATGGTGAAGCTGTGACTCACCAGGGAGCCTTGGAGTTCTCAAGACCCTGGGCTCAAGGATATTCTGGAAACATGCTCCCAGGACTAATACAAGCATATTAATTGTTGAGTGTGCTGAAATCGGATTTTGGAAAATCAGATCTACCTGTGTTTGTCAGTACAGCAGAAGTACAAGGCTCTACAGCCCAGGTTTTTTTATTCATATGTCTGCATTCAGAAAAATCTGCAGAAGCCTGGCGGGCAAAACCCCTGTGGGGTTTTGGGCAGCCCTAGGAGGCTTGTTGGTGGCAGGGCTAGGACACAGGCAGCCTGGGACAAGAACCACCAGGAGGTGTGCTTGTGTGTCCCAAAACCTCAAAGGCCTTCTGTAAGCTGGATGTGTGGTAAAAGAGCATCCTTCCCATGCACACAGACCTAGCTAAGTCCTTGCTCAGAGCCCTTTACTTCATTAGCCTTTGAGGATTTATCCTCCTTAGCAGGTTGCTGTAAATGAATGACTTGCTTTATACTTTTTAGCAGATAGCCAATACTATTTGTGGATCAGTTTATGGTGTGTGTTTGACATGCAGGATTACCTTATCTCTGGGGGCTGAAGCTGGTAAGAAAAACCTTTTTTTTTTTTTACCCTTACTCTAATATTTCCTTCTCCTGATACATAGGTATTCTTACTAATCACTCTAATTATATGAGTACACAAAGCCTGCTTTGTTAGCTTCCTTCTTGATGGCACATAGTCCATTAAAGAAGCTGTGCCTGTTACTCTGTGCTCTGCAATGAGAAGATAACTACTTTGATTACTTATGGTTATAATTTTTATATATTTTGCATATTTTGATATTTATTTCAGCATAAATGTGACCTTAGTCCAACTCCATGTTTACTTTTATTCTTCCCTTAAAATACAATAAAAATAAAATTATTGCATTTATTCATACAAATTTTCTAAATATTCTTGTTACTGATGGAATCAAAACCTGATGTAAGGAACCATTGTTTTTTGGTTTTATAAGAATGTGAAAAGTTGTATGCAAAGAAGGAGCCTATATAACCAATATTCAATGAAAAGAAGGGGTGTAAGCAGAGAAACATCCACAGACATGGGTTATAATATCCAAGAAAGAGTTTGAAGTGAAGTGAATGAAATTACATCATTTCAGGCTGTCACAAGTTCATAATAAAAAACCAAAAGGCTGTAGAATTTCCAAATAATCTCACAACACTGTTAAAATGTCACATAATGAAAGATTAAATTGAATGTAGGACAGATCGCTGCTGTTAAATTAACTGACAGAAATGCAAGGCAGAAGGCAGCTTTCTCTACCTCAGCACTACAGTACTCTAAATCAAATAAATCATAGGAAAGAAAATGAACACCACCATGGATATTTCATTGAAAAAGTTTCAACAGGAAATAAGAAAGCAGATCAATTGAAAGTTAAGCTGTAATAAGAAGGGGACAAAGAATAGTGCCAAATCAAAAGAACACCAAATGCACTGGAGCCCTATTAACTAATGTAGTAGGAGGTCTCTAGGGTGTATAGTTTCAAATACTCCAGCTAAAAACACTACAGCTGAAACCAGAGGAAAGGATAATATTAAAAATATGCATGGAATGCTTTCTTCTGTATGAGTGAGATTTTAAAATTTAGGACAGGAAAATGAGCAAGCATATAATGCAGAAAAAAGGGTAGAAATTGGAGTCTACTATTGATGCTTTCAAACTTAAGAAAAGAAACCACCTTTGTATATATCAGAAATTGCTCAAAGATAACTCTTGCCTGTGTATTATACAACTGTCATGTGGAATTCACCACCACAAACCACTCTTGAAAGCTTTGCAATAATTAGATAATTCTGTGCTGAATAGAGTAAGTGGGCTCTATCAGTCTCTGCCACGTGATGGGGAAGGGCTCTGCAGTTATATCACAGTCACCACAGCTGCCAGCAGCCTTAATGGGATTAACTGTTGCCGTGTTGGCCAAGATGGAAAATGCATGAGGCAAATGTGCCTTCCTGTTCTCCATGGATGGAAAATGCATGAGGCAAATGTGCCTTCCTGTTCTCCATGGATGGAAAATGCATGAGGCAAATGTGCCTTCCTGTTCTCCATGGCTTGCACTGAAGAGCAGTAGTTGCTTAGCCTTCCTTTTGGAGCTACAAAGCTTAAAACCAAACATACTGTGCAAAAACAGTTTGCTGCTGGCCATGCCTGGAGGCAAAAAAACCTGGATACAATTGGTCTGATTGCATATAGTGCAACTCCTCAGGTTTCTGCCAAGCACAGTTGTCATTTATTCTTCTGGGAGGGGATAGGAATATATAACCACTTAGTCATTGTGTATTCTCTTTGAATTTTTTTTTCCTAATATTCAGATTGCTGGAGCCTGGTGTGAATTTTAAATTAAGGAACTAGAGGGGGAGAATGCATTTCTTTTTGTTAATGGCTTTTTCTTTCAAGCCACATTATTATTCAGTTGCCATGGTTTATCTGATTTTGTAAAGTACCCAGGGAGATGTGACAATGATTGGGTACTTAGAAATACACTGATAGATAGACATAGCCTATCTGTGAAGGGTAGAATACTAACATTTTCTATGTTGGTGACCGCCTACTGCCTTGGTAAGCTAAAATCAGGATCCTTTCCCCTTTACTTGTTATATTGACTGCTAACAAATATTACTCTCTACTGTAAAACTATTTACTGTTACAATTCCTGCTTAAGCAGAAAAGACCAGACACCCATCAGAACTATTCCTCCTTTGGAAACAAATACGTATTTTTAAAGTAAAAAACACTTTTTGATTTCAAATGTAAACTTGCCAGTGCTTGCTCATTTGTGTTGCTCTTGCTTTAAAAGCTGCATTTGTTAACTCTCCTGCACTCATTAAGACAGCACGTACATGGTAAAGCTTTGTGCAGTTCATTTCCCACAGCTGTCTTCAGAACCTACTGGTCCACTGCAATCTTGACAACTTATTTACAAGTCCTTTGTGTAGGATAAAAAAAAAAAAAAAAGAAAACTCAAAAGAGAATGTTTGTGGTTTTAACAAGGATATGTATGTGGTACCCCAAAGCCAGCACAAGTCCAGCACACTCCACCCCAAATGGTTTTTCTCAATGCCAGCAAGACTCCCATCTCCAGCATACAAACCTTCCTGCACCAAGCTGATGCTCTTGGCAGTTTTTTTCTACCGCCATCTCACACTGGTCTTGTGGGCACGAAGATCTTCTAGACTATCATCAAATGTTATAAAATGAACAACAATAGTCCAAGCTAGTGCAAATTAGGGCATGTGCCTGAAAGATGCTGTACCAGGCTCTGGCTGGCAGTGCCAGCTGAAAAGCAGCTCATTTAACAAGCTCAGTTCTTCTTTTGGCCTTTTGCCTATATATTTTGAAGAATTTTTATCTTCCAAAAATGCTCCCAAAATACATTTGTTTCATGCAGCCATTCTGCTCTTTTGTTGAGTGGATTCATACCATGATGAATAACATGATCAATGGCCAAGCAAATTTAGGATCCAGCCCTGCATACACCTATTGCCACATGTGGGAGTACCACTGCAGAGCAAGTGTGCTCCTACAAGGGGCAGAGCACCCCACTTCTGCTCTCCCCACAGACTTGCCCTAGCTTTAAGCACTTAACTTGTGCTTCAGGTTCAGAGGAGCAATTTGCATGGTTAAGCCATAAGCTTGTATTTTAGAGCATTATTGCTCCCAGCAGATTGCTCATCTTCTGCAGGACCAGTTCCCCAGGGGTGCAGGCTGTGCAGGTGAGCAGAGAGGAGCACAGCAGTGAGGTTGCACTGCATCCTGGCATTTTCAATGAGAGCATCACTTCAGCCTGCACACAAAGTGGAAAGAATTTTGTATTGTAGATGATAAAAATCACATAATTCCAAAATATTTATATTACATAGAAACACTATATGCTCCAGTAACCACTGTCTGTCAGACTATTAAATGTGGGTCTGCTGTATTTTTATAGGAGGGGTGTATGCTGATAGGTGCACCCACACTAGTGCATATAAGGGTTTTATACCTATTTCCTTCCTTCCTTCCTTCCTTCCTTCCTTCCTTCCTTCCTTCCTTCCTTCCTTCCTTCCTTCCTTCCTTCCTTCCTTCCTTCCTTCCTTCCTTCCTTCCTTCCTTCCTTCCTTCCTTCCTTCCTTCCTTCCTTCCTTCCTTCCTTCCTTCCTTCCTTCCTTCCTTCCTTCCTTCCTTCCTTCCTTCCTTCCTTCCTTCCTTCCTTCCTTCCTTCCTTCCTTCCTTCCTTCCTTCCTTCCTTCCTTCCTTCCTTCCTTCCTTCCTTCCTTCCTTCCTTCCTTCCTTCCTTCCTTCCTTCCTTCCTTCCTTCCTTCCTTCCTTCCTTCCTTCCTTCCTTCCTTCCTTCCTTCCTTCCTTCCTTCCTTCCTTCCTTCCTTCCTTCCTTCCTTCCTTCCTTCCTTCCTTCCTTCCTTCCTTCCTTCCTTCCTTCCTTCCTTCCTTCCTTCCTTCCTTCCTTCCTTCCTTCCTTCCTTCCTTCCTTCCTTCCTTCCTTCCCTGTGGGTGTGGCTTTCATGTTACTCTGTAAAATTGTTAGGATGATCCAGTATTTTTTACTATTTGATAGAAAATAACTCACTAGAAAATGCAAATGTATTTTTATGTCCTTAATTTTTAATCACTTTAAAATAAATTATCAGATAATATAATAATCAGATTAAAATAAAAGCAAAGATAAGTAAATGTAGTAATAGGATACATTGTAATCAATAAAAGTAGTTTACAAAAATGTCCAGTTACAATATATTTTCTGCTTCAAATGTAATTTATTAATATTCATTTACTCTTTTGCTTGTTTTTTACTAGACACTAATTATTTGAATTTCTAATTAATTAAACCCTTTGTAGACAGACAGGAGCAGCCTCACACCCAAGTTCCTCAATCCTCATGGGAAAATTCAACCACCCTGTGGTTGGGACCATGATATCTGTTGTATGGACAACATAGCAGAGAAGAAGCAATCCAGGAGGATCCTGGAATGCATTAATGATCATTTCCTTCTCTGAATGAGAGAAGACCTAACAACAAGAGGTGCTAAGCTGGACCTTGTTCTCAACAAGAAGGAGAGGTTGGTGGGGAGCATGAATCTCAAAAGAGCAGCCTGGGCTGCAGTGACCATGAAATGGTGGAGTTTTAAAAAGCCTTAGGGCAGGGAGTAGTGTACAGCACAAGCTGTACCCTGGACTTCTGGAGAGCAGACTTTGCTCTTCAGGGATCTGCTTAGTAGAGTGCCATAGGATAAAGCCCTAGAGGGAAAAGGTGCCCAAGAAAGCTTGTCAGTTTTGAAGGATCACTTCCCCCCAGCTCAGGAGTCATGCATCCCAACAAAGAGGAAGTGAGGCAAAACCCCCAGGAGGCCAGCATGGATGAACAAAGGAGCCCTGGGCAAATTCAAACTTTAAAAGGAAGCCTACAGAGGGTGGAAACAAGGACAGGTCAGAGAGTGGAAACACGAACAGGTAGCCTTGGAGGAATACAGAGAGATTGCCTAGCAGACAGGGATCAGGTTGGGAAAGATAAAACCCTTATAGAATTAAATCCAGCCAGGATATCAAAGGCAACAAAATAAATCTTCTACAGGTATGTCAGTGATAAAAGGGAAACTAAGAAAATTGTGGGCCCACTCCAGAAGGAAATGGGAGCCTCGGTTACCTGGGATGTGGAGAGGGCTAAGGCACTCAATGACTTTTCTTCCCTCAGTCTTCACTGACAAGTGCTCCAGCCACACTGCCCAGGTTGCAGAGAGAAAAGTGGGAACCAGGAGAATGAAAAACTGTCCACTGCAGAAGATCAGGTCTGAGACAATCTAAGTAACCTGAAAGTGCAAAAGGGACTTGTGCAAAGTCCATGGGACTTGTGAAAAACATTTGGCACTGTCCTGCATGATATCTATGTTTCTAAACTGGAAAGACATGGGTTTGATTGATGGACCATGTCGTGCAGAAGGAATTGGCTGAATGGTCACACTGAAAGAGTTGCAGGCAGGAGTTTGATGTCCCAAGTGGAGAATAGTGATGAGTGGTGTTCCTCAGGGTCAGTATTGGGACAGGCACTATTTATCTTTGTCAGTGACACATACACTGGGATCAAGCACACCCTCAGCAAGTTTGCTGATGACACCAAGCTCTCTGGTGCAATTGACACATTGGAGGGAAGGGATGTAATCCAGAGGGACCTTGACATGCTTGAGAGACAGCCCATGTGAACCCCATGAAATTCAACAAAGACAAGTTGTGCTGATCCTGCACCTGGATCAGGACAATCCTAAGCACAAATTCAGGCTGGGCAGAGAATGGATTGAGAGCAGCCCTGAGGAGAAGGACTTGGAGATGTTGGTTGACAAGAAATTTAATGTGATACAGCAACGTGAGCTCATGGTCCAGAAAGCCAAACACATCCTGGGTGAAGAAGTGTGACCAGCAGGTCAAGGGAGGTGATTCTCTCCCACTCTGCTCTCGTGCGATCCCACCTGGAGTACTGTGTCCAGCTCTGGAGCCCCCAGCACAAGAAGGACATGAAGCTGTTGGAGTCTCTTGTTGGAGCAAGTCCAGAGTAGGGCCATGAGGATGATCAGAGGGCTGGAGCACCTCTCCTATGAAGACAGGCTGAGAGAATTGGAATCGTCAGAGATGAGAGGATTAGAGAGGAGAAGACGTTGGGGAAACCTTAAAGTGGCCCTCCAGTACCTAAAGGGGGCCACTTCTTCCAAGGAAAGGCCCTTTTTACAAGGGCGTGTAATGTCAGGACAAGGTGGAATGGCTTCAAACTGAAAAAGAGTAGGCTTGCATCAGATGTTAGGAAAAAATTCTTTAATGTCAGGCTGCTGGGGTACTAGAACAGGTTGCCCAGAGAAGCTGTGGCTGCTCCATCCCTGGAAGTGTTCAAAGCCAGTTTGCATGGAGCTTTGAGCAATCTGGTCTAGTGGGAGGTATCCCTGTCTTAAGGTCCCTCCCAACTCAAACCATTCTGTGATTCTAGGATTATACAGGGATAGACTCCTTTGGCTTCAATGACCTTGCAAAAGCCTATGTTCATTTTCAGAGGAGGAATTCTAGAGTTTGTGGCTGCCTCACTTTCCAAATATTTTGGAATTTTATTTTTGAAGAGCAGGCAGTGCTCTTGATCAGACTTGGAATGTGATCTGAACTTTGGCCAGTTGAGCAAAAATCTACCTTGTTCTTGCTCAGGCAAAACTTGAAAAATAATTTTCTTGTAATCTGTGGTGCATTTCAGGCTCACATCTTTTCTCTGCCAAGTCAATTAAAAATAGGGAGGTATTGCTACATTGGAAAGCAGTCAAAGAAAGACAACAAAGACTTATAATTACAAAGTAGACCCACAGCCTCCAGGGCAAAATAGAATAAACTTAATGCAGGACACAGAAAGCCAGCACAGAAAAGCAACTCCAAAGAGGCAGAGTAAAGTATCCAGAAGATAATACCAAAAGAAAGAGCATGAGTTGTTTTAGGTAGCCAAAAGCAAGCCTTTGAAATAAAGTGTTTTACTAAATCTGGATTGTTAGGGATGGAGTTATTTAAACAGAGAACTGAAGGGATGATTTTCCAAGGCACCCTGCTGAGGCAGGGTGCTCCAACCAGGTGCTCCAAGCCCAATCTGGTAAAACACAAAATGTGTTATAGTAATAGAGGGCTATAACAACCTGTAGTACTGGAAGGAAGTTGTTTACACAGCAGAAGTAACAGTGAATCAGAGAGCTTGTCTTAGAAAGAGAAATTTAAAAAGCTAGATAATGAATACCATAGGAAAGCAAAAAAAGGACTTCTTAGCTGAATACTGATCTCTAGGGACATAATCTACTTTACAGTTTAATGAGGGATGTAGGATGGAGTCAACTTCATCAGCTTGAGTGCTTTGCTCAACTTGGTAGTATCTACCTACATCCTTTAAGTACTTGGTTCACACGCTCCCTCTAAAATCTTTTGTGTAACCCAAAAGAACTGCTGAAAGGTAAAGACTTGAAAGTGAGGAGGGGCACATTTGGGCCATGTGCAGAAGCAGCAGCACTATGAAGCTGAAGGGCCTCATGAGTGTTATCTCCACACATGCACAGCTCCCTGAGGAGTTTTTGGGCACCTTATCTAGGGCAGAAAAGCTGAAAAGGCCCAAAAGCCAAGCAGAGAGTCAGCCGAAAGGGAAGTGGCTGAAGAAAGGTGCACGTGTGTCTTTGGCTTTGTCACTCTGAGCCTGAAGAGTAGTCTCCAATCTGGATTCACACCCAGGACTACTGTGCTGATTGCCTGAACCACTGCTTCCAAGAAAGAGCTGCTGAAAGGGAGAGGGAACATGGCTGTGTGAATAGAGGGAAAAGGCTGAAAGAACAGAAAAAAAGAAATAGGGGAGAGCGAGAGGAAATACGAATCAACATTAATCTGCAGGTAAAGCAGGGAGAAATTTACATGGAGACGCCAGGTTTCTGCCCACACCTAGACAGATATCTACAGGGGCTGGCATTTCTGTGTGTCCTAGCCACTGTGTTACAGTTATTCCCGCTCTTTGCCTCCAGGAGTACCTACTGTTAGCACAAGCATTTCTGTGAACACCCAGGAGCAGACAACAGGACTCTCTGGGGACTTCGCAGAAGAACATTTACTGCTCACTTCAGTTGCTTGAGCATAAACATTTAGCACCATGTCCATGCCTTAAGCTTTCCCTCCCCTTCTCCTTGGGTCCTCTTGTAAGTCCTGCACTGCTGTGTGTGCAAGGATGTCCTGAGGACATCCAAGGGGTCTCAGGTCACCACATTCTGCATCTCCAGCAACTGCTAGGAGGTGACACCAGCCCTTGTGTTCATGCAGGAGCCTCAGGGTAGGTGTGTGCAGGTGTCTCTGGCAGTTGGGCACACCTCACCCATGGTACAGAGCAAATTCAACAGGGTGACCTGACATAGGTTTGCCCTCATCAGGACCAGAGAGTCTCAGTTCAAGAGAGCTGCCAAGGACAAATAAACAGGCTGTTTAAAACAACAAAGAGGGCACTGTTTTTTAAGCCTTCTGCAAGAAGTAGAAAGCAATACACCTTTTTATCTGATGTCAAAGTTATCCAGAAAATTCATGCCACTATCAAGACTGTCACATTTAATTGGACAGCAGCTTGAGGTTTTTTTAATGATCTTGTCTCTCTTCTGCACCCTGGGGAATTCCTGCTACTGTTTGCTCTCCAGTGCTGAGACTTATCAGAGCAATCACTTAACCCTCCCTGCATTTCAGCACTCCAACACTCCAGCACTCCAACAAATGGTGTATTTTATGAAAACACCATTATAGCCTCTTAGTGACTTTCAAAAATTAGGTCATTGCCAGATCAATGCAGCTATGTTTACTTCATTTCAGGGATTGATTTTGGTGCTCTAAGAGGATAAGCAAATGGCTAAGAGTAGTTGACTCTCTTTGGTACTGCAGCATTGAGCAGTTTGACTGTAGGCTGAACCAGTAAATCTCTGGATCTTTTAAATTTCATTTCTAATCAGTTTTAGAGCAAAATTTATGCTCCTGACCTGCAAATGATGTTTTGCTTCTGGTACTATTCTTTTATATACTGAAAACTCCCATTGATATACAGAAAAGACAATATTAGAGTCAGGAGCCATGCTGCATATCTAAGAAATTATATTGCTTTTATGATGCCCTTACACGGGGTGAAATGCCTCTGCAAGAAAGTGGCACACAGCATTAGAGTTTACTATCATTCAGCAGCTTCCAGAAGAGATGTGCTCCGGTTACAAATAAAACCTTACCAGCCCTGTGGGCTCACACTGGGCTCTGTGGTTCAAGTCTTTCCTTCTCATTTGCCACGTCTAGTCATAAAGTGCCGTGAGTCATTTCAGCCCTCAGAGTCACTTGTGTACATCTGTTTTCCTTCAGCCCAGATGCAAAAATGTTAGGATTCAGTAAATGACTCAGTTGAGGATGTTTCACAATGAAAAGCATCCGGCTAATATCCCATCATGATGTCAGATATTTTGGGGCAACAGGAATGAAACTGTAAAAAATGAAAGTAGTTGTAACACTCCAGGAAGGGCTGATGAGCCTTAAAAATGGGCTGTGGATATGGTTATTGTCTACAGTGGCTTTTCAAAACAGGGTAAGGCTAATGATTGTCACATTGTTATATCATCCTCCTTAGCTATCACACGTGGCTATTGTGAAAGGTGGCCTTCATCCTGGGGAGATGAAGATTTATTGAGAGCAAGCTGCCCTTGTGTGGAGTTTTGCTACTGTGGGGAGCCAGGCACTGCGACCTTCACCTCTTGTGGCAGAGCATCCCCACGTGCAGAGACCATCTTGCTGCCTTCCTGAACCACCACACAGTGCTAAGAGGCCTCTCCTGCAGATATTTTATCCAACAGAAATTAGGCTTTTCATCTGATCTATTGTTGTTGTTGTTGTTATTATTATTATTAATTTTGCCACATTATATTTGGAGGTACAAAATACATTTAGTCAGAAGAAAATAGGGCTTTATGGCATTCTGAATAGTTTCCCATTAAAAAATTCATTTCCCAGAAGAAATAAAAGTCCTGAATCTCTCATAAATCATCCCAAGACACTTTTGTTACAAAGTAATTGAGAATCCGGAGCCTCTTAACCTTCTTTTAGCCCTGTTTTTCATCATATCTCCTAGAGCCAAAGAAAGCCTTGCTTGTGGTAGGATACCATATTTAATACATTACACTACATGCCCTTGCTGGACCTCAACACTCTTTCCAGTACTTTCCAAGGTAATACGATTTATGCTTTCTTTAAATCTCTTCCAGTGCTATTTTTTTTTTTAATAAACCACAGTCAGCTTTAGGAAGTCCAACTTTAACAGAAGTGATTCAATATCCTCTCAATTGCCTTGGGCTTCTTCAAAGAGTGCTTGAAAGGGAGGATGTGGTGAGACTGATAATGGGATATGGCATCCTTCACTTTCGAGCTGCCAGCTTGCCACCAACACTCTTGAGGCCACTCTGACTGGAAAAACTATCTGAAATGTGCTCACCTTCACTTTCTTAATGCCTGATGTTTACTGCAGAAATACCTACCACTGCAATGGGCAGAGTTATGCTACAGCCAGAGCAAAGGGGCAGCAGGTGAAGATGAAAAGGGCTATGCTTGCAGCCTGTTGTAGGGCTTGTGACAGTGAGTATGAAACTACCCTCTGGTTTGGTTGGCTCTTTATTATAAAATAAAATATGCTCCCAGAAAGGATGAATAATAATGGTATTTTCAAATGTACAGCATTTTCAAAATTTTAGTGGTTTGCCAGGTAGTGTAACTGCTTCAGGAGGCTGCCTTTGTTTCTGAACATTACAGCATAATATGGGAGGAGGAAATTATGGAGACACTTTTCTTTAAAGGGTGGTGCTTGTAGATCAGGTGAATAAAGACAAAGACATCAGCAAAGCAGTGTGGAAAACCTGTCCTGAACAGCTTGAGCCATAGGTGCTCTGTGAGAATAACATTCATGCTGCTCCCAAACATCCAAACAACCAGATGGAATATTTGATGCTTTGGGCGTCCTGGGATACACAACACAACCTGCATTGCACCTGCCTGTGAAAGGACAAAATAACTTTTGTAGCACAAAGAGGATGAAGAGACTTCTTGGAGTGTCTGTAGGTCCAGGTCTGCCTTTGTGGCAACACAGAATTTATTTGCCATCCCTGCCAAATTAACACCTTTAATAAGCCAATTCAGCATCCTAGACTTGACCCTTCATGGAGCTGATGTAGAATTTAAGGGATGTGAGAGGCAAATTACAATCTGAATGTACCTACAGGTTATACATTTGTCTCACTTAATGCTTTCAATCAAAGTAACTTATTTCAACCAACCCTTCTCCCCTGGTAATGTTCTTCCCATCCAGTAGCACGACAGATTATTTCCAGGATGGCAGCAGTACATGGCAGGAAAATTCAACATAGCTAAGGAAGCTTTGTTTGTCAGTCCCAAGGGTTTAGCAGCCAGTGAAATGCCCTTAACAGCAATATTCTGCTGCCCCCCAGGGGAAGGAAGGAACATGTATGGATGGGCTCCGAGTGACCTGTACCACTCACCCCCAGCTTCAGAGCTGAACTTCTGCTGCTGGACCTGTTTTCTCTAGACTTTATGCCTCTGGGAAACAATGTTTAAAACGTCAGTGTTTAAATGACTGAGCCAGAGACTGTGACGACAGTAGGTGCTGCAAGACTCTTTATTGCCATTTCACACAATGAAATACTGAATGATGATTGCTTACCTGGGTCTGTGTCAAGGAAGGCAAGGGAATGAATATGTATGAGAAACCAAACTGTTTGCAGAAATAGCAATACTAATGTCAACAGGCACAAGAATAACTTTCCATTGCCAAATAACATGCATTATTTAGCATTAATACATGTGCATAAACAAGAAAGTGCAGCAGGTATGTGTTTGCATTCTTTTCTTTGCTTCTGAAAAATATTTGTTAATGGCGCAATAAAAATGTTGTTCATAAAAGTAGACAAGGCCAATCTACTATACAGTTATCTACACATTCACATAAAAATATAATGTTCAAAATAGTAGCTCTGCTCTGCTTAGGATCACCCTAAATAAATGACATCTGAAGGCCCCAGTACATGACATACAAACTGGAGTTTTCATGGCTTTCCAAGAGAATTTTATTTTTATATAAATTCCTGCTATCTGCTCAGATGGCTTCTTCTCTGTATTTAAGAACATCACATGTTGTTCAGACCAATGTTAAAGGATTCTGGAAAATTACTTAGGTCAGTTTGATTTATTCCTCAATAATCAGTTTCTTTATCATAAGAATAAGTTTATACTGGATCATCATGTTGTTACTCAGCTGGCAAAGGTCTGAGAGCTCAGTTATGGGAATGCATGAAGAGTGAGAATGTGAGCTCTTCAGTCCTTACAAGCTAAATTGAAGCAATTGGCAATGCAAGAGAAAAAAGTAACACCTGACCCTTGGAAGCAATAATAAAACAACAACTCATGTTTCATGTGATTATTCCTCCTCCACAGAGACAGATTCATTAATCCGTGTTAGACAGACTGTTTTTCCAGTTTCACCTGAAAAGTGAAAGCACCTAAGTAAAAGCAATGCAAAACAAACCTGAGAAAATCCATGTTCATGAAATTCCTATGAAATGTAAGACATGGAAGCTGCATTATCTTTGTTGAAGGTAAGAAACTGCACTCGATGACAAGGTTTCAATGCCAGGTCCCCAAAGTTAGGGAATATGTATGTGTCAGGGGCTGAATTAGGGCTGTGGCATAATTCTGAGTATTTGCTTGCATTTCTGCCTTGCCTGTTTATCTCAGACATCCCCAAGGAGTGCACTGGTGGGTACCACAGTGGCTGTAAGTGCCCCCCAGCCCTTGGCCAGCTCCACACAGCCAGTAGCAAGCAGGGCATGACAGTGTGGAGGGAGCACACCCTGCCCACTGCCTCCCCGAGGTCTTTGCTGCTGGGGGCTGCTAAATCTTCCACAAGCACCCATGGGCAGGGCAGAGCTTTCCATGGTGTCTGACACTTGGTGCACACTCAAGGAAGCTTTCACAGGGACAGAGAAATGCATATCCCTGGCATGAATGTGATCAGACCAGAATGTGTCTGCCAGAAAGCATGACAGACCTTGTAAAGAAATTACTTAGGATCATTTATTTACTTTCCTTAGCATTTACAATGAGCTTACTCTTGGAAGACTTAAAGTGTGTCATTCTTTATTTTTTTTTAAGTCAAAAAGGTAGAATGGGGCTGCTGGCTGCCATGAAAAATGTCATGGCTGATATGCAAGTAAATAAGACCTGGTCCTTTGGTAGTCAGAGGTGGTTCAGGGTTGCCCTTACTGCAGGGCATGCCTTCACTCCTTGCCCGTGTGTGTTGACATGCAACTCTTTCCCGTGCTTGGATCTGTTTCCAGGTCTCCAGTGAGGTGACCCCAGGCTGTGGGCCTGCTCTATAGGAGAGCTCCTGCCTTGGCACAGCCCATGCAGGCTCCTGCTGGTGACAGAAACCTCCTTGTAAGTGGGTTCATTGAAACTATCAAGCCAAAGAAGTCTTAAAGTCTTTTGTAAACGTGACATTTAAAAGACTCCCATCTGCATAGAAGCATAGCTGCCTGTCCTATAACCACTTGGGAAACATCATCTTTCTGCTGCCTCAAAATCATTCTTGTCACTCCTGCTAAGACAAGCTGTGTCTAGCCTGTCTTCTCCAATGCAGTGTTCTTCAGATCAGAAGGATATATATTATGTATGCATTGAATTAGAGGTTTAAGCCATGTCTAGGATGGTGATTATTCATTCCTACCATCTATTTCCAGGAGATTTGCAGGACTGCATGGTCTCAAAACACTTGGATATGGTCTATTAAAAGTTCTCCTTTTTGTTAAGAAGATTTGAAAACTCTGCAGCCTAAGCAAGTAGGCTTCCTGACAAGATTATTTCATATTAGGTACACTTGGTTTTATCCGAAGCTGACTGTAATTTATTAAGATACAGTACACAAAGAAATTAAACTATAAACTTTAAAGCATCCATCAATTTCAATTTAATTTGTTTAAAAAAGCTAAATTATGGGTTAACTCAGAAGGTAATAGAATTCAGAAAGAGAGTACTTGTGATACAAGGAGTCCCTTCATACATTAATTTTCATTTTTGGTGAGATGAAGTTTGAAATTAGATTCAGATTGCAAATTATAGCTTTGTATGGGCTCCCTATTGCTAGCTCATGAAATACTTAGATTCCTGAGGATGAAGCAATTTTGCTTCTCATAATAGACTGCAAAAGCCTTATTTCCCACTGGTAAAATAATAGGTCTGCAGCTTGAAGTGGGAGTGAGCCATGTCTTTGCTCCTTGACTTGGTCACCAACAGGGATACATTACACTAAAAGATACAAGTGAAGAAGAAATAGTGACATATGGTGGGGTTTTTTTTAATTCAAAGCTTATCCTTTTCAGTTCTCCACTACAAATAACATTACAGCCTGGATTCTGTGAAGGAGGCAGCATATGACTTCATGTCATACCTTATTTACCTTACCCTATACATTGCTAAATTCTTGCCTTGTACCAGTTTTTGGGCTCCACAGCAATCACAGACATAGAAGGAGAAAGTAATTTGTCTCCTAGCATAAACTGATGGACTCATTTAGCAGAAAAGATCCATTACATTTAGGGAAGGCAGGAGAAGTAATGCTTATGGCAACAAAGCAGATGTGTGATGATCTGTAACCCTGGAGGCAACATCGAGTCTATAAATTGTCTTCCTGTGGTCTCCTAAACATCCATGGTTGTATTAATCTATTATTATCCCCCTCCTAGGCGCAGCAGGGAGGAAGGCTGTGTGGAACCACACCTCAGCAGATGCTGGCAAGAGCCAGGTCCTTCGTTAGGCAGAGGTTCAGGAGCTGAAATCATGATCAGACAAAGCCAAAATACCAAATGAAACTGTTCTGCTGTCTTCTGCAGCTTAAAGCAAAATTGTGTGTACAAAACCAAAATTATCTAAGAAGATTTCCCAGAAGAAGAATGGAACAGATTTAAAGAAAAAATTATGGTGAAATTCTCCAGAAATGTGGAAAATTACTGGAGAAGGTTTGACTTTGGTGTCTGATGCAGAAAAAGACTACAGATGCTAAGAGACTAAAAGACTACAGTTGTGACTTTTGCTGGTACTGAAGCATTTTCTGGTTTTAATAGCTTGCAATTAACTCAGACTGATAATGAAATCATGTTACTGCATTAAAAAAAAGAGGAATAGTGGTGAAATGAAGTGTCAGATTTGCTTCCAGAGTACAAAACAGACTTTTTGTCAGATTTCTGATCATGCAACACATCTTATAATGTTAGCAATTTATATTCCTGAGCAGAGGATGGGGAACTGGAGCAAATGTTTTAAAGCAGAATTCCAGCAAGACACAGGATTAATCCTCAACAGATTTTTCCACGTAAAATTGAAGTCCAGTCTGGTATGAAGGCTCCAATATGTGCTACCTCTTTGACAGCCAAGAGTCACGTACATTGATAAAAAGGAAGCAAATCTTGAAGCTGCAACTTTCAGAAATCTGGATGTCCTTTAGCCAACACCACAAGCTATGACAAGGTCTGACCTTTGGAAAGTAATACAAGAACTATGGCAGAGTATATTGAGAGTTAAAAGAAAGCCTCTATAAGGGTACACAGACTATATGGGGAAAAAAAAAAAAAACCACCATGAATTTCACTGAAAACCTTTTTACAGTGGACACAATGCAGGGAAATGGAGCCTGAAAGCAAATGGAGTTTTAATTCTTTTTTAACTGAGTAAAACCAACATAGTGCTAAAAGCAGTGATACTAATGTTAAATGAAATACAGGGAATAGAAGGCAAATAGCTAAAGTTCAGGATGGAGGTTGAGAAGTCAAATATCTCTGAAGTGGGATGGAAGCCTCAGGTGAAAAAACAGTTAGGAAAAACTTACACACAGGGGAAATGTCTGCATTCCTCTGATGGAAACATTTCTGTCCCTGGGTCTTTTAAAAGCATGCCCTCATTTGAGAAGCTGGGAACCAGAGACACAAAGAGATGTGGGAATGTATTCCAGGGAAGAAGGGATCTGCTAGCAGAGTACAGGGCAAACCTGGAAAGAACACCTGCCATGTGATTCCCACCTTTAAGGACATTATTCTTATGTAAGGCAAAAGTAAGAAAAGAGGACTGTTTCATTATTCTGGAGACCTCAGAGCTAAAGAATCAGAAATATTATGCTGAATATATGTAAAAAGACATAATTCTTCACTGATGCATGGTATCAGAAGGATTTAGATCAGTATGCGCACAAAAAAATTCCTCCAACTACAACTCTTGAACAGCTAAAAGAAATGGAAGGTATTTGTCTTGCTTCATGCATCAGAACAGTGACATTTTCTCACTAGACATCCTCACTGGAGTGCCAGTCAAAGCCAATGAGTCTCCAGCATCCCTTGGTGCCTGTCTTTGGAAAAACTGAACAAGCCACTAGTAAAAGTAGTCAATGTAGCCAGAAAGCTAGAGATAGTAGGTAACACACAAATACTGAGCAATGTCTGAGGTGCCTCAGGGCATCTGGTCCATCCTGCATAAGGCTGTTCAAAATAACACAAGCTTTAACAATAAATGTGAGGCAGATAGATAGATAGAAAGAAATAGAACGGGGAGGGAGACCAAGCAGAAGATAGTCACCACCCATGGATCCAGCAACATCCCATTTATCCTTCTATACCCTGGGCTTCTCAGTGGTGGGTTTCCTGGAGCTGTTCTTCTGGGGGTATCACCTTTATGCAGTCCAAGTTCTGGGTATCCACAGGGTGGTCTCAGATGCCATTCCCATAACCTCGGGTGATCCTTGACTGGTGATATGCATATAAGGAGTTGCTTCCTTCCCCACAGTTTAGTCAGTAGGAATTTTTGTCCAGATGCATTAAGCAGGTTGTGCTAAACAGATCTCGCCTCTGTCAGGCCTGGAATTAGCGCTCTCCTGTCACAAGTCCCCTCTATGCTTATCTCAAGTTCTCACTGTGGTGACTTATCTTATGGCAAGTTCCTTCTATAGCCTTGACAGTGTTTGAGACAGGGAACTGTGTTTTTTTAAGTCCTATAAGTGTGCAGGTGTGTGATGGCTCTGATGTGCAGCTTCTCGTGGAAAGGGAAAGAAGATGATGGAAGAATTCAGAGCTGGAAAGCACCAGACAGTTGTACGTGGATGCCTCCATGCAGAATATTTTCACATCCTCTTGCAGTTATGAGGTCAAAACTGAAGATTGGTAGTTAATGTGCTGTATGTTCTGCCAAAAGTAGGCTGTTGGCATGTTAAGGAGGAGGTCTTGGATTTTTTCTGTATGTTTTCATGTCTCTTTTTTATGTGAGCCAAGTGTTGCTGAAACTGATCATAAACAGTTAGTGCCAGTACCAAAAAGATGCCAGCACCAGCTCAAGATCTGAGGAAAAAGGGATTCATTTTTTTCCAGGACTAACATACTTTTGACTGCACATCACCCATCTCAGAGAAGGAGAACTAGAAATTACACAAAAATGGAGAGGAAGGTACCAAGTGACTTCCACAAGAGGAGCAATTAAACAACCAAGCACTCCTGGAATCATGAATATAGTTGAGGACTTAAGAAGAAAATTATCATTCATAGAATCTGAATAGTTTAGGTTGGAAGGGATTTCTAAAGGTCATCAAGTCCAAGTCCCTGGTCAAAGCAGGTCCAGAATGACAATGTTGTTCAGGGAGTTTCCCAGCTAAGAGCTGAAACCTCCAGGGATGGAGACTCTACAACTTTTCTGTGCAACGTGGTCCAGTGTCTGACCACGCTCATGATGAACATCTCATGTTTCTGCTTGTATCCATTGCCTCCTGACTTGTCACCAAGAACTCTCCAAGAGACTCTGTCTTCTGTAACCTTCCATGAGGTTTGATGAGTTTCCCCTAAGCCTTCTCCAGGTTGTACAGTCCCAGTTCTCACATCTCTTCATGTCACAGATGCTCCACTCCCTTAAACATCTTAATGACACTTCATTCAACTCTTCCCAGTTTGTCCATTTCTCCCTTCTACTGTGGAGTCCAGAACTGGACACAGCATTCCAGGTGTGGCATCACCAGTTCTGAGCAGAGATGAAGGATCAGCTCCCTTGACCTGCTGGCTGACTCTTGGTTAAAGTGTGCTGTATCCATTACCACACTCAATGAGAGAGCCCCATTGCGATGCTCATGCAGCTGCACTAATGCAATCAGAAGTTCTTTTTCACAAGCCACACAACATAACTGTGGAACTAAACATTATGACCTATTTTAGAAGCCAGAAATATAAATTTGTTTTAAAAAGGACTGAATGGTGAAGTAGTTTAACATCAACCAAATAGAGGTCCAAAGAAGCCACTCCCCTTTCCTCCTCCCCTTCCTGTCAGAGAAGAACAAAGGCAGAGACCTTGGGCTGGGATAGCAATTACTGAAAGCAAGCAGCAATGGAATAAGAGTGCTCCTTGCCAGCAGCAATATTTATAACATAGATATACAGAAAGAGAAGATGCTTTACCCACAAAAAGGGGTTTACTACCTCAGCTTCCTCATGGGCACCAGAACAAAGGCAAGATGATGGACACCTATGCCATCCAACAGTGTTTGCTGTTTTCAGAGCTGTGTTCTCCAAGAACCAGGAAGGCACCGGCAGCGATGAGAGAGGGCAGGGTCTGTAGATGCTGATCCCCTGCAACCCCTTGGAGGAAGAGAGGGAAACAAAATGACACTTCCAGGGGCGAACTCAGCTCTTCACCCTGAAGCCACGCCCTGGCAATGATAGGAGTGGTATAGAATAGCAACCTATAGCCACACCTATATGCTCCACCCCTGCTCTCCAAACACAAGAGATGGGGGTTTTGCCTATTGCTGCCTGTTAAACATCACAATTCAGACACAAACTCCAGCCCAGGATGCTGCTAAGCTGCCAGCTGCTGGAAGCCAGCAGGACACGCCAAGGGGAAGGAGCACACCTCCCTCTGCCTTTTCTCATCACAATTGCTGTATTTCATCACCCTCACTGAACTACCATGGAAGGATGAGCTAATGTCTGGCCTGGAAACGCTGAGGTCTCATTGAATTCGAGAATAATAAAGCCCAGGTGTATCAGCTGGGGTCAGAGGCTCAGTAGGAAAAGACAGGAGGAGAGTGCTGAACAGCGCATGTCTGACAGCACCACCAGCCCTTGGAGGTGTTCACTGATGCTTTCCTAGAGGCATGAAAATAAAGGGCCACAAAAATAGCTCCAGGGTTGGCAGGTACAGGTTGTATCTTTTTGTTTCCCTGTATGGCTGACTGCATAGGGCTTTAAAAGAAGTATGTACACTGACAGGATGAGGGGAAGAGGGCAGCCAGACTCTGGAGAAATTGCAGTTCTATGCATTCATCTATGTTAAGATATTCCTCATGTTACTGAAATATGCATAGTGAGGGGCCCTCCAACACACACTGTGAAAAAATGATGCAGCATCCCTAAATGCTTTGGCAAAATGTATTGCTGGAGGCAGGAGGGTACACTGGCTGGTGGCTGCTCTGACTTTCTGGGGTAGGAAAATTCTTACACAAATAGAATACAAATTAGGGAGGATTTGGGAAAGACAGATATGCTTGTAAAAAGCTTGACAGAAATGCAGTGGAGCCAACACTTGAGCGAAACAATGTTCAAGGCAATCTGATTTCTTAAAAAAAAATCCCCAAACTGGTCATGGCCCAGCCAAAACATGGATCACTGGTTGCCAGAGTTGTTGATTAAGGCTTTTATCAGGTGTCTGGGGTGGCATATTCCCAGACTTTTTATCAATGTAAAAAAAAACCTTGAAAAGGAGGCAGAATTTGGGTTGAAGGCAACTGAATGGGAAACATTAAGGTATTATAATTTTTTGAGGAAAATGTGAAAGTTTTTATAAATAAAATGCTTTTATAAATAAAAGTTTTTATAAATAAAATAAATAAATGTGGAAGTTTTTTTAAGACTGACTTATTTTATGTCAGTCTTAGATGGACAGCAATGTAGAAGGAGTTGCTTAAGTTTATTGCATGTGCCAAAGACAAGAGGTCAAAGCATGTATTAAATCCTGGACTGGTAACACTGGGGAAAAAAAATCAAGTCCTTTGTGCAAAGTACATCTAGTTGTGCTTTTGGAAAAATATAACCCAGCTGTCCAAGAGCTGCTTCCCTCTGTTTCTGCTAGGGCTCATCTAGCCAGTACTAGTTGCTTGGGCCACAGGTTAGAGACAAGAAAAAAACCCAGAATAATTGCAATTTTTAGAAATAACAAGAAATCTCTGTTGTGCCCCGATTCAAGGGAAAGTGAGAAACAAAACTGCCACTCATTGGGGCTGGGCACAGAGCCTTTCCCATGGAGCAGCCTCGGGGAGCAGAGCATAGTCAGAATTCAGTGCCTACTTATGGCTATACCTCTGAGCAGCAGCAGGGGAGCACAAGGTGTCCTCTCTTGTGTTGCAGTCAAGAGAAAATTGAAAACAAGGATACTTGCCAGTTGGAAACCAATGCCAGAGCCCCAAGGAACCCGAAGAAATAAAATGTGAAAGAAAAATGTGGGTATGACTTAGAATCCTAGAGAACCCCATCTCTTCCTCAGAACGAAACTGTGCAGAGCCACTGTGGGAACTAGGAATCACAGGAAACAGCAGTGTCCCCATCAGCTGTGAGGCTGCTGATCATATTGTGTAGAAATGGTTGTTACCTTTTTCCAGCCCCAAAGGGAAAGAATTAAGAGGTATGAAATTACACATTTTGTTGCAAATAACTCACAAAGCTTCCCCAGGCTAGTACACACAGCAAACATATAATTCAATCCAAGAAAATAGCAATACCGATTGCTGCCCTGATACCATGCAGAGGCAAAGGAGAAGTTTTAAGCAGGACTTCACAAAGGATGATAACAATCTTGCAGTTCTTCCAAAAGCATGGGAGAAACCAAAATACCATGTGTTAAAAAATGTAAAAACGTGAACCCTGATGAAAGGTACTCTGTTTCACATGGCTTTTTAATTTATGTTGTTGTCTTGATTGCACATAAACTCCTTCTCTCTGTGTTAACCACTTTGTCCTACTTTATCTACATAGATTTTGCTTCCTCTTGTTTTGATGTGCCAGTGCTCCTCAGCCTGAAAGGAGGAAGGCACAATTAACAGAGCTGAGCCTTAGCATGCAGCCATCTCTCCCTAAGTCTCAGGTCTTGTGCTGAGGCATTGTGCCTTTGCTTCAGAACAGAATCACAAATGCAGGCAACCTCTAAGGAGCAAGGTGCAGAGTTTTCTTCAAAGATAAGCACCACGATGCTACCCCAAGTTCTGGAAGCATTCCTTCTTGCCCTGGCTTAATCTGCATTTCAACTTCAGGCCAGGTCTGTTTGTTACCCACAGCAGATCTCTACAGAGCTGACAACCAGATTAAACTGCAGCAGACAGCTTTCAGGAGCTGAGCTAGTTTTTTTAAGTCTTACTGAAGTATCTCTACATTACAATGCAAACTGCACTGTGTATATAGTTTGACTAGCTTTATTTACACATATCTGTGATCTTGAGAAGAAGCAGCCAGACAGCATGCGAGGCAATTCCTCTTGCAGGAGTTGTACCAAAAAGAAAATTCCTGTTTCCCAGAGGTCAACTTTGCTTTAGGGACAGATGCAAATCAGCACCTCCAGCAGAGAGCAAACTTTTTTGCTGCTCATGCAATTCCCTCTCCCCCTAAGCTGATTCTGTATAAAACCATCACATAACTTGAAACTCGTGGTCTTAAGAACAATAATTTGAAGACTGCATTTAACAGAGCAAGCGTGTGATGTCTAGCATAATAATATATTTATTCATGAGCTATCTAATAACTGAGGATGCATATTTTATCATAATGCTCTGATACAGAAAAACAAACACTCTATGTAGTTCTGCACTGCTTTGCATGCTTTGGTATATTGATAGAGCTAATGACCACAGTTTGTGCCTTCTTTGCTAGGCACAGAAAATCCCTGCTTTGATAACACTGTGCTGTGGCAGAACGATAAGGATTAGGGTAGTGCACCAGAGAGCCTGGTTCCTCAGCAGAGTGACTTTGAGTGGCAGCACCAGAGCAGCAGAGAAGTGTGGGGTCCCTAAAGCCCCAAAGAGCAGGCAGGGGCTCTGCCAGGGAGCAGCCAAAACCATGGAGAAAGCACCAGCAGAGGATCATAGACAAAACTCAGGAGTGATGAAAGGTTGGAATATGTGTATATATGCAAGCAGCTCAGGGCTAGGGGAAATCTGATTGTATCAATTATGCTAAAAAAACCCAACCATTCACACTCTTTCTATTACCCTATGATAATTCACCCCCTTTGGATTAAGGCTGTTACATGTACTGACACCTGTTTGTACAACTTGGATGAGGACAGCGGACCATTTCTGTTCATGTAAAACATATGTAAGAATGGGCCAGACACAGTATATCATTTCCCAAGAAAATTATCACTGGAGGAAAATTTACAGTTTATGATGCATTTAATTTCTACATAATTAACTTCTTTGCCAGAAATCCTGGGCTTTACCTTAGTTCCCCAGGGACCAAAGATGTTTTGCCACTGCTCTGAATGGGAATAAGTCAAAAACATTTTAGAATGTCCTGACCTCCTGGAACAGTTGTTCCCCTCAGTTCCCAACATGCAGTGTGCACAGAAGCTTGCTTTCAGAGCTGTAGGAGGAAAAAATCTGCATGATGTATTGATACAAGCTGCACTGTAGGAGCAGGGAGACAACAACAGATTAGACTGGTATATAAAAACACCTTTCCAAAGATTAAGATAAGTTTGCCTCTGTGCTGGCAGTGAATGAACAGAATTCTCCATTTGCTTTCCCAATAGACAGGAGCACCTGAGGTAAAGGTTTATTACAAATACACCCCTTGGGAGACTGATGTTGTGTTTTCTGATGGCCCGTCAGCTTTCTACTTTCCCTTGATTTATTTGAGCTGTGGTGTGTGTCTATCTACAGGGTGCATATTTAGAGAGAGTATCTATTCAATTACTACAGGTGAAGATTTGGCTGCTTGGAGGTACACTCTCTTTTTACTCCTAACCATCAGTTTGGATGACAATCTCTCAAAGTCATGGTTCAAAAGAAGTCACAGATGATTCATTCAATTTGAATCTTATCCTTGGTTTGAAATGTCTGTATGTCTTACTCCTTATCTAATTAGCCCTGCAAAATCTCAGTTTGTAAACACTAATTTGAAGCATGCAAGGATAAGTGTCTATGTAAATCCTCCTCCACATTTTTGATGTATCAGGTGCTACAGGCCAATAAATCTGACACCAGAAAAATGCCCAGGAAGTTTTGCCTATGCAACTGTAAAATTTGAGCCTGTATGTGAAAAGAAAAGGATCTTGTGTTAAAGCCAGTTTAGAATAGGAGTCAGGAAGAGTTATGGAGAGGCTGAAAATTGCAGATAGTAAAGGGGGCAAAGTGATAGCAAAGCCACAATTTGTAGACCCTATAATTAGCAGTAGTAGCATAATGCAGACATAAATTAATAAAAATTGTTAGTGGAGTGTCTGGCTCAGGGGCCTGATAATAAGACTGTATTTTGAGCTTAGTGTCTCCTGCCAGAGAGTCACTGATTCTGAGAATGCCAGTAGCAAAGATCACTCCTGTCTGTTGAAGAATTAGATTACTGTCTCAGTTTAGTGTTTCATGTAAGCTCTGTTGTTTGCTGACTCCAAGAAGTGGCCAAAGGCTCAAGAGATGGAAAATGAAAACTGCACCTTAACAGAGACTGCATTTTAACAGAGAAACACATGCCTGAACAGGTATGGAATAGATTAAGAGGCAAATTTTCATACTTTCTACCTACAATAAATGTGATTTTAAATATGCAGTTGCTATTTCTAGTGCTGTCAGTCAGAGCTTTTGGAGAATTACTAGCAAAACTAGGGATATAGCAACAGCAAATCATTGGGAAGGGTAAAACTTAAAAATTTAAACTCATATTTTTAAACATCTGGTTGATGAATTCTGGCACAAAATACTAGAAAAATAAGCTCTTGATATTGAGGCATAGAGAAGATATATTCTGAAAGAAATGTTCCATGTTACTGCCTTTACATTATCAGCTTTGTGCAGGGGTACCTAAGTAATAATAAACTATATATATTATAAAAGATATCTACCTATTGACATGGGCAGCCTGTCTTTTAATTATGAAAAATACATGAGAGTGAGGATACTTCAGTAAGCAGAGAAATTATTTCAATTACTGCTGGATTATACAGAAATTATGCAGAAAAATTACCGAGAAACAGCCTGTGGCAGTGATTTGGTAAAACTTGTGGAGGTGCGATAATTTCACATAAGTTTCTCTTAACCAATTGAAACTAAATTTAATGTGTCCCTCCGTCTTATCACAACTTTGGTCAGTGTCTTCAGTGGCATATAAAGCTCGAATATTCTTTCATCAAACATAAGATTATTCTGTGGCTAAGTGACACTTCCACATCACCTGGCCTATCCTTTCTGTAAGTTCTACTTTAAGTCCATAACTTTCTTGGCTGTGTTATGCTTTGGCAATGCCAAAGGTACAGTACCCCTTCTGCAACAGATACAGCTCCAATTCATTGGTCTTATTATATAAAGATATTTATATTTATTATATAAAGATTTCCAGCAATCTTTGTTGTAATAGATATTTTATATTTCTTTTCTTTCTCCTACAATTCTCTGTTCTTCCTCATTGTCCTTTGCAAGCTTTGCCTACAGTTCAGGTCTTTATGGGCCTAAGTCTGATAAAACTTTGTGCTGGACAATTTTTCACTACAAAATTGATTCTTGATTTACAGTGGTATAAATAAAACATGACCTCAGGTTTTTGTCTTGTGATTTCTATCTTTCTCATCACTAACACTTAAAAATGCTATTGGGTGATTTCTGCTAATACATTCAGCTCAGATGCAACACTTTGTCTCCCTCCAGGCCTCCCACATTAAAAAAAAAAAAAAATAGAAAAGATGTATTGCTTTATCTTCCTATGAAAATACAAGAAACTGAAGGAGGGGATTGAGATGCTTTGAGAGCATTAAGAACGGTGTTTGTCATCTCAAGTGATAGAAAGAACTTAGTCACCATGAAATCTATTAACCATAAACCACACAAACTTCACACACATTTTGTGTTATTAGTATTACAAAGCATTTATATGGTGCCATACATTTCCACAGCCATTTCTTCCAAGCAGATAAAGCACATTCCTTTCCTGAGACAGCCTGCACTCCACATAAGTCAAGACAAATATTGTACATGATAAAAATAGAGGACAAAAGTTCAGGAGGGATTGATGTGTGAGACAGCTGATAAGGAGAAGAGTGGAAAGAAAAATGTTGTTTGGGATCCTTTCAAAACTAGGGAAAGCTGCTGAGAGCTGCTGGCTGCATACATCTGGAAAACCTGCTGATCCAGGGCAAAGCAGAAAATTTCCCAAAGAGTGTGGCTTCAGGATCCATGTCCCACAGATGGGGATGACTGTGGGGCTTCCCAAACCCAGCTTAACCCAGGGGGTGGACATGGCTGTAGCATTTTTGGGACACCTCGTGTTTGTGGGGCACCTGGTGCCATGGCAGCCACCTGGAGATGCTCCAAGTGCTGGTGTTTGTGCCTCAGGAAAATGCTTGTACCTGAACACCCTTCTGCCTGCCCTGCCAGGACAGGAAGCCACCAGCTCACGTTAGGGTCTTCCCCTGGGAAGGGAGGCTGCACTGCCTGTAGCAAACCAGCAAGGGGCAGAGACAGATGGTGCAGAGCCAGAGCCCAAACCTGGTGGCAGAGCATCCATGCAGAGGATGCCAGTCCGGGCCCCCCATGCCTGCACTGCCAGGCAGCCTTCAGCTTAATGGCCCATCCCCGATGTCCTCCAAAGCTGCAGCTGCCTTACACGCCTCGCTGTTGCCGAGGAGACTGCCCTCAGGAAATCCATGACAGGGCTTCACTGCTCAAGCAAGCTCTCACTGATTTCTAACTTTGCTTTATTATTTATATTAAGATTCTTTCTGTGACTTGCTTGAGGCGGCATAAGCAAAAGCACAGCTATTTGGATATGCATCCTCAGGGCATCTACCCAAAGTCATATGGGTTATTCAGAATTTCTGGATAACTGCTTAAATGTCTCAGATAAAGCAAAACTGATGAACATGTTGTAAGTTTGTAGGCAGGTACTCATCTGTAAATCTATGATACTTATGTCAGTGCATACGATAAGAAAAGGTTTTCTGGGGTACATAGTTTGCAATAGAGATTGGGAAGCAAAAACAACATAAGAACAGGAGAAAAAGGAAACTTGCAATAAAGTTGAATATCCAGAAACAAACAGGAAAGGAGGATGTAAACAACATCAATACACACATAATTTAAGAAACATTGTCTGAAAATGCACATTTCACTTTTAAAAACACTTCTAATTATGAAAGCCACAGGGAGGAGAGGAAGAAAGAGAAGATATCAAATAGTAGCTTTTGATTAGGTCTGCTTAAGAGAAGCAATATTGAAGTTCAGAACCTCTAAATATGCAATTTTTTACATATTCTTATTATGCATATAGTAAAGGTATACACAAAATACACAACCAGAACTAGCCAAATACTTCAAAATATATCGGTATAGGCATAGAGGTTTGGGACCTCCACCTTCTTGATGAGCCAAGACATTGTCTAATTGTGAAAAATGTTGATCTCTTCTTACAAAATGCTGATTATCTTCAGCACACTACAGAACAAAAGGAGTCAGTGGAAACTGCAGTTAAATAAACAAAATAGTATCCCCTTAAATCGGAGAGAGTTTTTTTCAAAACTGCAGGGAAATAGTATTTCTCAAAGCAGCAGGCATGACAAATGGGAAATAAGTGCCAAGTTTAATTCATTCACCTCCTTTTAGATAGCAAGCCCACACACAGAAGTTAAAAAAAAAAAAAAAAAGAATGAGAGAAAAAAAGTGGAGACAAAAATAAATCCCACGTTTTTTTAATCACTCATTCTTGTTGGGAGACAACATGGCATTTCAATGTGGAAATATAATAGTAGCATTTGGTAGAGATGCATTTCATCATTGTTTCCTACTTTAAAGAAACACCTCCCCTCAGCTCAGATTGCATCCTAGTGGTAGATATTAGGGGTATTTCCAATTTCTAAATCTTCTTGGAACTATTTTCAGTGCCACAAATTTTTAATATGGCCCTCCATTTCACACTCTATGATTAGACACTTTACATGTCTAATCATACCTTAGAGAAAATCCTGCACATGATGACTGAATCCACTGCAAACATGGAAAAATCATACTGAGGAAAATATTTTGAGAAAATACTTACTCAATGCAAATGGGCATTGCTCACCAAGATGCTGAGCATCCTGGATTTCCAACTCAATAGGCTGGGGGGGGGCAATTCAGGACAGGAGCACATGAGACTTCACTGCTGGGAGAAGTTCCTGGGGGGAAGGCAGAACAAAGGAAAGGACAGGAGCCAGGCACCAGACAGGCTGCAAAGACAGCACCAGGTTTGGGAGAGTTTTGGAGTGCACATATTTTCTAGGCCTAAGTTTAGATGTGTGGTTGACTGTGCACCTAATTTTAAGTATATGAGTAGTTTCACATAGCTGAATTTAGATTAAATGCTATTTGATAATTTGTAAATAGTATTTTCTTTATTTTTGCTTCTTGTTTACTTATTCTGTGAAGAAAATGAGAGATGCCTCAGTTCCAGTATAGGGGGAAGCTATGAATTGATATCATAACGTTTTGTCAGAGATGGATATTTGCAGTTAATACATTTCATGCAGTTCCTTAATGCACTCAGTGAACATTCAGGAAGTAGAACTTAACAGACAAATAAAGAATTAATTAAATATAAAAACCAGAAAAAAATTTGACACTGTGCTTTGGTCCATCTTAATTTAGCACAGAAAGTATTTAATAGATTTTGCAATCTTCCTATAAATATTGTGTGCCTAAATGAGCATTTCCTTTTGTGCTGTAAAGGCCTAAGGGAAGCAAATTAAAAGCAGTTCATACAGATACATTTCTTTTGCCTCTTGGAATAGGATTTCCCTTCTCCCTCTGCAATACCTTGGGTACTCACCAAGTCATAAGTTACTAAGATGAGAGGACTCCTCTCCACCCCAGACCTTGGGGGCTGCCATGAATGTGGTCAATCGAACCCTACCGGGGATGTACACATCTCAAATCCCTATGAAATGCAAAAATTAAAGAGTTCTTTTCAGAGCACACCACTTTGCAGCCTTTCTTCTTCATAAGAAGCAGCATGCAAGGTCAGGTCACAAATCCTCTGTGTCCCAGAGGACATGGGTCACAGACTTTCCCAAAGACAATGAAAGGGGATCGTTTGCTGTGTTGCAAATGAAATTCAAGGAGGAACAGCAGCTAGGGAAAGAACACACATGAGAGTGGATGTAAATATCCATGGTTACTGGTACTAGCAATGACTCCTGGGGTTCAGCCTCTCCAGTCTTCAGCCAGAACCAACTTCCACCTAAAATCGGCTTGATTTCCTGCCTTGGTAGGAGACAAAGGCTTCATAAGAAAGTCACATCCCCTTTCAGGAAGGGCTAGTGAGGAGTTCTGCCGTGGTCTGCAGTAGCACCCACTGCCCCCACTTCTCTCCCTTTGTGTCTCTAAAGGAGTTTGCTTGGGATCTCTTAGAGTAAATGTCAACTTTAACAAGAAATATATTGATCAGATTGAAAATCTGGGTAAAAAAACTACAGGCATACACTTATGAAACACAGAGCCATTGCAAAGCCTCCTCCTTATTTTTTAGGTTAAAATTTTATTTTGGTAATCAAGTTCTACTCAGAGCAGTAATTGTTTAAAAGCTGGCTGTGCTATGTACACCTTGTTTATACTGCACATGCTATCAAGAAAAAAATCATTAATATGTAATGTACACTTCCCTTTCCTGCAAGCCTAACCAGATCAGACCAAAGACTTTGATGGAGTGAAGGAAAGCCATTAGGTTGTCTCTCCTGTTTGATATTCTGCAGATTGCTGCTGTAAGTTGGTAGACAATCTGTCTGGGAACAGACAGGCTTTGACAAATCAAAGCCACCACTGTCTGCTTGCAGAAGCTCATGCAATAAAGATGCACCTTTTCCTAGGCAGATGGGTCCCTCCTTGCACCTGAACCCTAAACCCTAATGACAACTTCAGACAGATGCTGAGGTTCCATGGGTGGCCTAGAAGAGAAAGATGTGGAGAGATAAATGTTGGTGCAGCACCATGCTCTCCATGTCATACCTTTTCCAGGCCCAGTGTCCCTAAGATGCAAGTTTTGTGGTTCTCTAAAACCTAACCTTAACCCTAACCCGAATTTGCAGGCTGAAGCCCCAAGCCCCATGGGGGGCCCAGTTTAGATAGACATGAAGATCAATGTTTGTGCAGTGTCGTGCTCTCCTTGATGTACCTTTTCCAGCCCCAGCCCCTGGAGCTGTAGCCTTGGTGGTTCCCTGAGCACTAACCCCAACACTAACTTGTGGCCAGTGTCAGTATTTCCCCTTTCCTCTCTCAGATTTAGTATGCCCCAATCCAACTGGTCATACTCAGTTTGTCTATGCTTTGGAATATCAGGAAGAACTTATCAGGATCATATGTTAAAATGATTCTTGTTGTTTAAAAAGTCCAAATAAAATTAGATGTTACAATTCACTTTGAAATCTCCGTTTCTGGCTGGATCATGTAAGTGATAAACTATTCACCTGAAATTTTGTGTAATGAAAATATCAGATCATATTTATAAATGATAAAGTGATTAAGATTTTATATATCTCAGTTACATGCTGATGGTAATATTTTCATTAATATAAGATGTCACAGGTTTAAGAATTATTTCTGGAAAAACCATATTCACAGAATTTAACAAAATAGCTGTATAGCTACTCTTTCTCCCCTGATTATTTATCTCCATCCAGATGCACAGAAACAGTTTTGACTCCAGAGCAGGCTCTATATTTTGGTAATAATAGAACATATGATAATAATGGAGCACAGGCTCTGGCTGAATCATAATTCCAGCTCTTCTCCTGTTCAGGCAGGCCCTTGATTTCCATGCATGAAATTAATGACTGCAAGAGGCAGAAAGAAAATTCTTCATGGAGCACACTGTTGCACTACTGTGACATGCAACTCTTGAACTATAACTCATTTTTCAGACACACTAAATTTAGGTCCCTACCTTGCAATGTAGCAGATGGCAGCCTGTCCATGTTAGCCCATACTGCAGTGCTAGTGCTTCTGCAGCAGTAAGTGACCATCACCTGCCCAGTCTTAGCCACTGAGCATTGCCTTTCCCAAGTTTTAGGACAGAAAAAGAGGAACCAGTGGCAAGTGGTGGACACCAAACAAACAGCAGCATGCCCTTGCTGCAAAGACAGCTAATGGTATCCTGGGCTGCACTGGGAGGTTAACAGAGGTGATCCTTCCCCTCTGCTCAGCGTTGGTGATGCCCCACTTGGAGTGCTGTGTCTACTTCTGGGCTGCTCAGTACACAAGTGACATGAACACGCTGGAGAGGGTCCAACAAATGGTCACTAAGGGACTGAAGCATCTCTGTTATGAGAAAGGGCTGAGAAAGTTGGGACTGTTCATCCTGGAGGAGAAAGTACAGGGAGGATTTCAATGTGTATGAATATCTGAAGGGAGGGTGCAAAGAACTCACAGCAGGTTCTTTCCAGTGGTGCTCAGTGAGGCAAAAGGCCCAAAACATGGGAGATTCCATCTGAACATCAGGGAACACTTTTTCTCTGTGAGAGTGGCCAAGCACTGGCACAGGTTGCCCAGAGAGATTGAGAAGTCTCCTTGGAAATTCTGGACACATCCATGGAAAACTGCCTCTACGTGGTCCTGCACGAGCAGGAGGTTGGACAAAGTTACTGTCAGAGGCCCCTTCCAACTTCAACAGTTCTCTGTTTTTGTGAATTCAGCAGTGCTTTAAACCACCCATGAACTGCGATATCCTGCTGATGGTGAGAATCCAGGATATTTGATTCTCATTACTTCTTCACTTCACACTCTGTTTATGTTTTTGATCTTTTGATCTCTTACAACTTTCTCAACCAACCTGTTGACCAGACTGCAGACTGCAGTTTAACGGCATCAAAGAGAAAATATTGTGATAGAGTCAGATTGCTTCAATACAACTTTTTTTCCTCACCAAGACCTAGCTAAATTCTGTTTCTGTGAGCTCTAAAGTAGCATACACCCTTGATCTGGATGGCACAGATATCTTTAAAGCAGATTGCTGTTATTTTAGCTGCCTTCTCCCCACTGCCATGTCAAACCTCTCTAAAGAATAGCAGAGTGGTTACCTGTCTCTATCATGATCCAGAGATGTATAGGAGATCTAACCCACCTTGTAACAAAGCCTGGCACACAGCACATACTAGATCAGTTTGTGGTTTACAGGGCTGAATTTTTCTATTTCTGAGTAAACATCATACTGAGTTAAAGCTTTTCCTCACCTCCTCACTGCTTTGCTTGATTTATAGATTAGAAAAAAAATCCACAGATCTCTTCTGACAGATACCCCTTCTCACAGTTTTTATAATTCAGAGTGCTATCATGCAAGCAATCAGTTTCCTAGTAGAAGACTTTATGATGAAATATGGAGACCATTCTGTTAGAAACGAGGGGTGCATTTCTGCTCTAGAGCCAGTGATGCCAATCAGGACTGCCAATCTCCTTTGAAGCTGATAGAATAAAAATGGCTAAAATCAGGGAAAGATGTTTTCCATGAGAAAGGCCCAGGAACTATCCCAGATTAATTTTAGGGTGAAAATTCGACCCTGCTGCACTGAATCTATACCAGTGTAGGAAAGCCTAGCACTGTCTTACCATTACCAACAGTAAGGTAAAAGATGAAGAGACAACAGACAAACAATAGGTAAGAGTTTCTGAGGTATTAAGGTTGTGGTATCCTTTTGAATGAGCTCCATGGGGCAGTTTTTATCCCTCCCAAACTCAGATACTGTCAGACACAAATGGGCTGAGCCATCCCACAGTGCCATGGCTGGGCTGCACCCAGGTATGGGACGGCCTGGCCCCGTGGTTCAGTCCCCACTGCTGGCTTGGTCCCAACGTCACCAGATCCCCAGCTCCCTGTAGCACCACCCACCAGAGCACAATGCATCAGTGGGTAAATTCAGTGTCCTGACAGATTCTCCCGTTTTTTAGGATCCCCTCTGTTAAATTTTGAATAACAAAAATAGCCAAATTTAAACACATCACTTCTTTTTGTCAAGACTCTGAAAGATGCTTCTTTTCATGCCAGGATGATAACAGCAGAGTCAATTACTTGTTTTGGAATTGATATTGCTATCAAATAAAATACTCCTCCTCTTTTCTCTTCAAACATCCTCTCTTATTAGAAAATCACAATAATTCTGCTGATGCACTTTGGAAAGACCATGTCTTCTGAATAAATGTTACAGTAGTTGTATGGTGCCTCCAGGATGTCATGTTTCCAGTGAGCATAAGGTCAGGAAATCTCACAGCGGTACTGCCCAAAACTGCCAGGTACCAACACTCCTTTCCACACAGCCTTTCTTCTTATTACCCCATCCTCACATTCCCATCACAAGTGGAGCTGAAGTCACCCCTGAAAAATGAATTTACCATTTGTCATGCAAGAAGTTTACAAGGATCATGTAAATCAGCACCAGCCACAAAAAAGATCTGTACAGTTGCCTTCAGTAGAGGAAAATCTAATATCATTTTTAATGGCACAAAGTTATTTATCTCATTATTTCAAATGAAATGCATAATGAGGAGAGTTGATAACAGAACACGGTCTTTCACTTCATCAATGTTTCTGAGCAAGTATTTTCTAGTCCTTTCTTATGCAAGACATTTAGCCTGCTCTCTGCTTGCAAATTATTTGTCAACAAACTTCAGTCTTAAAATATGGTATTTTGTTGTTCTGAAACAGTTTTACAAACAGATTTCAGTCTCTTGAGTTCTTAATTTAGGATATTTGCTATTCACTTTTCATCCAGACCCCACCATAATTTTGATTCCCTGACCAGACCAGAAATTCAGCCTGTCAGCCAGCTTCCTATAAAATAAACATATGTGCTATTTATTTTTTCATCTTCTTCAGCTTTCCTTTCATATTTTCTTATCTCATTTCCTTTTCAACAGTTTCCCCCCTACCTCTCTTTTTAAGTGCCTCTTTTTCTTTTTCCTTTCTCCTTGTCCCTATTTCATTCCATCCTCCCCCAGTCTCCCATCCAACAGTTTCTCAAGTGTCATTGAAGTTTAGAAAAACGTGTTTTCTGCAAGTTTTCCAAACTTGTATGAGAAGTCTTCCAAGAAGAGAGGGCTTCCTAAGTGCCTGTTCTCTGGAGGCTGCCACAAGAGCAGAGTTGCTAAGAAAGTCTAGAAAGCAGAAGTTAATGGTTTCAGACACGCTAATGTTGCCTACAAGTGTGTGTTTTTTTAAGAATGTAATAAACCTTTACCAGCAGCTGAAGTCCAATGATACATATTTATTAGTTACCTATAGCCATACAAATGTCATTAACACAAGAAAATTCTTCTGTTAGGAAGCACTCCTTGCAACATATTATAATGAAAAACATTTTGGCAGTTTTCTGAAAACTGCTGGGTCATTGATGGGAGTTTGTTATAGAGGAAAGGTCCTGCAGAGAACCTCAGAAAACCTCAGTATGATATTAATGGTTCTGGTAAGCAGTCTTTTCCATCCATTGAGCTGATGTATCTGAAGTCAATAAAGAGTAACACTGCAAGAGTTGCAAGTAATAATTTATTAAAGCAGATATGTCATGGGGAAAAACAAGCAGTGATCAGCTTTACTTTCTGATCAATTAACAGCACTCAGACAAGCAGAACTCAAATTTTTCTGAAACCCCAAATGAACTGATCTAGTCATTAGGAAGTCTGTGGTGTTACTTCATGCAAGCAGCTGTTCATTTTATCATATTTACTTTTACAAATGACTGTTATCAACCTGCAACCTTAGCGTTATGGCTCTTTGGAAACTACCCAAAGTTTAATTTTTAAGGACTCTATATGCAGTTTAATCTATTTCAAGAGAGAATATTGAAAATTTTGAACAAATTGGAATTGCAGGAGGAAATGTTTTAACAACTTTTTGCAGGTCATAAAAATGCGATGTAAGCTCCCAGTAAGTCCCTTCACAGCAATGGACTTTCTAATCAAGGAATTCAGTCCAACATTACAGGCAAACCTCTGGGATGAGGAACTGTCTGACAGCTGCTCCCATTTCTGACATCCTTACCTCAAAATGGCCTGCAGAAACCCATCCCCAAGGCCAACCAACCTTCTACTCTACATGTTCTCACTGCCTTCATGCTACCACCATTTGTTTAACCCGTAGTGCCTCTGTTCTCTTCCTTGCTTTCCCAGGGGCCTGAATAACACCATGCTTATTGTCCAATGAGGATCATTGTGGATTTAACTTCCCAGAGGAATGGAAGCAGAACCTTTGGGATGGGGTATGTTGGAAATGGGAGGGAAGTAATACATAAAACACAACCTCTGCTCTTACTACAGCAGTGCCTTAAAACCTAGAAAATGGGATAATTCAGTGCAGCTGGCCAGTGCTACCAGCATCCTGTTCCAGCAAGCACCCAGCTGGAGAAGCCCAGAGCAGTGCAGAACATGTAAATGAGCTACAGGATGAGTCAAATGCACCCTCCTTTCAGAACTACCTTTCTTCCTCTCATTTTCACTTTTATTGTTACTATGGTTGTTATTTTAAGAATGCAAATGTGAAGAGGAAAAGGAAAATGAAAAGAAAGGGCAGGTGGAAAGGGATATAAAGAGCAATTCAAGGAGAAAAGAAGATAACTAGGACAGAGGCAAGAACTTGCTGAAAATCTACATGTTGCCTTCTCCTTTGGTAAAATTTAGCTTTCAGGTACTCCTGGATCCTTTATTTCCTACATGCAGGTGGCTTTTTAAGATGGATTGCTTGGCATTCACAGGGTTTTTTTTCCCAATCTCTTCATTTGGCAGCACACATTGAAGCTACTAATGCATGTAGTCCAAGAAAAACAATTCAGCTGCAGAAAAGTAGCTTGTAAGTCTATTGTGTTGTAGAGATACAGAATCTTTGGGAAAGAAACTGCACTGCTGGTGGTGCTCTGTTATCCCTTGGTGACAGCACATGGTGGGCATTGACCTCTGCCCTTGGACACCAGTTCTGCCACAAGGGATGAAATATTAACCCTTTAAGAGCGGCAGCCTCTGCTCCCATTCCCCATGACAACTATCCTTTAGCACCAGGAGCAGAGCCCTGGAGCCAGGCAAGGGGGGCTGTGCAGGCACAGAGGCACTCAGCAATGCCTCAGTGCGCATCCTCATCCATCTCAAGCTCAGCCAGAGGCAGCAGCGATGGCAGGAGGGGCTTCAGCTGGGCTGCCATGTAGCCAACAGCAAGGCACAAGCCAGTGCACTAGTTTTACTAGATATATTTTTATCCTGAAAAAAAAGCTTCATTTTTCTCTAGCTAGGCAGCTGAAGCGTGCTTGCTTGCACATGCTCTACTATAGATGAGGTTAATTCAATATTATCTTTATTTTGTGTGGGTGAAGCACTGGCTGCTGAAAAGACGAAAAGCTCTGTGCATCTGTTGCTACTTCTTGCTGAAATGCTGGATGGGGCTGCACTTTGTTAAACAAGACAGAAATTATCTACCCAAGGGAAGAAGTCCATCTATCTGTCTGAGCCCAGGAGAGAAATTCAGTCTTTAATATGGGTCTTTCCTAAATTATTTATTCCTGTTAGGATAGTGTAAGGTTTCCATAGTCACTGGCTGTCTTGTGATCTCTAAAGCATGGCTCACTGCAGGGATCCTCACTCACTAGCTCATTTCCAGTTGTCTTGCTTTCCCTTTGTACAGGGGGATTTAATTGTAGAGAACTATTGTAGTATTACTGCCCTTTGGTCCTTATTTACTTCCTCAGCCATTTAGAGTTGTTGGGGGTCTGCAGACAGCTAGTAATTATTTCTTAGGTTGTTAAATACTGGGAACATGCTTAGTGCCATTCAGGACACCTGAGCCACAGCCCTCCGAGCTAAAATCCCTCTCCAAGGAGCACTGCTCTCCAGACTCTGCACCAGGGCTGGTCTCACCCTAAACACAAACTCACCCACCCAGGGGCTTCTCAATTCCCCTATGTGATGGATATAGGGCTGAAGTGGAATCTATATTCATTATGAAGTTCTATTGAAGTTCTATTTCCTTTGTAGAGAAGGATCTGCAGATCCTGATGGACAACAAGCTCTCCATGAGCCAGCAGTGCCCTTGTGGCCAAGCAGGCCAATGGTGTCCTGTGGTGCATTAGGAAGAACATTGCCAGCAGGTCAAGGGAGGTGATCCTGCCCCTCAGCCCTGGTGAGGCACATCTGGAGTGCTGTGTCCAGTTCTGGGTTCCTCAGTGCAAGTGAGACATGGAGCTCTTGGAGCTAGAGGGCAGCAAAGATGTTTAAGGGATTGGAGCATCTCTCCTACAAGGACAGGCTGAGGGAGATGGGCCTGTTTGTCCTTGAGAATAGATGACTGAGAGAGTACCTCATCACTGTCAATAATAAATATCTGAAGGGAGGGTGTCAAGACGATGTTGACAGGTTCTTCCCACTGGCGCCAAGCAATAGGACAAGAGGCAATGGGCAAAAACTGATGCACAGGAAGTTCCACCTGAATGTGAGGAAGAATTTCTTTGTTGTGCAAGTGACTTTGCACTGCCACAGACTGCCCAGAGAGGCTGTGAAGTCTCCCTCACTGGAGCTATTCAAGAGCCATCTGGATATAATCCCGTGCCATGTGCTCAAGGATGACCCTGCTAAAGCAGGAAGGTTGGACCAGGTGACCCACTGTAGTCTCTTCTAACACAACCCATTCTCTGTTTCTGTGAAAGGATCTAGGAGAGGAGCCAGCAGGAAGGGGAGGGCTGGAGGGGATCCCACGCTCCTCTCTCCTGTGCCCAGACAAGGCATCCTGTGAATGCTTCAGTTTCCTATCACCCACAGCAGAAGTGTCAGTGCCAAAACTCAGCAGAAACCTTGGCTTCACACAGAGCTAGGTAAAAGAAGAGAACACCAGGGACAATAAAACAGCAACTCCAAAACAGTTTGTTTGTGTAGAATCCTGAGACAGCTTTGGCAAGCTTGTTTACAGGGTTAAGTCACGAAAGTTCCTGGATTAAACACCTGCCTCCTAGTGCAATTGCCAGCAGAAGACTTCTTGACCTAAGTGGCAAAATGCTGGCACAGACGCATATATGTTTATAACTAACACTGCAACAGGACCCCAGCTTGGCCTCAGTCCTGACACCTACATCTTGTTCTTATCAAACCAAAGGCACAAAAAACATCATTTATTAGAACATAATTTAAAAGTCTTTGCATTTGCAATAGAGAAAACTTAGTGGGTTTGGTATCATTTTGGAAAGGAAAAAGGTTTGGGACACGACAGTGTGAGAAAAAAAATCTGTTTGGAAAAAACATCCTTGCAGATATGTTTTATGTGTTGGTCATGCAATTAGAGCCAGTCTCACACAGCCCACAACTTACTACCTCCTTCACCTCTAAATAGGCGAGGGGCCTTTTGAAAGATTGCATCATCCTGCATCTTTAATAAAAGAGAATTATCCTCCCAGGATGCAGGCAAGCAACAATACATCTTCCTCAGAAACAAGGGCCATCACACCACAGTGTTGCTGAAATTGCATTTTCTAGCCACACAAAAAGATCCACGTGGGAGAGTCTTGGCCCCCAAAGCTATAATCTAGAAAATCCATTGTCCTTCCAGGATTTGATAAAAGAGATACGAGGACGATTTGCCTGGACAAATGCTAAGCAATGAGCTGAGGAAGGAAAGTTCAGACATACATATGCCTATGTTTTTTGAGAACCACCAAGACCATTCCCCATTTCCACTTTCAGCTCATGCATAATTCACTCAGCACTCACTTTGCTACATTCACATGATGCTCTACTGTAACATCATGCATATGGAAAAGCTTTGAGCCTTGCCATGAGAAATTATTAAAAATTTGGGGTTTTTTTGCTTTCTTAGATTAGCTGATCATTTTTGCTCACAAATTCTGCTGGGTCTGGACCTCCTGTACCATTATTTATAGCCATGACTAAAGAGTGAGCTGAAGAGGGGAAAAAGTCCTAGAAATTAGTTGCTTCCCTGATCAGTCTCTGATTTGTATCAAAGGAAACATTTGTTGGTTCCAGTAATTCATTAAGTCTCTATTGTTTCACAGTGCACACAGCAAAATCTTTGTAAAGTGTTTTACCATTAAATCCCTTGCTGCTATTTGTGGCTCTGCTGCTATTCAACGAGGTTTTCAAGGCTCTGGCTCACAGCCTTGTGTACAGCTTCTTATAAAGGCTGCTACTATGGGAATCAAAGACTCCATTATATCAATAGATGGTACCTGTTACTTTGTAACATGCTTTTTATGGCAGGATATTTATTTTTCAAAGATGCATTCCTCCAGCTGTAATCCTACATGTTCCTCCTTTACGCTTGCAATGTGCCAGGCTTTAAAGCAAAGGACAAAGCAGCTGAAAATAGGAGTCTTTCCACCCACCCAGCCCATTTCTTTTCAGATAGTGAGAAATTAAAACACAGGGCTTTGTGGATGAATTGCTGTCAGAGTCATTTGATAACTAGGATCTCAGTAGAAGCTTTTATAACAACATTAATAAAGATGTGCTAGCACTAAGATCCCTGCGTGCCGCATACCAATAACACCAGTTAGAATCACTGCCTTCAGATAATGAATCACAATTTTTTTAGAAGACAAAAAATTTTATTAAATCTGTCTTCCCTCCCTTCTCGCCAGGATTCGATAATGACTGGGGTTTTTTTCAAAAAAGGTGCTCAGAAGCACAATGTTGCAGCATCACTGCCATCCTGATGGCTGCACTTCCTGAGTCCTGTGGTGGAGCAATTAATTCAGAAGAGTTTAAAATAAACACCCCACCATAATTTGAAATCTGTTTCCTCCTTCACTTGTGTCACTGAAACCAGGACAACTAAATAGTGGGGCAGATTTTGTTAACAAGAGACAGTGGCATGGGCTGGGGCTGAAGGGCAGAGTGCCATCCAAGCCACAGTGGCTTGGGAAGGCAGAAATGATGTCTGCAGCAGAGTGCAACCTGTCTGTCTTTACACTCCCAAGGTGCAAGAAGTCAAACATGAATTATGGCAGTCTGAGGTGATACTGCCTTGCAGAGGAAAGGTCAGGCACTGTGATCTCTTCCTCCTTCTCCCTGCAGCTGAAGGCTGGGCCAAGCAAGCTCTAGTGTTGCCAAAGGAGCTGACTCTGGAATGGGGAGATCCAGCAGTGAGGGAGAGGAGATTCCAGATCTGAATATTGCACCTAGCTCCTGGACAATTTAATTGGGTCATTTCTGGGATGTTTGTTAAGCTGGGATGCACATGCTCCACAGAAAGCCCACTAGCTACTTGCAGCATGGAGACACAGCAGAGGACAAAGGTACCAGACTACTGCAGCTCTGGAGGAGGGGTGCTTGGCACTTGTCTCAGAGGGATAAACAGCAGCTGGGTTGTGGATAAATGAGATTGAACCAATTTTGCTTCTCTCCCAGCTCCCACAGCAAGCCCAGCTCCAAGGAAGAAGACCAGGATGGCTGAGTTTTAACCAACAGGCCTAGATCTGATGTTCCAGACCAGCAGCATTGATTCTTCTGGGATATGAGAGTCTCTATCTATTTCTATGCAGTGCCAGTTGGAGGCGTATCAACCTGGAAAGGAGCTCCTGAGCCTGAAATACCAATAATTTGCCAAATATGCTGGTCAAAGTATTTCATGAGCTGACAGAACTTTGTTTTAATGATGACCAGGTTTTATATCACCACTATACTATTCCAGATCCTCAGTACACTGATAAGGAAAAATAATTTATGAAGTCTTCCTTAAGTGTATTTCCAGTTGTTTCTATGTGAATTATATTCTTTGACTTAAATAGCTTTTGTTTTCCTGTTTCTCCAGAATTTAGCAGCATGATGTGCTTGCAGGGAATAATTAATCTCTTTGCAGGTTCAGAAAGACTAAACCAAGCCCTTTTCCCTACCACATCCATCCTATGGGCTGTCCTCTGCAGCTCTCCCAGCCTTCATGAATGGGGATGCCACCATTCATAAGGCTGGAGGCACCAGTGCTACTTCCACTCCACTGGAAACAAGTCATCAAGGATATCCTCAGCCTGGATTTGCCCTTCATGGCTGGAACACATTGATGACAATATTCATCCTGACTGGCTCAGTGACCCAGTGCTTTCTACTCATTTCCATTTCCAGCTGACAAAATCACTTTTTTTTAGTGTAAATTCTCCACACTAGTCTTTAAATGACATTGCCCTTCATTCCACTGATGTTTATCACATTGTTTGACTCTTTGGGACAGGCATTTTCTTCTGCCCACTATCCTCATCTTCTCATACTGAGGATGCCTCCCACCTTCTTGTCACCCACAAACTTCAGAAAAACCCTCTTACTAATCGTTTTAAGGATCATTCATGAACCTCTATCCCAACTTAATAATTCTATAGTAGATATGTTTTACCAAGTTAATTGAAAATTTAATTAATTAGGTATTTCCTAATTTTTTAAGATGAGCATCAATATTTTATTCTGTTCCTTAAAGAGTAATGATTGCTTTATGTCTGAGGTTATTTTATATTTAGGTCAATCCTGAAGCAGTTTATCCCCCTGTTCTCCTTAGTATTAGCACTTTCACTCTTTATACTGTCCAGCCTCTCATCTTCTGTACTTCCATTATAGATTCTTATACTGTTGTTTATTTGATTTTTCCCTTTTTTTACATTAGATCCTCAGGCATGGAGATAAAAGAAGTCCCTTCTATCCAGTTCCCTTCTTTTCCAAGTTAAATTTCTTATCATCATGTATGTCAGCTTTGAGCGAAGAGGATAGTGCCCCAGTTGACAGGCAGCTTTCTACTTCTTGCAGTGATACACAGAATCAGGCACTCAGCATATTTTTGTGAGTAAAAGACATAAAAATGCACCCAAGTGGAGTGGGTTTTTTTGTTTGGGTTTTTGGTTTTTTAATTCTGGGCACATACCCTAGAAAGACTCTGAAATCTGTACCATTTCCCTGAGTACCAGTGTAAACATGACCACAATACAGTATTTCATTTGCCTATGAAATCAACTCTCAGTCTTGATGGGACTTTAATGTAACAACATCAGGAGATGCAGGAAGAGAGGAGCAGTTTTTATAATGCTTATACAATTAAAAAAAAATCCTTTGAATTTTTAGACAGATGAGCAAGACCCCTGTGAAACTGGGGCTGCCCATGTGTCAGTGGTGGGACTGGCCCAGGCTGACAACACCAGGTAAAATGGGTGTGAATGTGGATGCAAAGAGCAGGGAGCCAGTCTTGGGTGACAGCTTTGAGTCCTGCACACCTGCATGTGCCAGGGACTAAGATTTTCTGGCCAAACCTTGTGAGTGGAAGCAAAGTAGCACCTTTGACTCTGTTATTTGCCTTAAGTAACTACCATGCTATCCCACCACTGTGACTATTAAGAGAAGAGAGAGAATATGTGAAAGAACCATAAACCCTGCATGCTGTGCTGCAGACACAACTGCCTTTTGTTTGTACATATAGCCACTGTTACTGTTCAGCTAACAAATTTGATTTGTGGCCCTTAATATCTTCAAAGTAATGCTCTTGCTAATGGTAGTCATGTTATTGATTTTCATAGGGGCATTTTAATCCATATGAATCCATTGCTTTTAACACAATTAATCATGCATCGCTAACTTAACTGCAATGGCAGTTTTAATGTGAATATTCAAGTAGTGCTTCACTTCAGGGTTTGTCAACAGCTACCATTTGAAGACAATTTCAAAGCCTTAAGAAACTGCTTAATATAGCTATTGGATGCTTACCAGTTCATAACACCCTGCCCCAGCTGCCTCATATATTTTATGCAGAACAAAATCTTCTAATTAAGTAGATGAAAGGAAAGAATTAACATACCACCTAGGGGACTGAACATACATGATTATTAAGCACTATAAAAAAGTTTAAAAGTCTCGCCCAGCTCAAAAAAAAAAAAAAAAAAAAGGATTAAAAATGAGCTGACTGGGGGAGCAAACCATCATTACACTGCAACAGGGAAATGAAAGAGTTCAGACAGACCTAATACCACAACTGATACTGCAGGGATGTGCTGAAAGTAAGGTATAAGATTATTTGAAGCAGCTGTATATGCTTTTTAATTTCCTGAATCCACTTTCATTTCCCTTTTTGGGATATATTATGGAGATTTACTCAAAGGGCCCCACACAGCTCCCTGTGGGTGTAGTGATCCTCCCCACCTGTTGGGATCCCACATCCCACCCTCATGTCTGACTGCTGCAATCCCTGTTAGAATCAAAGGCCTCCATTTTCAGTCCAGGTCCAACAGCTAAACAGGGCAAATATGTGTTCCCCTGACCTTCCACAAAGAGTCTGAGCAGCTCCTGTCCTGCTCTGAGCCTAAAGACTTCTACTGCTTCAGCAGCAATGCTTGCTACCACATCAGTGGTGACAGTCATGTTGCCTGCACCATCACACCAAGCTCCAGCCTTCTCCCACGCCACGTGCATAGGCTGTATGTCTGGCAAGCACAGGGGTGATGAACAGAGCCAGACCACTGGTTGCAACCAAACATAAACACAGAGCTACCTGCCAACTCCTTTGGGATGGAGACCATGGGAAAGAGGTATTTTCATTTCAGGTTTAATGCAACAAACTTAATGACAGAAATTACAAGTGTGGTTTGTCCATCCCAGCTTCCATTACCTCCAGCTTTCATTGCATGCCTGCAGAAATGGTTACCTTCATTAGAGCTTTTTCCAGCTTCTCCACAAACAAATATAAGTCTTTGACCACATCAAGAGACTTGCTTGTTCTTTAATGGGTAACAGGCACATTAGGGATATGCTCTTGTAACTCACACACAGGGAGGGAAGTAGACATCATCTCAGTATCTGAAGGATAGTCAAAATGAGAATTAGTCCATACTAGACTGGGCTCATACAGTCACAACTTTGAGAGTAGAGATCTTGAGCAAACTTAAACAAAAGAGGCGAGAACTTGAAATAATTTTTGAAGAAAAACTACATTTGTGAAGATGGATGGAAGAGCAATGCAACATATGTGTCAGATGAGCCTAGCATCTTTCTTAGAAACTATAATTGATATTTTTAACTGTTATTATTATGCAACACTAAGACCAAAATTTCATTTATCTGAACATCTGTGAAACATCTGCTATACAGCCACACACAAGATAATTTTATTTTGAGCAGAGCAAGTACAAGCCATGTAGTGTAAGGATGCTTGAAGGGACAATGTCAATGCGATGGGCTGGAAGAAGATGATGGCAAGGTTTTTCAAGAGCTGGATCTGGTTTAGTTCTAGCAATATTAATAGTATGAAAAGTGGACAAGTGGTAACAAAACTTGCCAAGTACACTGTCCTCAGTATGGAGGAGACTGTCACACAGGGAGAAGAGCTCATGAGGACAGTAGGAATCCCAGCAGAGTACCATAACACACAAGGACATGCACTTCCACAATAGAAATAAAAACATGCACCACAATCTGAGAGCTCCTCAGCTGGCAGCAAACACATAAAACAATGTGTGCATGTGTCTGGATGCACATGAGCACTTACATGAGCATGTACATTTGTGAGTACACACAAGAACATGTGTATTCACAGATGTTTCCACACCTTGCAGCCATGACAAAGGCAAGTTGTAGTTGTAGTGACTCCAGCAAAACACACACTGTTCTTGGGGTCTCACACAGTTCCAGCCACCTACATACAAGAAATCTGAGTTTAAACTGGACTAGGCACAGGAGAGAGCTTTTAGGATGAACAGAGATACTCACTGTGTTTAGTAGAGAGGACCAGTACAACTTGGGTTGCTTCACTGAGCAAGACCTACAGGAAGGACAAGGCTCCTCTGCCTCAGATGGTAAACTATGGAAAGGGAAAAGCTATTTCAGATAAAATACAACATTGGCACAACAGCAACAAAAGGCACAAACCAACCAGGAAAAAATGAGATTTGAAATCAGGAGGTTGTCTCTGACCACTGGAGCCAATGAAAGCCACAGAGTGAGGCCAAGGCAGTCTCAAGGGAGAAGACAATGCAGAGAACCTTTCTGGATTGTACACATAGGAACGTCATGGGCTCAGCAGCCCATTGCAGATGATTTAGTGGTTATAGCTGGGGATTTCTAGATGAAGGGTGCTTCATTCTGTGATGATACCAAGGTAAATTTCAAGTGACTCCATCCATTGCAAACATCTCATGCAGCTCTTTTATTCCTTAATTAGCATACTAAAATACATTACAGGAAGAAATCTGTTGCCTCGGGCCTTTAATAAGGCTTTTAAATGTGCCCTCTTTAGTCCTGTTGCTGCCTGCTTGAAATATATAAATAAATAATCAGTACATTGATTATTTCTATTTTATAATCAAAATGTAAAATTCCTCTGTCAAATACTCTTGTTTTTTTAATCTCTCTGTGATGTCTAAAATAGAATTAGATAACTAATAAAAACTATACTATTTAACAATTATATTTAAGAAAAGTCTTGAGGACTCCACAGCAAACATTACACAAAATTACAAAGAGATAAATGAAGCATAAATAGCACTCTGTTGCAAGGGGCACTAGTGTTTTCTTCAATATTAGGGAATTAATTAGGACATCTTACCCAACTCTTTATCAATGTGGATAATAGTACAATATCCCTTTTGTATTTCAGGCACATAAAGTTATCCAGAATCTGCAAACTCTTCTTTCAGATCAACCTTCTTGGACAGAAAGAGGTGTACAAGAATAACTAAAAACTGTTTATCATCACTGACTGTGTCTAGCCCTCTAAAATATTTTCCTCCTGTTGTGAGCATGAGTGACCTAATTCTTTTAGTAATTCTTATTTATATAATGTAGAACTGTTTTAGCAGGGTGGGTGAAGAAGCCCCAGTTTCATATCCAAGAATGAGAACATAACTAAAACCACTATTTTCAACAGAAAATAATTAAAATAAACCCATTTCCTTCATGTCAGTTATCTGTGAATGGATTTAAATGTCACTCATTCACCTTTATTCAAAATTTTCTAGGGATTTCAGTAGATCTCTTTCAGATCAAGGAATTCTGAGTGTTAATTCACCTCTTACATGGGGGTGTCTAGACACAAAACAATGGCAGCATTCTCCTGCATGCAGAGGAATAAATGGTACCTTCTAAATGCAGAAGGACTGCCTACAAAATCTTTATGTCAACAGAAGCCTAAACACACCCTTACCCAACTACTTAACCATTTCTTCCTAAATTACATCATTATTATTATTATAATTATTATTATTATCATTATGTTAACAGAAAGTGAAATATTTTTAAAAGATGAAATTATTTTCACTTAAAATAATAACCACACTTTGATATAGATAGATAGATAGATAGATAGATAGATAGATAGACAGACAGATATATTTATACATAGATGTGCATGTGTGTGTGTTCAGTATCTTCTCAGCATGAGCAGAGATGTGTGATTCGGTGGAGTCAGTTTTTCCTGAGAAGTAACTTCTGGCTCTGTGGCAGCTAGTAACAATACTGTGCTCTGGAGTGTTGGTACAATTACAGCTCTGAAGATGTCATGATGACAAAAGTTAAGATCTTTGTATATCTTTATGAAATTCTACTTATCTCTGTGGGTAGTAACATATCCTCAGGTACAGAAGAACATGTCTTCAGTGCATTAATATTGATAGTATTATTTGTGTCTTAGAATTATGAATGCAGGATGTTAAAAGAAAATATCTTTAGTACTAAGAAGTGTTATGTTGCTTCAAAGATAATACTCCAGGGATAGATCCCAAATGTCAGCTTTATAAAGCTTCACACAGTGCATAAACGTAAGAGCAGGAGGGCTGCAGGGAGTGAGGTAAAGAAGTTGCATTGTAAATACAACTTTGCAAACGTGATTCTTATCTAATTTTGTTGATTTATATGGATTTTGTATCTTTCATAGAGTGGAAGAAGTTGACAAAAGACTTGGTTCCATCTGGTTCGGTCTATAAAACTGGAGATGTGAGTGCACATGAATATAAGAAGAGACCCAAAAAAGACCATTTTCCATCCTTTGTCTTTTTTTTCTCTCTAAAGGACAATTCAATGCTGTCTGAGCTGGAGAACAGTGGAGAACAATATCTTACAGTCATAAGGATCTTCTCACATCTGAAAATACCACTACTGCTACTTATTTTTCTCTACAATTCCCTGTTTTCCTGTTGATCAAGCTGTGCTGCAGAGCCACGAGAGAGAAGTGCCACAGCTGGCTAAATTTGGACCACTTGCTGTTCTTCAGATGGAAAAAAAATGGGAAAAAAATGTGCTCCCAAATTACTGTTTCTTTTTCCATGTCCTGGCCAAAGGCAAACAGCTGCACACTGAGAGTCACAACATTATTGTGCATTATTATAGACTAACAGGGGATGCTGAGATCAGCTCCGGCATAGCCCCAAGGAGAATCACTTGGCAGCACACAGGGTGTGACTGCACAAAGCACTCCATCACCCCAGCAGCACTGGGAACACTCTTGGCTGCTTTTGGGCAGTGACTGAGACCCAACATCTCGAAGAAATCTCTAAGAAAGAATTTTTAAACACCCCAAAATGAGTAATATCAAGCTGAAGAGGCACTGACAGAGTTTGGAAAACAGCAGAGGAAGAAAGCATTTCAGAGAAACTGCATGGAAAAGGAGTGATCCACATAAAAGCAGAACACTCTGCTGAAAACATGTTTAAGGGAAAAAAAAAATTAAAAAATCAAAAGAAGAAAAGGCACAGAAATATTAGATTGAAAACAAGTAAGTGTAGCTTGAAATAGAGATTACTAGTATCTAAACAGGAGGTATATCACTACAGGGAAGAGAGAGAAACAGTTGCAAGAAACCCCCAGGTTTTTTTTTAGGAAGTCCTATTCAGAGAGGATCTGAAGCTTATATAGCCTTCCAGGCCAGGCCATATAACCAACCCCCAGCAAACCTGGACCTTTTTAGCTGTATTGCAAACTCTTCTAACAGAGCAAAACAAAAAGTTCTAAAGGTTTTGCCATGGGCAAGTCAGCTAGGAGTACCCTGGGTTGGACCAGGAGCAGGCAGGGAGATCTCCTGCTCAGCACCCCCTGCCAGAAGTGAGGCCCTTCCCAGCAAAGGCAGCACTCCAGGAAAGCAAGGAGTATCAGCTGATGAACCTTCAGCACCCAGAAACAAGGGCAGTGTCAGCTGTGAGCTTGTCCAGCTCACAGGGCCAGGCAGCCATGGAAACCCAGGAGAACATCCCCAGCTGGGGTGCCCCACAGTACCCCCATTTAAGCAGCTTTTTGGGACACCCAAAACCACCTGAGAGTGAGCACCTGATACTGGTACCACTAACCAGGGAGATGACTATCCTGATTAATCAATAACCAGGGAATGACAAGGAGAGCCCAGGTCTGCCTTGGAGCAGGGGGAGGAGGAGTGACCTTGTTGGGGCACTGCCAGGCCTCACCCCCAGCACGCCCAGCAGCACACAGCCCGTGTCCCAGAGCACGGGGTGGCACAGGGGTGCACCATTCCTTGGGGTGCACCACTCCTCGGGGTGCACATGGGGCCATGAGGGACACTGCCCTGGGCAGGGTGAGGCAGCAGCTCTGCTGTGGGCACAGCCTGTGCCCCACAGGAGGGGCTGCACATGGGCACCTGCACCCACACACAAAGCGTGCACAAATGGAGCCTCTTAAATGCTGGGGGATAAGGGCATGCTTAGAAATCTGCAGGCATTTACTAACATTTTGCAAGTGTCTGGTGCTGTGGTTTATATGATACATCACTGGTAACAGGTTGAATATGCACTGCTAATAAATCAATAAATTGCTTTAATTTCAGTTGGACTTAAACCATGTAAGCTGACCAGTTTTTCCACGGAGTAGGGCTGCATGTGCCATTGGTGCTGTATGAACCAGGACTGTTTTTGCCATAGTGACATCACTAATTGTGACACTGGATACACTAACTTCCACAAGCAATTTTAGCATCTAACCTGCCTTCCAATGTTCTCCTGATGGTGATCACTGGAGTTGTGCACAGTGCTCTTTGTGTCAAGCTCCAGGATAATTCTTTTATAGCTCAGGTTTCAAAGAGACATTTTGTCTCTTTCCAGTTTCCTGGAGTGGTTGCACAGTATTGGATTATTTCAGATAAAAGTTCCAGTAGTGGGTAAATGAACTTGTGATTCTTAATGACAGCTGTGAGAGCTCACATCTTTGCTACTGTCATTGTGCTGCTGGACCATGACTGAAGAAACAGCCACAGTTTGATCTATCGGAGAAATGCAGAGTAACAGGGGCTGTGTGCATATTGTCAAGGTACCTAAAATAGATGCAAGCCAGCCCTCACTCTCTGCTGACTGCTGGACAGCTAAAAATCTGATCCAAAGCAGAACATCTTCTAGATCATGAAATTATAATTTTTATACCAAAAAGTGTGAAAGAGCACTGCCCTGTTTCTATTATGCAGCACTATACTGATGCTGACACTCTCCTGGGTAAATGTCAGCGTAAGCTCTGCATTGTGGACATATTTCAATGAAGTTCTTGAGTATATTACTCAGGGAAATTAGAAAAAAGACTACAAAAGAAGAATTTCAGAATGTTGTGGTTCTGGTCAGGTTTCATAAAAAGAATCCCAAATCCCAGCAGCTGGTGATAAAAATCTCCATTACAGACCTAACTAAAATAAATAGGCAAATCTATATGGTCCAGATCAGCACTTGTTTGCCTGAGTGAACCATCAAAATTGATCTATACAGAGAAGAAAAGCAATCAGAAGACTCTATCTCATTGAACACCTTATGAATATTTCTACTGCATTAAAAAAAAAAAAAAAAAAAAAAAAAAGAGAGAGAAGCTTGCTTTGCTAACTGAATTCTATCAGAGGAAAATTATGTATTTCTCAGGGCTGCTATGAATTGACTGGAAAACTACCAACATCCACCAAACATAGGGTTTTACGTGGAATATGCCTCATCTTCCATCCTGCTTCCCAGTTCAACAGTGAATTTGCTCTAATTTGTTAACTACAAACATGAAATGTACTTCCATGTCTCCTGTGAACTGGGAGCTGCTCTATTTGAGCAGTGACCCCAGAACACCCCGTAGCTCCCAACATGGATCAACTCGCTCCTTTGGGCCAGAGGTGCTCCCGGTAGCATTTCACCATTCAATGCTTGCCAGCTGCAACGGCTGACTTCCTATTCTATGGAAAGAGCAGCTGGAAAATCAATAGTTCTTTGCTGATTAATAACTGATTTTTCCACTGATCAAAATGTAGCATTGGCTCCACTGCAGCAGTCAGCACAAGTCATGCATGGCTGCAGCTCCACTATTAATGTGACAGAACTGAAAATTCCTTCCTTCCTTCCTTCCTTCCTTCCTTCCTTCCTTCCTTCCTTCCTTCCTTCCTTCCTTCCTTCCTTCCTTCCTTCCTTCCTTCCTTCCTTCCTTCCTTCCTTCCTTCCTTCCTTCCTTCCTTCCTTCCTTCCTTCCTTCCTTCCTTCCTTCCTTCCTTCCTTCCTTCCTTCCTTCCTTCCTTCCTTCCTTCCTTCCTTCCTTCCTTCCTTCCTTCCTTCCTTCCTTCCTTCCTTCCTTCCTTCCTTCCTTCCTTCCTTCCTTCCTTCCTTCCTTCCTTCCTTCCTTCCTTCCTTCCTTCCTTCCTTCCTTCCTTCCTTCCTTCCTTCCTTCCTTCCTTCCTTCCTTCCTTCCTTCCTTCCTTCCTTCCTTCCTTCCTTCCTTCCTTCCTTCCTTCCTTCCTTCCTTCCTTCCTCCCTCCCTCCCTCCCTCCCTCCCTCCCTCCCTCCCTCCATCCATCCATCCATCCATCCATCCATCCATCCATCCATCCATCCATCCATCCATCCATTGCAGGCATTGCAGGAAGTGCGGGAACTGCAGGAATTGCACGATCCGTAGGAATTGCAGAGCCGCAGGAACAGCGCAGCTCCCCCGGCCCGCCGGCCCCGCCGCGGCCGCCAGGTGGCGCTGCCGCCCGCCCTTTGCGCCTGGCCCCGGCCCGGGGCTGAGGGAGCGCGGCCCGGCCCGGCCCGGCCCGCAGGGCCCCTCCGCGGAGCGCTTGCGGACAGGGTTTTAGTTTGAGCCAGTTTACTCCTGTTCCCATCTGTTTCATCTCGCTGTAGGCGTGAGGAAGGGACTGTCCAGGAAGCTGCAGGACATGTCCCGGTCAGTCTTCCCGGATAGTGTGGCAGATAATGCTGAAGACCTCAGGTCAGGCGATGCGGGCTCTGGCGCTCCATGCACTATCTGGAAAGTGGGGACTGGTGTTTCTGTTTCGGCACAGCAGCGCCAAGGCTGGCGAGGATGCTGGCCAAGCGCTCCGGCGTCCTGCGGCTCTGAGCAAGCCCAGCGGGGTTGCTGCGCTCGGAGGCTGAGGAGCTCTTTGGGCAGTAACCCTGCGGAGCTCCGCGCTGCGCACAGCTCTGGGGCAGGATTTCATTAGCCCCGCTTTAGGAAGCGCCTGCCCGCGCTGAGGCGGCCGGGCACAGGAGGCTGAAGGCTGCACGCACCACCGCTCCCCATCTGGCGCCAGGGCACCCGGCCGTGATGGACAGCCGGAGCAAATGGCTCACAGGGATTAAAGTCAAGGCTGTTAGACCACCTAGGCAAATATTTATTTAATATGAGCCCTTTAATTTGCTGAGGGTTTCCTCTTCTGAGCTCTAAGTATGTCCCCTGATAAAGTATGTTTTCTTGCAAGGTATCCAGCATGGATAACCAGAAATGGAGAGTTCACAACCCACATCTCAACCCACATCAACACAAGCTTATTCAGCTTTGCCATTGCAGACATGCTTCATTTTCCATTTGATTTTGTTACATTTTATCCACCTGCCTGTGGTTCCTATAATACCTTTGCCCAGTAGTTCTAAGAGTTCTTTAGCACCTGGATTTTTCTTCTTGTGGAGGTATTTACGAGACAGCTCTGGATCTTTCTCATAACCCCATTAGCAAGGCTTGTCCTGTGCTACAGGGCAATCCCCCCGAGCCTTGTTTCAGCCTCATGAGGCCTTCTGCACTGCTTACAATTTTTCAGCAAATGTACGACTGCCCTCACTTCTTGCAAACAGTGTTAGTGTGTAACATGCCAAATAGAAACATGCACCAGGATGTAAAATCAAAGGTCCTGATTCCTGTTCACACTGGAGACCTTTAACTAACTCTGACAAATTACTTTTCATTTAGATCCAATGTACAGCTCCCCTAAAATGTTGGTGTTGGAAAGGGGCCAAACTGTAAATAAGAGTTGACTCTCAATTATTTTTATTGACTGAATACCAAACCACTGACCGTACCTTTAGGGTTACTGCACTTTTGCTCCTTTACACTATTATACTGGCACTCACATACCAAGAGTTGTCTGTGCACTCATCCTAGTATTTTATAGTGAAATACAAAGATTTATTTCCATCTTGTCTTATTTAGTGGGAGTAAAAGTGCAGTTCCTGAGAGGGCTGCTGCTCTGTATTAGATTGGAAATGGGAGACCTGACCGATTTGTCTCCATCCCTACCTTGGCATAACTTCTTTCACTCCTTCAGCGGATACACATGCCTGATTTATGTCAGCTTTAATAAAATAATAATCAGATCTGCTGCTTGTGCCCTAAATTTCCATTACCCTGGACCACCTGCAAAGACATCCTTGCTTCTGCATTCAGAAATTTCCTTTGTTCCCTTTCAATACGCCATTAGTAACAGCTAAATAGGGGGGCTGAAAGGCGATAAATACATCTGCATTTCTAAGCATGGCTGATGCTTTCTTTCCTTAAAATTACTAACATGTGGCATCCATTTGCCTGAGTCATTAATTCTCCTTTTACGGAGACTGCCTCTGTTATTTTTATGCTTTGTCCTTGATGTTTGCTTACACTGTCCCTGTTTTCCATGTCAGAGAGCACAAGGTGCTGTACCCCATTAAGGATGACTAATACACAGACGGAGAGGAAAAAAGAGAAAGATTAAACCAGAAAGAAATGCATACTAAAACCATCACAGAGTACTTAACTGAAAAACCCTGCTGCTCACATGAAAGCAGTCTGGGAAAGGAGACTATCAGAAAATGAATGCACATGACTGAGGTGGAAATACAATTAAACCACCAGAGTAAAATAACAGAAAATGTAGTAGTAAGGTTAATAATAAACTCCCGTCATGAAAGCACAAAGTGTAGAAGGGAAATTACACTGCCAGTCATCATCTCTTTATTAGGAAACTCATTAAAACCAGAGCAGTACCACTCCTCTTAATGGAAAATTTGGATGGGCATGAGCAACACCCAACTGGTAAGAGGCAGCCATATCCAGGGGAGCTCTATGCAGATTTAAAGAAAGGATAATCCTGCTGCAGATGCTAATGCAATATTTTCATTAATTGGTTTATGCACTTATGGTGCATGTGCATCAAAGCACAGCTTATTGCTCACTACTACTCCCTTGGCTTCCTTTTATCTCATTCTGCCTCACCTACCTTGCAATTTAAAGCCCTATATTTCAATTTCATGACAGGACAATCTGTAGCAAAATCTTTGCTCCTCTCTGCTTCAATCACCTCGGCTTATCTGATTCCTGTTTCACCAGTACTCAGCTCTCTTCATATTGCCTGTCCCAGTTTCATGCTTTGCACTCCGAAATCATCTCCTTCAGTTTATTTTCCCTGTCTCTGCTTTTATTAGAAGCTAGCCCAATGCACTTGGCTACTTGTGCAGCTTGATCACCTTTTGTCAGGAATTGGAGGTGTTAATAGATAGGAGAAATCAGGAACCTTGTGGTGGGAAAGAAGGGGACTAGGGATGGGGATGTGCATAAATGTGGCTGCCTGCGCAGCTTTTGCCCAATATAAAAGTCAATAACAGTGAAATAAAAATTTTGATGAAAACAACACATTTACAAAAGCATTTCAGGTCTGTTTTTTATTGAAAGCGAAAGCTCTGTCAATACAATTTGCTGAGGCTCAGAGACCTTTAAATAATTAGAATAACTCTTCTGCATCTAATTTGAAAAGTGCAAGGGTTGCCAAAATAGATGTTGTTTCTGTGTATTCCTCTGTGGGTATATATTATAAGCACACACTCAAATATGCATTCATATTGGGAGCTTGTAATCCTTAGCTGTAATTCTCCAACTACAAATTCCCAAGGTAAGGATACCAGCGCAAATTTCACTTTTTTTTTTTTTTTCATTTTTACCATTATAATAATGTTTTAAAACAATATAGCTACAGTGCCAATTGACAAGTCATTTACAAATTGCTTTAAACCCAAATGTTAAGCACCCAGGGAGGCTTAAAAATACAGAGTTGGGGCTGAGTGCACCATTCCCAATGACCTTCATAGCCCTTCCAAAACCTTCTTCAACACTGTTAGAAGTGCATCTGACTTCAGCAGGAGATTCTCACATTCTGTGCTCTTTCTAGATGTAGAAAACTACTGAAACTATTGCCTCCATGTTTATCTGCTGTACTATTCTGTACTTTCAGATGGTGAATACTGTCATGGACTTATCCTTGGCCACATGCTTTGTAGTGTTCAAGCATGACCTCACTGGTCACAGCAGTGACACTCCGAGGTGTACCTTCTCCAATGTGGCCTCATCCTTAGGCCACATCCCTTCAGAAGTACAACTACTGCAGCACAGATATTTCAGGTGTCCTGCACCCACATTCACTCACTGGTCAGAGTGTGTTCAGCTCAAGCTCTCACCAGGATTCCAGCCTGTCCAGTACGGCAGCACAGAAACAGCAGCAATGTCCTGGCCATCAGCCAGCCCAGGCTGTTATCAAAACATTCCCAAGCACAGCAGAGTAAGATGATAAGCAGCACAGCAGCACAGCAAGCAGCGAAAGCAGAAAGCAGCCACTAACAAGCACTCAGCTCTGATACACAGTCAGGCAAGCGAGCCTCATGGCAAGCACAGAAGCCTGCCCATTAGCTAAACAGCAAGAACAGCTACAAATCCAATCCAGCACATTCTAATCAAATCTGTCATTATCGTGGACACTTTGAGCCCCATGTTGGGCACCAAAAAGAAATGTTGTGGTTTAAGCCCAGCCACCAAGTTCCACACAGCTGCTTGGTCTGCCCCCTCACCTCAGTGGGATGGGGAAAGAATTGGAAGAGTAAAAGTGAGAAAACTCATGGATTGAGATAAAGACAGTTTAACAGGTAAAGGGAAAAAGCAAAACCAGGAATTCATCCACCACTTCCCATGGGCAGGCAGGTGTACGGATATCCCCAGGAAATCAGGGCTCCATCACGTGTGACAGTGACTTGGGAAGATAAACCTCTTCCCTCTAAAAGTCTCCCTTGCCTTTTTCTTTCCACTGCTTTACCTACTACTTTATATATAGCGTGACATCATGTGTTTGGTATGGAATATTCCTTTGGTAGTTGGGGTCACCTGTCCTGGCCATGTCCCTTCTAACTCTTTGTGCACCCCCAGCCTCCTCACTGGTAGGGTAGGGTCAGAAAAGGTCTGGACACTGTGCAAGCACTGCTTGGCAATACTGAAAAGATCTCTGTGTAATCAACTTTGTTTCCAGCACAAATCCAAAACATGGCCTCATAACTGGCTCCTGTAAAGAAAATTAACTCTACCCCAGCCAAAACCAGCACAACGCTTCGAAGAGGGGTCCCATTTATATAAATATATATATGTAAAGATTACATATATGTGAATGGAACACTGCATTCAATCTGAAAATGGGTAACTTAACACATGGACAGTGGGGTTGAATGCCCTCTCAGCAAATTTGAAGATGATGCCATGTTGAGTGGTGTGGTTGACTCACTACAGGGAAGCTATGGCACCCACAGGGACCTTGACAGGCTTGAGAAGTGGCCCATGCAAACCTCGTGAAGTTCAACAAGACCACGTACGAGGATGTTTCATCACTGGAATTTCTCAGCTCCAGGCTGCATGGGACTTTGAGCAATGCGGTCTAGTGGAAGGTGGTGTCCCTTTTCATGGCAGGAAGGCTGGTCCTTGAAGATGCCTTCCAACCAAAACTATTTTATGAACACCAGATATGTAATATTCTCTCTCCAGTTGCCTTTCCTATCCTGAAGAGAGAAAGAATCTGACTATAAGGATGTGGAAAGCCAGCTGGAGCTGTGACCTCCCTACTGCTTTCACCTCCACTCCTGTCCAGGCTGCTGAGGGAGCATGGACTTGCACACCCCACTGGTGTCCCAGCCCCTCCACAACAGGTCTGATGAGGAAGCTGCCAAAGGTTAAAAAAACAGTCAGACCCAAGAGAAAAGTGATGGAGAAATTCATGAGAGCAGAACTGTCTAATGTTTCATAGTATCTTGTTTTTCATGTGGGGGATACTTATACAGGAGGGGTGAGAGTAAGCGGCAGCTTTGTTTCCAAGAACTGCCTTTTGCTCCAGCTGTTTGTTGGACTTGCCACTGGCAGGATTTGGTCTTGCATGCTGTTTTCTCTTTTGATTTTAGCTCGCTGTGCCCTGGGGGAGCCTTGGAGAGCTGCATCCCTTCCCCCTGCCTGCCTTTATTGCTGGTGTTCTCTGTTTTCCTGCAAATTGTTTTCTCTGCTGCTGCAATGGGTTTTCACACTTTGAATTTCTTTCTAAGGTTTTCAAGGCTGTGATGGCCCCCGGTAAGAGATCCCTGGAAGCAAATGAGTTTGGATCAACCAAATGAGTTTGAATCAATCAGACCTGGACAAAAGGAAGTGTAATTAACACTTAAAGTCATCAACGCCACAGCTCATAGCAACGTGGTGGTAAAGCCAGGCCTTTAGTCATCAGATCATGATAGGGCTTTGCTGTAGGGCTGGCCTAATTGAGCCCCCTCACAGAGTACATGGATGCTACCAAGTTATGGTGACCACAGGGATCCTGGTACCAGCAGTGGGCCCTGCAGCCAGTGCTGTGGTCACCATCCTCCTCTGCTGTGCTCCTGCCAGCCTGACCCCTTGAAAGGCTGGTCACAGAGGAATGGGCAGTGATGTGAAGGCACAGGGTGCAAGGGAATGATGCCTCCTTTTAAACACACTGTAGACATGTAGGCTGTCTCCCAGGAGAAACACTAGAAATACTCGTTCATAAACTAAGAGAAAGAACTAAAATAGCTGGAGAAAGCAGACCCCATATTTTATTTAATACCCTGGTGATCAGTGAAACCTCAGTTTTAGAAAGAGAGAAATGCAGGGTCAGCACCTCCACAGCATGGCAGAGCTCTGAACAGCACTTCCCATCATATCAGGTGGGAGCACCAGGTGATATGAAATCCCTTTCTCCTACCTCTCTGGCCCTGTGATTCCTGGCCTCGCTACCATCCACCCGCTGGCATCACTTCAGTCAGTCTATAGAAATCACAGTTTCTATAGAACATCACAATTTTCTATAAAAATGACAATTTCTTTCCTTCCTTCATTCCTGGCATGACTAGCATATATCCTCATGGAGAGGAGATGCTTTTGGAAGGTGAAAAAGGTAGGCTTGAGGCATCTCAGCTAGGTTTGGACTGAAGGTAGTTGCTGTGCTACTCAGTCAAAGAGATGCAAGAGTAAAACTGGTTCATTGAATCTGGAACTGGCACATGGGGATGCATCCCCACTTTAGGTGTCAACAAGATGATGCTGAAGCTCAAAAAAAAAAAGGTTTGTGAGCGGCATTGAGTAACAAAATTTAGGTTAGGAGAATCAGACCTTTCATAAATGCTAGCCCTAATAGTGGAAAAAGGGGAAGAATCCCTGGTGTGCATTTCAATTGACTGTACAGTAGTATAGCCTCTACATTTATTTCTCCTTCAGTTAAGCTTAGGCTTTAGGAGAAACACTTAAAAACATGTAAATACGAAGTGACAGAATGCAGACCTTAAACCCCTACTCTGATAACCTAAAAGAAGCTTTTAGTAGAGGGGAAAGTAATCCTCTGACAGAAAATAAACCTTAGGGAGAAAAAATATGCACAAGCTGAAATTCAAGGGTGACAGAAAAGGGTATTCCTTTGGGATTGAAATAGGATCCAGAAATCATACTTAAAAAAAAAAAAAAATCTCCAGAAAAACCCTGTCAAACCTAAATTGTGCTAGTATTTGCAGTCCCTGAACAGCTCCATCTTCCCTCTCTTGCAGTGGGTGAAGTTCTCACTATATGGCCTTCTTTGCAATGAAATTTAAATTACTTAACTATAAATTGCTTTCCAAACAATAGCACCTTGTATTTTAGTCAAAGTCAGTGGTGATATTTCTACGTTTCCTAGAAATGCATTCAGAAAGACTTCTATTGATTTAGACCTTCACACAGATCTATTATTCTCAGCAAAATTCTCCAGGGGGTGACGTTTGTTTTTCAGACCGTGCTCGTGCCAAACAATCCTGCACCAATCAGATAGGGCATTTGACAAAAGTGGCTTGGGGAAGATAGAGACGTGGAGAAAATAATGTAAGAAAATCGTATTATTCTGGATGTTTCATTTGATTTTCTTCCTCCTGGTTTCACCCCTAGACTTTTTTTCTGGTGTGAGGCTGGAATGAGTAACTGAGCCTGACTGTGGCACACACGTATTTCACAGTGTGAATTAGTTTGGCCCCAGCCTTGTGAACCTTGTGCAGGTGTAAAAATTCTGTCTGCATTTATGGACTAAGGAGTCCATGTAAGGTCAAACCCTCTGCAGGTTGATGAAGGGGGCCTCTCAGCCACCTGGGAGAGTCCTCAGGAGACTGCTGGAGAAAAGAGTTGGAGAAAAGAGTAGAGCTCCAAGAAGCTGCAGGGGACAGAAGTACCTACAGACGAGGGAGCTCTTTGCCAGCCTTTTATGTTCTGCATTAAACGAGCACTGAGCACAACTCTGTTTTGGGAAGGTTTGATAATGAGACCTCAGGAAAACAAGAATAGGGAATTGCTAAGGATGAAGCTTCTCCTTGGGAAGGTGTCTCTTAGGCAGGGCTGTGTGTCTGTCTGAGTGCTCTGCACTCAGGTATCACCTCTTGGATCAGCAGCAGTGACAAAGCAAAGGGCAGCACAGCTGAGACCAGCACTGCAGCCCTGTCTGAGGAACACCCCTTGGGCCAGGGCTCACTGAAGGAGGTGAGAGGCAAGAAGCACCAAAGTTTTGGGGTTTGTCTTTGAATTTCTTTTTTCTATGACTGGGGAAGTGTTGCTCATCAAGAGGAGGCAGATAAAGTAATTTGGTCTCCTGGGTTTCTAGGCTGTACTCTGAGCCAGTGCTGTTTCATTTTTTCAGGGTAGGGAATTTAACCTCATGCAATCTTCTGCAAAGAAGCCTCTTGTCAGAAAAGTGATATCACTGTCCCTAAACTTACTTAATCTTTATGTTTTGAAACCTGAGATACTGGACAACCTTTATTTCTGGGGTTCTTTTTCTGCTTATTAAATATTTCACATGTTCCTTATATCACTTTAGTGTCTGCTTCTATTTTGTTTGTTTTCTCTTAATTGTGATGGTAAGAAATCACACAAGTTTTATTTTGAGAAAACTATAAGCAGCTGAAGAAAATATTTTAATAATGAAAATGCCTGGTTTATTGCATTTCTGTCTAAAGCAGCAGTTCCTAGAAGATATAAAAAGCACATAGCTCCTTTTTAAGGAGAAAAGGTCTATTAAACACACACACAGAAAGCCTTTTTAGCATTGAGGGAAGTGTCTTATTTTTCTGTAAGAGTTTAAAAACTTCTCAAGCTTCCTTTAGTTTTCTACCTCTGTGCTAAAGTCACTTATTGCCTCTGAAATTAGATTATGCTGTGACTGGAGCTTCTTTATGTGCAACCAGTTCTGTGAGACTTTCATCCTGGTGCATTCTGAGACTTGTTCCCTGAAATGAAATAGTGAACAAGTGAGGACAGATGCCTGTATTGACCCTGTAGTTGTATGAATGACACAGCAGCAATGTTACATGGAAGGCTTTGCACAGACAGTGGCTGATGATCTGACGCTGTTAAAGTCAGTGGCAGTGCCCCCACCAAGCTACCAAACGGCAAAAAATTATTTTAGATATTAAAATTACTCTTGGCATCTGGAGTATCTGACATTGTGAGCATGCACCTATATGGAGAGCCTGTGTGTGAGCAGAAGGAGCACAGCCAGGTGATGTTTTGCATATTGGGAAAAAAAACTCTGGCATAAGAAGGAGGAGCTTTGTTTAAACATAAAAAAAAAAAAAAACTGCATAAAAATGTAAAAGAGTAAAATTTATATCAGTCACAAAAACCTTCGCAAGAACATGAGGAATCTGAAAAAATAGGGATGATCATTGCTATGTGATACATCCAAGCAGAGATATTAAGTGATTTTCAAAAGTATTTTAATCTTGCTTTCTGCCTGAGCCAACTTAATTCATGCACACTATAAATACAGGTAGAAGTGAAGGCAATGAATTATGAGGAGAGAAAGGACTAGCAAACCCAGCTCTTAAAACAATATATATAATTTAATATTTAATCCTTTAAAGGATTCTGAGAAAGAGAAATAATTCGAACGTTAAATAGTGGTCTAAAAAGGACTAGTCTCGTGGAATGAATTTGGCAACTGTGACTCCATCTCTACATTGCAATCTAGTTATAATAGTGAAATTAACATATTTATCAGACAGAGCTCAGGGTGGAATTTGAAATCACTGAATTATTTGTTCATGGGAGTCTGCATCATAGATGAGGTTTTCTGAAAAATCTACTTAAGAATGCATACTATTTGAAAAGCAATATGATTGATGGACACTCAATGGAGTTCTTTTTTTTCCTTTATTAATCACAAAATAAAGTTAATTTTGACCAGATACATCCATGAATTAATTTCAACAAGAGGAAGAGATAGATTAGCACAGACTAGCTCTATTCATGTGAGCTTGTTCTGAGGAAATTTCTCCAAGAGTATTTCAGGATTTATCCTGATCAACCTCTCAACTGTTAATGATCATTTATGAAAATTGCAGGTGGACAGGGAGGTTTTTACTGTGAAAAGTGAAAAAAAAACCTATATTTAGAGCAAGACTAGAAAGAAATCTATGGGACTACAGTGATGGATGAATTTAACTTCAGTACCTGGAAATGCTGTCACTGAGCAGTCACTTAATAACCAACAAAACAGAAAATATACAGGTTTTTAAAGAGCAAATCACATTATACCATCCTAAAAAAAATCTAAAACATGAATAGAAACATACTAAACCTTGAGGAACCACAGACAGAATTTATATTGACTGTACCACAGCTTTTGATAATCCCATACAATGTTTTCAGAAGCAAGCTGAAGAAAAATGATTCATATAAAATTATGAGGTGTATGAATGTTTGTCATTCAGTGTGTCTTTAAATGTGATGAGTCAAGAGTTAGGGGCCTGTAGAAGTTGTCCTGATGTGTTTGCTCTTTTCTGCTGCAGAAAAAGATTCAGAAGATGACAATAGATTGCAATTGGTGCTAAATATAGTACTGCTGCAAGACATTCAAATACCCTTCTGGGATGCATTAGCAGGTATAAAATATAGGAACTTGTTCTTTTACTCAGCTTGGCATTAGTGACCTCAGCTGGAAAACTGTGTCCATTTTTGGGCTAGGTATTTTTAGAAGAATGTAGCTCCATGAATCACAGAGCTCAGAGGTGAGCAACACGTATCGTAAGGCATGTGACTTCTTGGGAATGGCTGAAAGAATTGAATCTGTTGTCTAGAAAACAAGGATGATGTGGATCTTCACACGCATGAGAAATGTGCTCTTTCTCCAAATTCATCAGATAAACAAGTAATCTCATTTGCTGAGGGAAGGTAATATAGATTAGAAGTTGTCCTTTTAACTGAAAGGCCATTTGAGCACTGGTTACCACAGAGGCGACCAGCATCCTCTACACTGAATGTTTTTAAAAGCAGATGAGGATGGTGTGAATCTGTTCCATTTTGCCTCAAGGCTGGGGATAGACTGAATCAGGGATGCTTGTTCTGATGACCATCCATAGATTGCTTGGATAGTTTGCCCAGTGCATTGCCAGCCAGAAGCCAACGAGCCCTGGCTGAACCTTTGGGCGTGGCAGCCTCTGACCAGCTCACAGTTGCATAGAAAGATCTCTGATATGGTGGGTGAATGTCATCTTCCCTGACCAAGGAAGGACCAGAGCTATTTAAGAAGGGTGATGTTTGGGAGCAGGCTGTGGCCCGTGCTGTTTGTCTGCTCAGACTTCATTCTCTCCTCAAGGATCACCTTGAAAATGAAGGAGCCAAGAACAAGTCATATGAATTATAAAGGTGGCAGCAGGATACACACAAATCTGCAGGAGGAGGTGATGAGCAGATCTTCCTGGTCTCAAGATACCTATATTGAGATCTCAGAATACCTAGTGGCCCATGAGCCTGGAGTTCAGTTGTCCATAACTGGCTATAGAATTGAGATGAAGTTATCCCCCACTAGCTAAAACATGTGGGAATCATGAGATAAAATGATTTCTTGAGGTCATTTTCAACCTTTCAATCTAGAGATTTCTATGAAGCAGTGGAATAATTTCACTCCTCTTTGGAATAACAGCAGGACTAAATATGGAAGAACAAAAAACAGATTTAAAAATGGTGCAGTTCTAGTATCCAGTATTGATAGAGCAAGTTCATGAGAACTCATACTATGTATAACAGATACATGCAGATTTAGAAGAGCTGGTGTGTAAAATTGTGGTATTTGAGAATTATACTGTATCTTATCTTTAATGAAAAATTCAGGCAAATAGCTCAACTACGTCAAGCTGGATTACTTGAGAATTACAAAAAGTAAGTTGAGAGGAAGGTTGTAACAGATACAACTTTGCCTTGTTTTCACAAAAAGGATGAAATGCTTTTTTCTTCTCAAATGCCAAAACTGGTTAAGGATTTATGAAAGAATAATATTCCTTAAAACATAAAGTTCCACCTGCCAGGGAAGAAAAACCCCAAAGTTTCTGCATATAGTATCTCAGTGATATGTACTGAATTGCAGGCTGCAGGGCAAGAAATCTGTTTGGATCCTAATTTTGGTAACACACGTCTCTGAAAGCTTTGGTATCATTACACTGGCACATGGGGTTGGATGAGGGTATATTTTTATTTGGGACCTGCTTCTTGTGCCTATCAGAGAAGTCCCCTAGCATGCCAACATCTGGCACAGACCTGTGCTCTGAAGGAGGGACTGATCTATCTGACAATATGCCCCAAGTGCCATCTAAAGTCACAGCCCTACGTGCAAGTCCTGCAGAGCACAGCAGGGGTGGCCCATCCCTAATGCAGGAGTGTGCTTTCATCCTGCCCTAATGAATTGCAGTAGGTGCTACCACATCCCTGTATACAGTCCTCACACTTAAAGAGATAAGAAATCAAAGTGTACAAACATGGTGAAGAGGAGTGTAAGCTGTTTATATAATCACTGTTTACATTCTGTTAGAGGTGACAAAATCATCACGAAAGAAACTGTCACTGTTGATAAAGACCGTATCAGTAAACAGCAGATTAAGCAGGACACAGAGAGCCTTACAGACCAATTATACATAATTTGCCATGGACATGGTTGGAGAAAGAAATGCACACAATGACTTAAAGAAAATTGCTTAGCTTGGCTGCATCCTTATTAACAAAACAAAAGTGCCCAAGGGCACATTGTCCTTGGAAAAATAACTCCTGGGAATAATAGCATGTCCTCAACCTTTGCCTAGTGATGAAGAAGAGCCTTTTCCTCCCATTCCCCACCCCCTGAAGCTATCCTGAGTGTTTGCAAGTCTACCTGACCCGTGTTTGCCCACAGCTTCTGAGACATCCTCTCACCCTTGGAAAGCCAAACTATGCATTACTAATCTGTCACAGGCCTTCGGCAGCTCTTTTGGGAGGATCTGTGCAGGAATTTCCTCCTAGATTACATCCCAGGTACCACAGGTTTGGGAGATTGTGAGAGCTCTCCCATCCCTCGTCTGCTGTTTCACCCAGTGATCATTTCTGCATCCTGACTAAAGTATTACTCTCACTTTTCCTGCACTCATGCATCAACTGCAAGCACAAAGGCAAATCAAATGACCAGGGGAGTGAGTGTATGAGCCTATCAGCAACCTACAGAAAAAGTCTCTGCTGCTGTATTTTATCCCAGCTTTTAATGAAAAATGTTCCATTACACCTTCTGTGATGATCCTGTGGGGAATTTGTTGATCATATTTCAGAGTGACAGTCAGATTACAACAAGTTTTCAAAATCAGAACATTTTGATGAGGAGAAAGGTCATTATTTGTTTTCCACAGTTTGCAGGTACTGAAAAGGATAATTTAGAAAACCTTTAAAATTCCATTAAATTAACACAAATATTAAAGATAGATTTTTAAAAATTATAGCCTAAATAGGACTGAATTAATATTTCCTAAAGATATTAACTATGATCTATTGACTAACAATCTTTAAAATTAATAACGAAAGAACAGCCTAGGAATAGGAAAGGAATCCTTTAGGGAATACTTGGATGAGCTGAAATTACTTAAATTGCTTTACCTGTGGGGGAAAAGTCACAGAAATCACTGAACATTTTGTGAGTTTGTGAGGAAAGGGGAAATGTCTAAGGAAAAAGGACATGAACAAGAACAATCCTGAACAACACAGCCATATGATCACCTTGAAAAGGAGGGAGTAGGATTATGTACAGAACACCTGACTATGGAAGAGTACCATAGAAATGGAGCTATAACAGATAACAAAAAGAATTTAACTCTTCCAATTATCATATGAAAGGCATGGATGCTAAATATTGTACTTGACATGGCACTGATAAGATCTTGATCAGAGCAATATTCCTTGTATTGAAGTCCACATTTTAAGAAATACACAGCTGTAGTGAAAAGACCTTTATTTATTATGAATTTTAAAAGTAATTTCTAGGATTTTTTTTTTTTTTTTTTTTTTTTTTTTTTTTTTTTTGTAGAAAAGCAGATATGAAGGGGCAGTATTGGTGCTAGTTGTCTAAAATGTTGCTATAAATGGGAAAGTGGTCAGCTATTTTCAATTTGCAAGGAGACAGTAACCTATGAATGTACAGTAGCAATAAGGCTTGTGTAAAATATCAGGAGAACTTTCTTACCATCAACATGGTTAGGTACTGCATCAGGAGATGGCTGGATTATCATTGTGGGAAGTTTAGACAATTGCTCCTGGCTTGAGACCAGTCATTGGTCTACATTTCCTTTTGTGTCTGGCATCTTTACAATTTGTTTCTTCCTAGCGACATACCTTGATTTTTAAAGCAATTCACTTTGTGCCACATTCAAATTCCAGCTGCAAGCTCTTTGTTTTGTTGGCCATATGCTTTCAAGCACAGAGCAGTGTGCTGTGCTTGACAAGCTGGAAGGCTCCAGAGACATCCTGCTGGGACAGAGAGGAAATACTGGGAAGGTGAGTGAAGAGGGAAGGAGCAATATATTATCTCTGTGGCTCAGTGGCAGTGCTACAAACACCCCCAACACAGAGCCTGTTCCTCAGTGCTGCTAAACCCAGCTAATCTCGAGCTGAGTGTGTGAGCTCAGTGCAAGGCTACTGTGTAACTTTGATATTTACTGTATCATGGCCACTGCTAGGGTTCAATGAGAATTTCAGCGTGGCAGAAGATGCCATGAACAGATGGAAAGGCAGCAGTAATCCACAGATATATTGACAAGGCATGCAGGCCAACTGGGTGCTGACCAAGGCCAGCTGTCCCTTCTTTTTCATCTGGAGTATTTGAGAGGAAAAAAGAGACAGAGTTTCAAGTAATACTCCCCGCCCATGAGTTTCTGCTTGGTGTTGATACAGTGACCCTTTTCTCATGGCCTGTCTTGCCCAAGACAAGAATGCCATCTTCACTGCCTTAGAAGCACCACCATTCACAGTCTGCACCAGGAGGCAGCAAACTCCTCTTTCTTTTTTTTGTATTGGATCTGCACAGGCAAGCCTGTCTAGAGGAGAAAAATGTGAGCTTAGGGAGGAGATGATTTGAAAAGGTGCCTGCTCTTCCCTAGCCATAATAAATCCTTGGTTGTTTTGGGACCATAGGGTTATTGGACAGACATCACACCTTCATATGTGCCTTTTCACATTGCCTGCCTAATGTCTCCCAGGATCTTATACAATTACCTATACAACACTCATAAAAAACATAAGATAAAGAGATATCCCCAGTTTTGCCAACCAGCTCCCCAAACTTCAGGTTTGAAGAGGCATGTGTATGCCCTAGGTCTTTGAAATGATGTGACAGTGTCCAGCTGCTCAAACATTACAGTGCCATAAATCACTCAGAGATGCCATAAAACACTTACCACCGCAGAGATACATCCTCAACACCCATTTTCAAAATACATCTTTATAAAAAACAGAGCAGTGTCAGCCAGTTCTTTTCTTATGGTAAGGGCCAACCCAGAATTAAATATTATGTTATGAAATCTAGCCAAGACAAGAAACCTTCCTATCTGCGGGTTCACAATATGAGGTGTCACCCAGCTGCCTTGCAAGAGAGTTTGCAAGCCTTGTCATATAATAGCCACTTACCATGGTGATTGCAAGCTGTCTCAGTGTTACTGCTGTCAGCCCAGATCCGGTTTTGAACAGTGAGATGGAAGATAAGAGATTCACGCAGCGCTGATTTAGGCTTGCCGAGAAGTTTGATTGCATCTGGCAGTGCTGGTTTAAGTCCGTGCCTGGTTATGCCAAAACTATTCATTCTGTCAATAAAGCCTCAAGCGGGTCTGAAGCATAAAGATGTGGGAGGTTCCTTTATGATTTCAAGAGAAACTGGAGCAGAATCTTTGACTTCTCAAGGACAAAAAACAAACTAAACCAAGCCAAACCAGAAATCATCAGCTTGAAGTCCTTAGAAAAAAACAAAACACAGTGAAAGAAAACATTATCTTCGTGAGGAGTAATTCCATAGAGTATCTTGAAACTGATCCTCTTTTGAGGTCTTTTTTTGTTTTTGAGGGCTCTTTGAGACCCAAAGAAAAATTTGTATGCCTGAACACTCATCTGCTTTGGTTCTTTTTTACTGTATCATGTAGTCTACTAAAAGATACATCTCCTTAAAAGCTCACTTGACATTTGCTAGGACACTGGTGCTGCAACAACATTACCTCATTAATACAACATTACATTGCAAAAAAACCCACATGGAATAAAACAATCAACCCCCTTCATATGAAGGCCAAGGGTCAAGTAGCCTTTTTCAACCATACAGCTTTTAACTTTCATCTCTTCATACTCAGGGTCTACTCAAAATATAAGCAAATTTAGGTAGGTACCAGAACATAAGGAGGGCTCAGGGGCTTCTGATATGAGTTATGTGAACACAGGGAGGGGCAGGCAAACAGCATAAGAATGGTCCTCGTCAATATTATCCAAAAAGACATTTAAAAGAAGATGAAGAGTTTGCATTTCTAATATTCTTGTAACCAGGGTCGGGGTGGAGGAGAGGGAATGGGTTGTGCATTAATTTTTCTAGGCAGATAAGCAAAGAAACACTTTAATTTTGTGTAAGTATGTTGCCCCTGAGGGTTGTCTCTGGACACCATGTTTTGCTCAGCCCCACACACCTTTGCCACTTGAACAAATGCTGTAGTTATGAGATGTCACCTGGAATGTGGCTCAGTGCCAGCAAGAAGGTCACAGACAGAGGTTTCAGATGTGTTTGCTGTCAGCAGATGTTTGGTAAGAGTGTTGATTTTCATCCATACCCGTGCCTGCAGGACCTCCTCTGATCACGTTATTTGTACATCCATTTCCCACCTCTTCCAGTCCTCATCACCAGAGTCCATGTCACAGAAGGATAATTGAATTTCAATCTTTCCCGTTCAGGATTCAGCTCTGCACTTCAAACTTACTGTGCCTTGTGTATAGCAGGTTTATTTTCATTTAAAACAAAAATATTTCGTTTTGTGACGGCTTCCATCAAGCTATGCTTAGCCCTGTTCACTCTGCGCATCCCCCTCACACTGTGTCACACACTGTCATGCCTGCCTCTGTCACACCCTGCTCTTTCCCTTCGTGGCACTTCAGAGCTCTGGGGGGCAGGTGTGACACTTTGCTCATACCAACCACCTGTGGCCACAGAGGTCCAAATGGGCATTTTGCAGCTCTTCTTTCCAGGAATCTGTCACTGGTTGCCATAGTGATAAACAAGTTGGCTTATTAGGAAAAGGAACAAAGAACTAGAGAAAATTATTTCAAAATGGCCTACATGCATAGATAAACATGTCATCTCACTTCTCATTGTCAGCTTGGGCAGCTGGTTTGCTGTTTCTGGAGCAGCATAGACTCCTCATACGTTATTTTAGCAAGTCCAGCCCAGCCTCCACAGCCTGTGTTTTCTGACACACAGTGTCCTGTATGAGGGTGTGGGGCTTTCTCTTCTGAGCTGGATGATTAAACTTCTCAGGGGCTCCCATAACTGGATACTATAGGAAAATGTGCTTTCTTAGACAAACTGTTAGGTGGTCTAATGAGGCTGAAATAAGTGTAAAGGAGTAGAAGAGGACACAAGAAATTATGCTTTTACTTATCCTGTGCTGCAGCTTCATTTTTTGGTACTTTTTTTGCCTCTTGCTGATGCCAAGATACCTCTGTGCAGACACTTGGAGCGGTGATCTGTGCCTGTCAGATGGCAGAACATCACCTTCTCAGTAGGATGCCTGGCTTACACATTGGTCTTCACTAACGTGGAATAAATCTGTTCTCATTTGAATCCCTGGATACACTGTGGCTCCACTGAGATCAGGCTTTTGCACTTGAGTGTGCAGTACGCAGCGGATGTTCCCTGACACTCCTGTGGGATGCAGCCTCAATGCCCTTTTTTTGGCTAATGGCACATTTTGATTGACTGAGCAATGCCAAAAGGTGTAACTGCGAACACTAGAAACTACACTGCCTATATTTCATTCAGACAGGCGGGGTGCTCTTTTGCCTGCTGTGATTTGAGTCACCTGGCATGTGGATTTACCCATCACAGAAGCCAGGTCGGTGAGACCTCTTTGCGTGCCAGAGCTAATTACCCACCTCCAGTCACCACCAGTCACTGCTTTTGAAAGAAAAATATGAAATAGCCCAAAGAAATGAACCATCCTTGGGTTTAATCTATTCAATTACAGCCATGTGAAATAGAAACTATTTCTCTCCAGTGTTTCATCCACTAGTTAAAAATAATTGCACATTTTTATGTTTATCCAACTGATTTTTCTTCTGCTTCCCATGGGACTATAATAGTTCTATCAGCTACAGAACCCATGAAACAATAAATTTTAATAGCTTTATTTCAAATGCTATCATATAACTCCACCAACTTTCCAATAACTGAGGGGAAAAAAAGCCCAAACAACACAGTTTTTAATGTACCTAGCTTTAGCAAATCCTGATGTTCAGGAACTGGGGAAATTCAAATGGAGCAAGCAAAAGGCTTGGCCAGCTTGTCTCTTGCCAGGCATGCCCAGCTGAGAGGCTGGATGGGAGTGCAGCAGAAGTCTCTACACAGAGCTGCCTGATGGGTGGGTGACCCTGAGTCAGGAGGGGGACAAAGGCAAAAAGAGCTGAATTGTTTTAAGAATGGTGGAACTGTACATCTACTGCACAGCTAAGGCAACTCTCCTGCCACACCTATCCTTTTTTACAGACATTGGCAAGACTGAAAGCAATGAAGAAGAAAGGAGCCAGGGCACAACATTGCTGGCTAGCATTACACAACCCCTTACTGCATCCAGCCAGCATCTTCTGTGTGCTCCTGTTTGAAACAGGAAGCCTCTGTGGGCCTGTGGAGAGCATTCCTAGGGATGGGATTTCTTTAGTATGGGTGTGCATATACACACTTGCACACACAGGCTGCTTTCTAGGACTGTGTTAAGCATTCTCCTGCCAGAGTCATGCATCCTCTGCTGGCAAGAAGCACAAGAAATTGAAGTAGAGGTAGCTTTTTTTGAAAACAAATGAAAAATTGGATGCCGAGTCCTGACACATCTCTGAAAAAAAATCTTTGGAGAATGGAGGCAGCAATCACAACTCCATAATAGATGACCCAAAACATAAACTACTGCAAACAAACAATTCTGGACCAGATCCTAAAGAGAAATGCCTGCCCACACACTCTGATACTACCCAGAATATGCACTGTGCTGCATACTATGTGTGAAACCATAGGAACAGCCTGAGTCACGCAGTGATTGGTACCATCCATCACAAGTTAGAAACTTGTCCTTTGTTTCAGAGTTGCACCTGAGGCCTCAAATCAAATGTGACAATTTTTATAATAACCAGCGCTAAGGTGTTCAGCTGAAAAAAGTATCTCTGTAGACAGTTTGCCCCCACAAATGGAGTGGCAATTTGACTGGATTCTTCCAGTTTCCAGAGGAAGAACATTCTGCTTTGCTTAACAAGAAACAACAATTTAATACAAGCAGTTGGTTGTATGTAGTGCCTTCATTATCTTTTACCATTCCATCTGAAATAATCTGCACGTGAAGCTAATGGGAAAATGCTGCTACATTATTAGATATCACACCTGATGTATCTGGCTCATGACCTCCGAGCCTGTTCTGTGGCACCTGAAAGTGTTACAATGGTTGTGAGGGGAAAATGTAGTCATTGCAATTTGTTATCAAATAACTATGTGTCTCATATTGCTGTTACAGCAGCCCTGACAGGAGTAAGGGCAGTATTTGTTGGCAAGCATAGAGAGACAGAGTTGCCAGCTTTCAGGAATACAATTAAAGAGATGGAAGATCACAGCTCATCGGGATACCTCCCTGGTGCTTACTGTTTGTGCTCCTTCCTAAACTGCTGCAATTACGTTCAGCTATTCTTATTGCTGCTTTTACTAAGGCCTTACAGCCATAAACTATTAAGTATCCTCTATAGGCTCTGAATACAACACACAGGTTAACTAAAGATAATATTTTGGATGAAAGGTAATATAAAGGGGAAAACCAGTATTTTAAAAATATTTTAATATGTTTGGCTATAAAGAATGTCAATTAAACACATTAATTTGTAACCCTTAGTTTCGAGGTTCTGTCCCAATAATTTTGTAAGAATCCTGACATGGTATCATAGAGTATCTAGAAATGACAAGCTTAGAATTAACTTCTCCAAATGATTGCTAACTTGCAAATGATACCAAGCAATACCTTCTTGGTATGCTGCTTTGATACACATGTTTGCATTATTTGAATGAATTATCTCTGTAAATAGAATTGTACTGGAAATGAGAAAACAATGGTGTGTTCAGTCGCTGGAAAGACACAGTTTAGGTGATTGTCCTCTAGATAAACAGCATCAGCACAAAACAGGCAACTGTAATTTTGTGTCTGAGATATTCTTGATTTGAATATATTGAACTACTTATGCTTGCTCCATTCCTCCATATTATTTCATTAATCACATAACAACCCCTCCACTCCTCCACAGAACATGCTAACTCTAATTATCTCTTTGCTACACAGATGTTTCTTCGTTCAGATGTTCAGTGCCCGGCCAGGTGTCGCCCTCACTTTCTCATGAATTTCAGCTTACATTACAACAGATCGATGTCCTCTGTGTGTGTGTCCTTTTGAATAACAAATCGATTTGGGATAGATATGAATGATAGATAGACAGAGTGTCCACGTTATCTACATTTGCTATACACATGCAAATGTGAAGGCTGAATATAAAACAGGAAAGAAAGCAGTGGTGTAAGCCCAGGAGGCTGGAGTGCAGGCATCCCCCATTTCTGCAAGCCATGCCATTCCTACCAAAAATCAAAGTATCAGTGATGAATCATTCTATTTCTTATCTCAAATAGCTCAGAAGCCAGTGAGAACATCAATCGATCTCTACGTTTTAATCAGAGAATCGTGTAGAACTCAGTAATTTGCAAACTCTACTGCTGTGCTTCTGTGTTCTTATGCAGCATGAAGTTTTAAAAGCATAATTCAAGCTGTAAGGAACTGTTTAGTTATGACAGCAGGGAGTGTTGAAAAATGCATCGGAAACTTCCCCGCGAGGAAAGGATTTGTAAGAGGTTTTAGATTGTGCATTTCATGTGTGTTGCAGCACCTGATGAATGCCTTTTCCTCAAAATAAAGACAGGCGGATTATTACGAAATTCTGATATACGTATGCTTTTTAAGAAGGAGCTCTCAATTCCATGTGACCTCCGGGGAAGCTGCACGCCCGAACAACGGGAGATGCGGTCAAGGGAGCGCGGGCGGTGCGGGGCGGGGGGCGACACCGACAGACGGGCACCGAGGGGAGCTGCGGCAAACCGCCGCCTTATTTACAACTTCTTACTTCGGCCGAGGTAGGAAAAAACCCCAAACCCAAACCGAAGCAGAAATGAAGCGAGCGGCTCTCCGCCGCTCCGAGGAGTAAGTACTCGAGCACGGACGCGTCCGCCTACCCCAGCCCTGCCCGTCGGCCGGCCGGCGCTGTCCGGGGAAGGTGTCCCGGCCGCCGGCCGATGCTGTCGCCCGCCGCGGAGAGAAGCAGCACCCCGTAGCCACGCGAGTCCCCGTCCCCGCCGGCCGGAGCCCGGCGCCGCCCCCGAGGACGCCGAGCGCGGAGCTCCCCGAGCCGGCAGCCGGAGCGGGGCGGGGCGGGAGCCCCCGCCCGCGGAGACCCTCCCTCCCGCCTCCCCGCCCGCCCTCCCCTCCACGCCCCCGCGCACCGCCAGAGCCGCCCGGGGAAGCAGAGGAGAAGGAGCGTCTCCCCAGAGCCCCCCGCCGAGCCCCGGTCCGGCGATGCCGAGGGTGAAGAGAGAGGAGGAAGAGGAGGAGGAAGGGCGGCCGCTCGCAGAATAGAGGAGCGGCGGGAGCGGGGCCGGCAGCTGCCCCGCCGGGCTGCCGCAGGCACCGCGGGGCTCCCCGACCCGCCCCGCCGGCGGCCCCCCGCGCCCGCGGGAGGGAGGGAGCGCCCGCCCCGGCCGCCGCCGCCGCCGCCGCCCGGGCGCCCCGCGGAGCAGCGCGGTGGGGCAGCCCCGCCGCGCCCGTCTATGGGGCGGCGCTGAGCGGCGGCGCGGCGGGAGGGCGCCGGGGGCAGCATGAAGTCCCTGCTCTTCAGCCGCTTCCTCCTGCTGCTGCCCTGGGTGCTCATCGTCATCATCGTGCTGGACATCGACAGCAGCCGGGCTCCGCTGCCCGCGCTGTCCCCCCGCGGCGGGGCCGAGGGCGGTAGCGGCGGGGCGCGGCCGCCCGCCCCGCGGCGGCGGCCCGAGGCCGCGCTGCCCACCATCTATGCCATCACGCCCACCTACAGCCGCCCGGTGCAGAAGGCCGAGCTCACCCGCCTGGCCAACACCTTCCGGCAGGTGTCGCGGCTCCACTGGATCCTGGTGGAGGACGCGGCGGCGCGCAGCGAGCTGGTGACCCGCTTCGTGGCGGGCGCCGGGCTGCCCTGCACGCACCTGCACGTCCCCACGCCGCGCCGCTACAAGCGCCCGGGGCTGCCCCGCGCCACCGAGCAGCGCAACGCCGGCCTGGCCTGGCTGCGGCAGCGGCACCAGCACCTGCCGCCCCCGCAGCCCGGGGTGCTCTTCTTCGCCGACGACGACAACACCTACAGCCTGGAGCTGTTCCAGGAGGTGCGTGCGGGACAGGGGGGCGCGCTCGGCCGCCACGCTCCACCGCTCCCCGCAGCCGCCCTCCGCGTCCCCATCCCCGCTCCCGGCCGCTCCCCGCCTCCCCTCTGGCTCCTGCCGTTCCCCCTCCTCAGGCTCCCGCGCGGGGCCGTTCCCCATCCCCGATTTGCGGCGAACTCGGTGTCCCTTATCCAAAAATTCCGGGCACGGGGGGAGTCAAGCCCGCTCGCCGCCTGGAGACCTTGCAGCGCCCGTCCCTCACCCGGCCTTCCCGGGGCTGCCTCTCTGTGACCACCGCTCTCTTGATTTTAAGTTTCTTGTCCATCCTCTTCATACTCCCCCAACTTTTTACTGCTGTTTTCTCACTTCGCTGCCGAGCGAGGCAAGTTTAAGGTTTATAAAAGGGATCCTGTGTTTTTTGTCAAAACTGGGTCGAAAAGTGCTCCTTGGTTTGTTATTTTCAGGCTGCATCCCTCTCCCTGTAGGGCAACTCGCATCAGGAGTCTCCATCCTTCACAGTTTTTTTTTTGCTTGGCGCTAATGAATTAAGCCAGAGCCGGCTTCTTCACTTGGAGCTGCCTTTCTGAAGCCTTTCGCTCTTAAAAGCAGCAAATCGCTTGTGTAACGACTGAACGCCCTTTCAGGAGTCTCTTTTGTGAAGGGACCTGTTTTTGTCTTCATTGCCTCCCCTTGGTGAAGGGCTTTTTTTTCATTTTGGTGGGAACTGGCAGGCGCTCGGGGCAGAGGATATCCAGCTTTCTTTCTGGCTTCCCCCTGGCAGGAAGGAGGGTGTTTAATAGGTGGACATAAAACAGTAGAAGAAAGATCATGTACATCTTCTGTGACAGCTAGGAGAGTAACCTTGGCAGAGAAATGAGGGACGTAAACAGGAAAGCAAGTTGGCAGCAGAGGACTTCAGACATGCTGCGGTGTGTGCGTTGTGCCGGGGACAGAGGTGTAGTCCGAGGTGAACACCCCTCCCCTGCCGCTGGCTGCCGAGCTGTGCCCCTCCTCGCGTGCTTTACAGTCACTGAGTTCAAGTGATACACAGAAATGTGAAGCACATGCAATTCCTTAGGGAAAGCTGGTTAGAAATGCTTAGGCTCGTTTGTGTTTAGGTTCATAATGCAGCCCTTTCCATTTCCAGTGTGTGGGCAGGTGCAGGCTCCCCATTCAACAGGGATACCCTACTTCTTTTGCCCACTTGGCATTCAGCATTGAAGCTGCTAATTTAAGGACCTTTGCCTAGAGGCTAAACCTTTGTTGCAATTGATTTTTTAAAAATTCTCATAGCTGTGCTCAGTACATTATAATGCAGAGTAATTTCACGTACTTTTCTTTGATGTTATGAGAGTGCTCACATGTATTTGTAGAAATAAGGTTAATTTGACTGAATCTTAGGGAGTCTGTTAATAGAAACAGAAAATACACTTTGGCACAATGAGTAATGTGGGACAGAAGATATTTGGTAAATACTTACTGTTTGTTTGGATTTGTTTGTTTGTTTGTTTGTTTTTTGTTGAGTACCAATGTTAGGGACAAGCTGAAGGAACAGTATTGGCTGGCATTTCTCTTGAGTGCTCCACAGCTATTGAAAAGGAGTCTGGCCATGTTTATTCTTTTAAAATTTCTATCATTATTCTACTAATTGCTGTGAATCATAGGTACAAAATAGAGGTACAAATTACCTCTCTATTTAGCTAGGAAATGCAGGAAAATGAAGGGATAAAACTGTCTGAAGGGTTAACCTTGAGAATTGCTAGCACAACAGGCAACCTGTGTTTCCTCTTGCTAACAAGGATTGTAACCTCCAGCATGAACCTGTAACCTCCAGCATGAACCTCTGCAACCCTAAGGCTTCCCTTTCCCCTGTGTTGAGCTGCTGGGAAAGAGCTGTTTGTTCTGAGCCTTGTGTTCACAGACAGACACACATGCATGAATGAGTTTTCCCTGAGAAATGGGGAGCTGGGAAAGCTCAGTTACAGGAGCAGAGGAGGAGCTTTTGCTTCAGTTGCCGCTGCGAGTTCCTGCGGGTGTTTTTTGGGGTCACTAAGGAGCTGCTGGCAGGGTCTCTGGGATGCACTGGTAGCAACACGGGGAATGCCTTGCAGACCTGGCAAAGTTAACAGAAGTCCATTGGCAGGCTTTGCCGACGGGATGCGCCTTTACGTGTGGGAGGTTACATTCAGAGGGAGCCAGGAGCCTGATTTTGCAGTCGAGGCACTGCTAGAGGGCTGGTTGCTTGTTGACTCAATAAAAGAAAATCCATGTATTCATGGATTCTGGCTTGACAACTTTGTGGTAAATCCTGATCTCCCCTTCAGGTATTGATTGATTTATGAACATAAATTATACTTGTCTTCTCCAAGCATGAAAACAACAGCTTCAGAATGCATTGTTTGCAGATGAAATCTGGTAGTAATTCCTCTTATGAAAATGGTGGTAACTATACCTGAGAGGGAATTTTTTCAGTTTGTTGCCCTGCCAGGAACAATTCTCCAGACCGGCAGCTGCTTTCCCTAAGGAGGTCTGATTAACTGTAGTCTCCTCACTAGGAGGGAGAAGTTTAAATGTAGGATGAGACAGGAGCTCTGAACTCTCATCCAAGCAGCATCGTGTGCTGGCTGTGTGACTTTCAGCAGGTGGCTGCCACGGGCACAGGGATGTGCAGCCCCCACGGTGCCAGCAGCACCGCGTGCAGGCAGGTGCCTACATTGAACATTTGCTGCTTTATGAGATAGCAGGTCTGGCCTCTCTGTGATGCTTGCTGCTGAGTCAAAGCTGGTTCCAGGGGCAGCAGTGGGGCCTCGGGGAGATGGGAACCAAGGTTGGTTAGGACTGTAAAGCCAGCATGAGAGGAACATTTGCGTTAGGGAAATGTTTTGCTCAGAGGTCAAACAAGCAGGACTGCGGAGCAGAAGGCGAGCAAGGGAACTGCACGTCGTGAAGGATTGGGTTTAAGGAAGGTCTTTTGCTGTGGGTTTCCCTGGTGTCCTTACAGGAGATGGAGCCTTTTAACAAAGAAAGATCAGCAAAGGCTTTCCTGTGAGCTGTAGTGTATAAACCACGAGGCCATGATCAAAAAGGAGCATGCTTTGACATGGAATGCCATGGGATACTTCTGAGAGCTTTTGATGAAGAAATTCTAATCTCTGTCCAAAGTACTTCTGCCTGGTGCTTATAGGAATGAGTACTTTATATCTGATGTGGAGCGTGCTGGGCCCAGTAGACCTAGGCTGAGTGTGTTTCATGGAAATCAGGAAAAAAAAACCCAGCTTACAGTAGCCTGGAAAATGTCACCTTCTGTAGTAAATCTGGAACCCTTGACTGCTGTTTATCTTTTTTCCTAAGACCTACAATGGCATGTGGGTGGATAGGTCAGTTTTTGACTGGTGAAACAATGTCCTCAAAGTCAAACTGGGCAGGCTCTAAACAGTTTTAATTGTCCCCTGTAGAATAAGGTGGAAAGCCTGGTTTGTCTTTCTGCTACTACAGCATTGGCTCTGTTTAGCATTTTGTTAGGAAAGGTTCATCTTCCATGGAAAGGCTGCAAAGAAGGAACCAACCTGTCCAGTGATTGTGAAATTCTTTAGAGTACTAAATGAGGCCTCAGCAATGACGAAGAAATATTTCCAGGAGTAGAGGTGTGGCTTTTAAGTTATTCCCAACTCTTTCTGCTTGAGAGTGTAGTGGTGGTCAGGTGAAAAATCATGCTTTTACTTTAATGCCTGTGGTCTGGCATATTGTGTTTTGTCATTTATTATTTTGGGGTCGAGACCTCAGAAATAATTTATGTATTTTCTGTTCCAGTATGATCTGTTCATCTGGAGGTGTCCGTGTGCATCTCTCCATCAAAAACAAGTCTGCTTTCAAAAAATACCTGTTATGTTAAAAGTCAGCCTGCATTCATAAAAAAGCCACTGAGAGGCCTGGAATTCCACCTATTGTATTTAAAATGTTTTACAAATGTTTCCACATGACTCACCATAGCTTCTATTTTTTACCACACACTGTTCATTTTGGAGTGATTCTTATAGTTTCTGGTGCATTTGTGCTTCATCTTATTCCTGAATGCAAGTTACTGCAATATTGTGACTGATGCCTAGCAACTGCTGATTTCACATTTTAAACTTCCAGAGGGAAAAAACCTTAGATAATACTGGCATTCCACCTTCACAGAGAGATTTTAAAAACAGGATTAACCTAAGCACTGGAAACTGAAGATAGACAGCTAAGTTCCACTTCCCTTAACTCTTCACAGAATTCCTGTGTTTCTCTGTCTCAGGAATTTTCTCTGCTCTTTCCATATGTTGAGTAGCTGGCTAAAGGCCATCACTTGCATGGTCCATGTTTGGATATGTGTGCAAATTGGAGGAATTAGTGTTGGAAATCCACTCTGCTGTTGATTGTGCAGACTGCCCTGAAAACTTCGAAGGTGAGGGGTGAGCAGCATGAGGAGAAAAGGTCTTCAGTATCTGTCTGAAAGTGAGCTTGCTGCTTTCAAAAACACACTGAGTTTTAGACATTCCTGTCTAGGTTATTTCTGCCACTTTTGCTTGTGTTTTGTTCAGACACCTAAGCTGAGATATATTTGAAATGAAGATGCTCATATCTAAAACCATGTTCCCTCTCCCTGCCACCCTCAGGCTTCTGGTCATCAATGTCCAGAATTTCATAGCAATGTTTGCTGGGTGCCCAGAGCATGCAAGTGTGGCACATTCCACTGCCTTGTCTGAGTGCAAGGAGAGGATTTGCAGACTGGGTCTCCTTAGAGATATCCACACTCTAAGGTGTGATGTGGATACAGCCTTGCAGCATGGAATTCAGAGTAGATCACAGCCCTAATTGTTATTTCTAAGGGGTAAAGAAACCCAACCCAAACTTGAGCAGCTTAGCAGTTAGTCCTATTGCCCACTGAATTGTGGACCAGAATTCAATTTGCTGTAGCTGTTTCCTGCACAAGAGTGCCCTAATATGATGGTAGAGTTGAAGCTGGAAAGGAGGTATGAGAGGACAGATCTCATCCTGCTCTCCCTAAGCTCAGGTAGTCTTTACAGATAGCTCAAGATTCAAAGAGCTATAGAATCAGACCGAAAGAATTTTCTTGTGTCCCTGCCCTTCCCTCTCAAAAGGTATATATGAAGGTGGAAGATATTCTAATGGCTTTTAACAGCCATTTTAGTAGCCTAAAAAAAGAATTCCTTGTTTATTAAAAATAGAAGAGAAATACTTGCAGGCATTGCATGTCACACAGGCTTCAGTTTTCCCGTGATCATCTTTGTAAAATATTTTGAGGGGAACTCAAAAAAATGCATTGTAGAAAAGGTGAATATTTACTATTTATTCCAGCTTTGACTAGGGAAGTGTTAGTGTTCCTTCAATAACACTTACATAACTGTCCTAATTTTTATACACTGTATTACACTAACTTCTGTGTATTTTTTACTGCATATATTTATGCAAAATATTTAAAAGTAGTATAAGTGAATCTCTTTATCTTTGAAAACATGAAAATCTGTTGTTGTATCTCTTGGAGCTGGTTGGAAAAATCAGATTATTATAATAATCTTAAAAATAACATTCAGTAGTCTAGACAGAATTAAATATTAGCTGGCAGTCATTAGTTATTTTCTTCAGAAGAAAAAGTGATCCAAATATGAGTTAGCAGTGCATTAAATACCTTTCTAGTATATAAATGATTTAGAAGTACATGACAGATTTTAAATGCACACTGACATTTTTCTTCCACGTAGACATGTAATACCTATGCTAAAGAGGCTGGATTAGAAAAGACTGGCAGAGAATTAAATAGCTTAAAAATGAGAGGAAACAGTGACCAAAAAAGGGGGGGAAAAAAAGGCTATTTGAAACAGGTTTTTGCTTGGTTACAAAGTACCAAGGACTCTCTGTTTCTGCACTGGCAGCAGCAGTTTTACCTGTGAAACTGATACTGTTACTGTGAAATTAATTACACCGGGTCAGCTGCTCTTCAGAGGTACAGTGAACACAACCCAGTAGAATGATAGGGAGTAGAATGAGGCAACCCGTAAATAGAAGGGCCCAGAAGTAAAATGAGTAGCAAATGTTTTGGAAGTTGTCCCAGTCCACAGAAATTGGCTGCTAACTGCTTCAGTTAAATTTGGTAGTTTTCTTCTGCAGGGAAGCAATATTGACATTTGTGCCCAAGGATGCTGGTATAATTTAGAAACATTAGTCATGTACCTTATATATAAAATGTTGCTGAAGAAAAGGGAGAATTAATCTATCCTCCCTCTGCAATGTAGATTGTGTACAAATCAGCAGAGGAGGTTTAGAGCAGATGCTTGGAAAGAAAGTTTTCTAGCAGGGAGAATGGTGAAGCAGAGCACCTGTGAGACCTGCAGAAGAAGCTACATCAAGGAATGACAATTTTTGGATTTGTAGATCCCTTCTACAAATGTTCCCATGGACAATACACTTCACAGTCAAATTTGCCAACAACAAACTTGCCTTTTGAAGTTCCTAACCCCTTAGCATCCCAGTCCCTGGACCACAAAAGCCACTGACACAGGTTTTCTATGCCTTAGTACCTCCTTTGAAATGATGGTAAGCGGGGGGCAGGAGCTCAGCCCAAAGCCTCAGTAAACAGCCACAGCATCAGGCTGAGCTCTCTGGCTGAGCCACAGTGCTCTCTTGTAAGTTTTGTTGAAGCAGAATTTGGCTTTAAATGGCCTGTGAGTAATGCAGAGAACTGTGTGAGAACTGACAGGGAACCTGACTGTGCTTATGCTTTAACCCATAAAATTTTGTCCTAAGGAACTGTCGTAGTGAAGGAGATCTAGATCCTGTCTTTGGTAGTAATAAATCAGAATTTTGCATATAAATCTGCTGGAGTGTCAGTGGGATGGGCAGGGGTGTGGGGTAGGATGGTGAACATGGATGTGAATCTGTAGCCTGAGCAGGACAGATCAGAAATCACACAGGGGTTGAAATGACAGGGACAAAAAGCTTACGAGGTGTGGCAGCAGGTTTGCCCTTGCAGAGGGCTTTGAATCTGTACACATTGACATCATGCTGCAAAAACAGCAGGATGGTTGTTCCAGTCTGGAAGCCTTTTCACTGTAGGAAGTACAGCCATGCTTCCTTTTCTCTGTCATTTGCCTTCATTCCCTCTGGGCTTTTATATTTTGTTACTGGCTTGGTATCTTCCCTATCCATCAGTCCAGTGCATCCCATTAAGCAGCTTTTCTTGATTGACTAATGAGATGCTAAATTTAGCAATGCTTTTCTCACTGTCTTTTATTGCTCAGCTCCATTTCCTCCATTTCATTTGCTATTCTTCAGTGATTACTCTGTTGTTACTGTACTTATTGCTGTATACCCATCACCTCACTGGCATTTCTTCAGTCAGTTGTTACTCATCTCTCCTGTCATTTCCTTGCCCACTCCTTCCCAGTTCTCCTCCCCCTCCTATTTCATTCAGGTTTGCTCTGCCATCTTCCCCACCCAGTACATCACTCTCCTCCTATGCCCAAGACCCCCTTTCAAATGGTAAACAGAGGACAAAAGCATTTCTACCTAAAGAGAGCTGTCAAGCCAGGCAGGATGAATCCTGCTGGTGGGGTCCTATCTCTGCTTGTTAACTGCAGACATCTTAACTAGGACAGGGCAGATGCTTGACTTGCAGAGAGTGAAGTGTAAGTAAGATGAATACCATTCATGTAAGCTACCAGGACTTTAAATGCTGAGTGTTAACACAGCTTGTGCTACCGTTGTCATTACAATGACAAATAGAAAAGTCATTTAGGAAGCTGTTTTTGGCAGTTGTTTAACCCACGGCTCTAAAGCTATTCAGATTTAACACATTTTTGAATCACTTTTTTGTGTCCCAATGATTAGCAGCATAAAATTCCAGGTGCAAGCTGGCCTTTTAATCCAAATAATAGCTTTTTCCCCATCATACAAAAATACAGCCTTCACATATCAGTATGTTAACTGCAGTAATGCTACTCTCAGAAGATTAAAAGAAATATTCCTACTTTCATCTGCCTAGCATATCCCAAGGCTGTGAGGTATTTCAGAATTAGCATAAATACTGGTCTAGATGTGCTAGTTCAGCTTTTACTTAAAGGAATTGCTGTATTCTTGACACCTGCTTATTTCATTCTTCAAAAATGTAACCTGTAAGAATAAAGTCACCCAAGGACAGAAGCAGGAGCTCTGTAAGGGGTTACTTGCATCTGACATGTGGTGGCTTTACGGACATAACTCATAGACACTGAGATTGACCCACAATTATGAGTTTAAAACTTCTTGGGTCATTTACATGCTGGTTTTACGAGGTCAGTGAAATACTTTTCATTGACAAGGCTTTCCAAAACACTGTGTATTGTAAAGTATTAATGTAAATCTATCTTGTTCTGCCAGCATAGATGCTGAGGCCACTATTGACCCAGTTCAGAAGTCCTGTGTAACCTGGCTCGTTTTGTAGGAGAGCTCCCAAACTTTTACTGTGCACACAAGGCAGTGCATGGGTGCACTGTGCTCTGGCCACTCTCTTGCAGTCAGAGTATGCCTGCCCTTGTCTTGTGGCATTTTGAGTTTAGGTACAGACAGTTGGCACAGGATGGCCAAAGTACTGCAATTCTGAACACTAATAATTTGTTCAGGTATCCACACCCTCCAGGAAGTATTAATGGCACCATGTGTGTTTATCTTGTGGTATTTACTGGTGTAGCATAGTTAGGTGAATGTAGCTTGATGGTGCTGTGTAGATATGCCCAGGAGGATGATTCTCTGTGTCCACGTTTGGATGTTAATGTAAACATGCTGTTAGCAAAATAAGCAAAAAAGATGTGTCATTAAAACCAGAGCTAAAAGATCTTCATGAGAAGGTTTGGCCGATGTCCATACCCAAATAGCCAATTGCTAACTTTGCATTTACTACACGGAGGAGTGGGAGAGATCGGAAAGTTAAGCAGGGAGAACAGTTGCAGGTAAATACATTTATCAATAACCTTAGAAAGATTCATGGCAGCCTCTCACTGGCAATTAACCAGGCAATGGCTTGGAGAGAATCCTTATCACAAGAATTCCCTATATTGCCAGCTGAATACATACTCTGCTCTTATGCACTATGGGCTGCTGCTACTGAGTGAAATGTTCTAGCTTGCTGCAACAGTTACTAGGGTGGAAGAGAGGAATTTTTGATAAACAAATCTGAAGATACACAAATAATCAGAGGGAGAGAAGGTGCATGTCTTTCTTCTGTGTGTGCCTACATTTTTGTGGATTTTTAAATATGTATTTTATACTTTATGTGAAAGTTCTAAGAATCTGCTAATGTTTCTAGCTTAGAAATGTGAATCACGCTGACGTGATGTCTTTGTTTTTTCCTGGTGTGACTCCTGCAAGTCTTGATAATATGCATGATAAATCTTTCACCTTGGCAGAGAGAGAGGGAAGTGTTTAATATTTAACCAAGGTTGTCTTTTATTTCAGCATCCATCAATAGGGGACTGCGGTTACAAATATGTAAAACTGTGTTTGTTTTTGCTGAGAAGAGTGCTTGGAAGGAAAAAGGGATAACCTTTCCCCAAGGAATAAGTTTCAATTACAACAAAAGATGAGACTGTTTTTAGAATAGATCAAATTAAGCCCACATTACACTGAAATAGTTTAATACTTGTTTAAATAGAACCATATTTAAAGCACAGTAGTTAAAACAGTGGCTTTTGAACCAGTGTGGTTAAGTTGTGCAAGTTGCTGTGTCAGTGCACTCGCTTGCTCCAGTTCTCACGCCAGACAGTCTGATTTTCCCATGGGGAGCAGTGTGTCAAGGTTTGTGTCATATTATCTCCTGTTTACTGGGGAAAATGGACCACTGAACCAGTTATCTGAAGTCACTGAATCAGACTCATAATCTTTACGGTTAGAAAATACCTCCAAGATCGAGTCCAGTCTCATCAATTCAACCATAGCACTAAGTGCCATATCCACTTTATTGAACACTTCCAGGGATGGTCACTTCATCACTTCTCTGGGCAGCCCATTCCAGTGCCTGACAACACTTTCAGTGAAGTATTTTTCCCTGATGGCAATGTGAACCTTCTCTGGCACAGCATGAGGCAGTTTCCTAATGGTACCTGGGAGAAGAGGCTGACACCCACCTGGCTCCACCCCACTTTCAGACAGTTGTAATGTGATAAGGTCCCCCTGAGCCTGCTTTCCTCCAGGCTGAGCACCCCTGGCTCCCTCAGCTGCTCCTTAGAGGACTCACTTTCTAGACCCTTCCCCAGTTTTGCTGCCCTTCTCTGGACATGCCTCTGCACTTCAGTGCCCTTCTTGAAGTGGCTCCCAGTCATGGATACTTCTTGCTACAGTCATTTTTTTCATACCTATGGCTTCTTCTATGCTAGATAGGGATCACACTTCCAGTTTTGCATTTAGTTAATTTACATCACTGGGAAAAACTGCTGCTGGTGATAATAAGCATCCTGCCTGGCCTGCTTTTTGTCCTTCTCAGAAATTTAGCAGAGGTTTTAAAGGGAAAATACAGAAGTTAAAAAGACTTAGGCTTAGCAATCTTTTTTCATGAATCCTTAATAGATCTGAGCTGCATCTCAGGTCTGCTGCAGGTTGGAAGGAGTTGTGTGTCATAATTTCCTCTATTCAATGCATTTTTAACAAGTCCCAAACTAATTGTACTTGTCCTAGTGAAGTGTGTATTAATCATTATTATTGTATTTTTCTCTCACTGGGTTTCTATATTATCTCAGCTTCTACAGCTATAAGCCCACTGCCAGAATACTGCAGTCTTGCAGATAAAAAAGATCTACTATGCCTTTGAAAACCCAAACAAACAAGAACAAAACTCCCTGTTTTTTCACAGCTTTAAAAACTCTTGGTATAAAAGATAACATGAATAGGGTGTTTAAAGTAGAACTGAGATGCCTATGGACTACAGAGCCGGAGATTTCACAGAAAATGAGTGGGCACACACAGCTCTTGGGCCGCAGTCTGTAAGCTAGAATTGCTTTTGAATTCCTAGCCTTGATGATTGGTGTGGGTTTGCAGCAGCACTCAGGAGAGCCCGCTGGGAGCGCCGGCAGTGACGCTGTGCCTGCCTCTTGCAGATGCGGACGACGCGCAAGGTGTCCGTGTGGCCCGTGGGGCTGGTGGGAGGCCGGCGCTACGAGCGCCCGGTCGTGGAGAACGGCAAAGTCGTCGGCTGGTACACGGGCTGGAGAGCTGACAGGCCCTTTGCTATTGACATGGCAGGTGAGGCTCACTTGATGTTTCCATTTCTCAATTTAAGCAGCTTCTTAAACATCCGAAGTGCTGGCAGAGTGTGCAGCCCTTTGGCCCTAACTATCCTGGAAGTCTAAGCTTGTACATCTTGTCTAATTAATTTGCTGCTTGGTGGTATCTGAACTTACTTTGTTTTTATTTTTATGTGGCAACTTGGCTTTTATGTTGTGTGAATTGTCTATCTGAAACAAGTTAATTGTAAATTAATTCATCCTAGCAATTCTTGCAAGGAGTCCCTGCCTGTCATTTTGTCATCAGTCTAAACCAGGCAACATAAATGCAGACCTTCTTAGACCTCATGTTGTAAAATGCTACTTTATCATGAAATTATTCATGTTGCATTGGTTATTTGGAATGACAGTGATAACTGTAGATGGATATAGTTTGAAACACTGGGCTTAGAGGAAAAATCACTGACAGCTGTTGCCTGGTAGATGAAGGCAGAAAAGCTTCAAAATGAATATAATCAATCTTCTGCAGTGAAGTTTGCACACCACACAGCTCTGTCTTGCTGACAGTCCATGCTTAGACAATCTTTTGTATACATTCACAACTGCCACATGAATCACCACTGTGCACAGGTCCAATTTCTGATAGAGCAGAAGCTGGTTTCCCAGCAAATGATACGGTATTTGCCCTTAGACATCTTCTGTACTCAGGAGAGAAAAGTAGGAATACAAGGGCAAGAATAGGGTAGAAATAGCCACCTTTTTTAATCCTGATAACCCTATGTTTTGAGAGAGGGAAATTATTGATAAAAGTATGTACAGTATTTACAGTCCAAGTAGTTAAAGAGTAAATAAAGGAGGACTAATGGTTGTTATCACCTCAAAGACAAAAAGGTTATCAGGTGAATTTTTCTGCACTGTAGAGGCATTTCACATCAATACTACAACCTGGCATAAAAATAAGTATTTGGGTGTTCACATAAAGGCATTCCTCAGGGGTGAAGCAGGTATTCAATGCCCAAAACCATGCAGTGTGTCAGGGACTGCAGCTGTGCAGTTGAACAGACCCTGTGGATTTACAGATACATATTGATACTGGACTCTAGAAGGTATTACTGATGGCATTATAAAGGTGAGAGTGTGGTCCATAATTCATCAGCAACAGGCAGAAAGCCATTACACAACATGGGCCAAGGGACTCTAAGTTAGACATGAAGGTTTACATGGAAAGTTCTGAAGTTGTTTACCTTGCAGATGCTGGCTAAATCACTGGCATCAGGGAACAGCAGGTCCATTAGGAGCATTCCCTGCTTGTGCTTTGACCAAAGTCATGTCAGGGAGGGTCATATGGACAAACCCCCCCCCAAACTTACAGGAAGTTACTGCACAACCACAAACAAACAGTTACTATTTTGCAAGAGAACTTGTACTTAGTCTTCAAAAAATACTGAAGAAATTGAATTTAATTTTTCATTTCAGCAAGGAAAGAAATGGATGCAGTGTAGACTGCTAAAAAAATGATGTGAAATTTGCATCTTCATTCCCCTCAGGAATAGTGTGTCAGGCATGAACAGAACTGCAAATCCAGAACTCCACAGGTGTCTGAGCAGGTGCAGGGTACAGGATGTGTGTCAACCTGCAGTTTCCTACCCTCACCCTTCCCTCCTGACTTCCCAACACACCTCCAGGGACTTGCTACCAAACCTAAGTCCATGCTGTAGTCCACTGTTGGCATTTTTCCATACACAAGCAACTTAGGTTATACTGAATGCTGCACATAAGGAACATCAAGGATCTCTTTTAAAAATATTGCCATGCAAACAGGATAGGTGCATACAGTAATGCTGATATGGAGATATGTCAGCTGTCTACAGTTAATGTTCTGTGCTCATGTCCCAGTGCACTGGTAAGGAGGCTCCCTTTGGTTTAGTGAAAGATCTTTCACAGTGATTATCACAAGAATTTGATCATGACACTGAGTAGGAACAGAGTGATGGCTTAAAAGGTTTGGGATCACCAATTTAACTTGTGGCTGCTCAGAGAAGCACATCCTTGACTTTTAAGCACATAAAATTCTTATTCTAGACAGCAAAATACAAGGCCAAATTCAGGTCCTGCTGATTTCATTGGGCTCAGCTCAATGACCCTAATTGGCCAACCTCCCCAGATTCTTTGAAACACACTTGCTCATGGCAATCACATTAGGTCAGTTCATTAAACATTGGTTATTTATTTTGAGAAATTTGTGGCTGATACTACTAATCTCCAATGCTAAACTGGATTCAGAAAGCAAAATAGTAATTTCCTGTGCTGCTTCTTTCCTGGCAACCAACACACCATATGAATTAGTTCTGGTATTTCCAAAGTTCTGCTTCAGTTTTCAATCAAGGTGGGTTCTAGAGTTTGACACAGACTTGCTTACCCTCAGGGAAGAAAAGTGAGAGAGAAGGTAGAAAGCAAAAACTGTGGAAAAAACTTATTTAGTATGGATCTGATTCCAAGTCTTCTGTATTAAATGTTGTTTTACTTCTGGCCTGTTCCTAGTGCCAGATTTTGGATCACTCAAGGAAATAAGTTAGATTGTGATTCTCCTAATGTGAAGGTTGTTCAAGAAGGCAGATGCTTGCTTTGCATTAGCATTTCAGGAGCTACTTCAGTCACAGAGATTAATATGTGACTGTAAATCACTGGGCCAACAGATTTTGGACTCTGGGTCCAGAGCTCAGCCACTGTGTCCTAGGCATCTCTGCTAGGGCCTGAGCAACCACCTTTATTATTGTATTTTCTTAAAATTTTGTTATAGTCATGAGATCTTCAGTACATCTCATATTTCTTAGGGTTCCCTGAGCAAAATGCCAGACTATTCACAGCACTGCAAAACATGGCATATTTTAACTGAATCTGAAAGAGTCACTTGCTGGAAGTCACAAACAAAAAAAATTTAAGTGGTATGGCAGCCAAAACCAAAGCAAAACCAAAACACCAACCTCCCCTCCCATCCAAGGATAAATACTGTTTTAAACACTGAGTTTATAATCAAGTGCCTTTTTCATGGTGAATTAATGCCAGCAGATCCATTTGTTCCTAACTACAAAACCTCCTGGTTAGACATCTCTGCCTTATTGCAACCCAAAAAGTACACCAGAGGGAGAACAGAACTTGAAAGCCATAAAGTCCAAGCCAAAGGTGGGATCTTGATCTATGAGGAAACCAGAACATCTGTTCCAACGTCAGCACAGAGCATTAGCATTTATACACTCCAAAAATGATAAACACTCAAGTTTCTAGCTTGCCTTCAGCTACTATCCTGTCTAGAACATCCAGGAAGCAATGGCATTAACCATGGCAATAAAATCTTTAAACCCTGGCCCAAGTTTAACTGGATGAAGAAAAATAGTTCTGCCTTTTAACAGAAGCCATTGGTCTAACACAAGTCAAGGTGTGAATAAACAGAAACAGCTTACATTCAAAGAAGAACAGATGTATTACCTGCCATGTCTCCCAGGTATCTTGTCCTCCAACAAATTAATTCCAATCTAGGTGGCTCTTCAGCCAATTAGATTTAATTTATAACCTTGCATTAAACACCAAAAAACCCCTGAAACACCTCTTCACACTCCAGCTATGAAATTGTCTTGCGGCATTTCATGTGAAGTTAAGCCCAGTATGACCTTGTAGGAAAAATGACTTAAGTAAAATAACTGTATGCATGTAAGCACTGTTCAATTATGCTACACTGGAGACAGTAATCCCAGATAAATCCCTGTTTAGTGATAGAATTCAAAACAACAGTGTCTTTTCATCTATTAGCACAGGATCATTATCTACTGAGAGAAATAATTAGTGCCAGTCTGGTCAAAACTTGAGCTGTCTCTTCTATTTCTGGCATCAATATGATACATCTGATAAAGTCAACTTAAAGTTGTCACTAGAAAGTGGTTTTCTCTCAAATCCATCTTACAAAATGTCATACATGTGAAAATAAAGCCATTATAAAGCAGGGCTGAAGAACTAGAGAGCCAAGAGATAAGTCTCCTTGAATTATTTTGTCTCTTTAAGTTGCTGCTTTATTGGATTCTTTTAACAAAAAAAAGACTGCATGGACCATGACCAAGGAAACAAACCTTAGGCCAGTCAGTGCACAGTAGCCCACGTTCTTGCCACCTTCAACACTCAGTTTATAATTTAACTTTTACTTGATGGCACCAATAGTTTTCACAGCACCCTCAAATGACAATTTGCAGTAGCATGGTACCAAGGGCACATGTCACATGCAAGGGCCATGGCCCACTTGAACATCTGTGTGTAGGAGAAATCCACCCTCAGAACTCAGTGCAATTTTCTCAACAGAGGAGCAAGCCTTGCAACAAGAGAAATTATTGTATGGCTAAGTATAGGCTATGGGTCAGGGAGCCACACTGACACCGCAAAGATAAACAGCAGAAAATCTGCATTTCTTCTGCTTAGAGGGAGATTATTTCTGTGCACTAAAATCTGGGACACTAATTTTGATGTTTACTTCATTTTCTTTATGCATGGGCAGCTTGAATCTTAAATATATTTAAAAAGAAAGAGCAGCTCACACAGCTGATCAGGGTTCCAAAAATGCCTTCCCATGCAAAAGAACTTTTTTTTTTGTGCCCAAAATTATTAAAGCCCAGTTGCATTCAAAATTTATAGTTTGTTTTATGTGAGGAAAAAAGGCCAACAAAACCTAACCAAAAGCACTAAACTGAAGCAGACTGTTTTGTTCATCAGTACTAATTCCCCAGGCCCCTTTGAAGGTGCAGCAAGCTGACTGTACATACTGTCTGTAGCTGAGGGAGTTTAAACTCTCACCCTCAGCTCTTCCCAAATGATTACATTTGGTTACCAAGAGCACTGAGATAGAGCCCACCTTGTGCTCCATCATGGCCAGGCTACAAGGAATGAGAAGAAAGTCTGCACTGCAGTGGGTAAGCCCTGTCCATGCAGACACCTATTCTCTACCTCAGGCAGGACAGGGTGTATAAAGCTACATCAAAGATTTAATGTATAAATGTTTTCTGTGTCCATCAGTGAACTGGGACCTGTTCACATCCAACCCATAGACTTCATCAGGGTCCAAATCCTTATTGAAAACAAACAAACTTCCTGGTGTCTTCCTTTGCTTCCTACAAGCAAGACCATGATAAAGTGGTTTCAGTGTGCCTTTCTTTACATGTGATGTAGTAATTACTTCTTTATATTTTCCTCTTCAAAAGGCTCCCGTAAAAGTCTCAGATACTTTCAAGGAAAATACAGCAGCAAGACATTTCTACTAAAAAGGGCTCACAATTACATTAAGTTACAGAAAGTTATGCTAAATTTTAAACTGATAATTTTTTAATACTGGCTTTAGAATTAAATGTTCTTGGAGTTTTCCAGAACTGATGTCAAAACTGTTACTACATGTGTCATAAAGGGACAGCTGGAACCACTCTGACCTGATGAAGAAAGGATTTCTTTGGTAGACTTGGCAATCAGACAAAAGGAGTTACAAATGTAATTTTTCTTTACAAGTCTATCAGTCGAGTTTTTGAGTCATAGTTAAAGAAGCACACATATGACTGAGCATTGCTGAAGGAAAACAGGAGAGTTCTATAAATAATGGCAAATCAGAGATTCATGGTAGCTTCTTCAGAGAGGGTGAGTTTGTTCAAACCAGTGATTTCTCAGTTTGCAGTCTTCCTTCAAGGAACCTGTTGCATGTTAGTAGAGAAAGCATTGCAGAGAGGTCTGTACACTGAATAAATCCTTTAAGCCATGCTGTGGCCAGGCTCAGACCAGCTGAGACTGCCTGGCAGACCACTGCTGCTGAAAGTCATTCCCAAGGCAGAGCATTAGTATGACTTGTCTTTCCTCAACAAGGCTGTTAAAAGTCTACAGGCTAAAGCTATCTAAATATCACAGTTGTAACATATTTTAACCTTTTTTCCTGACTCTCACCTTGAAGTGTAGAATGGTTTGTACAGTATGAATTTCATATATTTTATTTTACTTATAATTGAGTTTTATTTCTTAATTAAAAGTAGAAAGGAAAAATAACCCAAGATTTTAGCAATACCTGACTTTCAGGCAAAAGAACATATATTACCTACATGATGGGAAATTAAGATTTAACAGGTTGAAAATATGGTGCAATTAAAAAAAATCTGATCATATCTTAAGGGCACACCAAAACAAAACAATACAATGTAGGATGTACAAACCTACACACACAATCAGATTTACACATTTTTAAAAAGAGCATGGGAGCATGGGAGATTTCTAGACATAAGTATAACTGCACAAAAATGTAAGGCTTAAAGGTTTTTCTCAACCTTTTTCCCTGTCTCCCTCTCTCAAAGGATTTGCTGTGAGTCTTCAAGTGATCCTGTCGCATCCCAAAGCCGTATTCAAGCGTCGTGGTTCTCAACCAGGAATGCAAGAATCTGATTTTCTGAAACAGATAACAACAGTGGAGGAACTGGAGCCAAAAGCAAACAACTGCACAAAGGTACCGATTGCTAGACTTTGTGAAAAGCTGTTGTGTCATCTCTGCAGATGACTTTACTGACACACATGGTATTTCCTAGGTTCTTGTATGGCACACCCGAACAGAGAAAGTGAATCTAGCCAACGAGCCAAAGCACCACCTGGACACAGTCAGCATTGAGGTATGACCGGGGAACAGTCCCATGGCAAGGGCGGGACAATGGACGCACCAGCGCGTGTTCCAGTTCGGACAGCTAAAATCATCTGCTTCTGCCTGAGACCTCACAGACTTCTGTGGAAACAAAAGGAAGCTTTCAGAGACTCTAGTAAGCAAATCAAGTGGGTGTGCTTTGTTCTAACTTGTCTGCATGCATTTCTGAACTCTCAGCTTAATAAACTGACACTTACCTTTGCTTTAATGCTGTTTCCACATAGATAAACATGGCTGCAATGGAGTATTTTAAAAATCATTATTTATGTATATACTTTTTATATTTATCCAGCTTAATGGTGTAATTATAAAATGATTTTAACTCACGAACTGTTGGTCTAAATATCTGTACAAATGGATCCTCCAAACTGAACATGTTCTACTTCATTAAAAGCAGCAGTCAAACAGGTCATACAACAATGAAATAAAAAACCCACAATCATTTATGGATTTATCCTTTTAATATAGGGAAATAACATTTTATCATTACGAGGCACCATAAAATGTAAACACAATCACTGTCATAAACCTGGATCTCTCTGCAAGACAAAATATATCTGTTCACACTGAGTTACCTTGAATGCATATTGTGCTGTCAGTTCTCTTTTAACACTGTGCGCCTGTGTCCTGAGCCAGGTCAGAGACTTTACCACAGGAAATGCAAATGCATCAAATGCTCATCTTTAAAAGAATAAACTATTGATTTGTAGAACTACAGTAACATCCAGGTTTATCTTTCTTTCAATAACCACATTCCCTGTTATGCACACCATAACAACATCACAGTGAAATGTATGATGAAACAAAATTTCTTTGATACACTAGAAAACATTGCTCAGTGATACATTTACATTCTATTTATATATGATTAAACATTTGTTCATACAGTACCTTCTACAGGATTACTGGGTAATTTTGGGGGGTTGGGGGTTCATATTTTTGGATATTACTAACATGATAGCTACATCCCTTATATGCAAACATTTGATCTAGAATTTTGAGGGGAAAAAAACATCAGTACGTGGTTAAGCAGCTTCTTAATATGGTCTATGAAATCATATGCATTGTATGAAAATGCTTCCAATGATGTAGAAATATATTTGATCTGCTTTTCACTACATCAAATTTAAATCAATATAGACCACAACACGGTCAGTCAGTTATATTCTTATCTGAACAGCTGGGGAAAAAGAAAAACAATATATATGTACATGGAAGGAACAGCAAAAGTAAATGTATTTGAACAAGGAATGTTAGGTGGCTGTTCTGGGAAAGATTTCTATTGCAACTTTCATTTCCACAGTTGTGTGCTGAGAGTCTGGCCAGAGGAGCTTCCAGTCCATCCTGCGGCTGTGTTGGGGGGCTGGCCAAAGCCCATCACGTTGCTGGAACTGCTGAGGTTCATTCCAGCCATTTGCTGATTCATCTGCAAAGCACACACACACACACACACACGAGCCTGGTTAGCACTGGCACTGAAACACAGCACGCTGCTGGCCAAAAGCAGTCCTGCCTCCAACCAGCCACCCAGTTACATTTCCCTAAAAATATTTCTCATTAAATAAAAATATTGACTCCATCTTAGTTTCTAAGCTTTATACTACCAGCTTTTCAACCATCAACATACATCAGCTGATGGGCTGCAGCACTTGGTGTATGTGTCCCCTGAGAACTGACAGCATGTGAAGGAGGTGGCCAGTGTGGCTGGTTGGTAAAAGGTTGCTTTCACAGGTTCAAAGATAATGAACAAACCTGTTGTAACTGCAATAAAGAAACAGCAAAGCCGGTAATGTAGTCTTGTCTGCACTTGCAGCTCCAGATTTTTTTTTTTTTCAGTGACATTTCTTTGGAGACTTCATAACCTTGACTACACCAGTTTTTACAGAAATTGTCCATTTAGGTGACAATCAACAAAGAATGAGGTGGATTTATAAACTTGAGTTTTATCCAACCATCCTTGCTAAAGCATCTACTCAAGATACTGTAATTCCTTAAAAAACAAGTAAAATAATCCACATCAAATTAAATTCACATGAATTTAACATCTAGTTAAAGGTGGGAAGGAATTCAAAATTCAGCACATTCACTTCAGGGCTGCTGCAAAACTATTTTTAGTCTTTACAAATATCTAGTCACTGTAATTTTAAGTGCTCAATGTCAAAATGAGTTTAAAAGCAAAAGAGCTTTTGGAGCAATTAATAATCAGAGCCAATGAAAAGAGATGTTGGATAAGTAACATTTGATTCAAACTAAAGGCAGCACTAGGTAAAAATCAGAGTTCATTTAAACATGAGTGAACAATACCAGGCTGCAAAATGAAACTGAAACAGTGGTGAAAAATTCAAGTAAATTGCAAACTAGTATTTCAGGGTAAAATTAAGTTCCATGTGCTTTCACACAGAACTGTGTATCTGCAGAAAACAAGCCACCACTGAACTTGGAAATACAAAAAAAGGTGATAAAAACATGCTCTACCCAGTGGTTCACCTCTTCTGCAGTAGAATTCTTAAGCAGCAGACTATACAGTTAGTCTGGTAAAGCAAGCTCTCCCCCTTTCAACTAAAGTCAGAGTTTAGATCAGAGTTCTGCAGACTGTGGAATGCCATCATACTGACAACATCTGATGTGCAAGGGGTACAGGAACATGTGAAGAGCTTGTTCAAGGAGCCAAGTTTTAACATGTAATTGATAAGAGGCAAGATTTTAATTTCAAAGCTGATATGGGTCTTTTTAAAGCTAGCTACCTATGAAAAGATTGCCCCAGTATATCCACAGATTTTTTTGATCTGACATTTTGAAATTCTCACCTTTAAGAATTACCTTTCAAAGAATGACAGCCTGCATTTTCAAACAGGGGCTGTTTTATCCATGTAGAAAATGCTGTTTACCTTCATGAACATTCACACCGTAAGACGGAGCAGAACAGTAAAAATTCATATCATCCAATTTAAGTCAGTCACTAAGGTTCTCTTCCTGCATTACTAAGTAAGCAGCATGGAATTATTATATTGTTATCATAATACAAACAATAGGATGAAAAAATAGTTGCTGAAAAAATCATCCATGCTGAACTCCAAGGGAATAATTTAAGTCTGATCCCTCTGCCTCACCCTGCCCCAGTAAATGCTCAAATACTTGATTTCAAGATGTTTCCTTGGAAAATATATAAATACAGTACTACATGTACATTAACCCTTCTCAAGAACCTTTGAAACATGTTTAATACATAGAATGGAAATGTTACAGATAAATAACAGATGCACCTAAGCAAATTATCTACAGGAAAATGTTAAGAGCAGAAAGCACTTCACATTCCACCAGAATTTATCCTGAAATCTGTGAATGAAAGTATTCATTGTTAATGGTTATTCCCAAGTAGTTAAATTTTGCTTTTAGTTATAAGGCTGTGTTTCATTTCCAAATTTTGTAACTCTACCTAAGCTAAGCTTTTTACTTGGCTGGCTCTGATGACAGGATGAGAAGAGCTATGGAAGCAGAGTACTGAGTTTGGTCTACCGTGGCAAAATTATTCTCTGCTTTCATAGTAGTTATCTTTCATTGAACTATTCACTGGTTTGTTAACATGTGCCTCTGAGCAGTTCACAGTCCAGTAGTCTTTAACTTGGCTACACTTAACCTTCCTCCTACAGCCACACATTTTCTATCTGAAAAGCATCATTCTTCCTAAAGCACTCTTGTCTGGGAATGGCCAGTCTTTACCTGAGAGAGATTCCATTGAGCTTGTTGGTTTTGTTGCAATCCATACTTGTTTTGTGGTGGTGTGACCATCTGTCCCACCATTCCACCTTGAGGTCCAACGACAGTTTGAGGAAGTCCCATCACACCAGTCGGTGCAGTACCAGTAAATCCATTGGGCACTCCCACTCCTACCATCACACCTGTGCTTTGTCCCATGACTGGCACTGATTGTCCCATCATGTTTCCCATCATCCCAGTTGCTGCTGGCACAGGAACTCCCATGGCTGGAAAGCCTTGAAAGTGAGTTGATGGTTGTGTGGTAAATGGCATAGAAGACGACCCCATGAACATACCTGTACCAGGGAAGAGAAGATTTCAGCAGAAGTGTCTTATGATTTTCCACCCCCACCCCATCAGTCAGAAGTGCACCAAAATAATTGCAAGGATAACTCTGTCCATCTGTATGTCAGTGCTGCCAATTTAGCTTCTGGTAAAAGCAAAACATTACTTTACAACTCTCACCACAAGATTAACTGCTAAGAAATTCTGGCATCCCCGTGGTGAACCCGAATCTTTCAATTGCTGTATTGGAGGTCTTTGTATTCACACAAACCCAGCTAAACCAAAGCTCTGACAGTTCTGCAGGGATCCTGACAGACTGCCTGCACACTGGGGACTCAGATCCTCACTGATTAATTGCATGGCAGAATCAGACTTCACAAATCTTTCAGTAAATTGCACACTTGATAATTTGAACAGCTATAAATAAATTAAAATCACATATATGTTTTTCTTTAGCATCCATATTACATTTCAGTAATTTTTGTCAGTTTCATAAAAGCTGAAAATAAAAACCTTAATTTGAATATAGTTAGCAGGTATCCAACCTTAGCTTCATACTTGTAGAAGGTAACTTTTCTAGATAAAGATTAAAATAGGACTGCACAGAAACTTTCACAACATTATTTACCCGGAGCATTTTGCTGCTGCATTGTTCCTGTGCCATACAGTGATAAAATGGAGTCTTTGGAGAGTTGTTTCTTTGCTGACTCTTCGGATTTTGTTGTTTGCTCAGTAAATAGATCAAGATCCCCGGCTGCTCCAGACAAGGTGGCAGCTGCTGGTTTAGTGGAAGCACTCTGGGAAATAAAAGACAAGACAGACTACTGAAGGAAAACAGCAAAAGATGATGTTAAATATTTGCTGTACAGCCTTGCCCCTCTACTTAATAAAACCTCATTAATTTACAAAAACTAAATTTAAGTGAATGAGAATTTAAAAGTATGTGGTATGACTAAAGACAGAAAAAAGCAGTACAGGCAATATGGAAGACCATCAGACCAGATGGAGGTTACAAAACAAAAAAAACCTAAATCCTCAACCAGCTTCAGGGCATACACATAGAGATTATTCATTCCTGTTGCTTCTACATTTTTCATCAGTGAGAAGCATAAATCAAGAGCTGGAGTTAGATTATGAAAAATAATTAGGAAATCAATAAGGAGATTAAAATTCACATCTCATTAATCCTCTCATAGGCAGAACAGATTAGAGAAGAGCTAAAACAAAAGATTAAGTGCTTTGAAATGTATCTTTGGAGAAAAGGCAAGATTTTAGTTATCTACTTCAAGTAATGAAATTTCTAAAATACATTGTTTATAATTGGCCTAGAGTTCTTTAAGCACGTTTCACTTATTGAGAAAGCATAATTATCTAAAACTTACTGCAATTTACAAATAAAAAACTAAAATACAGGCAGGCTGGCAGGCTTTGTACTGCTCTTGCAATAGAATGTTTTGTAAGCAAATTACATCCTGTCTCTTAGTGCTGTTCCTACTTAGTTATGTTGCTGTTCATACCCATACAGTTTCTCAGGGAACCAAGTAATACACAGGTTCTTGTTATATTCCTTAAAATACACAACTCATCCTGTTATCAGTGGGAACTTTTAATACAAATCAACTGCATGCACAATGAAAAAGAGCCAGGACTGCAAATCATACTTAAACTATCGTCCTATTTTAGTCCAGCTAAGTGATCCCCAGCTGCTTAGCATATACCTACTGCACTCACAGCTTGCATGAGTTTCAACTCTTCTCCATACTAAAGGAAAATCTTCCTTGGAATACCACTGTCAATGAACTCAACATGTAACCAGGTCTGTTCATTGAGATCCCATACCCAAGTTTAGCAGACAGACAAAGCACACCACAAAATACACAGATATGGAACACCCCTATAATCTTCCTTAAAGCAACTATCTCAGATCTTCTGCTTTTGCTGGTGTGCTGCTGACTAAGCCCTGAGAAGTCCACTATGGTCACACTGGATTTGTTACAAACACCACAATACATATATTCAATATGCAGCTTCAAAAAACACATTAAATGTGTGACTTCTGAAGTGCTAAAACCTGTAGCATAAGGCAGTGCCATAGATTAGGAAAAATAACAAACCACAAAACAATTCTATTACCAGCTAAATTTGCAAGAAACCAGCAAGAGAAAGGACTGCAGATTCACACAGTTGACGGTGAAAAATTTCCAAAACTGCTGTAGAAAGGGAAGAAAAAAACCAAACAAACAAAAAAAAACCAAAAAAAAACAAAAAAAAAAAAAACCAAAAAAAAAAAAAAAAAATTGGGTACTTTCTGGAAAGTGAAAAATCTCCATTTATACTACAGCCAATTTAGGCCAAAGTCAGTAGGACTTAGTGGGCAACCAAGAGTGGGCTGACAGCACTGCAGAAGGAAAGCAAACAGAAAAATACCTATGAAACCTCTCTGGTCAGTATACAGTTAAATTTTCCATTTTTTTCTGTACATACTAAAAAAACTTCTTCCTCTTCCTTCTCACAATAATTTCTGATTGCAAAGCAAATAAATTTTTATTTAAGGGGGTAGTAGGAAGCCCTATTTGAGAAAATTTTTTATCAGTGTGATATAACCAGTTTTTAAAAATACCAGAATCAGATTTAACGATACATTCAGGTAAAAGCCCATTACTGAATTGTTCCCTGCTGACACAGATCTCCCGTGGTGCCTGCCCAGGTCAGCCCCTGTGTGGCAGCTGTGCCCAGCAGGCTGCAGGGAGGAGGACACAGGAGCACTGCAAGTGGGTGAACAGAGGGAGCTGCCCCTCTGCAACCTGCAGGCAGCAAGGCAGGACTTTGCTTTTCTCTAGAAGGCAGAGCTGGAAGCCTGGAGGTCTGATCATGTTATGTTTACAACCTAAGATTAAATGTTCATTTACGTCTCTTCATTCAGTTTGGTTTTAGAAGACCCTCAAAGGAGCCAAAGCACCGGACAAGCACTCCCTGAAGTGTTCATCAGCTGAAAAAAAATGGAAGGCAATGCAAAATACATGGCAAGAAAACAGCAGGTAGCATCCAAGTTAAAAAACAAGCAACATTAACATGATTTTTGTATCTCTAACATTGTCATGCTACCCAAGACCTCTATAAAAACACACCTGGCACTCATATAATCATTTTCCTACACACAGTGCTCTCAGAGAGTCATTATGCTAAACCTAATGCTCATCCATCAGCTGCTTAAGGATCATACTGATAAGCAGTTTCATGATATCAGTGCAACAGAATTTTTCCTGCAAATTGAAAGAGGGAAGTGGGACACATGGATTTGAAAGAAGGACTGGAAGAGAGAAAAAAGCACATGTGCACTTTCTTGCTACCAGCATGTCTCTGGCTCTGGCTGGTATCTAGGAAAGCAGGGACAGCCTGCAGAAAAGCCAGGCCTCTACTGTTTTCCATTTGTATGGTGATAAATAATAGCCCCACACAACATTTTCAATTTCTCCCTGCTGACTGGAAGAGCTATTTGCATTGGGAAAATACAGCCTAGCACACAATTATTATGTAAGCAAGGTACTAAGTACATTATTATTAAATTCTATATACCATTCTTACCTTTTTTATCTTCGCACTGAAAATGGACTTGATGTTTATTTCAACACTTCCTGGTTTGATTTTGCATATTTTGTTTTTAGACATCTACCCAGTTCCATTAATAATAATCAACTTTTATTTCCTGTTAATAACTATGGAAGAAATGAGCACTCAACTATATTCAGTTCAGAAAGAAAAACACTAAGAAATCTCATGTGTTCTCTTGCTTTTAGGAATTATCAGCAATATCTGAAAAAGGTTAAGATTTCTATCACTCAGATCACATCCAAGAATATAATTAACCTTACAATAAGATTAAAAATTCAACTTTATTTTTTGCTGCATGTCCAGTACTCACAACAAGCAATACATTTCCTTTGCAATCATCCTTGTCTAGGCTTGAAAACATTTATCTTCCCTGCAGTCCCATTTTCAACTCCTTCTTCAGACCTCCCTTCTCTAGAACTCAAAATAAATTTTTGTTCCTCTAGAGTCTGTTCAGCTGACTCCTGGTTCTGGAGTATGATGCCTGCTCTTCCACTGCGCTCCACCTAAGGCATTTAAAACACCTAAGAGAGTATAATCATGGATTCATAAATGGTTTGGGTTGGAGGGGATCTTAAAAATCATCAAGTTCCAACCCCTTGACATGGGCAGATCACCAGATCAGGTTACTCAGAGTCCTGTCCAATCTGGCCTTGAACACTCCCAAGGATGGGGGCATCCACAACTTCTCTGGGCAACCTGTTTCAGAGTCTCACCACCCTAACAGTAAAGAACTTCCTCCTAGTATTTAATCTAAACCTATCCTTGTTCAATTGGAAGCCATTTTCCTTTATCCTGTCAATAGACACCCTAAAAAGGAGTCTCTCCTCATCTTTCCTGTAGTCCACCTTCAAATACTGAAAGATCACTGTAAGGTGTCTCCAGAGCCTTCTCTTTTCTCCAGGTTGAACAACCCCAACTGTTTCAGCCTCACTTCACAGGACCAGTGCTCCATCCCTCTGAGCATCTTTGTGGGCCCCCTCTGGACCTGCTCCAATAGCTCCATGTCCTTTCTATGTTGGAAGCCCCAGACTTGGATGCAGCACTGCAGGAAGGGCTCTCATAAGAGGTAGCAGAGTTGAGGAATCACCTCCCTTGACTTGCTGGTCACACTTCTCCTGATGCAGCCCAGGATACTGCTGGGTTTCCAGGCTGAAAGTGCACATTGCCAGCTCACACTCAGATATGCACCCACCAGCCCCCACCAAGTCCCTCTGTGCAGGCCTGGTCTCAGTTTATTGCCCAGCCTGTAGTCATGTTTGGAACTGCTCTAACTCTATTTGAAGGAACAAAACTTTTGCTTTCAGATACCTGAAAATATTGACAGGGGTAAAGCAAACATAAGCACAAGCTACAAGCATTTCAACTGATCATATTGGAATAGGACTACATAGCTCTCCAGTCCTGCCCTGCTTAAATAGCACTCATGATAAAGCAAATTTCTGAAACAATACATTTTTACATAAAATCTGAGGACTTTGACACATTAACATAACCACAATTTATTAATAAGTTGAAGCTTGTCTGCTGATCTATGGCAACCATGCTAGGTACACACACCTGACCTCAGGGAAAAATGAGTATTTATGAACATCTCTTTATCTAAAATATGCCACCAAAGTTTTTCAGATATGAATCATGAAAAACATACATCACCTCTATGAAAATACACTTTTGTAACCATTGAACTGAATCTCAGCTCATACTCAAGACAGTATAATTTAAATCAGCCCCCCCGCACCACACACACAAAATCCAAGAAAGTTTAAGTTGACTAGATTTGAGTATCCTGCTTGGAGAAAGACATATATTAAACATTTCACTGAATTAATACTTCCAAACTTAATACCTCACAGTTCTCCCCTTCTCTTCCTCCCTACAAATTTCACTGAAGAAAGATCATCACACTTTTGCTGGAAGATACACCATACAAAATCTGAAATCAACATCTGGCTAAAACAATTTAGGAAATTGTTTTAAGTATAGATAAAAATGATAGACTTTTGCTCAGTTCCTATACAACATTTGGCAACAAACCCTAATTTAATACCTATAATTAAGCTATACCCACTTTACATGAAAAAACATTGTTAAACACATGAAACGTTCTTCTTTCCTTTCTGTGCCCATGAATAATGCATCATTTATAGCACATGCCTTTTATCTAGTTCTACTTTAGGAGCTGCTTAAAGTAACTCTTTTTAAACCCTCCTGAGTTTGCAAATAGGCAAAATTCCATAAAACACCAAATTACTCTGTCACATATTGTTCTTTACCAGTCCTTTACAAATTCAACTGTTTGCATAATAGCATCGAGCTATACAGAACAGTGGAAAGAAACATTTTAAATGTTTTTGAGAACATATCTGAAAGCAGAGTCAAAGTACTCATGATCATCAATGCTCAAGTCACATTTGAAAAAGGAGAAACAAATGCTTTTGTTTTCACTTGAAAAATATGCTTTGGCTATGACAATGGACATAAATCTCAAGTTTTGCAGACATCATGATGTTTCAGTCTCATAATAAAACATTCAAACAGACATTTCTGTGCTCCACAGTGCCATAAAACAGAGTGCATTTAGCATTAAATGCTGCCTTTCAGGTTAAAATGGAGAAGCAAAGCAATCTTGTGAAAACTCGAGGGTCATACAGATCAGTTTGAGGAGCACGAATAAATTCCCTTCTTTTTCAGAAGAAAAGCTCTCAAATCCCACTGTGGCACCTCAGACACACCTCCAATGTAGAACATAATGATAAATATCTCAGTGAAAAAGCAAGCTATGCTATTCCACATTTCATCCCCTTCTTCTACTTAATTTTTTAAAATTTCAATACATTCTGTTAATAGATATTCAAACAAGTTCAAATTAGGGTTTGGCCATGGACTTCTACTTCAAATTTTCCAATTTCAAGCACAAGAACTGAATGTTAGGGTTACTCAACTGCTGATCTGAGCTCATGCCCATTTCACCAATTACAGCCTTGCACAAAATAATTAGACCAAGCTCTTAAACCCTCTCATAATAAGGCACCCTGTATTCTCCTAACTCTTCTCTGAATCCCATAAAACTTTTATCCATGTTGCAAGGTGAAAGATCTTACAAAATACTTTATAGCACTGCCAAATGAGAGGAAACTTCTCCCCAGTCTCAGTTCCCAGACTAGATACCACCATCCTGAAACAGAACACATGCAAGGTCTTGATAACCTTGAAGAAAAACAGAATAATATTCTCTTTGCCCCACTTTAGCAAGCAACCCATGTAATCACCATCAGAAACTTGTCTTCTGCTACCTACCCGTTTTCCTGTCTCTTATCTGTAGGTTATCTGATTATATTACATTTTCTCTGAGATTACTGATTAAAAATGGAAGATAACCAAGAATTAAATCTTGCAATACATCATAAGGATCATGTGCTTGATAAAAACATGCTTGCTGAAAGTTCTGTTTGTTCCTCCTGATTACAGCACTCAGAAGAAAGAAAAATGTCACTACAAATCTGGACAGGTTTGTTTACAGCATGTGAATATATTCATAGTTTCTAGTATGTAAACAAGGTGATACCAGATTTTGAGAATAATATTGTCCTTTCTACCACTTTTAAATCAATTTAGTAAGTACCATACTTCTTCTAGAAACCAGCAATAAGATGAACAACATGTCAAAATATTCCTCTCACAAAAGGTCCAGTGACCAAATCTTTGTCACAGAAACGCATTTAAAATGTTATATATACATATAATTCAGTATGCTTTAGCAGCTACTCCATTATTTAACCCATCACTAGTCATCATCACCTAGGGTATCACCCTTCACTTTGCTTTTTTTCACTCTTAAATATTTAGCCTTCTTTTGGATTTCCTGCATTCCTGCTAAATCAATCTTTAACCAGCAGGTCACATCACATGTCCAAGGAACAGAAACAAAAGAAGGCTTTTCTTTCTCAGGCTGCTCTTTTCTCCTGGGCACACAGTAACTACATACAGCAGTCATAATTTCCAGCTTCAGAACAGCTGGAAAAGGGGAAAACCAGAATTCAGTGCTACCCATTATGTACCCATTGGCCCGTTTATTTTGAGAGCAAGTGCAAACTTCACGATTCTAGATTTAAATTTGCTCAATCTACACCCAAATGTAATAAATTAAAAACTAAGGGAAGCTAGAAAGGGGTTACTGCTTTTCACATCTAGCTCTACAGGGATCAATTTTGACATAAGGCATTAGAGTAACAGACAAGAAGAACTCCAGTATTGCTGTTCCTGGTACTTTGACCAGAGATTTCCAGAAGAGATAAGAAAATCTACACCAACAATTTCCTTTGCAATTTTAGCTAACACATCCAAATCTAAATGCAAATATACATGTTATTTCCCTCACTGTTTATGGGTAGCTTAATGCATGGTGGGAAGTTTGCTCTATCTGTAGCATCATGCTTAAAAAGAAATGTGATTTCAGTCTCTGAAACCCTCACTAGCATGTTGCACATAGTCAACCCTCAGCAGCAAGCAGGAAAAGGGAGAGTAAAGGGTAACAAAATCTCTTGAACAACATGTATATGCTTTAAAACACTTTTCATCATTATTCCTTCCATTGTACATACTATGAAAACTAAAGGATGAAGAGAGTACAGATCACATGTCCCAAAATCATAAATTCAAGAATACACACTATTCTTCCTGGTTCAGCAGAGTGAGATAGGAAGCCCTACACAAAAATAAGCTTCTAAATGACCTTAACAATATGCCCCAGATGGGGAAGTTAGACCAGCACTACTCCAAAACCTCCCTCTCAGAAGAAAGTCTGGGTTAAGGAAGTCTGCACATGTCCATTACCAAAACATTGCTCTTTGAGTCATACAGCTACTTTAGGAGAGCTGCAGCTTCAAGCAGTTTCTTTGTGTGTCCCAAAGCTGCCTCTCCAGGCTACAACAGGCATGGTGATGGGTTTGCTTCCAAACGATCACAGCTATAAGAAGGAGCAAGCCAGATGCAGGAGTTATGCTATTCTCCCTTAAGAAAATAAGACATACAAGTTCCAAGATGATACAAAAGACAGATCAGCCCTGGTAGCAATATAAATTTTTCTTGATATCTGCTCTTGATTTTGAGTATGAAACCTCAGATGCCAAATTTTTAGCAGGTCTAAGAGAGAAGTATCTGCTGCAGCCTTTCCTAAATATCAGCATCACAAAGCAATAAGAGGTCTTTAAAAGGATGACTTGATGCCCAATAACCTGAGAACATAAAGTTACATTCAGCAATACCTATTAAAAAAAGAACAAGACCAAAGAATATAAATGAAATTAAAACATTACTACCATCACCAGGGTAAGACAGAATCCAATTTAGCTGAATAACCAGAAGGGAAGACCACACCATCTACTTCTATATCCAAGCAGTCCAGAAGCTTGAAGAGGTGAGAAAAATATCAGTGTTACAGTTTAAGCATCTCTAATCATGAGATGCTTAAGATGTGTTGAGAAGTGTGCACTCCATTTGTGTGAATGAACAATTTCCTGAAGGAAAGTACACATGTGAATGCACATATTTACACATACATATAACTAAATACACTTAATAAATTTTACCTGAGCAGGAGGTACTGCAGCTGCTGGTAAAGGATTAGAGATCATTGGGCCAAAGATATCCAGGTCATCATTCAGTGTTGTGACAGCAGCAGTGCCTCCATTTGTAACAGATGCTTCAGCTGGACCATCTAAAAAGCAACAGAATCACTTTTAAAGTGAAAATCATGAATATCTTAACACCATGAGAATAATTAAAGCTGTCTATTCTCTGCTACCCAGCCCCCTTCAAAAAAGTGCTCCATTTCTGAGATATTTTTCAGACTGTGATATTGTTTGGATTTTGTAAAGACCTCTTTCCCAAAGAAGATGGCAACATTACTGTCCTTCAGAAAAAAAAAAACAAACAAAAACCAACCAGTGACAAAATACCACTTAAAACTTCCCTAAGGACAACCACACCAACTATGCAGTACACAGTACTCATTTTTCAGGAGTCTCTGCAATCTCTGCACACCAACATTTTCGTAAGAATTTAAATAGATGTCTTACTGAGAAGGTCCAAATTTGGTGGCCATGTATCAGACAAAATACACTCATCTGTGCTCCGGAATTAAAAATTGCATTTTAGAATCCATGAAGTTATTCTTGATATGCTATTTTACTCAAGAGTACATAAATTAACTTTGCATTAGGGAAAAGGTCCATTCTTCCCCTTTTTCAAAAGTACTTTGCACAGACTTTATTCTATAGCTCCATATGAGCACACTTGTCAGGCACACTGAGATAATAATCCATAAGAACCTATGGCTCTCACTCTGAGCCTTGGTGTCTGTAAACCACTTTCACACATGAACACACTTACTGATCTAGGTGGACGTGGATGCATGCATGACAAAAAAGAAGAATTATGCCTTAAAGAGAATCTGCAATGAAGTACTTTAAAAGATACAGGGGCAAAAATATCACAGAAGTATTTTTAAGGAACAGAGCAACCATTCTCTTCTGATTTCAAGCTGCTCAAGAAAAAGGCATAAGAATTGGCTAATAAATTTATATCTATGCATATCACAAGTGGGTTCCCATTACATAGAGCTTGACAAATACAAAGGTGACTCTAGATTCTGCTGAGCTTTATAATGACTGAATAGTCCTAACAGCAAGTTTAAGAAAGCTTTTACAGGCAATAGAAGAAGTTAAGTCTAAAATTAACCAATCTCAGTGCAGAAGTCAGACTTCTCTGGCAGAACAAACTAGCTGAATTAAGTCAAAACTTCCTCTGCAAAAGAAACACTGCCATGACTGGCACAGCTGTTCATACATCACAGGAGGGTCAGTATTCCAAAAGCCCTAAAGTACAGTATACTGGAAACACTACACTGCTACTAATATTGTAAGACTGCATTCTGAAACAATCCACTCAGAAGACCATTACCCACGGATTCTGCACCCACGGTGCTGGTTTTGGCTGAGACAGAGTTAATGCTTCTCTCAGTAGCCAGTATGGGCTTTGATTTGGATTTGTGCTGGAAAAAATTGGTAACACAAGGATGTTTTCAGTATTGCCAAGCAGTGCTTGCAAAGTCAAAGACTTTCCTGCTCCCTACCCCACCTCACCAATGAGGAGGCTGGGGGTGTACAAGGATTTGTGAGGGGACACAGCCAGGACAGTGAGGTCAACTACCAAAGGGATATTCCATACCCAACACTTGATGTCATGCTCAGTATATAAAGCAGTGGGAAGAAGAAGGAGGAGGAGGAACACCTTTGGAGTGATGACATTTGTATTCTCAAGTCACTGTTACACATGATGGAGCACCAATTTCCTGGGGAAGTCTGAACACCATGGAAAGTGGTGGATGAATTCCTAGTTTTGTTTTCCTTACATGCACAGCTTTTGCTTTACCTGTTAAATTATTTTTATCTCAACCAGCAAGTTTTCTCACTTTTACCCTCCTGATTCTCTTCCACATCCCATGAGGGAAGTGAGCAAGTGGCTGTGTGGGGCTTAGTTGCCAGCTGGGCTCAAACCATGACAGATGCCTTCTCATTTCTGTCTGCCCTTGATGAAGGCAACATGGCCATGGGAATGAGTTGACACTGCTAGATCTTCTATGCTGAGTAAAAAAAGTGAGCAGCTTGAGGAATGTGAAGTAGCCACCTCAGTAGTTTTATTACTCTTCTGTGATTTGACTTTGCTGGGGGACTGCTGTTGCATGATTCGGAAAAGCAAAGTTACAAACTCAGCCATGATTAAAGTAGAGCTCCTTACACCTTAATGCAAAGGTCTCCTCTTTCCCTTATTTCTGATGAATGGAAGCCAGTGGACAGCAAAATGACCATCTGTATAATCTGCTGCACCATTTGATGCACATTAGTGCTGTGAGATGTGTGTAAATAAATGTACTGGTCATTTAAGCATAAGCTTCTTTTGAGGTCATTCTGCAGACTGGCAGTTCCAAAAACATCTCCCTAAAGGTTCACTGTTTCAGATAAATTTAGGAATGACCTGTGTGTAATTTTGAAGCTAAAGGACTGTCAGGAAATAATAATTTAATGTTCTCATTTTCTCAGTCAGGTACACGTATTAAAAAAATCTTTCCTGTCATATTCCAAAGTAGTTTAGATTTCCTGAATGTAAAGGTGTTTAACATAGAAGACTGAAAATTTAAATGCAATCATTTACTGAAATAAGCACTTCATATATTTAGAACAGTCATGACAGAACCCATTTGCAAAAATATAGTATTTTTCAAGTATTTAATATGCTGCTTATAAACTAATATTATGAAAACTCAGATTTTTGCTAGATTTGTTCTGTAAGAATGTAATTTGTTAATGCACATGCCTTTCATCTCTTACTGAATAAACACCTCCCTGTCTCCACTGGTGCAGAAACCAGACATTTTGAATTACTGTTTACAACCCTGTTTTAAGCCTGTATGAATAGTATTAACAGATGATCCTGTTTTACTCATTTCTCAAAATGTAATAGTTGGAATATTTATATCTATTAAAAAGAGACTCCAAAAACCTTCCTCCTTCCCTACTGAAAGAACTAAGTTTCAGAATACAGAAGAAAACCTAACAGTGTTTTCACTCTAGTTTATTACTTGTAGCAATATTAGTATTTCCATTTAAATATATTTGCATGCAGGCACATACAGTCTTGTTTTTCAACATAATAATTCACAGTTCTTATACACAGATATGGATAGTTTCAACTTCAACACACTAGGTCATGGATTAGGATGTATTACCTCCTTTCCCTTCTCATTTTAAAATATTTCTGTAATATAAGAAAGATACTTCAGCAGAGTTCTCAGTTTTAATTTATTCTAAGTATATCACTATTCATTCAACTTGTGCCACCTACCATTGAAACCTGATTAGAAGAGGTGGTGTGTATATGACAGAAGGAAACACAGCTGTAGCCTTTCCAGGGAACAGGTAAACATCAGACTAGCTTACATGGGCCTGTCTAAGTATTTTGAGAAATTTATAGCTTCAGCCACCACAGGATTACTTTGAAGCAATTAGCTTTTGAGAAACAGTACTTCCATCACTTTTCTGGAGAACACATAGCTATGAATGAAATGTTAGATGTAGCAAAACCCACTGCAATGAGAGCAGATGCAAAGCAGAGCTTCCATGCTCAGTCAGAGAAGGGAATGTGAAGAGTCAATAGATGCTGTTCTTCACCCTTGCTCCTAGGTGTGGTTCCAAAACTTCTCTTCTTACAGTTTATGACAATATTGCATATAATATGTGACTGCTGTCTGCCACACTGTAACAGCAGATGATGCTTCTGATTTCAGATTTGGAAGTCTTGTTTCAGTTTGATAGCAGGAACTATTTACCAGGTTGTATTTAATAATATAGTCAAGGGTTCCAGTGAAGTTTACCTTTACAGTTCTTTTTCTGTATAGATTTTATTAATCCCTGACATGATAATTTCCAATTCAGTGCTGCCTTCTGTTATTCATATACATCATAGCTTTCATATACATCATCAATCCTTTGTATATTAATCTGCACCAATAGTGAAAAAGACCAGCAGAAGGGCTTCAAAGGGACAGCAAGAGAGGAAACAGAGAAAAAGCAGATCTGGTCTTAAACTCTGCATTTCTGAAACTCATTTTTTATGAACCAAACTATTTACAAGAACTTGGTTACTAAGCAGCCATGTATTTTTATACATACAATCATTTACAACAGCCATACCAAGACTTTCAATAGAGAGAATATGCATATGATTTTCTACACCAAATTACTAGAAAGGCAGAACTGAGAGAAATAGGTCAATAGTTCCGACAAAAATCTGGGGCAAAGATGCAAATAAGGTCTGTCTGGCCAAATTATTGCTGAATTATTTAATGCATTAGTAAAATTTTATTTACTGCTAAAACCTTTGCAGAAGGGAAAAAGCAATCACAGGGGGGCAATTTCTACATAATATTTCTGAAAATAAATTGTGAAAAGCCAGAAAGCTAGTAATGCCTCAAGTGGTTGTAAATGTTTTCCTTTTGGGTAGATATATTGCTTACCTAAGCATAATCTGAACATTGCAGCAATACTATAAATATTAACATATTTACAAGCTCAAGAAGTGGGGCCATGCAAACCTCATCAGGTTCAACCAGGCCAAATGCAAGGTCCTGCACCAGGTCAGGGCAACCTATGCTATAAATATAGGCTTGAGGATGAATGGATTGAGAACAGTCCTGCAGAGTAGGAACTATGGATCCTGGAGGATGAAAATCTGGACATGGGCAGGCAATGTGCAGTCCATAAACTCAACTGTATTCTGGGCTGCATCCAAAACAGCATGGCCCGCAGGTCGAGAGAAGGGATTCTACTTCTCTTCTCCACTCTGGTGAGACCCCAGCTGGAATGCTGCATGCAGCTCAGAGGTCCCCAGCACAGGAAAGACATGGACCTCTTGCAGCAGGTTCAGAGAAAGGCCATGAACGTGATCAGAGGAATTTCTCCTGTAAGGAAAGTCTGAGATAGTTGGGGCTGTTCAGCATGGAGAAGAGAAGGCTCCAGGGAGATATTATGGCCTTCCAGTACTTAAAGACCTACAGGAAAGATCGGGACAGACATTTTATTAGGGTCTGCAGTGACACAACAAGGGGTAATGGTTCTAAACTAAACCAGGATAGATTCAGACTAGATATAAGAAAGACATTTTTCACAATGAGGGTTGTGAAAGGTTGACCTGAGACATGGTAGCTGCCCTTCCCTGCAAACATTCAAGGCCAGGTTAGATGGGGCTCTGAGTAACCTGATCTAGTTGAAGATGTCCCTACTTATGGCAGGGGGGTTGGACTAGATGATCTTTAAAGATCCCTTCCAACCCAAACTATTCTAGGATTCTAGGAGTCTATGATCTGTATGTGCATATATGATATTTATGTATTTACAAATCTATCTTTACTATTTCTTAAGTGCAACTCTCCAACTTGGGACCAACCATGCTGCTTTGGTACTTACCCAGCAGTCCTGACAAAAATACATCTCTCAGCTATGCAACATTCAGCTATGTTTCATATCACAATTAAGCTCTCAAAACTTCAGAGAACTCTTTCAGAGAATATTTCCCATGCAGAAGCAGAGAAGCAGCTTTTAGCATATCATATTTTACCTCCAGCCATGCCAGACGAATGTCCCACACATCAAATTCAGTAAATACCATAATAAATGTTTTCTTCTAGTTATTAATTTTAACTACAGTGGTTAATCCAGAATATGAAATTGTTTATTTTTTGAAGGGCACATCTAAACATGGCAAATGATGCAGAATACATAAAATGCACTTTTCTTCCTGGTAATTCTGTAAGGTAATATAATTTAAAACCATTATTTTTTTCCTTTTTTTCCTCTCTATGTCAAAGTAATTTCTACGTGGCATATCTTGGCAAACACAATGATCACAAACTGCCTGTGTAACATTCCAATATTCCACGGACATTTGTAAATAGCTATCATACCATTTTTTACAAAATATTAAGAAATCATTTACATCAACCTGGCATAAGTGGAGACATCTACCTTGTAAGTAAAAAAAAAACCAAAAAAGAGCACAGAGCACAAGGTTAACACTAGAGAGATGAAAATACAGCACTGCCAATTATTTAAGTGTTGAAGAACTGTGGTTTACACACTGTGACTTTAAAACCAAAGAGTGTTTCCTATAATTATCCTATTAAAAAATCATTTTATAACATCCTGTATTATTGATTTTAGTGTCAATTTTAGATCTCCACATTTTCAGCAGGGCATTCTTCCAGCATGGGTAAGATCCAAATAATTGTAGAGATGACTAAAAAAGCAGCTTCAGGCTTGGCCTACAGAAACAGGTTGTTGTTCCCCGCTGCTTGGGAAGAAAGGGAAGGAATCTGGGGTTGCACAGCAAGAACACTGACACTGCTGCCTGTACAGAGTATAACAATATTTAGCTTGTTCATGTGCATTTCCCCACCTTTCTGTATGAGGAGTTCTGAACTAAAATCTATTCTGAATCAGAAAGCCAAAACCCATGAATGTTGTTGCATCATCAAAAAGTGAGTATCTAAACAGCATCTCAGTAACAACCCCCTAATGAGGAAATCAAGGGAACCACACAGATCTATTCAAAAGGGCTCAGAACAAACACAAAAGTGATACTACAGTCACTGAGGATATTATGCCTCTTCTCCTATTACAAGATTTAAAGGTACAATTCCCCAAGGCATATTTTCTTGAAAATTTTGCAATTTGTAAAGAAAAGTGAAAGAGAGTTTCCTTTTAGAAAATTGTCCAGGTACAATTTTCATAGGATAAGTTCTATCTAAGGAAGTTTACTTTCTGATGAGGTCACTACTGCAAAACCAACTGAGACAAAAAGAACAATGACCCAGAGACTAACACCATACCCAAAGCTAGCAGTGAGGGTTACTCAAGAAAATACTTTGCCAAGAAGCTGGGCTGTTCTGAAAACCAAAATTAGTTTAGCATGAATTCTGATCCATTAAACTTACTTAACCTGCTATCACAAGTGATTTTGAGCTGCCCTACTAAAAGCTAGTGCTATTTTTCACTTGCAGAAATGAAATCCTAAGAGAATGAATTCTCATTAGAAAAATGTCTGCTCAGTAAGAAGAACGAGCTAAGCAATCATATCCCTTTTAATATTATTTGATATGACATATCAAACATTTTAATCAGTAGCGCATCATTGCAGCAAAAAAGGTGAGTGAAGTTCTGGGATGTATCCACAGGGGTGTTACTTGCTGAGGCAAAGTTGTGATCATCCCACTCAACTCAGCACTTCCCAGGCTTCACCTGGAGGCTGTGTCCAGTTCTGGCTCCCACAATTCAAGACAGACACAGACTGGAGAGGGTCCAAAGGAGAGGCAAGAAGACAGCCAAAGGGCAGCAGGACCTGCTCTGTGAGGAAAGACTGAAGGAGGTCGGTCTTTTCTCCCTGGAGAAGGGAAGGCTCAGGAAGACTCTCATCCCAGCAAGCCAGTACCTAAAGGGCAGCTATGAAGAGGACACAGCCTCTCTCTTCACAACACACAGAGCCACACAGGGAAGACAGAGGGCAACAGGTACAAGTTTGTCAACGTAAGAAAGATTTTTTTTACCATGAGATCAGTTACTAGAACAACTCCACGTGTGGCAGAGTTCCCATCATTGGAGGTTTGCAGGCTGTGTGCCCAGATAGGATGCTAGATAATTTCTACACTCCCCTTCCCATGGACTCCTTGGACCAGAAGGTCATTTGAGGTCCCTTCCAACCTGGACTACTCTATGGTCTATGATATACTGAGTTGATGTGACCTCTCTTTTAATACTATCTGAAATCTTCTATTGCAGGTGCTAATTAAAAGACAACTCTTGAAATGAAATATGCAGGTCTGCTCTCATTAACAAATACCTCATTTGCAGTTCAGTGGATTCCAAGTGCTACTGGCTTATTACACTGCTTTTCAATTTGTTATTTAAAAGATCTTTAAGCATTCCCTCCTCTAAAATTATGGGGTTTTAACATACATATTATAAACTTTGCCCTTTTTATATCTCACTGAAGAAGCAGAGCTGTTGAACACCAATTATAATACGATTTTCATTGCACATTACATCTCAAGTTAGCCAATGTAATCTGAGTTCATTATTGTATCATAAAACAGTGTTACCAAGATACTTTTCAAATCATGACCAACAGAATACAGAAGCCTAGCAATCTCAAAACCACGCATTGATTAAATTTTCGGTTTTAATTAGGTTGTTGGTCTGCTAAAGGAAAATAAAGGAGAATCAGCTTTCCATCAGGTCTAAATTATTTTTTTTTTTTTAATAGGCTCATTCTACATTCGTTCTACGGTGTTAATTAAGATTTGTACGCCTATAGTAGCAATTACTTGGAATGAGATATGGACAACATACACATAACCCATGCAGAAATGGTACTTTACATCAGCTCTACATCAGAGGGAAGAAACCACGCATTTTGGATGAGAATGTGAATTTTAAAACAGAGAAAGCATTTACTGTTTTGTCACATTATTCATACCTTGAAACAAAAAATTAAAAAAAACCCCAAAAGACTCTTCTTCAAAGTGAAGTTTTCAGAACTGCATTTAAGAGACTTATTAGCCTCCTCCAATATAATGTAGAAATCATGTAGAAAATTAAGAGTAACCATTACATGGATAGAAAGTGAATACTCTTAATATCCATTCACAACTTGTAGAAGATTTTCCTAATAGGAATTTCAAAAGGAAATAAAAATACTGTAATATTTTATTTTTCCATTTACATTTTAAGATTCCATCAAATGGAAAAAAACACATTTAGAGCAACACTAGATAGATGAAAGACATATTTTATGGGAATGGCCTGAACACAACAGTATAGGCAGACAGTGCCAATTAAATTATTTTACTAGAAGCTACTTTATTTACAGGACAAACCCATAGTTACCTGCCAGTCAGAAAATAAAAAGGTGGATCAGATAAAAATGAATGATGGTTGCAGTCAGTACAGAACATTGAAATGGCCACTATATTAAGTTTTACAAGTTATTAGTCTGACAGTTTACCATTCTTTTAACCAGCACTGGAAATGTATGATATTATGTCTTTTACAGATACATAATTCAGATGACCTCAGCATTTTCATTAAAAAGTACACTTGTACCACAAACAATGAAATACTACAATCCACAAGGCCTCTGAAGATCACTTTGATAACTTCCTCTTCCCACAGGATCTCATTACTCTCCCTAGCAAAACATAAGTACTGATATACTCACATCCCAATGGCATTTTCTGATACAGTTTTAAATTCATGCATGCAATCTTATGGTTTTCAAATTAATCTTTCAGTAATCAAAGAAAAAACAAAGTATATCTACTAAAATACAAAATTACAGATCTATGTTTGATTTCAAACCAAGCAATTATGTATTGCTTACCAAGGCCTAAAAGGTCAATAGTGGGTTCTGATGACTTTTTTGGACTTGCTTTAGCTTCTGATTGCTGATCCTCTTTCTTCTGTGGCTTGTAAGGGAAAAAAAAAATAAACACAAGTAACATGTCTGAAAAGATTCAGTGCTTAAAAAATTTTCATTAAAGACTCTGCTTCAGTATCAGAAGTAAAAGTCCTTTTCCATATTTGTTTATCATAATGAATTTGATTTGTAATGAAATATGTGGCAGTTATGGTCAAAAGGGACATGGCACATGACTGTAAAAATTATTGTTGTACTTTCACTGGTATGTACTAAATTTTTAAATAAATCTAAGTTTGAGGATAGCTTAAAATAAACTGAAGTCTTAAAATGAACCACTGCATATCGTGCAGTAGGCAAAAAGCTGTCTGTAATTTATCAACCCATTTCAGCAACCAAACTATATAGTTCTGCAGCATTAAAGAGTAAAAAAATAAAGTGTTTAAAAGCTTAAATTTAAAAATTAGAAGCATACTAATGACATCAATTCACCTTTCTGCAAAGAACATCGGCAGAACATGCAGAATTTAGAGATACTAAGCACCAAAGCACACAACCTGAGTTAGTTCATGACCTTTTCCTCTATAAACCTGAATGCTAATAACAGAATTCTTCTCTGTCTGAAAAGGGAATTCCTAGTCTTTTCTTGCCTAGAGATGTCAAAACGTATGATGATATTGTTGTGAAATTTGAATATGAAAATTACTTCATAAATCTGTTTATAGTTCTTCTCACACCAGTATCAGGCTGATCCCCTGAATCCATCAAAACATCAGTTTCTAAAATGAAGATGAACTGGTTAATAGTAGTGACACGACAAATCCAATTCTTTGTGTGCATTTAATGTGCCTTTGCTCCAAACTTATCACAAAAACCTGAAGTGGACTGGTTGATCAATGAGTACAGCCTTTAACTAGAAGAGATGACCAGTAACAGTGGCAGGACACTGTCAGGCTGGGCACTGGGCAGACACCAACAGACCTGCTTCACTCACACCTTTAATCACATACATAACGTGGCTTTCACAGGATCACTGAGGCTCCTCAGGTTGGAGAAGTCATTGAATCTTAGTATTTAGTATTAGAGGAGCTTTAAAGTTCAACACAATCCTATAAAGATCTGTTTTAGGTAATCCTTTACTTTCTTCCTCTCCTGCCAAAGGGGAATAAAGAGTAAGGAGCTTGGTGTTTGTAAAGAGCAGTGATGAAACTCAAGAGTATTCAAAGGCAGCCCAAGTGAACAGAAGCCTGTTACATTACAGACACTCCTCTTGAAAATCCCCACTGAAAACCTTCAGCAAAGAGTCCAAATTAACCCAACTCCATTCCTGCAGCTACTGCAAACAGGTATCATCACACATAATCTGACCCTTGCTAATCTCTCAGAGAAATTCTTGCTCCCTCTTGCCAAAAATCCTTAGTTTGACTTTACATATCTTGCTCGAGATCCAGCTGTTTGGGAAATAACCTGATAAAAAAACAGTCCAGGAATTCCCTCATTCTATTGTGTATTGTAGCTTTCAACACTGTGTTTACAATCTGGAGCATAGCACTCAAAAAAAGTTATCATCTTTGAAAGTAAACCATGACAGCATATCAAGAATTTTTTAAAAGTGACAATTCAAAATGAAGTTTTCTACAATTGATCATATCTTAGTAAATATGCCATAAACCAACAAAATTATTATAAACACTAATCAGAATTAACAGTCAGTACTTCAAAACAGAATGTGCCATAAAACCTTGAACATTTGAGTCTTCTCCATCTCTGTAAGAAACACTATGGGTCACAGAAGTTGTAAAAAGAAGCATTTCTGACATGTTCCTTTATTTCATGAAACTTGCTTGTTTTCCTTTTGCTTAAACAGCTTAAAGTTTATGAATATAGAATGATTGCTTTCAACTGAAAAGAAAAACCATTAGAATTCTATTAAATGTGCAAATTTTCATGACACTGTGTTAGATTTCTAACTACCTAAAACCATAAGTTTGAAACAATTTTAAGCTTGACAGGTTAGTTTTGAATGCAAACTTTTCACAGAAGTCAAACACTTCTGCATACATTAATAAGAACTAAAGAGAGAAAGTTCAAATAGCACTTTCTTTTATTGGTACTTATTACTGTGGCAAATTAATCTCATTATCTGAACTAAAAATATAAAAATATGGGAGGAATAATCTACTTAGGTCCTCTGCTTTGTCAAATAAACATTTTCAATACATATTAAATGCATATTTGTGTTTCATCACTCTCTAAATAAGAAAGGCAATGAAGATACAAGGTATAAAAATATGAATTTCTATTAAAAATATCATCCCTTAAGACGCCCTTTTCCAATATTGTAACTATTATTTCTTGATCAAAAGTTTCTGTCCCATTTTGCTCCCTTTGCCAGTATATAAACTACTAGATTTTAAGGTTAATTCATAGTTAATTACTTTAAGAAAAACTGCAAAATTATTTTCAAGGTCATTAGTACATCAAATATTTCTAGCCATTAATACTGCATTTGTTTCCTTGGTGAAGATTTTCTCCTTTTAGCACTATTCAGTATCTTTGCAGCTACAAAGTTTTCACCAACATTCTAACCTTCATTCTGGAAAATGAAAAAACACATTAGTCACCTAACATTTACCAATAATTCATCTGTATAACAGCAGACACATAAAGCAATATTCAGCAGCTATTTGGAACAAAATATCTTCCTCTTTAATTTTACCTGCAAAATTATTTTGGTCCCCCATTCTCTCACCATAATAAACACTATTTCCTGGAATTTCCTATCTTCCTGTCTGAGATTTCAATCAATTCTGTAATTTGGCATGCCTTTATTTCTGTTTAAGATGCTTCATGGTACATAGAAGGGCTCTTGTGCAAATTCAAAAGACATTTGTTTGGTGCTTAAGGTCTGCCATGATTCACAGATCGACAGGGACTTCTCTAAAGTCACCTGCACTTAGGCATAAACTAGGTAAGGCACCAGTGGGATGAGTTAGAACAAAAAACTTGCATACACACAATTACTCTTAAGAATACCTAAATGACCCTCACTACCATGCTGCTTCTTGAGAGTCTTGTTCTCTGTTCAGTCCCATGGATTCTGCACTGTGGTCCACCTGAAGTAGATATAACAAAAAGCAATGGCTTACTTCAGTGCTCTGCAGCAGAGATCATGCCGTGTTTCTGGGTTGAGGAGAGAACATCAAGAGGTCTCTTCCAGCCCATATAATTCTGGCATAAACAAAGTATTGAAACTTTTGGACAAGAACAGAAAGGAAGCCACACTGGAGTCACTAGAAAGTTTTGCTTCAAATCAGAAAGAGAAATGTGATGTTTAATTTCTTTTTAGCAGTTTTGCCCCAATAGGACTCATTCACGACTAAGCTTTATGTAGAGAGTGGCCTTTCAAGATATTAAGTGCTGCACTCAGTGAGCACGGAAGTGTGCAACAAGAAAAAAACCTGCATAACATTTCTTAAATTTACTGTTTAATTTGGTGTTGTGTTCTATCTAAAAAATACCACATTTTGTAGAGATGCAAGGTAGCGTGACAAATGCTTGGGAGTCTTGCTGCATTAAGATTCATCTCACTTTCTATTACTAGTTAGTCTCCTTGAATCCCACAGCAATTATTTTTAAGTATTGACACCAGTACACTCATAATAGATAACCTATTCCCTGTTATGTCCTTTGGAATAAGACCACATTAAAAACAGGAGACTAAGCAGCATTAAGTGAACTAAAAATAGCATTAAGAATCAGATATGAAAAAGGCAAGTAGAAGGAACAGGTGCACAGTTTTGTGCATTTATTTTCAAGTGGAGCCTTCAAGGTTACTGGTGCTACTATTTTTTTATGACATTCAAGATTGTCTTAGTAATATATGTGGGTTTAGTGAATGAAGTACATGGTCATAGCAATTTCTAGATATATTTACTTCAGGTCATGTATTAACAGCTTCTCATTCAAAATGATTTTTATGCTGCTGGTACATTCTTCAGAAATACTGTCCTTGCAAACAGCAGAACATCAATACATCTTTGATATGCAGGTCTTACATGGCCATTTTTCACAGTTGTCACCAATGGGCACTACATTACCCTTCAGGGTTCTTCTCATGTTGGAGATCTACTGAAAGCAAGCAATGTCCACTGCCTTTAATTATTCTGAGATTATTGAAAACAGTTTGTTTGCAAGTATCACTGAAAGGAACCGAAGCCAAAACAAGCTTCCAGGGAGTTGATTCTTTTACATCTTCCACATGATCAGCTTATTTTCTAGCATCACTTGGAATTTTTTACCTAAAAAAATTGAGTCCTTGCTATGAAAAGAACCACAAAACCTAAATTAATTACCCCTCCATCAGCAGGTATTAGATACTTTGGCCAAATTAAGCAGGCAAATAATGAATTAACCTTTCAACCTCTTACAAGTATTTTCACCTATAAAGCACATATTTTCAGTACAGGAGTAGGGACACACTCATTACTCAGATCCAGTATGGGCACTATAAATTTTTGCAATCCTGTAGATGACAGGTAACTGGGATACAATAATGTTTCATTGTTTTATTTTCCAATGCAGTCCTTTTAACCTCCCACTCTTACGCTCTTCTTCCAGTCCTTTCTTCAGGGCCAAGAAGCAAGACCCAGGGAACAACTGGTTGCTCAGTCTTACCTCAATACCTAGGAAGGCAATGGAACAACTAACCTGGAAACCAATTCCAGGCACATAAAGGACAAGAATGTTAATGGAAGAAATCAGCATGGCTTCATCAAGAGGAAGCCCTGCTTGACCAAACCAACACTTTTAACAGTGTCATGACTGGCTTGGCAGTCAAGGGCAGAGCATCACAGGGTGTCTTCCTTTACTTCAATAAGCTTTTTTGATGGCATTGATAACTGATAAAGGTGCCATCAGGGAAAAAATTCCCTATTCAAGCTCCTGCTCCCATTTGATTCTTAGTATCCAGTGATGAATGACTCCCAATTTTATACCCAAATCAAGCGATGTCTTAATCCTGTCTGCTGTACATCTACAAAACAATAATGTGACAGTATGGTGCTAATACCACATCTGTAAGTAGTCCTCACACAACAAGACTGATCATCTTTCAGAATCTAAAAAGCAAATATTTAAAAATATTTGTGAACTCTTCATAACTCTACCAAAATGAACAACTGAGAAATTATGTCTACACATAAGAAGCAGCATCTCTTTCCTATTTAATTAAAATGGAAATGCAGAAATTAGTATTTGGACCTTCACCTAACTTCCCCTAATTTTACTGTCATTGTAAATCAACTGGCTTGAAATTACTGGGTAGAAATTTATATGCTGGTAATCTCCATATACCTCCATAGTGCACCTTGGCCAACTACAAGGTTCTGTGCTAAGAAACCATCACAAACAAAATCCAAAAGCAGGCAACAGTGGAGAAGACCAGGTCACCTCTAACTTATCTGATTTTAACACAACCAAGTGCACAAGCCTACTTTAATATCACACTGAGACGATGCCTTCATTAGTGGAAGCTGCAACAGTCAGTCTTCTTGTAATTCATAGAGATATTGTCTATGATTTAATTAATCTTGCTCATTTCCCTACCATTAGAAAATGTCAGGGTTAGTCACCTATCAATCTTGTTCATTTATCCAACATTAGCTCTAAGACTTTAAGGTAATCTCCAGTCTATCAGGTTTTGATGGATAAGCTATGAAAATCTGTACCAAAGTTTTGAGGTTTATTCTGTTGCAGTTCTGGCTTCATCCTTAAAGATAAAAAGAACACTATTGTCAAAAACTTCCCAATTTACACAGAATCCGAAAGTTTTCCATTCCATTTCCATCAGAAAGTTTTGCATTACTGTGCCACCCTCCTTTATTCTTTTTATTCTTCCTTTACTAATTTTGTACAACAACAGAAGTTATATGAGGTTTAATTTTGAAAAAATGGGTAAGAACACCAGGTTAGGTCAGCAAAAAAAAAAAAAAAAAAAAAGGTCTCTACTAGGTCTCAAATTAAAAAAAGCTCCATTTCACAGGAATCAATATTGGCCTTTATTGAGCTTTCACAATGTATTGCTCTCAATATACTAGTTACACCATTCTAGTTGTATTTATGTAAAATACTTTTCTTGAGTTAAATGAAACCAAATAAATCAGCAAGTAACAATGTTAACTACTTTATTCACACCTTAAGTTCTAGAGTTGATTTTACAGACTTGTTTCTCTCTCTTGTATGTTACTCTAAAGCAAATTATTGGTGAATAAAGATGTTTCTTTGATAAGGACAAGGATACTGATAGGCATTTTATACTGTATGTTTTTCAAACTAATTGCTTTTATGGCTGGGATGGAATTCACATTCTTCACGATGCTATACTTTGCATTTGTGGCTACAACACTGTTGGTAACACACTGGTGTTTTGTTGCTGAGTGGTGATACTTTGATAACTGTATCATTTTAGTTTTGCTAGCTTTGCACAATCATATTTCTTGTTTTGCTTACTGAAGCCAGCTGGTCTCCAAGCACCTCATTAAGTACATTCAAGAACTACACACACACACAGACAGACATACATATACACTTAAGAGTCAGCAGTACTTCCCTACTGGTAGATTTTCTTCACAACCTTCTCCTCCCTTTTTCTTGTACTCTATAGACTTTGTTAAACAGATGCAAGGAGCACGAGTCAAGTGAATCAACCTACACACAAACCTCATCCAGCAAACTAGAGTGAATTCTCAAATTCAGTTTTCCCATTGAAGCTCAGTATACACAAGCCTCAAAGATCTGAATCTGAGTATTATAGTTTTGCAGTTGACTCATCCAAAGTAAACTCCAACTCCCTGAAATGGGCAGCAGTGCTTTCTCACAAAAACTTGAACTGCAAGTCTGCAGGAGATGGGATTGTGAAGAAAATTGAGTAACACCTGAAGCATAAGTCACATTCTGTAGGAAGCCAGTGGGGTATTCAATCAAATTTTCTTCAGCCAGCTATTTTTGGAGATAACCATTAAATGAGTGATTCATTCTGCCTCAGAAAAAAAAAAAGAAAAAAAAAATGAAAGCAATGCCAAGTCAATTCTCTTCCTTCCTCCATACAAAGATTATAGTACAGCACATAGGATGTTGCCAATAGGGGATATATGGGCAAGACCAAAAGGAGGGTCAGTACCACCGGGACTGACTGTCACACACCTATTAAATTCACATACAAAACACAATGCTATGAGGTCTATGGCTCCTGCAACCGAAATTCCCTTACTGCAAAACAAGTTTGTCCTTTCCCAACTTTCATCACTGTGCCCAAACATATCTGGCTATTAGGCGCAGAAGATGGGCAGGGAAGGACAAGAGGCAAGTAGAAAGCTTTACACCTGCTTGCTTGGTTGACAGAACAGACAACATACATCAGGTGCTCTGTTAAGTGTTACATTTTTAATGATAAAACAGTAAGACTATTCAGATCTAGCATCAAATATATTGCTCTGCAGTTAAACCAACTGCCTTTTTAAAATTACTATTGTAAAATAGGAAAATAATACAAGTTTGTTAAGTAAGTAAGGACACTGGGATCCTTTCAGAACATTGTTTAATATGATCATACATTCTAGGGCCTATGGTCTAAATCTATGGGCCACTCTTCTGCACATCCCTGTTCCCCAGAATTCTCTCCTCTGACAGGCAGCTGAGGACATTTTGCACTGAAATTGTGAACAAACCTTTTTCGTAAGGCCTGGTTCAGAAGTGCCAGCACACAGTGAAAATACTATGATTATTTTTCTTTATAAACGGAAGAGTCAAGTTTCCATTTTCTGCTTCTGTAACTTTATGTGAGTTACCATCATATGTACAGATTTTAAGGGTTTAACAGTTGTAAAAGATATGACATTCAGTAAAAATGTCAACCACATCAAATACTTTAAAAACAAGCAGAATTTTGCCAAATTCACTACTGCAAGATGATAATGTAAATAATTTAGCAGATTTCAACACCAGCATTTAGAATTATCAGTCACCTTATTCTCATTTACACTGTGTGAGAGCATTTAAAGGGGTAGCATACATAATGCAGGACATCAGGCACATGATTAATACCTCTAAAGTAGAAAAACACTACAGTTGGAGAAGTCATAAGTTACTAATCTAAAAATCTCTCCTACTCTCAAGCAAGATATCAGTCACTGTCAAAAATCTGATTCATCAGCTGTCCAGTCCACTTATCTGCTCCCATTTTCCTTCACATTTTTTCCTCAATTTTCCATTTTAATGAAAAATTCATAAAAATGTACAACTCAGTCTGTTTAAAATGCATCTGATTACCACTGTATTTCTAACTCATATTCCCTACCTTAACGACAAGAAGCCTTATGAAAGGTGAGGATACATAAAAAAATTTTGTTAAAAGCATTTCTAACTTACTTAAAAGCAATTTCCAGTTTACTCACTAGAGCTCATATAAGCCTCTACAGTTACTGAACAAAAGCTCTCCTTTGCTCTTAATACATAGAAATTGTATGCCCTGTGCATAAAGCAATTGCATTCCTTCCCTCTTCATTACCTGCTTGCAATAAAACTTGCAGGAGAGCATAAACATTTGAGAATTGCCATATGAGAAAATAATGTTAGTAATTTACTTTATCTTGCATTAAGTTTGTAGATATGATTTTTCCTGACACACTCCAAAAAGTTTAGTCCATATCCATTTACAGCATTACCCATGTAGGCACACCCTAGAATTTTAAAAGAATATTTTTATAGCTTTCATACCTGACCTGAAAATAAGTAAAAATTAATATTTTAATAATATTTTACTTAAACAGCATTAAAGATTAAATGTGTTATATTGTTCACACTCCTGTAAAATACCATGACTTGTTTTTTCAGATTTGCAACTAAAGATACAGAAATTTAGAAATCAGACTAACTCTTCAGAACTGAGGATACTTTTAGCAAGTGATGAACGCCTATTTTGCCTAACTAGCAAAAAGGCCAGAAAACTGACATACTATATTGAAACACAAGTAAAACTATGTTGGTATCACTGTGAAGTTGCATAGACTACAGCAACTCTGCAATAAAACTCTGATGCAACAACAAAAAAAAGCCACAATTCTTATTTATCAAACTAGAATTATCTTGAACCAAGGAGCCAAGCCAAGGGGAAAACGTAAATTGATTATTTAAGAGTCTATTGTGATTATTTCAGTTAATCACTCACAGACACTGAACTACTCACACTCACCTGGGTAAGCCTATTTAAGGCATTCACACTAAGTAAACAAAAAAACACCAAATTACCTTTTGTTGTTGCTAAATATGATTTTGTACACATGAAGGTCCTTCAGTCAAAATACATACCCAAAGGAAAAACGTTTAAAGTGGTCCTTGATCGACATCTTCACTTTAAAAAACCTGGGTATGTGAATTTCATTAGATTTTCACAGTTAGAGCAAGATACTTGAGCAAGATTATGTAAAATCCATTATATCTTTAGTAATTTGAATAAAAAACTTCATGGCAGAAATAACAGACCTTGCACCATAATCTTATTCCATTAATATGATTTTAGCTGGGTCTAGGCTAATACACTAATCATTTCTGTGAAAATGGATTAAGACTATCCTTTGTTCTTACTTATTGAACAAGCAGTACTAACATTGTATTTTAACTGAATTTAAAATGTTAGCTCAGATCTCATTTACTTTAGTCAATATATTCCAAGAAGGCTTAAAACCTTTTATGTCTTGTACTTAGCTGAATTGGTTTAGCTCCTTTCTAATGCATGAGACAATCTCAGAGGCCCTTTTACCTTGCTCAAAATGACGTATAAACCATGTAGAAGTACAATTTCCTACAATTAAGTTGGCTTTCTTTTTATACTTACCGCTGAGACTACAGAAAACTATCAGAGATAAATCCTTATTCTTTTATTCATGCATCAAATCTATATAATAACAACCACATTTGAAACAACAGTTCTATACATTCAGATTCAAATATATAAGGTTCTTAAAGTGGAAAAGTGCAGAATAGGGTCTGAAAAAAAGAGGAAAAGCTCTTTTTCCTAAGTCTGATACTAGATAAAAGCATCTAAAGATAGCAAGATGATTCCTAGGTAATGGTCACAAGATGTAGCAACTTGAAGCTGAGCTAGGGATGGCAAGACTGCAGAACAGGAGAGGCACACAGTCTGAGTGCAGAGGTATTCAAGTTTTCCAGAGATTCTGGGGGCAAAGACTTGAGAAGAGTTTCCTGTGGCTGTAAATCTTTGAAATTACTGCATTTGAGCCCAAAAGCAAGGACCTGTTTACAAGGACATAAAAGGCAGAGAAAAAGCTATTTATCAACCCTTTTCCTATTTTGTATTATCTTGTCATGGAACTTGATTTAGATAAAATGGAAGAATTCTGCTTTTAATCCAATAAAACCTGGGGTTTGCATCTTACAGAAGAAATCACTATGAAGCAGAAAACCTTGAAAGATCCATCTTACAGCTAATCCAGCGTCCCGTTATGAGATCTATAAATCGGGTTAGGGTCAAAGTATTTTAATGCATCTCAGTTTGCAAGCTGTGAAATGCAATAAACATGGTTTGTAATTTTGTAAGCTATTTTAAATACACCTTCAGTTTTCAAATCACATATTATGGTTATATGAACTCAGCTTACACATTTCTTCTTGATTTCTGTTGTGCTCATTAGCCTTAGCAAGATTACAATAATGCAGCTATATTAGTTCCAGTTCCTCATTAAACTATTTTCTTTTATAACTTTCCTTTCAAAAACCTTTCAAGTAATAGATGAAACAACATCATGGTACCCAATCAGAACTAAAGGGCATTTATTTCTAATTCCTTTTTCACATATTTCCAGACAAGAATGAGCTGTTTCAGGCATGGTACCTGACTGAGCTTACAGTACAAAACAAAGAAATGCTTTCCATCCCTATCCACATAGGTATGTTTCTCAGTATTTTCGTTAATTATAACAGAAATGCTTTTTTTGCTGAAATTTTTTTTTATGTGGAACTTCATTCAATATCAAGACCCTACACCCTTAGCCAGCAATCAGTTCATACCTTAGAACTTTCCACGTGCTTGTATCTTACTCACTGGTTAGTCCAGTGTGAAATGTGCTACCTGTTAACACACATCAGGTGTGATCACAGTATGTTTGTCTCTGGCAGCTGGTGTTAGACATGCTGCCTTTGCATGCTGGCTTCTAGATAATGGTCTCTGCAGGTGCTGACCCTCAAATTCCTCAGGCCTGCAGCCTCTTTCCAGTGTCCAGCACCAGCCTCTTACTCTACTTGTCTGGTAGCTGAACTTGAAGTTTGCAAGTGCTCACACACAAGCAAAGAAGAGACAATGCACTCAGGCTCAGTAGTTGCAAACAGCATTTGGCAAGAATACAGAATAGCCTGCAGAGACCAAGGGAAGGCTCAGACAATCCTACTGCCCAGCAACCTGCCCAACCAGCACGTATGTGACTGCCCCTTTTTATCCATTTCCCCCTTGCTTCCTCAAGCTTCTTACACCCCAATCCACCTTGATTTCTGTATTCCCCTGGTTTGGTCTGTGTCACCTAAACATCCCATAATAAGCTGTGTACAATATTCTGTCCCATCCCCAAACTCTTGTCTCTCTAAAACCCACAAGTCCTATACCCTATTATGCAATCACCCCTTACTTGCCTGGTATTCCTGGGAAATAATCTTTTTCCTTGACCCACCTCACTACTTTCCTTGGATGTACTAGAAGCAGATCACTGGCTCTCTTTTTACTGATTAGATTACTCCACTTCACCCCCTGTTGTTGTTAATCTGATTCTTACAGTCTTTATCTTTTAGTCAGTCTTACAACATCACACTGCACAGTGTTTCATAGAAACAACCTCTGAGTTAGAACATTTCACTCAGAGTGTTGGACTCATACTCAGTGCTGGTATCATTTCTACATTATCACAAACAGTATACTACAAATACTTTATGAAGTCTAAGCATACTATTTTTCTGATGATATATTTGAAAAAGCCTCTCAGTTAGCTCCACAGAAATTTAATTCTCTCCAAGACAGCTAACAAGACTGAAATAGTCCCACAGGTTTATTTTCCTTACTTCTGTATCAGCTTGTTGCTTTCTTGAACTACTGGACTAGTTAGTTCTTGAACTACTAGAGAAGTTAGGAGAGAGCTGATGAGTACTTTATCATCCTTACTTACGTATACATAATTCTGTTTCACAAATGCAGAACTTCGTGAGAGGGAAAAATGTTTAATAAATACTTATGCATCATTAGCTACATTAATTTCTTCTGCCAGTCAGGGTATTTTTCCTCAATTTTGCTCTCATTTCAAAGTTAATCACTTTGAAACAATTACTTTAAAAGCTAAGTAATTTTAACTGATCATATGCAATACCAAAATGGATTTCTCTTTATTTGGGCAAGCACCATTTTCTTTGTCTTCATTCTCCATGCCATCATAATCTTTAACATGAACTATCAATAAGCACTGCAGCCTCCATCTCAACTGGGAATGAGTCATGCATCTTTCTGCTTCTAATCCTCCAGTTTAAATAAATGTGAACCTGTATGAAATTTCTGTATATTCTCAAATAGAATACTTAAGTCATCCTTACAAAATGTAAAAGCCTTTTACAGCTTTTATCTTCACAGCTTCAAAGATGCCGAAGTTTTTAAACTGGCCCTTCAGAGTGATATTACAACACCTCTGATTTGTTTGTTCCATCATCTATTTCTACATTTATGGTAAGATTCAGCCCCATGTGTTTAATTTAAGCGAAAATAAACCAATTTTAAACCAAAGAAAAAGATACAGTGATATCTACTTACGGTGTAAACTGAGTGTTAAATAGTTAAGACAAAAAATTGTGTATTTTCTCTTGAACAGAAGTCACCCATGTTACTACTCTGTGTAAAATACACTTTCTGCCTAGCAGGCAAGCCTGCAGTACCTTAATCTGACATGAAGTACAATACTCTCAAGTTGAGAGACAATAATTGTTGAGTAGAGAGGCAGACAGATTTATTTTACAACAGTACAGTGGCATGCCTAGGGACCAACCTCAGAACTGCCCCATTTTCTTCTAACTTCAGGTACCTATTTCATAAAAGAAAAATTTCAAGTAAAACTGAAACACAAACTTGTGCAGTTGCAATTCTTTTTTCAACAGAGCCAAGAGGCAATTCACTGCAGATGGGTTAACATTTCTGACTGATATATGTAAGGTATTATCATTAAAGAGCTGCCAGTTATTTGAACAACTAGGCAACTGGTAACTTTTCATCTGACAAAATCATCTGGTGTGAGAAACTTGTCAATTTCCTTCAAATTGTGTTGAAAGACCCTGCTTCTATCTTTTCTTGCTTCTACCTCTACCACAGCTACAGTGCTATTTTCCAACTACCTTTGAGTTAACTTTGTGAAGATATAATTATGCAGCAGTATGAATGTCAGAGTCATCAAAGGTTCCACACAACTCTTCTAGTGCCAAAAGCAACTATCAAAATGCAATAAATCCAACAGTCCGAAGAAATATTCTTTTTAGCAAAAAGGCACACAATCAATACCTATGTCAACTACAAATTTAAGCTGGAAGACACACAGAGTTGGTTCCATGACACTGGAAGATTGCTGGAACATCTTCTGGCATATTATCATCGTCACCATCCATTTAAAGCTTAAGCTCATGTTGGAGATTTAATGTTGCCAGTGACATCTAAAATAATTTTTTATGAAAAACAAGTCAGTATCTTTACTCTTCAGTGAGATTTGCACTTCTGACAGGATTTCCCACTATGCCATTGCCCTATCTTGATGGTCACACACTACTGGTGAGTGAGACTGAGCACGTTCTAGCTTAAGCATGGCAAAATGAAACAGAACACACAAAAGCACTTGATTGCTTTGCCCATGCTCCAGTACTTGCATTATTTTAGGAAAACAAAGGTAGCTTATTATTCAAAACAAGATAAGTTTATTATTTTGAGTGACATTATTTAAATTAAAGTAATTTTCCTCTTATCAGATTCATCTTATCTAATCCTTATCCTTCTTTACATTCAGTTCCATGTATCAGTACCACTTAGGTAAATTCATCCATTTTGTTCCTGCACATTTGATTGACTGTACACAATCTCCTAACTAGTACTGTAATTTTTATAAAACTTTGTACATGTGATTGTATATTTGCAGTTTTCATCATGCATGGTCCTGTGGTTTCAAATTTCTCAGAACATATTTTTTCTAAAGACAGCATCCACCCATGAATAAGGCTGATATAGTACATGCTTGTTTAGATGTGTCCACCTAATTTTGTTCAATATACAAATAAGCATATGTAATGTTGCCTTAATTGTCTCAAAGTCACCAGGAAAAATGATGAAGCTTATCACAAGCTGAAAATGCCATCTATTTATAAGTATTAACAACTGAAACCCAAGGCAGTATTATGTTTTGAACTGGCATGGAGCAAAAGTGTAACAGAGGCTCAATGAAAACTAAGCAAACTTAAACCAGCTTTCTGTTAAAAGCAGTTTGGCAAGTTGAACAAAAGCAAATGTAACCAAAGCAGCCCATACTCAAGCTTTTTCTCATTGTTTTTAGATTCTACTTGCATAGAATTTAAAAATTGCATTAAAATACTGTTCTTCTGCAAGACCAGAGTTGAGAGGATCAAGCTGATACAGCAAACACACACATGGCTGAAGGAAAGAAGTGATATCCTTCCTGAACGCTGACTCCTTTTCCAACATCAAAAAGATAAAAACTTCTCTTTTTTTTCTGACAAAAAGCGAGTTTCTTTCATTGCTTCTACCTGCAATATCTGTTTCTTAATTTCTTTGTCTACAACTGCAAATACGTAATAAGAGCCATGACAGATTAATTCCATTAAGTAAGACTATTTTTCATGGCAATCCTCTAACAGAAGAAGTCCTTTGTTACATGCAAAAGGAATGAATAGCACCGTTTTGGGAAGAATCTAATTTGATTTGCTTTCCTCCAGATTAGCATTCAAAACAACCAAAGAACCCAAAAAAATCTGATCTCTTCCGTAAGACTGAGAAGGTATGATTAGAAATGTAAAACCTGGCTGGGAGAGGTCCACAGACTGTAAAATGCAGACTGAGAGAATTAGAAGGCTTAAAACTCTTCACTGGATGTGGGGGCAGGAGGCAGGGAAACAGGCTGCCCTATGTCTTATCACATACTCCTAAATCCTGAGCTTTATTTCTTATCTGCTTAGTCTGAATTTATGAAAACAAGGACTAAGATCATAAATAAGACTATGTATTCAGAGAGCAAAACAGGCTTCTATTTTTCTGTTCCCATGATATACATGATTTTTTTTTAATTGCAATTTAAAGTAATTTCATTTTATATAAAAATAAAAGGTATTTTATAAAGAAATCACTTGGAAATAATGCTAAGATGTCTAGAGAAATTATACTATCAACTGTTCAAGTGATTTAGCAAATTATCAACAATACAGAATCAAAACAAAGAAAACATACTATTTATAACAGGATTCTGTATTTAAATTATCATCCAGGTCAATATTTGTGAATTCACTTATTCTTACAAGTTAAAAGCAAACACTTAAACAGTTCACTTTCACCAAACTGGTGTTTAGGTGGACACCAAATATTTTGCAGGCTTTCATTTCTTCCATGCATTCTTACAGTGCTACTCAATTCTAAAGAAGTGAAGAACACTACAACAGTATTTGCTCAAACTCATTTCCCCTTGTACAAAATTATTAGGATGATAACCTGTAATACTTTGGATAAGAAAATTACATCCCAGAGAAATAAAGGGGACTGATATTTTCTTTTGCCTCAATAGTCCAACAGGTTGGACTATTTGTGGGAGTTTTAGCTGTCTTTGGGGGAAAACAAACACACCATCCTAAAAAGCCACGTTAATCTCTTCCTATTTGGTTAAATGAGAATTTGAGATATTGTTTTTCCTATACAAAGGGAAAAGCTGCTAGTATGACTTGCTCCCATTTTTGAGGGGTTCTCCAGTACATTTTGAAGGCAAATAAACCAATGTCTGAACCTCTAATACAGGCAATCTGGTGCTGCCTGGTACCAGCTGACTGAGAGGCAGCAACCCACTGTTACTGTCAAGTTTAATCTGCCAATTTAGTCTTCATTTTGGGGAAGAAAAACAGCATTTGATATACTACCATTGAAAAATAACCTCCAACTGACCCATTCCTGTCACTTGAAGTAACTTTATACAAAAACAAGAGCCAGTTTCAAATTCAAAATGCAATATAATAAAACAAACTAACTCACTGTGTCATTTTGAACTTCAGTTAATCAAGTGTAACTGCTGCAGTCTTTCAGAACCATTAATCATCCTGGTATGTTTAGCAGAATGAAAAAATCTTTAACTTTGAATGTTGATATTAATCAAAAATTTGAGTGTTGAGTTTGCAAATACACAAATACTTAGTGAAAAAAAAAAAGTTGTTTGTTCTTTATATTCTAACCATTTAACTTTACTGTCCCTGTACAACACAATCTTGCCTTAAAGGGGTTTACTTCCATAACTTAGATGTCCTCAACATGCAGTATTTTACAGAGAAAACATCACAATATTTTTATGACAGTACTCAACTCCTGTGAAACCTCTAAACTAAGCAGCAGAGAAAGCTACACAGTGCTGAACCCAAACACTTCCAAAGCATTCAGTGTCATGGACTTAGCTGAACTTTCTAATTTTGGATATTAGAAATACTTACCAAGTTTTCCATGGACAATTTTTCAAATAACTTCTGGCTTAATTCTGGGTTGCTAGCACTGTTGCACATTACATTCTCTTTATTTAAAAATTAGACTACATAAAAAGTTCAACCCTACACAAATCTGAACATTTAGGCACACCAATTTTCCTCTTCTTTACTCTGGGAGCACTCCAGAGCCTTAGAGCATCATACCTAGTGATGCCTTCTTTATCTGAATTGTACTGTGGAAGTGCATAAACAGATATATCTTGAATAACTAAACAGTCCTGGTTGCTCTGAAATTCAGTAAGTCATTCATACAGATCAGTCCAACTTCTCTGTTCTATGTAGTGCAAAGCAAATGCCTTTACTAAATGAAGTATTATTCCTTATATTCTCGGACTGCTTGTGAACAATATTCCTCAGTTCACTCTGCACTCCTGTTTGTCCTTGGGGCACACAGTCTCCCCAGCTCACACGCTGGCCATGCCCCTGATGGCTCAGCCCAAACGACCTACATGCACCTCATCTACTTTTCTGTGCTCCCTTTCAGTGCAAAACAGGTACAAGGCAGATGGAGTGCACACACAGCCTGCTCCAACCTGCTGCATGAAGAATAGCATGGAGCTTACCTGAAGTGCTCCAAGAAGAAATTTTACCTAAAGTATCTACACAAGTTAAACTGTATTTCAGAAAACTACAATGAGGCTTTGAGAGCTCTCTCATGCACAAGTAGATGTACTCTCATGCACATGTACTTATACTACATATTCTTTTTTAAATCACCAAATAATTCTAAATTGAACACATCCAATTACTCAAGGATGAACAAAAATTCTACTCACACCAGAAATAAAAAAGGAGTTCAGTGGTTTACTCTCTTCCTGAACAGAGAACTTGTTCAGCTTAAGCAGAAAAGAAAGGGGGAAAAAATCATGGCTGATTGGGGAAATTTCACTACCTTCAGCTGTACAGAAGAGTAATTAATAAGAAAGGAAAGCTCTTCAGCAGCTGATGAAAGGGCAGGCAGGATGATGAAGTTTAAAAATGGCTTGCAGAAGTCCAGCTGCTTTTTCCTGCCTCCAAATTAAAGATTTTCTTATGTAACTACCAACAAAATATGTAAGATTGGTGGCCAACCTACAGACTTCCTTCCCCTCCCCACTAATAAAATGCACTCATGCAACATGAGATTTACTTTTTTAGTCAATTTAAAATCTCTTATCCTTAACTGTCTGTACTGAACATGTAAAACTTGCTTTCACTACATGACAGTCTGCCTTATGCTATTACCCTGCTGTTGGCCCATGGAAACATTAAGAAGCACACAATTATCTCAGTTTGATTATTTATTCCTGCAATTCAACACATTTTTTATATTGCTAAAGATCTGCACTTCTGTTGCTTGCAAACAAGCTGGGTTTTGAGTGAACATGTCAGCCTCAAATAACCTGGCCCCAGTTTTCATGTCATGAAACACTACATAACAATAATTGTTACAGCAGTTTACTTGCAGTATTTTTCCTGTTTCTTTGAAGTAACTGTAAGGATAAGGTTTTTTTAGGCAGAAGCACTAAGGAAACTTGAGATCTGCAATGGTGGAAATAGCATTGGCAGAGAGGGAGGAAAGACCCTGGGTAACTTATGCAAGTTTCTTAACTTTCTTCAGTTAGATTAAAAAAAACCTTATGGCTGCCAGTAGCTTGGCAATGTCATGTGTTTTATTAAGAGTTCTGCAGATCTAATGTGGAACATCTTGTTGTTGGCTGCTTCTAATAAAATGCTGATCACTGGACTAGACTCAATCAGTAGCTGAAATAGTAAGATCTTGTTATATCACAAATTACCCAGTAATCTCATCAAAGTGAACAGCCCACAAAAACAGAGTCAAGCAAGTATCCTTGCTACTCACTATTCTGCAGTAGATCTCTTTGATCTTGAGGAAACTCTACACTGCATCTGAAGTCTCCAATGTGAATGCTCACAAAAAAATATTTCTCCTGAAACCCACTTCAAGCACATGATGATTCTTTACTGAAAAGCAATTTCAGTAAGAAAATTCACTATAACTAAATAAATCAAAAAATTATGGTCTTTGTTTATCAAAGCACGATACTTTGTTGATTATCTTTTATGCCATAATTGCCTGACACATGAATGTAATATTAGGATCATAAACTTACTACATCAATGCTAGAAGCTTTCAGTAATATTTGAAAATGTAAAAGAAATCATGCTAGACATTTAGCTTGCTAAAGGCTAAGGATCAGTTAGTGACAGGACCTAGTTAGTGACAAGAGAAAGACTCTCAAATGGATGTAGGAGCAAATTAGTCAGCTCTATGAAGCAGAGATAAGAACATGAAAATTGAATGTGAACATCTTAAATTTTTAGGATGCATATTCTTATTTTATGAGCTAAAAAATTTAATCTCAACAAAAGATAAAACTGAAGTCGCTAGGAACTGAAGACTTGTAGGAGTACATGACACTTGAGAATAGATCTGAAGTTTTCTCTAGATTCATCTTTTTATGAGTTTAAGACCTCTAATGTGTTCCATCTTTAGTGATTCCTCTGTAGGATAGCTAAAGCATTGCTTGAATTACCTTAATCTAAAAGAAGTCTCAGAACTGCGACGGAACTGCCAACTGCTTGCTCACATATTTTCAATTCATTAACTTCCCAAGACTGGAATAACTTGACTGGAGGTAAACCATGTCTGTAGTAAAGGCAACCAGTGACTTTAAATATGAAGTTTGTAGACTTCTCATATTGTTTCCTCCTCCAGGAACTGGGAAAAATAACTATCTACTGCTTGATGTGGCTGCTGAAAACATGATAAATACTATGGTCAAGATGCTTGCACTCTCCTGCTGATTCAGGAGGCAATCTTTAAAAGATCCTATAGTGAGTCTCTACCTGGATGTGAAGTGTATCATTATTACTGAAATACTAATGTTTATCAGCTCCCTAAAGCAGAATCACACTGCAAAAGCAGCAATGTATTATTCCATGTATGAAAATAAAACCTATGTTTTCTACCTTACCAACAAGGTCCAGCAGAAATAAATATATGATACAGCTCTCTTTCATTCAGATTACAGAAAGCAACTAGACTTTTAAAATGTATAAAGTTTACAGTCTGAAAGCAGTTTATTTTGAATGAATGATCCTTTAAAAGCCCAAGCTTTAAGAATGTCTTAAATTAAAAAGATGGCACCCAGATGAGTTCCATTTGAGCAGTCAATGCTGACACATTAATAATGAAATAAAATATGCTGCAGTACTTCAAACAATTTACAGCTGCTACAACAGCATGATTATCTAACATGGATATATTTACCAAATTCCACATTTTGTAGTACAAGCATTTAAAATCAAAATACTTATTTTTATTTGCCTAATCATTAACTGGTAATCTAATGACTTTTCAAATGTAAATCTAATCAGTAGCATTAGAATTGGTTTTTTATTTCAAGTGGTAGGATAATCCCACAGCTGTAACTATGCTCTGTTGTCACTTCCCCTCACTTAACCAAATATTCCCAGCCACATAGCAAAGTTCACGTATCCTTACAAAGTGAAACCTTCTCTCCCACTCCAAAAGTAGATCTTTGGGCTCTAGAAAGTTAATGTTTCCAAACCACAGCAATGTTTTTAGCCTTTATAACTAAAGTATGTTATTATAAGGACCAAAATAAAACATTTAACTTGGCTGGACACCCCCATAAAGTTTCAGTAATCAACAATTGTAATATTTTTACTGTCATCCATAATCTTACTTTAACCTCGTACCATATCAGTAACAATAGCTCAGTGAGGCTTCACAAATTGTCATAACAAAATTTGCTTCTGCACTAATTCATTCCAAACTTGCCTTCTAATTGAGGAAAAATGATATTTGTATTGGGGAGGGGCTTTTTTTCCCCTCCAAGTATGCATGTATATATTTTTGTATCTTGTTTTATTATGTAAAATGAAAAAATACTCTACTTGAAAACTGAATTAGAAATACATCTGCAATCATAGTCTTTGAACAGACAACATTTTTCATAATTGTAACACAGCACTATGGGGGAATAAACTGACAGATGGAGACTCCAATGCATTCTGCAGACTGCACTTCAGACCTGAACACATTACTAGATTCACAAGATCAGAGAGAAAACATCTGTATTAAAAGAAATTAATATATTTAATGCTAAAAGTACCCATTTCATATTTGTTTAATATTAAACTCTGCAGAAGTGCACATGAAATTTAAATTGTACCTACATTGCTAAGGCTGCTCATTATGTTTTAACATAACTATGGAAAGAAGCACCTTAAGTTGTTTGCTTATCATGTTTTGTGACATCATCTTAGTTGTAAATGTTCAAGTTACTTAGAGTTACTAATTAAATTCTATAGATTTTACATTTATGTTTAGAATGGATTAATATATCAAAGACAGTTTTAGATGATAATACAGGACTCAATAAACTGACAATTTTCTGTACAAGAATAGCAGTGGTCCATGACCCTGAGGTTTTAACTCAGCTGGTCAGAGCACGGTGCCACCAACACCAAGGTTGGGGGTTCAATCCCCATAGGGGCTGTGCACTTAATAGCTGGACTTGATGATCCTTGTGGGTCCCTTCCAACTCAAGACTATTCTGTGTTCTTAAAAACCTTAATTAGATTTATGGTCTGAGCCTAAACTTTGACAAAGCTTAATCCATTTCCCTCTTCTCCTAAACACATTCCTCATTGTATGGTCAACCAACCTTTGTATGCAAGCAACAGCACAAGCAAACAATTTATGTGGATTAACCAGATTACAGCTCATATACACACACACACACATTATTTTTCCCCAAATGTCTGAACATACCTAATACTATGTGCCATTTTTAAATAACTGGGAAAAAAGAAACTCTAATTACCTTTTCAGCTGTTAACTGTTTTGATGGTTTTTCTGATTCTCTCTCTCTCTTTTTCTCTTCTTTCTTTTTTTCTTTTTCCTTCTGCAAAAAGAAAAAGCATTTTGCTAGCACCCAATTTGCAAACATATTGAATGTCTCCAGCCATACAGACTATAAACAGAGATCTTCAGTTACTCCCTTTTAAATCAGAGTTTATGCTTTTATCTGCTCTCCTTCCAGAAGTGACTCATTTTGCTCAAATACTAACACTAAAAATACTGTGACTTTTAGATTAAATTCAAGAAATTCACTTTTTCATCTGCTCATCTGCTTTTCTGCTTAATAAGCAGAAGGAAAAAAGAACCAGTATTGATTCTCCTAAGCTAAGCAGAGCTGAAGAGAAAAAACCATCTACAAGTATAAGTATCTCTGTTAACTCTGATAGCCTCTGTCATTGAGGATGTCAGCTGCTTTGACCAAAGAACTAGACTAAGGTAAATTGCATGCTGCCTTTTACAGAAAGGTACTAATTTTTAAAAGCCAATCTAGTAGTCCTAAAAAATACTCCTGAATGTAAAAAAAGTTGCCTTGGGCCATATGACAGGCCAGTTGAATCATGAGACATTATCTTATTCTAGAAAGTGAACATCTAAAGATCCTTTTACTTTGAATGCATCATAATGACATGACAGAAATTTTTTCACTTTAGTTTTTAATGAATAAATGTGCCAAAATTACTGACTCATCTGACTGAAGCATAACATAAAATATACCTTAAGGAATAACATGAAGAAGATGGAGACTTTCTAGGTTAGCAATTTCTTTTGACAAAGTGTTAGTCTGCCTGCATTTACCTTGTACAGCTACAGTGTAGTACTGGTGAGTATATTTGAACACTAAATGCATGAAACAAGGATTTACCATCTGTAATAAAGAAAATGAAACAGTAGCTCCTAAATGCTCTTTCAGCCATTAGACTTGCACCCCTTGTTCAAAGCTTCAAAACAGCCTTGTTTCAGAAAATACTACTGTTTACAACCGTCCCAGTATTAGGAGGAAGGTTGAGAGGCTAGATCTGTCCATGCAGCTCCAGTACTAAAAATAAGAGTTAATAGTTTGTTTCAGTAAGGGATATTTGTGGGTCTTTTCTTTTTTTTTATGTTTTTAACATCCAGTATATAAAATTTAATATTTTTTTATAGCATGCTATCTACTTAATATTGTTCTAACACTCAGATGAAGGTTTTGCGGTTTTTTGGTTGGTTTTGTTTGGTTGTTTTCGTTTGTTTATGGTTTTGTTTGGGGTTATTTTTTTGGTGGTGACCAAGCAAAGTGGGATCCAAGTAACACATTCTTCAAAACTTCCAGTAATCCATTTTCAAACCTTCCACCATATTTACTGGATGGATTGGGGCTACAAAAGTCCCAACTAACCCATGTGAATTATTTCATCAGGCATTAATCTGAACACTCAGTTCCTGGCAAATCAGACTACCACACCAAGCACCTGCTTACAAGCAACACAAAGCAATGACCACAGTCATGAAACCCCCATAGGGAAATTTGGAACCTTTGTTTTGATGAAAAGAAACAGACACCAACTTTCACTGAATAAAAGAACACAAAAGTGAACACAGTGGTCCAAACTAGAGGCCTCGCCAATACTGTATCTCGCCTGTGGTAGTGCAAAGTGTTCCAGAAATGTCTGTATGACTGGGACAAGTATAGAGCAGTATTTTATTTTGAGGCCACACAATAACCTGAGACTTGCAGTCTTATTTAACTGGCATTACAAATGGATAGCCACACCTTTCAATGAAGCTCAGCCTTTCTTCCATTACTGTTTCACTGACCCTAGTACCAACCTGCATTCTAATATACACACAAATTACTGTCAGAACAACAACTTTTCAGAGTCTTTCATTTTCTGTTCCCACATCCCACTCCAACCTTCTCAAGCGGAATAATTCAAATAAACATAATCTCTTCTCCCATGGAAACTTAAGACAACTGCATCAAAGGAAGTGTGACCAGCAGGTCAAGGGACATGATTCTCCTCCTCTGCTCTGCTCTCACAGACCCTTCCTCTGCAGCTGGGGCTCCCAACATCAGAGGGACAGCGACCCACTGCAGCCCAGAGAAGGGCCACAAAAATGACTGGAGGCTGGAGCACCTCTCTCTGAAGACAAGCTGAGAAAATTGAGGTTGTATGGGTCTGGAGAAGAAAGAAGACTCTGGGGACTCTTTATAGCAGTCTTCCTATAGTAGTACCTAAAGGGGGCTTCAGGAACAAAAGGTAAGGACTCTGTCAGGACAGTGACAAGAGAAGGGGAAATGGTTTTAAACTGAAAGAGAGCAGGTTTAGATTAGATAGGTTTAGGTTTAGATTAGATTTTTTTTTTTTTACTGTGAGGATGGTGAGGCACTGGAACAGATTTCCCAGGGAGGCTGTGGATCAACCTGGTCTAGTGGATGGTGTCCCTGTTCGTAGCAGGGGGTTGGAACTACATGACCTTTAAGGGCCTTTCCAACTCAAACCATTCTATGGCTCTACAATTCTATGATTTGACTCCTCTCCTCCCAGGAAAGGTTGTTTGAAGTGTCATATAGGTACTCTTACTTTTCAATCACAGTAACTTAAATTTCCATGAATATGTTTAAGGGAAAGCAGAGTTAAAGTTTTTGCATTTTTTTCAGTATGTCCTGATTTCCAGTTTGACTTCAACATTTTTTTAAAGTAAGTTTTGTCAAAGTAACCTCACTTCTGGAGTAAAAAGTATCTGGAAACACTTATTTTTCAAGGATTCAAGAACAAGGAGGGTTTGCAGCTAGTTTCATATGGCAAACACTCCGTAAAGGTGACCAAATATAAATGTATGCCTCTTGTTGCCCTTAACAAATCTTTGAAAGCTTAATAGTGAATATATTAATACTTAAAATAAACTGTTTTCCTGTGTTTCTATTTCCACACCTCACAGAGTCTACAGAAACAGTCTTGATTCCTACCAACTTTATTTTAATTTATTTAATTTTCACTGTAGACTTGAAAACTCACTTGAAAGTCCTTCATCTTCACACTTCCTGATTTCAATATTCAAGCTTTCTGCCTCAGCTCCATTAGATAAAAATGAATTCAGACTAAATAAAAAAAATTCTCAGATGTTGCATTCATGCCAGAACTTCAAGTGCTTCATTACTTGCAAAAGCAGTCAAAAAGCACTATGAAGATAATAAAATTAAATTGACTTTATACTGATCTTAAATTCTAAACAAAGATTATTGATCTTTTTCCAAGTTTCATTCCTAATAACATGGCATACTAGTTATACAGAAGAACTTTCAAATGTGAATGCACCAATAGAGGTAAATAAAGTAAAAGCAAATTTCATTCTTAGTGGCTGCTGCTACTCCTGGTACAACTTAAAACACATGACAAATTCAACAAGGCTTGTGGTCTAAGTCCATGACACTGACATTTAAATTTTAATTAATGTTTAAATATAGCTGAACTAAAATAATTTATAACTTCTGTCCAATTTTTTTTGTATTTAGAAGGAAAAAGCTTGATTTATGTTCACATCAGAAATTATTTCATATATTGTATAATCTCAATTTAGAGTGAAGTATCTAAAAGAAGCTAACACTGGATATTCACATTCTAAATATGCATTTTATTATTGTTGCAAATTGCAACATTTACTGAAAGTTGATATAAATGATGTCTGATCTACTACTTGCTTGTGTGTTTTGATTTTCAAAGATCCATCTAAACAGTAAATGTGTTAGCATACACTCATATCCCAGCCAGAAGAGATATTAAAACCAGTGTGAGTCAAATTAATTCTATATTTATCTCCAAGGAGAATGAACTAAATGGCTGGAACAATACTGATAATTTATAACCTGGAATAAGCAAGTAATACCAAAAAAGGTATCAGAAATTATTCCTGATGAGACAGGACAGTATCACTCACGCCCATTAGCTGGGAATTAAGTGGTTTTTCCACAGTTTTGTGACATTAAATCAGAAGAGAACCAGAATTTTGACATATAAACAGCAAGAAGGAAGAACCACACACATACTCTGCCGTTGTATTGGGTCTTTTCATTTAGCTAGTCCAAGACAAAAGGAGAGATGTATTTCAAATGTGTGAAGTATTAACAACAATTCAAACTCTCAAGTTACCTCAGTGAAATTACTCTATAGAGATGTAAACATTTGTGCAAAGCAGTAACCTGGTAAGAGTTACACCCAAAACCAATATACCTCTGCTTTGCTCTTCTCAGCAGCAGCTTGCAGAGAAGGAGAAGATGCCAAAGGCTGAGCAGCATCAGATGATATCTGTACAAAACAGAGGAAAGAAATGAGAAAGAAAATAAGCAAGAACAGCTGGGAAGGGAGGCAGTAGAGACCGCTAAGAGACATGATTTTCTTTTTTTTTTTTTTTCTCAATAATATTGATGGTAGTGGTTACACGACACAGAAGAAACATAAAGAGGAGACAAAGGTGGTTTTTTTTTTTTTTTTCCTGGGTACAATATTTAAAGGAAATGTTTCAGGTAGGATAGTGTGACTTAAAATGAAATTCACTAGGACAGAATATAAGAAAATGAACCTGGATAAGATCATATCAGAGGCCTAAGAAAAATAATTAGGTTTCACCTATTGTTCAATTTTTATACAGTGTAACTACTGAAATATTAATGTCCTGAAGCATGAAGGCAGACTGCCCCAGAGGAGGGGGAGAGAAGAGAGTGCCTTTGTTCTCGTTCAATGCAACAGAATATTTTTATTAAGAGGAATGCAAAATAACTCTGAAAGTTATACATTAATTCAAGTTCTAATTAACTCTTCTCTAAGAACCTTCCAAGTACATAAAGAGCTTAGGGTTAATATAAAACCACTTCTCAGCAGCAGGTTGAAGATTCTCAGACATGTGACACTTCTTTTCTAGGAATTGGTATGTAAATTTGCTATTAACACCACTGGACTTCCAGAACTCTCCAAAAGGTGTAAGTTAAATATGCAACAGATACAGTTTGCTAAAAAAATAGGATTTGTCTAAAGGCATTTTCATACATCTTCCTATCAAATTTTTTAATGCATAGCTGATTACTGTAATGGAAACATTATCTTTCTATTTCTGTTATTATAAAAACGCAACTGAAATACATTTTCCAAATATGTAGAAGATCTTCAGAGCTATAAAGCTGACACTTCTACACTATTTTGTATCACCTCTATTATCTAGAAGGAAAATTTAGAAAGAATTGAAGCTATAACAGAGTAGATCGTTATGTTTGACCAAAATAAGCAATTTAAATGACATGTTTTTATTTAGTTTTAAAAAAGTAGCTCGCCCTAAATGGAAACTGAAAGCTGATAAAAAAAACCATCATATCTTGTGTCTAAATACCCCATATTTCTTACAGAAAATCCTACCAATTTCTTTACTAATACAGCTGGAATATTCATAGAATTTATATATTTAGTATTTTTACGAAGTCAAAAACTATGCCTATACTGGAAGGTGGTGCACAGCTGCAGGAAAGATATTTATAAGGTTTTATTTTAAAACCAAATTTTACCTGCAGAAATATGAAACAGAATTCTCATTTTTAAATTTACTGTTTTAAAATCCTCGGGTTATTAGCAGAGTTATGGATACATCTGCTGCAATGATGCAGTTTCACAAACAGTAGCATTCTGTTGCTATAGGAACATTGGGATCCTGTTTATTATGACTGCACCACATTGTAACCAAATTATGTCTGAAAAATTATTAGGTAACTACACAATATACTGAACTATGTACTCTAACATCATGCTTTTGAGGTTTCAATTAGATAAAAATGTGTAAAATTCTGATAATGAATCATCATCTTTCAAGCTGCTAACAAGTGGGATTTTTGGTTTGGGTTTGGGGTTTTTTCATTCTTTTGTATACTTCAGATTTTAGGAGAATTTAAGCCTGATAGCCCTCACAGGTGAACAGCAGCTAACAGCTACTTGCCACCCAGAATACAGAAGGCAGAATTTCATTTGGGAGTTAGGTGGAAAATCAGCACCATAGGTGTTTGTCAATTTTCATCCTCCCATAATAGTTCTTAATCTTCACATCCTCTTCATAATATAAAGGATTATCTAACCTAGAAGAAGGTAATTCTATGAAGGCCTGAAAGCAATTATTATAGTTTTGCCAATCAAGTAATGGAATCATAGAACTAATGAAGAAGTGTCATGCAAGCTGTCAGAGCTGTGAGACAGAGTGAAAAGCAGTTGCTGTCTAGCCTGGGATATGGAACAAGATGTACAAGTTGAGAAATGCCCAAGCATAATGTTTAAAGACAACCACTTCAGGCAAAAAAAGAGCATTTGAAAGCACCCTTCACACACGCAAATATTCAACTAAGCCAGAGAACAAAAGACATATGACTGAAGCTAATCTTTAAGAGAAAACACATTACAATGTATAAAGAACAGATTAAGTTTATATAATGAAAGCAACAGTACAAGGTTGTGCTGCTCAACAGCTTTATCACCACTGCATCATGCTGAATTTGTTATCTACCAGGCTGCACCAGATAAGGAAAGCTGAATGAAAAGATCAAATCAAACCGAGTGGCTAGACAAAGCTAAACACTTAAATTTTGTCTACCTAGAATTTTGCAAAGACTTTGACATCATTTTCCAGAGCATTCTCCTGGAGGAACTGGCTGCTCATGGCTTAGACAGGTGTGCTATTCTCTGGGTACACAGGGGCTGGGTGGCTGGGCCCAGAGAGCAGTGGTGAATGGAGTCACAACCAAAGACTGGTCAGTCACTACTGGGGTTCCCCAGGGTTTAGTATTGAGGCCAGTCCTGTTTAGTATCTTTATTTATGCAGGATGTGGATGAGGGGATGGAATGCACCAGCATTCAGTTTACAGATGTCACCAAGCTGGGCAGGAGTGCTGATCTGCTGAAGGACAGGAAGACTCCACAGAGGGATCTGGACAGGCTGGAGCAACGGCCCGCAGCCAACAGTACAAAGCTCTTGTGAATTTCCAGGTTTTGCACTTGGGACTCTTTGAGATGAGTGACTGGACAATTTCCCTGGGGGAAAAAGATCTGGCAATGCTGGTTGACAGATACCTAAATTTCTCCATGACAATCCAAACAGCAATTCTCAACCCTATTCCAGAACCCAAGTGGAAAAATACACACTGATCTACTCTGACAACATGTTTGCACTATGCTCTAAAAAGCAGTCAACTAAAGACTTCTTTGATTATTGGCACCTTAAAGCACCAAATGGTGACCTCTGCAACTAATCATACATACTGCCAGAAGAAGAATAAAGTTGGGTGATTGTGCACATTACCAATGTACTGCAGAATGACAAGTAGCATATGAATACATCATTTTAACTTTTAGTAGTGACATCTTTTGATTAAGAAATTCAGAATTGCCTAAAACAAAGAATGATGGCAAGGAGCTGTTTCTTAAGTTTCCACATTTCTCTTTTTTTCACAAAATTTTGATTGCATTTCAGACCATAACACTTGCAGTCATTTATTTTTTAGTAATTCTTGATTCTTCTTCCATTGTTTGTGTTTTAGGACTCCTTTCTATAAAGAGGTTACAGCAAAAATAAGCATTTTGCATAATGAAATTCAATATTCTCTTTAAAGCATCTCGTACCTTTAGTGCTGAGCAAGAAATTACATACACATGCAACAGTACTGTAAGATTTCACCTGTGCTCAGTGAGAAACCCTTTGGTGCACAAAAACTATAAGATCAGAAAAGAAAGAATCTGCAGATTTACAGTATTAGTCCAGTTCCCAGTCCCTTTTACATATAAATGTGTTACCTGTCCCCATTTTCCTCCCTAAAACACTTTTGTATTATCTGTTATTACTTAGTGGTGGCACTACCCAAATACATACTAAGGTAACAGTTTGTGTAAAAGCAACAGCACAAACAGTAGTTGGCCCAATGTCTTAATGTACTCTGTTGACCAGACTACTATTCCAAGTAAAAAAAAAAGTAAGATTTAAACAAGAACTAAATGAAGTTACCAGAAAACATAACAAAAACTAAGAATGATTTTAGTTTAGTTTAGTTTGTACTGACATGTTTGTGATGCTATGTAACAGTCACACAAACACCATCGGTCACTAAGGTGTAAGTACTTCATAAAGTTTTCACCTGCTTTTATTTGTACTTTTTCCAAAATCCAGCATTGATGTAATGCATGTCATTATTCAACCTTTTATAAAAAAAGATTCAAGTTGAAGCTCTGTAAGTCTACACTAATCTTCCATTTAAATATGAAATGCAGGCTGCTATCACACAAGATTCAAGACATTAAAGAATAAGTGCATTATCAAACCACTCAGGAAGTCCACAGCAGAACCGAATACAAAAGTGCCCTCGAGTGGCCAGTTTATACACACACAATATGCAGGGAATTTGCCTAAATGAAGAGGACTATTCTGCTTTCATTTGACAGGTTTTAAGTTTAGCTGCTACATATGTTTTTCTTATTTCAGCAGACTTTTGCCTTTATTACTATGTATCTCCAACAAATGTTGACAATACTAAAATCAGCAATTTATCCTAAAGCAGTAGTAATTATAGACTGCTAGTAGATGGATATAAACACACAAACCAATTGCTTGATATTTTTTAAGAGGTCTATTCTTGGAATACTGAAAGGAGCATAAGAATACTAATGTACTATTAACAACACTTACCCATGAATTTTTGGAAGTTAAGGCTAACTGGCAAGGCATTTTTTTTAATTATTAAATTGTCTCCCTATGCTGGTTTTGGTAGGGGTAGAATTAATTTTTTTTGAAGTGGCTAGTACAGGGCTGTGTTTTAGATTTGTGCTGAATGCAGGGTTGATTAATTATACAGATGTTTCTGGTATTGCTGAGCAGAGCTTACAAAGAGCCAAGACCTTTTCTGCTTTTCACACTGCCAGGCTGGCAAGGAAGTAGGTGTTGTATGGGAGGTTGGGAGGGGACACAGCCTAGACAGGTGACCCAAACTGACCTAAGGGATATTCCGTATCGCAGGACATCATGCTCAGTATTCCAAGTGTGAGGAAGGAGGAGGAAGGGCGACATTCAGAGTGATGCCCTTTGTTGCCAAGTCATCATTACACAAAGCAGCCGAACACCTGCCTGCCATTGGGAAGCAGTGAATTAATTCCTTATTTTGCTTTGTTTGTGTGCATGGCTTTTGTTCTCCTATTAAGCTGTCTTTATCTCAACCCACAAGTTTTCTGGCTTTTACCCTTTTCAATTTTCTTCCCAATCCTGCTGGTGGCAGAGTGAGCGAGCAGCTGTGTAGCCCTTGGCTGCTGACTGGGGTGAAACCACAAGACTCCCCTATTCTATGCTGTAACACTGGACACCCGTAAGAGAGATCCAGAATCCTGTGTTTCACAAAGCAGAGCAGTGGTTGGCTATGAAAGAAGCCAGTACTGCTCTTCTGTCAATATTGTGAACACACTCAGCACTCCCCTATCTCTTCAGAGTTACCATCCTAATTATAGGAATAGATGATGCTTATGCACAAGCCAGTTGTAGTTCTGAACACGTGGAAAGCTATAGATGTAAATGTTTGTAACATTTACATCAAACATAGATGCAATTATACACTGTTCTGGGAAATACAGATATATTTAATAGACTTTAGAAAAACATACTTTTTCACAATTCTAACCCAGAACATCCACACCTATTGCTGCCCACTTTTTTTTAGGTTATTTATTTTCTCCTTTTGATAACCACCTCTCTGAGATATTAGAGAGAGTCACCATGGCTTAGTTAAATGTTGACACTAGGTAAACAAAACAGATGCTTTTAATCTCTTACTGAATTGCCCTCCATTTCTCCTGTCCAGCCTAACCAGTGTTTTCTGCATTTGTTCCAGGGAAAATTTAGTGAGAATTTCCCTGCACTTTAGAACACCTTCTTTTCCCCTAAGTGGCTTGCTTGGCTGCATGCAAGATCATTTACATTTTCATGATCCATGTTCAACTGGCAAGGTAGTCACTAGAGATTTCATCTTTGGCAAAGTTTTGTTTACTTGGACATAGCAACTTGTAGCTATGTGGTCCAGCTGTGTGAAGTACTTATGGAAGTGGGGAAAACAAGACTCTGCATGTAGGAGCTACTGGGAATGCAGCTGGCTTACTGAAAATCCAGTCTGGCTTCTCCAGCTCCTTCATTTATTCCACCGCTTGGCAAAGTGCTGCTGAAGGGCTGTCACTTGTGGTACACCCAGGCACTGATACTAGGGCAAACACTATTTAACTTCTTCAGTAATAAGCCATGCAGTGGTGCAGAGTACAGGTTTGCAAAGGGTACAAAACAGGAGGAGTGGTTCATGCACTAATAGAGGTGTACTGCCATTCAGGGCACCACTAACAGGATGGGCCATCAGGAGTCACCTGATGTTCAAAGGAAAGCGCCAAGCCTTGCACCATATGGTGGTGCAGTAGCTTCATGCACCAGTATGGGGTCAGTATCAAGTGGATGGAAAGCAGATTTGCAGAAAAGGACCTGGAGGTCCTGGTGGACAAGCTGGATGTGAGCTTGCACCATGGCCAATTCTGGGCTCACAAGTACAGGAGAGACAAGGGCACACTGAAGCAAGTCCAGCAAAGACACACTAAGATGATTAAAGGACTGGAGCACCTTTCAGACAAGGAAAGGCTTAGTGAGTTCAGATTGTTTAGTCTGGAGGAAAGAAAACCGGAGGGTGGGGAATGAGCAGGGAACAAAGACTAAACCAGACAGTCTGTTGCCTTTGACATTCAGAAACAGGACCAAGAGGCACTGAACATAAACTGAAACAGAGGAAACTCCACTGAAACATAAGAATAAATTTCTTTCATTCTTTTACTCTGGAGGTCATTGAATACTGGAACAGGTAGCCCAGAGAGGTCTTGTAGTCTCCAGCCCTGGAGATATTCAAAACTCAATTCTATATGGGACTCAACAACCTGTTCTAGATGACTCTTACTTGGAGCAGGATGATGTCCAAGGGTTGCTTCCAACCCTAGCTATTCTGCTATTCTATAATTTAACCCATTCTAACAAAATGATCTTGAAAATAATTTACCCTGCTTTCCCTATCCCTGCCTTCAAGTCATAATTCTTGTAGGGAATTTCAGTGCCCCTTATTGATGCCTATCTTGACTAGCATATTTTAAAAACACTTCTTATCACTTGATTCCGAAGTTTTTCATAGACCACGACAAACCGCAGTAAATTTACTGCACTTTTGCGAGAGGTAACTGGTAACCACTCCCTCCACAATAATGACTGCATGCTTCTGAATGCTGGCTACTAGAACCTGAAGTGTTCATGTGCCCTTTCATACCCAAATTTGTATATCTTAAGATGCCTCCCTAACATATTTTAGTGCAGTAAATGTATTACAGATTTCATCTCCTTTAAGATAACTTTCTGGAAAGTGTGTCATCACAATCTCTAAATGCACAGCACATTTTAGCCAGTTGCCTAAGTTCAAACTTCTTAAATTATACACAATGTCTTAGGAAAACATGTAAAATGTAGACCCATAATTCTTTTCCTTCAGTGAACTTAAGAGTTACATGAAACTTCTGCTCCATACATAATTCATACCCTTTCTTAAATACAGAAACTTCGTTTCCTATTCTCTAAACATTGTCAGGATGTGATAACATATTCCCACTTCATGTAGTGGAATAGATTGTACCAGTTCAAAATTTTTGAGACTGAAAGTATTTGAAATCTACTTCAGCTGAATCATCATCCAGCCTGAATAAGGTGATTCCTATATGCATTCTCCTATATACTTATTTTTATTAAAAGCTGTAGAGATTGTTTATGATGATACCTACATAGCTAACCTTTATCCTCACTCAACACAGTGACCTCACTGCTTTTCCTCATTACTTATATGCCATAAAGGGTCATAAAAAAAACAACAGTTGAAGAAAGATTGTCTTTTTACAGGTTTTATTTTACATTAAAGGGGAGGTGCTTTTTTTTTTTTTTTTGATTCACTTTCCCTGCTTTAAGCTTGATTTCCTGAATCTCTGTGCAACTTTAGTAAACTTTTAACTTAGCAGCATACAGACAGGGCCAAATTCTATTACTAGGGTTGTGAATCACAAAAAACTTCTTTAGTGCAGTCCTGTGTCTCAAGGAGTAACCCCAGCAGTTCTTACTGCATATTCTAGAACAACGTTCTAGACAGATTTTACTCTTTCTGAAAGCTTGGTTCTAAAAATTACACATTTCCTCTTTATTTATTGATAAATTGTAATCATCTACTTCAAAGCTGAAAGAGTCCTCTAGGCCAGTAATTTTTGAAGATCCTTAGTAACTCCACAAAACCTAAAACAAGGATTTGCCACTTCTCTTGGCCACTGCATCTAAGATTGTGAGCCTCATTAACATCTGTTCCTCCACATAACCAGATGCATAGCTCTGGTAAATATTTGGGACTCAATACAGAGATTGTCAGTCAAGATGAATACTCTGTTCAGCTATTACTTTCATAAAACCCCACACTCCAGAGCATTTCTCCATGGCTCATATTTTCCTCACTTCTATTTATTGCAACCATTCTGAAAAGATCCATCAAGTCATTTATTTAAGCATACAAGTTCAGATTCCTGGGGAAAGGTGTTTGTCTAATTGTAAGCTGTGCTCTTTCAAGAGTGTTCCAGGAGACAATAAACTAAAGGAGCATAAGCAGCTTCTAATGAGAGTCCAAAGCAAACAAAAGGTTTAACAGTCTTCAGGACTAAGATGGTTATAGACCAAACAGTTCTGCAAACTTTACCCTTTAGGATTGCTGTGTACAAAAACCCCTATGATGAATATAAAAGGATTTATGGGTGCTTCAAAGTGATGATCAAGTACGATTCTGAAGTGGAACGGTATTCCCAGTTTCATGTCTGTACTACCTGAAGGATAGTTTTATCATCCAAAATCACCTCTTGTGACTTGAACTATAGCAAAACTGTCTGTTGTTAACTACAGAAGCAATGCAAGCTCCCGCTTTCATTTTAGAAGCTTTCAAGAATAAATTAAGTCAAAAAGCACAGCATATTGCACAGGAAACTGTTCTTGTTACTGTATCTTAGATGCACCATTTATAAAGATGCCCTAATTGTTTCACTACTATGTGAAGTTCAATTTACTGGATTCTATGCTGTACTTTACATCATTCATAACTTATGCCTAAAAATTGAGAATGAGGTCAGGCAGAAAATTAATTCCAGGACAACAGTATTATGCTGAAGACATTTAAAATACATTTACTTGCCAATAGCTATTGCTGCTCCTAAGCTGATTTTTCAAAGAACAAAACCAGTTCTTTCCAATAAACAATACCACATCTCATGTGTTATTCACAGGACAAATATACATACATTGTTCCAGGGTATTAGCCTCTGAGCTAATTTCTGTAAATTAGCCACAAGCCTGCGCTGGGTCTAAGCAAGAAAATGAGAGTAACTATTTACTGATAACCCACTTAAAACAGTTGAGTAAATTATACCACACATTTAGTCCTAAACAGTGATACAGAACAAGCATCTCACATTTTTCCAAAAATGATGCACCAGAAAACTGAGATAATATGCATTTTAATAGATTTAAAAGATTTTTAAAGTCCAGTTGCTTTCAGTCAGCATTAGATTATTCTAATGTATATTTGATTTCTACTTAAATGCACTATTCTATTTAAAATGTAACTAGCCAATAAAATCACATATGCCTTTTTTGCCCACAGCTTTATCCTTCATCACTTTTTAGTGAACCATGAAAAAAAAATTCATACTTGCATATTTTTAGTCTGCATGCTTGATGGACTCTGCACTAGCTAACTTTGCTATTATACTGTGCCACTCTAAAAATCAAACTTAGTAATACAACAGTCTTGTCAGAAAAGAAAAGATCTTCTATACTTAAGAATAAAAAAATTAAAAATTTGCAAAAAAAAAACATTTGTAACTCATTGTAATAAATGAATCCTGACAGTCAAAAACTGAACCTTGATATATACTCCTGGGCTTCAAAACACAGAATACAATCAGAGATATAGACAAACTTGAAAAGCTTATGAACCCACCAAAATCACACAAAGAGAAATACTGTACTGCATGTTTTAAAATAATCTATTCAAAACAACTTTTATGCTACAGGAAGCTTTTACCACAAGCAACTTGCAACGGTGGATGAAATCTGGGAAAGCCCCTTAAATTTTCACATGCCACCTCAGTGAAATTACCACATTAAGGAAAGTGACCCTTAGGCATTGCAAACCTCTTTCTGCACTTCTGTATCATCTGCTTATACCTAGAAAGGATTCATTTTACCAAAAGACAATATACGTATGCACCTCTAACTTAAATTAGTCCTAATCCAAGCTGAAGGCATTTCCTTTTCAAAGGTGACAACAAAAAGCGTGCTAAAAAGCTCACGTGTCCCACCAAGAATACCAATTTTGATTAAAAATAAGGTACAAGATGGTCTTTGCAAAAATAAGTAGAGCAAAGAAATTTTCCGGAAAAGCAGAAATGCAGAGTACCAGACAAGCAGAATGGAGGCTCAGCTTCACCTTTTCTTCTTGTTCCTTGTCAGGCCCAGCAGAAAGACAATCACTGAACAGCAGGTGCAGCACTATAGGCACACGTGAGCTGGGCCAGGGCCAGAGCCAGGGAGGACAACCCAGCACAAGCATCAGACAACAGGAGGTGCTACGCTAGTCCAGCTCATTTACTATTGTGTACATTTAGCATCTGCCATAACTGTGACTACAGACTGTCCACCTCAAACCTGATGCCTTGTGGTCTTTAACAAACACAGGTGACTCTGAAAGTGTATGACTCACCTGTTGCTAAAATATTTTATTATCAGATTTTGTTCTCAGAAAGATTATGCCGTTTATACTAGTCAATGAAAGAAAAGCCCACGTGGGAAGAAAGTACTCAGCAGTAACATATATGTATCTCTTCAGCTTGTCTGGATGCTATCCTTGCTGCTATGGCAGGTAAGTGATTCATCTTACTCTGCAATATGATAAAGCTGATTACTCCTTCAAACATATTAAGGCAGGAGTGAACTGCTACGTTAGACACCAAGGTTCTCTATTTAGAAAGATCTTGAGTGTCTTTAAAACTTTTTTAAGAAGTATAATTTTAAATTCTTCTTCCTAGTTTCTATTTTGGAATAAAAGTAAAGAAGGGTAACCCATTTGTAATTCAAACCAAATTGTATCTTACATCTTAAGAGAAGCAATTTTCCTCCAGGTCAACAGTACTTACTGAAATACTCTTCTGTTTGCTTTTTTTAACCCTTCTAAAACAAAACCATCGTTCAAAGATCCACTTTCTCAAATGGGAAATGCAGTATAAGCTCTCATGCTTTCTCTGATGGGAGATCAGGCTAAGTGAAATACAAAGTTGCACAACTACATCAGCAGAGATTCTGATTTTCTACTGCATCTGTAAATTCCAGTTCTCCAGGAGTTATATACCAGCAAGACTTGCACTTGTCCCTGTAAAAGTTCACTGCCTATTAAGGCAGAGTAGTAAAGCTATGTGTCAGGCCATACTTAAATAAAGCAGGTACACAGCTGTATATGTTTAAACATAAATAGAACTATAGAATGAAAAGTGTATGAACTAGACATTATATGACATTATAGATGATGTATCCCAGATACAGATGTATCAAAAAACAAACAAACAAACCTAAGAAGACGCTGAACTTCAGTAAAGGTGCAAATTCTCAAAACTCCTTTGCTGGAGAAGCACTCACCAACTTACTGTAGTGAACACACAGCTACAGGATTTAATGGCAGGCTCATTGTACTGCCTGTGTTTGCTACTACAGTGCACCTCACCACAAGCAACAGCTTGGAATTCAGCAGAAGAAGGGCTCAAAACATCCTAGGATTTCTCATCAAGGTTTACAGAGAATGAGGAAAGACCAATTATGTCACCATAAATTGTAATCCTATCTTACCCTTGTAACATGGAAAAAGATAGATAAAAAAGACTCAAACTATACTGTTAAAGAAATACCCATAAGTGAAAACCACAATATAAAGTATCATAAATAAGCCACCTGTTGGATCATAATGCTTTGCTGATGTAAATGGAATAGACAGTGTAGGTAAAACTTATGGAACCTAGGAATAGTCTTCAAAATATAGAGAAGAAAGCACTTAACTCTGAGTCAAATGGTTTTCAAATGTAAAAGACATTTTAACATGCATAATGTTTGCTACATTTCACTTACATAGCTTTCAAAAAAAAGGTGACAATTCTTGGTTAAAGTGTTTACTTACATTGAAGGCATTAACTGCATTTTTGTCATAATACTTCTTCTTTTCATACTTATCCCTGATGAAAAATTCCACAGCTCTGAAGTAGGTAGTTTAAGGAAAATATGCATTCATATAAATAGTAATATCAACCACTCTACACTGTGGTTTTGTACTACACAAAATTAATCAGTTTAATCTCTGAAGAAAACAATATGAGAAAGATATAAGTATATATAAGTATATACTTATATATATATATATATAAGTATATATAAGTAACTCAGTGTTTCACAATTAGGGTATTTTCACCTGGTATTTATAATCTACATGGCTGTAGGACTGAAAATACTTGAACAATGGTACTCATATATGGCAAATAATTATAGTTTACCATATTAACTTGGGAAAAAATACTTTTTCTTCATAAAAGAGATGAAATATATGTACCTGTTCTCTGATTTGCATGTTATACCATTTATCAAATGCTGATCATAAACACTTCTCCAAGATCACTAAGTCCTCCATGAGAGTCTCCTGTTAAAACAAACATCCCTGTGGAAGGGGAAAAAAAGCCAAAACAACTAGTGATAAAAAGATATTGAAGCAAAGATGGAAGTAGCAGCAAGCATATTGCTGTAGAAAACCAGAACTGACAACTCAGTAGCTCAAATGCAAAAAAGACAGCCAGTTTTCCTCAATTATTCTCTCAGCTTCATAAAGCAGCTCATCCAAAGCAGTGTGAATTCTTTCAATTTAGTAAAGCTGACTCTCTAAGATCTGAAGAATAAATTTTAACTACTTTGTCCAGCAATGTGATTATCCATTCAAAAACTGATATTGTAACTGTGGAAGCTCAGACTCGTTGGCTCAAACTTCCAAAGCATTTTTCCGCAATCGATGGAAGGACACCCTTAAGCGCCACATACTGTGTCCTAGGATTAACACCGAATTCAGAGCACTCAGTCTCTTCTGTGCATCAAATTATATTGTCAAAAATCATAGCTTCAAACTGTATGCAAATGTCACCTGAAGACAATTTCATAAAAGTCACAAAAATCAAAACACTGCTTTCCATTTCTTTCCAAATTTATATAAATTGTAAAGGCCTTCCTGAGCACTTTGAAGGTACAACTGTATTAGTACTAATAGTGCGAAAAAATTTACTGTTGGAAAAAATAGTTTTCAACAGGAAACTAAAGCTGCCATACCAAAAAAAAAAAAAAATCATAATTATCCTGAAAGTTAGTTTCTACATTACAGAAATTAATTTTTTCTTCCCTGCCAAGTACCAGGAAAGAAAAAAAAAAAAAAAGGCTTAGAAAGGTCACTCTTGTGATTAAGAAGCAGAAATGAGGAGGGATCTTTAGCAGGAGACTTTGGGTAGATCCCACAAACACATTCCTCCTGTGTCTCCACTTTACTACCTTAAAACTAGAAGTATATTTATACTGCTACATGAATTTAAACACTAATACAGATGAACATATACAAAATTGATCATCACATGCAAAATATTTTCAACGTTTATCCAAAATAATGTTCAGAATATAAGAATATTCACAAGCAGAACACTGATGACACATACTAAGCATCACTACTATTTTGTAGTGATACAACGGGCAAATAAAAAAGGCAAAAAACATCCATAACACAACAGCTTGTCATGAATGCCAAGTCGGTAAGTAGCTGCCAAAGTTATGGGAAAACTGATAAATAAAGCAGAAATTGTTGCAATTACCTCTCATGGCAGTGCAGTGTTAATAAAGAAAACACAGGCAATTAAGTATATTCAGTTAACTAAGTCCACAACTATTCAAAAAGGTACGTAATTAATTCAAGGCATACAGCGTGAAAAAAAATTATTTTCAAAGTCTAAAAATTAGACTTTTGGTCTGATCTGAGAAGAAAAGCTTAAAGCATTATTACTTCTCCTGCAGTAGCACCAGTGAATTTAAGTTAGCTTCAACAAAAAAAATATACATCTTCAAGACCCATTTTGGGATAAGTTTTAGTCAAAATATTTCAATCATACGGCTAAAATAAAGTTACAGAATATTACAGCTAGAATACTATGGTGCTATCTGATTCTTTTCGTATGTTTAATGCAAAGGCTACTAAAATATGAAAAAAGTATCTGTTTTGCTCAAGTGCATTTTTTTAATGAGGAGTCTAACTCTTCCAAAAAAAGAAATCCTCTGTCATAACATATCAAGTGCAGTATCTAATAAACAGAAGAACCAGAATCATCTTTGTATACAGCAAATTTAGATCAAATTACAACTAAGTCTGTTTATCAGCTCCTGTAGCTGGGCAAAGACTCAGCTCCCTTAAGAGTAGGTGTTTAGGATCTCATTATAATTAAAGAGTTACAATAAGATCAGGTGAAGCAAATCCTACCTATGGAGTAACTTCACTAAATCAAGAAAAAAATCCCAGATTTAAATTAATGTCATTATTATCCTAGTGATTCAGTAAAGGTATTTTGTGAGTTATTTATTGCCAGCAGACGGTTTTTCTTCCAACCCTTCCTGTACAGGTACACAGTGATAACCACACACAAACACAACTGGCAGCCCTCAGAGACCTTGGGTTTATTTATGTATTCCCATGCAGTCACCTAGAGAAAGAAATCCATGCTTCACTGGAGTAAGATGCAATGGCTTATTTTACTGTAGCATTCAGCTCATTATTTGCTGATCAAATGCTTCTAAATTTCAGATGGCAGTTACTCAAGACAAAGAAAATATTCAAGAGCTCTCCAATATCACTCTAACTTCCTACATACAAGAAATTTATGAAGTCACCTCTTCTGAAAGCAAAAATAAATGGTGCTTGCCAAATCTCATTACGAAGTAGATTTGCTGTGACTGAAGTGATTTAAATCTTTTCTGAACTGTTCTCAACTTTCACTGTCATTTCTTATACAACAATATCAATGAAATAAATAACATAAGCTGACAAATGTAGCAGTTCCTTGAAACACTCATAACATCTCAATTGCATTAAAAGTCATTTCAATGTGAAAGCCAAAACAAAAAGGATACTGATCTGTTTGAGGTCTTCGGAAGTTCTCTGGCAGATTGGCTTCATAGAGTAGTCTTGCTTTAGTATTTCCCATTTCCTGCATGCACTGGGGAAAAGTGGTAGAAAACAGTTCATGTCCGTCAATAGTTTAAACTCTGAAACAGTGAGAATGCTACTGTGGAGTGCTTAAATGACATTACAAGTTTCTAACTTGGAGACCTCCCTGTTACCATAGGTCTTGGGAGATATGACCATGGCACAGGAGGGCTGCCTGCCCAGACTTGATGGACAAAGCTAGCAACATAGATCCTGTTTGCAGTGTAAACTAACCCATCCAGGGAAAGACAAGCTTTGACCTCTCAGGATGGCTCTTCAGACCAGGAAGACAAAGAATAATAAAATTTGCCTGATGGCAGGAAGAGGCTTCAGACTGGAACATACCTGGAAGAGTCAGTGCTTGATACATCAAAAGAACACCAACAGGCATCACACAGATATGCGAGTGCTACTGTCCTGTCCCTTACTAAAAAGGCTTACAACACTTTTTCTACAAATACAACCAAGAAGTAGTTTTCAGAGTCCTTGGGGTAAGGTAGAATACCTCTAAAATGATACAGAAATGAGAGGTAAACCAACTTCTGAAGAGAGTTTTATGAACGTAGGCTCGCTACAGTAGAAGTATGATACATGCAAAAGCTAATAGGATTGTAAAACATGTAAGGGGGGCATCATGATAAATGCAAATCCTTTCAGAAGTACTCCTGACATCCTTTCCAAACTGGAAACATATTTGAAGATATTTTACCTGTATTTGCTCTGGCGTCCATTGATCCAAGTTGACAGACTTGACCCTTGATATATGAACCCCAAGATTTCGATGTATTCCAGCACATCTGATGCAGATAAAAACACCAGTGTTCCAAGAAGCCCATCTTGGTCCTAAAAGGAATGGGGAAATAAATAAATTATTTTCAAAATTCCACATACTGTGAGGATTTTCTCTGGCATAATTCTATACCGACAACGTGAACAAAGAGGCTTGAATAAAGGCTCACCTCTGCCTCTCTAGAATACCTATCACTTTTAACAATTTCCAGTGTTAACAATTTTATTCACAGATTTCTACTTCTAAATAATGTCACAAAACATTAACTAGACAGATGTATCTAGAAAGTTGTATGTTGCATCCACCTCCGAAACAATACAACAAACAAAATTTCTAAAGTTGGTTTACTAGCAGTAAGATTTTTGCTTGCATCTTGAATAATTTTTATGGCTCAGATGAAGCATCAACATAAACCAGTAGAAGTTGCTCAATTTAAAAGCTTCTTAAGACATGCATCTGTACTTAACTTGAAATTAACTGCAGGGCAATCTTATATTAATGCAACAAATACCTCATATAGCACAGGCTCTACAACAGTAGCATGCAAGCTCTTAGGAAATGATTATACAGAGATTTGCAAAACCAACTGATAAAAATATCCATCTAAAAATGGTGGAAAACTGAGTATGTTCAATATCCTTGATTTCTAAACTACCATTTACAGCCAAATGGATTTTCTAACAGAATCAGGCTGATTTATTAACCACCATTGTTTCTCAACTGTGCTGGCATGTTGAGACAGTTAAAGTATGCTGGCCTGAATTTTCACGGTGACACTTAGGATTTTTCACTTGAAACTACTATTCATTCTCTAAACACATTGATATCATTTTATTCCAGCCCTGTATACCACCACTGTTAAAACTACTACTTTGAAGTCCATCTAGTTCAGAGCTCTAAGGAGTTAAAAGATTAAATAATTACCATCAAAAGCAAGAAGGCATATTGAAGAGTTGGAAAACATTTCAAGCAGTTAGTTTGTGCTTTTGTATGACAGATGTGCTCCTAGACCACTCCTGCAACTGCAGCCATTTGCATTTCAATATCAATATATTGTATGAACACTTTCCTGGGACCTACAGAAGAGCTTTATGCTTCCCTCTCCTGATCTTTTGCTTAGGACTGTGTTGGTTTGACCTGGCAAACACCCATAGAGCTGCTCATTCACTCTCCTCTCCTACAGAACAGGGAGAAAAGAGCAGGAAGGTGAGAAGACTTGCAGATTGAGATAACAGTTTTATAAGTGAAGCAAAAACTGCAGACAAAAGGGGGAAAAAAAGAAAAGAAAGGATTTCTTCATTACTTCCCATGTCCAGGCAGCTGTCCAGCCACTTCCTAAAAAGCTGTGCTTCAGCACCCACAACACTTGTTTTGAACACCACCATAACCAACATTGTCCTTTCTTCCCTTCCTTGAGCACTTTATCACATGGCATAGAGTGGTCAATTTGAGTCAGCAGACATCTCAGCTGTACTTCCTGCCCACCCACTACTCAGCCTTTAAACTCTGGGGAACAGAAGGAGAAAAGCGAAGTTCTGATAGTGTTCAAGCAATAGCCAGAATAAGGAAGCAGGAGAAATCCTTTCAGTTAGATTCCATTCTTTAGAATTGGTATTTGAAAATCCCAAGACACATTCACACATTCCCTCATTTGCTCAAGAAGCATTACTCTTACTAGTAGAAATACTAGCATTATTTTGCATAATCACCTTGCTTTTAATTTATCTTGCTCAATATCTCAAAAAGTCAGAACACTTGATGTCCACTGCTTGACCTTTAAGACCATAATCATTAAAATGACTGTCAGCCTTCAAAGGAAGTGCTACTGTCATAAAATTTGATTTCAAGGGTCAAAAGATCTAGGAATCACTCACCAAAACTAACACATCTTTTCCCATATGACTATTTTATCTTACAACTACTACTAGTCAGGTAAGAATGGTGAGACTCTTTGCAATGTGTCTTAAATACTTCAACAACTAGCAACCTATTGATCTGCCTTTTTATTTCCCCCTATAAAACACTACAGACACAAAATACTCGCTCTTACACTTGGTAGATTTTTATTACAAGAAATTCTCACTTAAAATTTATACCACTTTTAGTTTTAGTGCTCCAGGATAGAGTTTTGCAGGTCATTTTCCTCAACCTATTAATCAAGTTTCAGCTAAAATAGTGCACCAGAAGAAACTTAATAAAAAAACCTTCATAGCCACTCCACTAAGGTAGATGAAGTACTTCAGTTCATGCAAAAGATTAATCTAGCCATGACAGTTTAGAAAGAGATAAGATAAAGTCTTGTGTACCCAACAGCTTCTCCAGTTTTCCCCTTGAAGTAACCCATGTGCCTTCTAAAAACTGGAGCCAGTTTGATCAGGTTACTAGGGACAAGAAGGTGTTTAACTATAGCACCTGTGTGCTGTCCAAGTTTCTACCCCTATAGGGTGTTTACAAAACCACTATGAACATTTTACCACAAATGAGTTTGTACAACTACACATCACATGAATTTCCTATTCTCCAAGTACTGCCTCAGCTATGAAATTCCAGACAGGCAAATTCTACATTAATGAGACAAGACTGGAAGGAAGACTTGACATGACTGAAGTCTAAATAAATTAAGGGAGAGATTATTAATTGTAGTTAAAGTATTACACTTGAAACTTTGTTAAAAAGTACAACAACTTTTGAAGTAGATGGCTTTCTCCTGAAAAAGAGTAGTTTTGTATTTCCCCAAAAGCTCGAATTTCATTAATTAGTACTTATTTATGAAATAAATTTTGGAAATCAAATCTATTCAAGCAATGAAGGAACAAATTAAACAGTGGAATAACAGGCAAACCTGAGGCCAGATAAAAATATTCATGTGTAACCTCTGAATTTAATTCTGAGTAATGACAATATGCAATATTAAACACTTTAAATGAAAAATGTTTTCATTAATCTAAATCAATCATAACCACAGTTAAGCACTAGGCAAGAGAAAACATTTTCTGTGTGTTCATCATACCAACTATGCTTGACTTAACCAAACAGTCAACTAAAGCCTAGGCTGCAAACATTTCTGTGTGAAAAATGTTTAACAGTAATTCAGAGTGATTCAATAAACAATATACAGTTTTGTCAAGGATCCTTATTTCTCAACACAGAAAATATTTTGCACTAACAGAAATATTTACAGGTTTCTTTTTGTTGGGTCCTTAAAGATATTTGGTTTCCTTTAGAAAAATTTTCAAGAGTAACCTGGTTTAACTGCTGCATGTATTTTTGCTAGGCAATTAAGAAGACAGATATTTGGCTTCAGAAATGAAGACTGGACATCAAGAATCTCGGTGACTGCTGTTTTCTACTATTTAAAACACCTTTATATATCATTAGTTACACTATCTTACCTACCAAGAACTGCACTATACACTGCAACTTGAGTCAGCCAAAAATAACACAAAATACTTGTCATGTTTGATGTAAGTTTTTATAGAATTGTAATTTTGTTCTTCTGAAAGTAATTTGAATTTTTACTAGAAGCGTCAACGTGGACTAGAGCAGCTTGCTGCACCACTCCAATATAAAAATACACTTAAAGTTATTTCTTCAGTCATCTAAGATATAGACAATTGCTCAAAAATATTTTCAGTCTCTTTCATCCTTTACTAAAGTTAATTTTAGGAAAAAGGCCATAGGACTGAAAATGACCAATATTTATACTAGACTATATACTAGAATACTGTGAAGTCCCTGGAATACTGCCCAGATGAACAAAGGAATAAACTTCAGCAACCCAAAGACAGATTGCTGCTTCCAAGAGAAGAATCAATTTTTTTTTCTTCATGCTAAACTTTCTTTTCCATATTTCTATACATCATCTACTGGTTAGACCTAAATTCCTATTTCAGTTCTTAGCTGGTGGTTGTGAAGGTGTGTGCTGTCTTCCAGAGAAATCATGACAAGATTCTGAATGCACTAGGTCATATACAATTTAAAGAATCCTTAAAATAACTAGGTTATTTTTTAGGCGTACAAGGTTTATTGCGTGTATTTAGTCTTACTGACAACTGCAATTTAGTTGCCTTCATAAAAAGGAGTGATGAATTTTGACTGGAAATTTAAACACAGCACAAATGCAAGTTTCTTGTAAGAGCTAAACAGAAAGGTGGATTTGAGCCATCATATAGCTTCACAAAAATTAATTTGGAGTCTTGGCTATTGCATGTTAAATGAAAAGCACCAAGCAACATTTCCCAGTATTGGGCTTGGCTGGGATGGAGTTAACTTGCTGCATTGCAGCTCCTATGGAGATATGTTTTAGATTTGTGACCAAAACAGTGCTGGTAACAGTAATGCTTTGGCTACAGCTGGACAGTGCTTGCACAATCAAGGATTGCTTTTCTATCCCTACCCAGCAGGCAGGGAGTGGGCAAGAGGCCAGGAGGGAAGAATCAGGGACATCACAAATATGTACCAGAATTCAATCAGGTGCATAGAAACAGCACTAACTGTGACATATTTAAGGTATTTAAAGAGTCCTTTATTAGAGACCATCTGGGCTCTGAGAATTAAATAATTATGTAGCCACCAAGAAACAATGTAGCCTGTTATATCTTTAAGTTTTCAGAGGTTTTAGATAACTCATGAATTTAAGAAAAATCCTGGAGAGTTTATTTCTAGTTACAGTAGACTTCCATGCCAGTACAGTTATTGTGTAGAACCAACATTCTCCCTACTCACAGAAATATCTACAGCTAATAAAAAAAACTGTGAACATTTCAAAAACCAACTTCAGCTGTTTAAAACTTAAGCAATAAAAAGCTTGAAAGCAATTTACATAATTTTAGCTAAAATTCTTCAGATAAGTTGATTTCAAGCCAATTTTTAAATTGCTGGAAAAGTTATCCAATCTCACATGCCATTCTTTCATTCTAAAGTGCACATCAAAGTGTGAATTCTGTGAAAAAGGCATCGTTTTTACATATTCTCTGGTGAGGCAAAAGCTTTTTTCTCAGCATATTTCAAAATCTTTCCCACTTTTCCCTCACACTTTCCTTTTTTCAGGATACGTCTTTTGATGACAGATTTCTCCTTCGTATTATTTAAACTGGACTCATACCTCACATATGCTTAATGTTTGTGCACGTACTCCCAAATACCACTTTCTTCTCTGTCCCCATTAACTCACTCAGTAAGGACCATGTGTTCTGCTCCACCTATTTTAGAAATAAGCTGACTGAAGAAGCCACAATAAAAATTCATACATTGCTGACAAACCCTCCTAATGCACTTCTACATGATATTTGTGAGTACAGCTGACATACATCTTTGGGCCAGCATAATGATAGGAATTGTAATGCTGAAGCTGGTATAGTGCATTGTCAAAGGAAATAAAACACGAAGTACATTAGTGTTTGTATGTCCAAGATTTAAGTTTTACTCCAACTGCTCAAGCTTTATTTTGCACAGCACATGCATAGTACTGCATCAGGTACAAAACAAGGCTTACACAGTACAGTTCATTTAAAATGCTGAGGAAAAAGTACTTTTCTCATCATTACAAAAATGTGAAAGCCTCATATACTAACTGCATATGAATCCAAGCAGTCAATACAGTGTGAAGCATTGCTTTAGCTCTCCATTTGCTTAGTTTAAAAAATCTTTTAAGTCTTTTAAACATCTCAGTCAGCACTCCATTCTCTACTCAGCTTCGAGCTGCAGTTAGAAATTAGCAAGAAATATTATACACTATCAGGCAAGACTGGGCCAGAGTAGGAGAACCTGCCACACAAACATGCTAGGGAAAAAAAAAAAAAAAAAAAAAGGAATACAAAAAAGCAAGCAGCAGAGACCAGAACAGAACAAACTAAAAATAGGCAAAAGAAAATGAAAATTATTTGAACATGACGTAACTGGGAGACATCCACAAAAGAGCAAGAGTAAGGTCACTGCAGATTTGACTACAAAGTCGAATGATGATGGTTGCTTCCCTTATTACAGCAATTCAGAGTTTACTTCCCTCCACCAGTCCCCCACCATCTGTTCAGCTTTCTGTAACTGCAGTTAATACTGAAACACTCCTTTTGCTCAATACAGGTACTGACCCCTCTCACCGACCATCTCAAGTTATAGAGAGAACACAGATGTCTGCATTGGGGTGAAAATAGCAAGCATGAAGCCTTTCAATTTTACACGTGTCGTCAAAGGAAAGGACAACCGTTTTACATCTCAGCAAACAATTCTCTATCCTTTACAATATGTGCATAAAACCAGCTCACCAGGAAACTAGTAAGTTTTGAGACAAAGTTTTAAATGAAAAAAGCTTGTCAAAACTAGCTTTAAATATGATAGAGACACATAAACACAAAGTTAGTTTTCACTTTACATTCTTGCAGTTACCAGTTAGAAATTCTACAAGGAAGCCAAGTATTACACATAACAGATTACTAACTTTGCATCTCTAATATTGTCTGTAGCAAACTTATCTTGAGCCAACATCTTTAAAAACTTCTGACAGACTACAATTCCTTTTTTCTCTCAACAGCACCTCGCCTGTCCTTTACCCATATATGCAGTGAAGTTACTTTAACTCTCATTTGTTTCCCCAAATCCTGCTGCTGTTTGACAGACTTGATTTCCCAAAGAACTGGCTCCATCTTGTGGAACTGAGAATTAACTACAAGAAAATCTTCACACCTCACTCATCCCGAGTGGCTCTTAGTTCCCAAAAACTATCACTTTTGGCCAAAGAAAGCCTCAGTTGTTGCATCAATCCACGCATACCTATACAGCGCTCTCTCTCTTTGCATTACCCCCACACCCAGTTCATACTGCTCAAGTGTTCTGCTACTCAAGATTTCAACTAAGTTAGGAAAGACTGTATTTCAAAAATATCTGTAAGATACAAATAAAGATTGTGAACAGGAGACAAGCACCCTTTCATAGCAGGTAGAGAGAAAAGAAGGAACACAAGTAAGCAGCAGTTGTATTTTATGCAATTCAATTCAATACAAGAAGAGTCAACACAAAACAGTCCCTTCTCCAGTGGCAACTTAGGGAAGAATAAAAGAACAAAGCAGAACTTAGAGATTCCTCCAAGTTTCTCTGCTCAAAATATAACACATTAGAGACAGCAATTAAATCAAAATAATACTGAAGTGCTCCAAACAAATAATTTACTATCATGCTTTTTCAGTCTAATCCTGCTGGTTCAAAGACCATCTCTTACTAGTTTCATTGGCAGTTGCTAAGTTTTTCATACAAAAAGTAGATCCACCATCTCCATTTCTGATTCATAGACTCCTGGGCTCGATGGGGTGGGGGGATTGAAACAAATCCTGCAAGAAAACAGCACCCACCCACACCCAAGACAAAAAGCTTAATTGCAATATTAATGTCCACTGAAAGATTTTGTGAATTAAGCAAACCTTTGAAAGAATAAAGTATCTTGCATAAAGATCTTAAAGCAAAGGAAATCATGCAAGAACCACAGTACAAGACTCTTTATTCTACTAAATGTTCTTTAAGGTCCTTGAACCTTAAATCTTTTGAGACTACAGATAAAGGACTATTTACTCGTCACTTGATCCAATGAATTTAGTTTCTGATTAAACAGAACAAATAGCCTGAAGCATGTTTTCATGTCACATCTACTCCAACATTAAGCATAACTTCCTTTACAGTAGAAGAGGCTTCCTTGCTTTATTTCCATACATATGACTGGGAAAACCACACAAGCTCAGTCTTTATGTGCTTTTGAGGTGTCAAAGTATGCAGTAAAATACTTTTTGATATACACAAAGGCAACAAAGGGCATAAATGGTAGTTGTTAGCAGTCTCCCACAGCTGGCTTAGTAAGCTTGTGTTCAGAGAGTCAAGACCAGAATTTGAGAACTTAAAATTTACCACATTTAGAAAAGTGTGACAGGAGCTCAAACAAGAACTGTTTGTAACAGGCTGTTTTTATATTTTTAAGTAAAGTCAAACTCAACAGCACGAAATTCTCTGAAGGCAGACAACTCAAAAGTACACTGTTCCAGAGCCCAGCTTAATAGCAGCTAGATTCATGTGGTTCAAGGTATACTGCAGAAACAGTGGGAAGACAAGCCTTAGACGCATTGCTTAGCTATTTTTAGCCAGTGTCTCATAGGTGGTAAAGAATTTCAAGGACAGAATTCCTCCAAGTTTGTGTTTTGGTTTGGATAATCATTTTTCATGAAAACCATCAAAAAAAATCCATTAAGTGCAGACCTATTCATAACTCCAAATAGGCTCTTTAGAAGTACCATGAATGAAACTCTTCCCCTGCACAACTCTGTCCCACCTCTATTAGTCAGAGAGAGAAATATGTATCAGTTTCAATTATTCCTTCAGCTCACTTATGCACTTGCTTCTGTAGCATCAAAAATTGCTAAAAACATTTCAAAGAAATTTCAAAGGTTGTATCAAGCCTCACCTAGAAAAGAAGTACAGTGGCATGAATGTTCCTTCAATTCTATGTTTGAGCCAGAAAATCAAGTGGCTTCATAACAACTTTAATTCTGGAATGTATCCAAGTAATTTCAAACAGCAAAAGCTTTATACAGAAAATTAAGTGTGGAATATGAAAGTGCAGTTTGTTAATCAGAGGACTGGTTGGTTACATTAGCTATCAGAGATATATAGGTAATGTCAGTTTATTCTTGAAATGAACAGGTCTTTTTCTTGTCTAACAGCCATTTGGCACAAGCAATCTAGCAAGATAACAAAGCAAAATAATTTTGTTTTGCTTTTTTAACAAATTCCTTTTCCAAAATAAAGTCATTTTTTCAAATATTAGGTGATTATAAGACATAAAAGCTAAGTTGTGAAATAAAATACAATATTTAGAGTTCACCATAAAGTTATATACACAAATACACAGTTGATCCCTCCTCATGTAAATTACAAGAAAAAGGAGATTATGATGGTTTTTTCTGAATTGTTCCCCAAAGACCTCCTATTTATCTTAGAAATCAAATGACAGGATTTAAAAAGAACACCTACCTCATTAAAACACTTATTTTTAATGAAAATATCAGTTTAACTTGGTGTTTTGCAATGCAACTTCCTTTAAAACCATCCCCCAAAGTTTGCATTCCTGACTTGGAAGTACTTCACACCTCAGATTTCACCCATCCTCATACTACCCAGGTAAGCAGAATCATAAGCAACTTCTGAATTGTCAAGAGAGAAGTTCCTGACCTTTGGCTGGCAACCACGCCTGGATAGCCTGAGCATGTGTGACTGTACAGGGAGAACACATGGACACAGCCACAGCACTCCTACCAGCCTTGTGGGTGCTACTGCACCACTTTACTTTGGAAAGTAAAGTCAGTGCCCCAAGTATCAGAGATGATAGGGGTGCCAACCCTGGTCCATTCAATAACCTAACAGCTTCAGAAATAAAATTTCAATTTGGCTAAGGGGTAGCACTCCAATTTTATTCTGCCTGCTCACTCGTGAAGAGAAAGACTGCTTGTGTCAGAGTTCAGGCTGCAAGAACAAGGTGTGCAAGCCGTCATTTCCTGTTAGCAGCATTTGGTACTTTCTAAAACAGAGAGGGTTATGTAGCATATTACAGTATTAGCAGGAAGCCTCTGGAGCAGGTCTTGACTGCAATTTTTCCCTTGTCAGCAAGGAAATGCTAAAACACTGTTTTAAGTTTACAATTTATATTCCTTTTATATGCAGAAATAAAAGAAAAATGGGCAACAGTGAGCTCTTACAAAATGTTTTCATAAGCTGATAGCTAAGCATTAAGTAAAAGCATCACTGAAAAGAAAAAGAAATTTATAAATCTACACTATTTTGTTAGGATGTATCAAACCCTCTGCACACCCAGGCAAAAGATAAAGATTATATAAGCCCCTGCCTCAAAAAAAACCTTCAGTAAGTAATTGAAGTTCTTCCTTTAACTATGACAAAAACCCCAGAGATATTATTTGTCTGCAAGACAGGCTTATAATGTAGCCTGTTTGCCATAAACAAGAATGAACCTTTCTCTACCAGAGACATTATCTAGCAATTGCATTAATCAGCTTTCCTTTACCTTTTTTCCTCAAATATAACTGAAGAGACCCTTAAGTGAACACTCCACAAACTGTACAAGCTCTGTGCAGTCCTCAGTGACTCCAGAAATGTGCTTTCTCACACACAACAAAGAAGGTAAATGTACTCCCTTAATCCCTCCAAGAAGAACCTAAATTTGAAAAAAGATGCAGAGGAATCAGAGATTGAAGTTTCTTTATCCAAGAGCCATAAAATCAGAGTCTTTAAGTTTGGAAAAGACATCTTAAAGGTCCACCATTAACCAAGCATGGCCAAGTACCACATCTACCTGTTCTTTAATACTTCCAGGGATAAAGATTCAGCACTTCAGGCAGTGGAGCTGGGCAGCCTGTTCCAATGCCTGACCAACTTTTCAGATAAGATATCTTCCCCAATATCTAATCTATACCTTCCCTGGCATAATTTGAGGCCACTTCCTCCTGTCCTGCACTGGCTGCCTGGGAGAAAGGACCAACCTTCACCCGGCTACCTCCTTTCAGAGAATTGCAGAGAGTGATTAGGGCTCCCCTGAGCCTCCTCCTCTCCACGCTAAACAACCACAGCTCCCTCAGCTGCTCCTCACAGGACTTGTGCTCCAGACCCTTCACCAGCTCTGCTGCCCCTCTCTAGACTCACTCCAGCACCTCAGCGTCCTTCATGTAGTGAGGGGCCCAGAACTGGACAGGATTTGAGGTGCAGCCCCACCAGTGACAAGCAAAGAGGGACAATCCTGCTGGCCACACTATTACTGATACAGGCCAGGATGCCATTGGCCTTCTTGGCCACCTGGGCACACCCTGGCTCACGTTCAGCTGCTGTCAAACCAGCACCTCCAGGTCCTCTTGCATCAGTCAACTTTCCAACCACTCTACCCCAGCCTGTAGCACTGCAGGGCGTTGTTGTGACCCAAGGGCAGGACCCAGCTCTTGGCCTTGTTGAACCTCATACAACTGATCTCGGCCCATGGATAGAGCCCCATGTTGAGATCCCTCTGTGGAGCCCTCCTGCCTCCTTCCAGCACATTAACAGCCCCACCCAACTTGGTATCATCTGTAGACTGACTGAGGGTGCACTCAAGCCACTCATCTAGATCACTGATAGAGATATTAAATAGGACTGGACCAAAGACTAAACCCTGGTGAACCCCACAAGTGACCAGATGGATGCCACTCTCTGGGCCTGGCCATCCAGTCAGTTTATACTGAGCAAAAAGTACACCTGTTCAAGCAGCCATGAGCAGGCCAAAGTAAAGTGCCAAATTTCAGGCTCCAGACAGTAGAAATATACTGAAAACATCTATAATGACCAGCCAGATTGTTTCTTGTACCAATCCTCTCTGCTTTATTAGTTTGTGTGCGGATGGAGTTAATTTTTTTCATAGAAACCCCCACAGTGGTGTGTTCTGAATCTGCAACCAAAACAGCATCAATAACACCAATGTTTTAGCTATTGCTGAGCAGTGCTTACATAATGTTGAAGCCTTTTCTGCTCTTCAAACTGTCCTGCCAGTAAGGAGGCTGGAGGTGGGCAAGAGGCCAGAAGGGGACACAGCTGAGACATCTGACCCCATCTGACCAAAGGGGCATCTCAAACAACACTGTGCTCAGCAATAAAAGCTGGAATAAGAAGGAAAAAGGAGAGACATTTGGAGTGAGTAGCTACATAACTGCTACATGTGACAGAACCCTGCTTTCCTGGAGAAGGCTGAACACCCACCTGCTGATGCTAAGTAGTGAATTAATTCCTTATTTTGCTTTTCTTGTGGGCACAGCTTTTGCTTTACCTGTCTTTATCTCAACCCATGAGTTTTCCCACTCTTACTTTTCTGAATCTCTCTGCCATCCCACTGGCATCCATATAATCCACATTCACTACAGACATTCATCTACATTCCTCCTCTACATACAGTCTCACTTCCTCTTCGGGTTATGTAGATCAGATCAAGTAGATTTTTAGGCTGCACCATTCAGCTGTCTTACCTACAGAGAGCTCATTGGCCCACCCTCAAATATACCCACTAATATACCACAGTTCTCAGGAACAGCCTACCTCACAAATAGTCTGACCCCTGAGTTTACTGTAACTATATTATCAATCTTCAGAGCAGAACTTTCAGTGGAGCTCAGGGTACTAAATTAACAGAAGACACGGGGAAAAGAATAGGCTGAAGAGGACAGGCAGAATCACACCTTTTCTCCACTTGAAGCTCCAGTGTCATAGACACAAACCCTTCCCACAAATGCCCAGGACCTGCATGTCAGGATAGCTACACCCCAATACTGCAGTCTGCCCAAGTCTCAGCAAATGGATCACACCTTGGAGTGCTTCAATACCCCTCCCTGAATTTAGGTTTAAGCCAATACACACAACAGAAGGTATCTATGCTCTGTGAAATCTAGATTTTAAAGAGCAGGTGTTAACTTCTGCATTTCCTTAGTCAGTGAACAAAAGAACTATAATCTAGGCATAAATGAACTTCCTGAGGTCACTTAGAGTAACTTGATGTTTCAATCAGATCTAATTAGATCATGCTGCTTAGGGCTTTGTTCAGTTGTTTTGAACAACTCTAAGGTCTATTTCACCAACTCTTTGAGGAAAAGCTCAGTCCACTATTTGAAAATTTGTTAAATCACAAAGTAGCTTGTTTATATCCAATTCAAATGCATCATGCCACACATTCAAGGCTTAAATGTGCTTTGCATTTTTCTAAAGGCATCTTCTTGCTTCCTACAACTATGTTAGTCTCCTGCATGATGATACTAAATTAAATATAATTCAAACTAACACAGTTAAACATTCCAGCATGACAATCATCAATACTCAGACATCATTATATCAGCTACATGTGACTGAGAAAGGAAAGAAGAAATTTACTTTTAAGTAGAGCTCTTCATAGCTGATTTACCTAGATTTGTGTTTCAGAAAAGGGGAGAGAAAGTTGGGAGGGTTTTTTGTGCAAGTTGTTTTTCCAAAGTGATCTTCCGTACATTGTGTAGAAAATAAGTTGTCGCTGTACAGTATTTTTTCTCAAAATACCATTTTCTTCAGATGCCAGAAGAGAAATGGAATACAATACCAAAGCAGTCGGGAATACAGACCCAGGAGTATGAGTTCAAAGCAGGATTAAGATTGTTTGAGAAGTTAACAATTCTCCAAATGTACTCTCAAAACTCTGCAAGCCTCTCAGGCATGAGATCTTGGATCTGTTGTATTTTTCAAATTCCCATTTAAGACCAAACACTTGACAAAATCCTTTCATTCCATAAATACATTTTTGGAGTAACCTTTTTAAAACAAGGACTCCATGAACACCCAAGCTCCACAGAAATAGCAGTGAAAAAGACAAGTGTCAAGGGGTATTTAGCATCACTTCTTTCAGAAGTTGCTTGCTCTATGCTGCAGAACACCTAGAAAATGGAACCAAGGCTTCATAGTCTTTGTTAATGAGAATGACAGTTACTTTGTACTTAGACCACACAAGAAACCCTCAGCAGTTGTGGTGGATAAATCTTGTCTGGTCATCATGCACCCTCCAAAGAGGAGAAAATAAGATGGGTCAAGATAAAGGCAGTTTAATAAAGAAAAGCAAAGACCATGTGCAGAAAGAAGAAAAATATTTATTCTCCTATCAGCAGGTGATCTCCACTTCCTAGGAAGTCAGGTCTCAGTACACAGTTGGTTTCTCTGGAAGACAAACACCCTAACAACAAAACCACCCCATTCCCCTGCTTCCTCTTAGCTTTACTTTGTCAATTGTTACAGCCTATTCCTTAGGTTTGTTTGGGTCAGCTGTCCTGGTTACGTCCCCTCACAAACTTTCACCCCCCACAAGCCCAGTGGTCTTTGGGGGGAAGCTGAAGAGACAGCCTGGATGCTGCACTTGCACTGCTCAGCACCAGCTGAAACACTGGTTATGTCATCAACACCCCTCTAGAGCTGCAAAGCACAGCACCATGAGTGCTGCTATGGAAAGGTCCCCCCTTTCCATAGACAGACAACACCAGTACAGCAGCTCAATGCATTTAACGTTGAGGATAACCCACGTATCACTTGGCAATGAGAACAACGACCAAAAAGCCTGCACTCAGTGTCTTACTGATATACCCCTTTGCTTTCACCCCAAGCACGCTTCCTCTGAAGATCTAAAGAGTGCAGTGTGGCATTTGCCATGTTTAAAGGGATATTTCGGTCATTCTACTGGCAACTGAGCAAATACCCCATATATATACACCTTAATGGGATAATCAGTCCCTATACTATAAAAGCATCATTACTTATCAATACATTGGTTGCTTCTATGAATTGTTATGAATGACAAATTTAGACCCAAATGACTTCAGCACACATTGCCAGGAGCTTATTTCAAATGATCATTCATTCCTGATTGTCCCTTACTGCCATGTTTTGAATCCACCTGCAAGTTCAGTGGCACTCATTAATACCAGGTTACATGATTAATCACTTCCATTGTCTTTTGCACAATTTCTTATAGGACTACTACTGCCTTTAATCCTACCAATGAAGTCCTTTATTTATGAAACTTTATTCATTTCCATTCAAAGACTTCAGTAAAAATGCATTAGATTCTTCTATAGCAATCAGTAGCTGAATGTGGAATATTGCATTCCTTTTCTCATCCATGCAAGAGAGAAAGTTACCTACTCCATTTTTTTTTCTTCTTTCTTAAACACAAAATCATAGCCTGACACAGCTTTTAGAGGAAGAACTGCTCCTTTACCAAATCACACCTGCAAAGTCAGTTGCTTGGCAACATTGCCTCCAGCTATCACACATGGCTGTCCACAGCTCCACTGTAGCAGGCACTGAGCTACAGTCTGTACCTCTTTTTTCTCCATCTGCTAGAAGCAAACACCTTTTCTGAAGAGAGGAAAGGGGCAATTGACAGTTTAAGACTATTGAGACAGGCAGAATACAAAAACTACACAGATCAGCTTCCCCCACAAAACTTGTCACAGACTCCATAAGCTACAAACATCAGCACTCCCTATATCCTATATCCACATCTACCACAGACTTTGCAGCACAGTAATGTTCTCTGTTCCTCCAAGTTCTTCCTCCTCTTCAGATCATTACCTCAGAGCAGAAAAGCATCTGGCTTCTCTGGTCAGAGGAAGACAAAACTCAGTGTTTTGGATAAGCAGGAAACAAGGCAGGAACTCGGGTTCTCTTGATTGGGTTGTTTCATAGCACTGGGCAGGAGCTCCTTGAGAATACGTACTCAGACATACAAGTTTATCATGTAATGGAAAGCAACAAGTGATCAAGACAAGACAGTGGAAGATAAGCAGGAGCTAGCAGTATATCATATAACCAGAGTCTACTGTAAACAAAGATGGATATAAATAGGTATCCATTCAAATTTTAAATTTGCCAAGTTATCGCTAAGACAATAAAGCAGTTTTGTTTGAATGGATTTTTGTGAAGCCATTCAAGAGAAAAATGTTAAGAGAACTAATATTGCTCAAGCTCTCAGCAAACAATCAAATAAGAGGCCAGAATGGAAGAAAAATAGAAATCCTTAGTATCTTTTGTAGATCTGTAGAATCTTTTTTGCCTCAGACTTCCACAGGAAATTGTTGTTAGTCATAACAGAATCCAGAGAAATTTCTGACACAAGGAAAAGTAGCTCTAAGCAACTTTCTACCAGCTCCACAGAGCAGTTAAAGTTGTGAAGGCATTCTCCTAGCTAGACTTAAACATTTCAGTCAAATGCAATATATGAGTAACCCTTTTATCATAGCATCTCAATTCCCAGTTGCTTTAAATGGCTAGATTTGAACCTTTTTGTCTCTGGATGCACAAACAACATCAAGATTTCTCTATTGAAAACTCAAAGCTCTACTACAGTCTGTATTTACTACTGTTTAATCACTTTCTCATAAAGGACTTCAACTTTAAACAAAGAATTTACTTTGAGTTGACATAGACTGATACTTGCACACTGGGAAGAAAGAGGAAATAAATTACATGGTATCTGCAGTGGGACTCCATATGAGCTTGTGAGTGATACAACAACTGAAAGGGGTCTGAAGTAGCAGAGACTGGAAAGGATCCTGGAAGATCAGCTAGTCCAAGCCCTGGTGCTCACAGCTCAAAGCACAGCAGGTTGCTTAAGGCTGTTCCCAGCCAGATTTCTGTGACTTCCACATTGCATGCTCCACAGCCTCTCCAGGTAATCTGATCCTAGTCAGCCTTTCCCAGAGGAAAAAAAAAAAAAAAAAAAAAAAAAAAGACAAACCGAAATAAAAAAAAAAAAAAAACAAAATACCCAAACAAAACAAACAAAAAATCACCAAAACAACAACAAAAAACCTTATCTTTCAGTGGTATATTCTGTGTTTTAATTTGCATTCATTGCCTATTGGTCTTATCACTAAATATCACAGACAAGTTTGCCTCCATCACCTTTACTTTCTGTCACCAGGTATTTATTATACACATGCATAAATAAGAACCCCCCAGCAGTGTTCTCTCCTCCAGATTAAACACTGTCAGTGCCCTCAGCCTCTACTTGACTGTAAGGCATACTGACCTTCCCCTTCATGCCACTTTGCTAGGTTTGCTCCAGTCTGTCCCTGTCTCTTTGTGGAGCCCAGAATGGCACAGCACTACAGATGCAGTCTCACCAGTGCTGAGGAAAGAATCTCCTAGACCCACACACTGACCACTCTCTTCTGGAAATTCAGTCCAAGATGTTTGCCTTCTTTGTGCCAAAGGTGCATTACTGATTCATGACCAATTTTTGATCCACAGCATCTCTTCTGCACTGCCAACACCCCCTCCCTAGGGACAGAGCTTTGCATTTCCCTTTGTTGAACTTTATAACACTCCTGTTGGCTCATTTCTTCCACTTGTTCACTTGCCTGCTCCTGAGTAGCAGCACATCCATCTGGTTTATCAACCACTCCTCCTAGTGGATATCCCATCATGTTTGCCAAGGGAGGGGTCTATCCGGTCACACAGGTTATTAATGAAGATGTTAAACAGTGCTGGCCTCAATAATAATCCCTCAGCTACACCAAAAGGGACTGGCCTCCCACTCAACTTTAGGATGTTGATCACCACCCTGAGCCTGGCATTTCAGCCTCTAAGCTATTTGCAATCCACCTCACTGTGTCTTCACCCAGAAAGCATTTCATCAACTGATCAAAGAAGTTACAAGACAGTTTCCAAAGCCTCATGAAAGGTCAAGGGAAGAAAACACCCACCATTCTCATCCAAGTAGCCAGTCATCTTGCTTGGTTCAGTGTGGAAGGCTGTTATCAGGTTGGTCACACATTACAGCCCCTTGATTAATCCATACCAACTACTGTCCATCATTTTTCTTCATGTGTTTTCAGGATTACTTGGTCTGTCACTTTTCCAGGAACAGAGGCAAAGCTGACTGGCTTGCGGTTCCCTAGACATTCCTTCTTGCCCTCTTCAGAGATAGTAAGGACATTTGCTTGAGTTCAGCTCCCAAAACCCACCCCCACACTCACCATTACCTTAGTTAATGAGTCACCACAAAATTACCTTGGCTACCCCATCTCACTCCTGGCTGCATCCTATCAGAGCCCACAGACTTGTGTACATCCAGTTTCTACAAGTGATCCCAAACCTGATCCTTCTCTACTGAGAGTACACTTTCCTTGCCTAGAATCACTGAAAACAAGTCTAACTAGGAAAGAACAAAGTGAAGAAGACATTGTTGTTTCCACATCCCTTATGAGCAGTTCCCCTCCCCATTCAGCAGCAGGCCTACATTTTCTCCATTCTTTTTTCTGCCAGTTAGCTGTAAATACCTCCCTTGTTGCCATTCACATGAACCTTGTAAGATTAAACCCCACATGGACATTTGATTTCTGACCTGGACACATTTGCATGCTTGGATGATGCCTCCAGGCTCTCCCCAGGCCAACACGTTTCTGCTTCCACCTGGTTATATGCGTCCTTTTTGTGTCTGAGTTTTTTCAGAAGCTCCTCATTCATTCAAGCAGGACCCCTGGTGCCTTTGTACCATTTCCTATTCATTGCAATATGCCACACCAGAGCTTAAAGAAGTAGTCAACCAGCTTTCCTGGCTCCCTCTGCTCAGAACCATCTTCCAAATTATTCTTCCAAGAAGATCCTTGAATGGAAGAGAATCTTCCTTCCTGAAGATTATGGCTGTAATCCTACTCTTTGCTTTGCTGTCTGCAATTCAGATCCTGAACTCTTCTACCTTATGACCACCACAGCCAAGACTACTCCTAACCTTTACATCCTCAACCTGCCATTGCTTGTTTGCAAGAAACAGGTCCTTAACCACTTATATTGAGATATGGGCATCAATGCATGCCAGAAGCTTCCTTGATTACTTATTCCCTGCTGTGCTTTTCCCCCAGAAAAAAATAAGAATGGTACAAGTACCCTAAAAGCAAAAAAAAGCCTGTGAACATTAGGCTTGCACTATCTGAGGAAATCCTCATTACTACTCCTGACCCATAAACTCTCAACTGGCTCACCCATCTCCAGGTAAAGCTGCAGGCAGCCCCACTGCTCTCACAGCAAATGGCAATTCCCCTTTACCACCATCCCAGCGTGCCCTTCCTAAGCACCTGTACTTACCCACTGCAGTCCTCCAGCTGTGAGCTATCCCACTTACAAATGCCAGTAAAAATCATAGCTCAGTCCTAACTCATTTTACTCTGCCATAGTATCAGCAAACAACTTGCTGACAGTACAGTGGAAACAGATTTAACTAGTCATGGGGTTCATCAGCCTACCTCTTCAGAATCACCTCAACATGAGCAACTTTACCTGTTCACAAGGGAAAATCATTATGTCTAGGAGAATTTAGTTATGGCCACAAGAGACACTGTGAAGCACCAGAGTTCTTAAAGTAAAGCTGAATCATGCTCAAATGAACCTTATGGAGCCAGTCTAAGACAATGTGACACCTGAGCTAAATCAACTGTTGACTACTCCCTGAGTAATGTCTGATAATTGACTCTCTTAAATCCTATAGGATGCATGCATTAAAGAGGGAGTCACCTTTCCAGGAAAGGGTACCTCCCTAAAAGGCTGCTTATCACGTAGATATGTCTAATTGCTTCCTCTGTATAATTCACAAGGACATGATACAGGCTGCAGCACAGTTGCTCACTCTTCTTTATAGCATTCAGACCAAACATGGAAGACTGCATCATTCCATTCTGCAAAAGGAAATTCAAGAACAAAGCAAAGACCAAATGGTACAAACAGCATCCTGCAGCTTTTTCACATCACTGAAGAGTGGCACAACTGCAGCTTCAGGACAACTTGAAGACACGCACCTGGAGCCCTGAACAAAAGAACTGGGGTGTTTTGCACTTCAAAAAGGCAAGAGCATGGTCTCACCAATAGCAATAATCACTTTTAAGGAACCGTCCCATCCTTATGGTCCACACAACAGAAACAGCTTAGATTGCCAATAATTTCTGAACATAGGGTGGCAAACTAAGTACATAGCGATTTCCTCAGAGAATCTAAAGATTTGCAACATAATAAAAAAAAAATAAGAAGTCCCACAAATATTTCTATTAGTAGTCACAGAAATAATTAGGCTGAAAGAGATCTCTGGAGGTTACCTAGTCTGGCCTATTGTCAAAGCAATGCTAAGTTCAAACCTAAATCATGCTGCTTTGGGTCTCACACAGTCAAGTCAGTTTAAGTCCTGAAAAATAGAGATTGCATCCACTTCAGGAAAAAATCCTTCAACTTTGCAAATAATCCAATTCTATTACAAGCTAAACATATTTCCTATGACTTATTTGAAAATATTTTTCTGCACTGTAAGAGTCAGGAGATGGAAACAAGACCCTTCATTACACAGGCTGCTAGTGTCACCCAACACTGCAACACCCCATTCAGAAGTTCTAAGCTAAGGCTGCCATACTTTCTTCCCACTAAATGAGGTGTCTTAAGGGCTCTTTTCTTGGGGGAGACAATTATCCCTCTCAGGGCTGCAACAGCAACAAATTCCTAAGTTTCAGTCTCATCCAACCAGTGTCAGCAACAGGTTAAGAGCAAATGGAACGAGAGCATTGAGGTAGTTTTATTTAGTAGCAGGAAATCAGGAAACAAATCCTGGTTATATAGCCCCAAGAGAGACCAAAGTGAGTTTCTGGTCCCTAAGAGTCTCTGAAGGCACTGTCTTTGACAAAAAGGCCAGAAAACTATCAGCTAAGTACCAGATCATCACTAGGACTTCTAGTGATACAGTTACTTACTATTATTAGAGTTCAAGATATATAATTTCATTTGTTAAGCTTAAGTAAGAACAACCCTGAATCAAAATGCTTTGCCTTCATTATTCCTTATGGAAGGATAAGGAATAATGGCTCCTCACTGGAGAGCCAGAGTCCAGTTGTATCTGTCAATTCATGTTCCAGGCTGTTACACTCACATGATCTTTCCCAAGCTTGCAGAAATAATGTGAACCCTGCAACAGAAACACCAGCAATTTCTTGATCTGAGTGACCTGCAGTAACATCTGCTATTTGCAACAACTGGTACAGAATATTCATACAGCACAATCAGCTACTAGTAAGCTAGTACTTTGTGTTTCAACTTCAATATAGGGCTTGAAGTTGCAGCAGAGATGACACGTGAAACTGACCTCCAGCATAGTCCAGCTGCGTTCTGCTCCCCCTAGAATACTCCCAGGGGTTTCTCCACCTGAGGAGGGAGACAGGAAAGATTTGCACCTGAGGAGGTACAGCAGCCAGTGCCTTGCCCTAGTGTGAGCTCTGTCAACGAGCTGTCACAAAGCTTTCTTACACTGACAATGAAGCAAAAGCTGATGCCTTGCACAGGCTGAGGGCAGTGAGCTGTAAAGAGTTATTCATCTGCTTGAGAAAGAAGTACATTATCCATTAAAGTATACAGGCAAGATTAAAACAGTTAAAAGACCAGACTCCAAACAAGTAAACAGCAAAGCAGCTTCACAAAAAGTGACCATCATACACAAATATTTAAGTTGGTCTCCTAGCCATAGAAGAGATCATATGCAAGACTTGAATGTCTACTCAAAGGAGTCTGAACAGCTGTAAACATTTCTGGGATATTCCAGATTTCTTTCCATAGCTAGTTTGCCCCCTTACTCAAACTATATTTCCTTTCTCCCCCTGCTAAGAGACACCACGCTTAGGATTGGTTAGTTGTTAGGGGAGTTATCTTTAAGTTCTAGTTATACAAATGTTAGTACCACAATCTTTCCTGCTGAGTCTCTCTCCACACTCCCAAGTGCCTGTACCTGCTACTCTTAAGACAGAAGGCCAAGTCTTCAGGCACATACGGATATTCAATGACTGTACAGTACAACTATAAATACTGAAAAGTATTTTCATTAATATTCTAACCAAAGTAAACCAATTTTAATCTGGCTGAACAAGCAACAGTGTCAATGTGCTACAATTTTGGTAACAGATCATTTAAACAGGCTTCAAGCACTATCAAGCATGAAGTAAGTAAACATTAAAAAAATCCAAAAAAACAAGAAACCCAGAACTTCCTCTGATCCAGAAACTTATTCACCTTTTCTGAAAGCCCAAAACATCTACAGTTGTTTACACTAAGGTCTGAAAGGTTCCAATTATGTTATTTTAACTTGATTACAGTTTAAAAAAATCTAAAGCAGTTGACAGCTCAGGTAATTGATTTCTTGACAGGGAGATGAATTTACAGACTTCAGTAGTCAATCCATTGGTATTAAAGACAACATCCAAATACAAGCATAACAGACAGAAAAGGTATATTCTGTCTGAGGTAGCAGCTCAGACAGCTCTCAGCTCAAAGAGAAAATTCACATTGTTTTTTCTTAGAAGGGGACAAGATATTCAGCAGAATCGAAGGACTGTCTAAGCAAGTAAGTCTGTAAACTGAAGGCCATCAGACCTGGACTACTGTGACTGTCTCTGTAAATGGGGAGCATAAGACTCTGATTACTGTTCCTAATGATGTTTGAAACTAATCTCCTTTTGTGCTTCATCACACACCTCAACTTCTAAGTACTTGATTCAGTATTTAATTTCAGCATCCTAACAACACCAGTCTTGCTGTCAAACAATAAGAACTACAAGTCTAAGAGACTTCTGGCATGTTGTAAGCAGGTACTAACTACATAGAAATAGCAAATTATAGCCCCTATAGTCAAAGGGTCTCTGACTGATGTTAACAGTTCAAGGTTTTTTTATTTTGGCTTCATTTGACAGATTTCTAAGAGGTGTTATTGCTTAAGGGATTCAAATATCAGGATTGAAACAACAATTAAAAAAAAATGCATTACACTCCCTCTACAATGAAAAGTAAGAAAAATTCAAATGCTTTACAATAGCTTTCAGCATAGTCTACATACCTGATACAGCTTCTCCTACATCCTTCCAATTCCTGCCAGCTTTATTTAGTTATACAAACAAAAGGATCACAAAGGAATTTCAGTTGCCTCTTTCAAAACTTCAGGGTGACTTAAGCTACTGTCAACATACCCTACTATTTCCTACAAGTATCAGAAACAGTAGTGTAACTTCTTCCCAGTAATGTAACTCTGGGAAGACATCTATTGCCTTATGCAGACAGCAGTTCAGATAGGGATGTAAAGAACAGACAGTACACAGACAAGAACTGCCTTGTCAAATGTCATCCCAGGCTCCTCACTCTTTCAAAAGTCTCAGTGATTGCAAAGACAGTTCCAGAACCTTTTTCAGGTTTCTTCCCCACAGAAGTATCATCTAGCCTTTCTGACAGCTGCAAGATTTACAATTTGAAGGTGACATATGGTAACTACCGTATGGCCCTACAACAGGTAGTTCCCAACACATTTTAGCAGCAACACTCAGATTCATAGCAGCTATTTAAACAGGCAAAAGGCAAATACAGAATAAAAATCACTTCCAGAAACTGTTGCTAGAGTCAACAATCCTAATTATTACTTAATGCTACTCTGGCAGATGCGTCCTCAGCTGTATTCTTCACCTTACAAAGCCATCCAATGTATCTGCATACCTCACACTTGAAGAAGCAGACTACAAATCAAAGGATGGATTTATTCTTGATACAAGACCACTGTTAATGACAGAAAGATTACTTTGAGGATGACCAAGAAATAACTTTTCTAATTCTTACACAGAGCAAGCATGCAATAAATACTGGAAAGGTGCATACTTCAAACTTCTTTGCAGGCAATGCATATGGCATGGGCAAGCTAACTCAGTAACTCAGGAGTGACAGGATGGTAGTGAGATCCTCTATCACCTGTTTTAATGCAAGAAGTAAAAGCCAGCAGAAAAGCCTTATTGGTATGAAGGCAGAGTTCAACAGCACCATTCCAGGAGATGCAATGAAACCAATGAGTGGTAAATATGCTAATAGGACCACATTACATTTTTTAGGGTCAAAAGGATATTTTGTAAGATTTTAAATTATGTCTAGCTACTTAAGAATTGTCAGAGCCTCAAAGAACAGCAGTTAGATATACAAGTACAATCTGCAAGACTTCCACAACCTTTGGATGTGACTGTATCTGAAAAGCAGCCCAGGGTAAATGTAATACTTCAGATTTAAGAGCTACTGTAATACCTAGGGTAAGAGAAAGGAATTAGTTTCAATTAAATGCCCATGCTGAACTGACAGCTATCTGAAAGACCATACTGAAAACAATGTTTTTAAATACTGCCAGAATAAGATCCAAGACAACTGCAACTCAGTCAAAACAACTAGAGTTAATCATGAAGATGTGACCCCACAATTAGGTGAACAGAAAAAGAAACAAAACACAGAACTTGGAGGGTCCTACTGAGCAGCAGAAAGGAGAAGGACAGGCAAAGCAGCAAAGCTCACATAAAAGAGGAAAGTAACAGAAACTAAAGTGGACAACGCTGCAAAGAAAAAAAGAATATATTACATTAAGAAAACTAAAGACTGAACTAGGACTGACAGAAGAGAAGTCCTTCACATTTTGTCATGTTAATGACAAATAGCTTCATGTTAATTTCTGCAGAATCCAGGATGAAGAGGCTCTCCAGTGGAACTGACCATAGGGAACTCCAGACTACTAAACACGACTAGAGATGAAAGGGGTGCTGTTAGTGTCGCAAGATGTGAAGGAGACCTCACAGGCTGGGGAATGGCAGACAGCTGGCAGGCTCCGGTTAGCTAACAGAGCCACGTTACTAGCTGCTGCCTCAGACAGCTCTGCATTCCAGGACTAGCAAAACTACAGCTTTGCCAGACAGCAGCAAGTCATGAGCACTCAAACACCATGGATCAAACACAAAACATATTAGGAAAAAACAGCTGACTGCAGCCTTTGAGCAAGAGTTCCACAGTGGCATGCTCATGACAAACTTGATTTTCAGCTTAACAACTGATAATGTTTCCTTTTTTCTGGGCTGTCTCCTGGAAGTATACAGAAATCTAGACTTCAGGATATAATGGAAGCATCTCAGCATTGTTCACACAACCCTCCTTCCCAGAAGGAAACTTCCTAAACTTCAAGTAAGACATCTCCACAAACTGTGTATATATGGGCACATCTCAGGTGCTTTTAGAAGAGCTGCAACTAAAGCAAGTTTATCATTCCACACTCTTCCTTCCAACTATAAAAAAAAACCCCAAAGATACACAGTACAGGCAAAGTCAGATAGCACTACAAAGCTAATACGATACAAGATTTAAAATAAAAATTGCTACAACGGGATGAAGCAAATGCAAATTAAACTTGAAGGGAAGAATAGAATAAATAAAAAAGAAACCACCAAACCACAAGTCCCTCACATTGCATCACCCAGCATTTTCATGCCAGCTTTCCTGGGGACAGCGTGAAAGCAAGCCTTGCTTCTGGCATACAGAGACAGCAAAAGAGAAAAGCAAGAGGCTTTCAAAAGTGCCATCAGATTTGAATAGGTACCTAAGTAAAAGAGTCTACTAGAAATTTGAAAACGGAATGAATATGTACTAGCGGAATACAGCCTGGTCAAGATATTGGTAGATCCTCCAGAACCTGAACAGGAAAAAAAAAACCAAATTTAAGACACACCAAAGCTTGATCTTACAAAAGAAAGCACCAAAAAAAAGAACAGTGCATAAAACCACTAATTAACACAAATATAAGGAAAAGGAAGCTGAAAGTGTCAGCACTGCTGAACTGAAAGGACAAAAGACCCGGAGCACCGAGGGCTACAGAGACGTACAAGCATTTTGACTGAGCGAGAGTCAGAAAGAGAAAATTTGGAAGACAGGAAAAGTAATTGGAGAATTCTGGACTCCAATCTTGAGCAACACAGCCCTCAGGCCAATGCTACAGAACAACTTATGTATGTATCAGCAAGCAACACCAAGCAGCATTCAGCACGGAAATACGAAGTGCCAATAATACATAAAATATACAAATGTGCTTTTTCCAGAAAGTCACTGGTTACAAAGAGTCATTTACATGGTAACCAGCTGTCAGGGGGCAAGAGGAGCTGTGTTAGGGAATGGCTAGGCAGAGTTATTTACAAAATATAAAGACCCACTTTCTTTGGTGCAATCCATATCACGTACTTCTAAGAGTTTATATTAGGACAATACAGTCTTCTCTCTGATCATGCACTGCATGACTTGTGTGCACAGTGAAAAATAGTAGCACCCACAGATGGGAAGAGGATTTACAAACACAGCACCATTTCTGGTTGCTCAAACAAAGCTCACTCACACTTCACCTCCACTTTATGTGGAGAAGGACTGAACAAGGCAGCTCTGGCATTAATCATACAGTGTGAACTTCCAATTGTAATTCGGGAAGCATTAGACTTAATAACTTACTGTGCAGCCACCTTACCTAAAGATCTTAATAAACTGACTCTAGATGAAAGAGGGATGTGCTACAATTTTCCATTTGAAAGCAACAGAATCCAAGGTAAATACAAATACAAATATCTACTTTTGTGCAGGAAAAAAAATATATACTAAAGCACTGTAAGATTTGCCAGTGATACAATCTTTAAAATACCATTCATCGCCAAAGCCACATCTGTGACACATTTAACCAGTCAGACATCCAGATTCACAGAGCCTGACATTCTGACTGAGTCAGCAAGGCAGGGTATATTGTTTTGGACACTCGACATTCAACTCATCTGGCAACTACCCCTGGCATCGGCCAGTCCCTTCGCGAAGGCCACAGCCCGCTCCAGATCGATACCTGGCAGCGCAGGAAGCGGACGCGGCCGTGAAACTTCAGGAAAGGGCTGGGCCAGTCATTGCATAAAGCCCGGCTGGGGGCTCCTCGCTGGAGGACAAGGCGGCTGCAGCCCAGCCCATGAAGAGCGGAACGCGGCTCACACGGACAGGTCAGGCTGTCTGTCTGTCTGCCCGCCCCGCCGCTGCCCCCGAGCCCGACCCCGCTGCCGCCCCCGGGCCCGCTGTCGGCAGGAGCCGCCCGCCGGTCCCGCCGCCCCTGCGGACGTGGCGCGGCCCCGAGCCAGCCCCCGCAGCCGCCCCGAGCCGGGACCCGCCGGGGGCAGCGCCGCGGCCGGGCCGGGCCCCCGCACCCCCCGCCCCGCGTACCCTTGGCCTCGCAGTCCGCGCAGTACTTGTTGTCCTCCTCCCGCAGCAGCTTGGCCAGGATGGCCTGGTGCTGCTCGTTCTGCTTCTGCGCCTTCTCCCGGCAGGAGCGGGTGGCCATGGCGGGGCTGGAGCGGGGCCGGAGCGGGGCCGGGAACGCTCCTGCCCTGGCGCGGCCACGGGAACCGGCGGCCGCGAGCGCTGACTTCCTCAACCGGAACTATTTGCGGACGCGGACGCCTCCGCCTCCCTCCCTCCCTCCCTCCCCGCCCGCTACCGGGATGGCGCGCGCGCACACGCCCACCCTGGCCACGACCGTCCCTTATTCCGGAGGTGACAAATAGTCCGCCGGGTCCCTAAGGCCGCGCCGCGATGTCGCCCCTGCGCGGCGCTTCCCAAAGAGCGCCAAAACGCCGGCCTGGCTTTAGAAGGGCACGGAGCGGTGCCCGGGCATGAGGGGTCGGCCGTAGCAGCAAGTGATGTATCCATCCGCCGGCGCGTGAGCCCGCCCCCCAGGTGGTGCCCGGGGCAAGGGCGGGGCCCGGCGCGAGCCGCCGCACCTGTGCGCGCGCCGCCCCGCCCCGCCCCGCCCCGCCCCGCCCCGCCCGGCAGGGAGAGGCTGCGGGGAGTCCTGGGGCGCGCGGCTCCAGCGGGGTAAATACCCCAAACACACCGCCGAGGGGTGGACAGCGCTGTCCTTGTGTTTACCAAACACCCCAGAGCACTGCCAAGGGATCTGCCGGCGCCCATGGGATTGGGGCGCCCTGTGTCCTTGGGACAGTTGTCTCTTTCTGCTGGGGGAGAAGAAAAAAAGAAAAAGCTGTTACAGCCTTTTGATTGAATGGACTCTGCCGTAGCCGGAACTCGCCCTCTGAACTTTCCCCAGCAGTACGTGTTTCTGCCTGAAATAAAGCTTTACAGGCGGCAGAGACCTTACAGTGAGGAATCTGGTGCTTTTCCACTCCTGTGTAGGTGGTGAGTTGCTCTGGGGAAGTCAGAGTCGGATCCAAAGTACCTGCAGAAAAGCACAGCCCGGGCTGATCTTCTTGGACCAAGACTGCACCTCAACACTTTCCCCTCAAAATGCCATGTCTCTGTTGTCCCCTTCCTCCATTTTGTATCAGGTCCCTTTGCTGCTGCTGAGTACTCTGTTACAGAGTCTGTTCACCAGTAACATCCTTTTTGTCAGCTCAGTTCTAGCTTGCTGCATTTTTTCGCCTCTAATCCAACCCTTCTGGAAAGAGCTGAAGCCTATATATAGCCTATAAAATGCTTATGTGAGGCAGATGGAAATTCAGGTCTTTTCCCTCTCAGCCACTAAATTACTGAATCATTCTCTGTGTCTTTCTCAGAGACAACAGTGAATTAGAGTTGCAACAGAAAAAAAAATTAAAATACTACACATTACGTTAATTAGGAGTTAAATTAGCACCTGACATGAGAAAATGGGTTTAGATCTCCCTTAAACAGAGAGTTAAGGTCTCCTGTACACTGGGAGTCTCCTGGCCAGTGAGTTACTGGGTATGAGGTTGCAAAATGAGGATCTGGAATAAATACATAATTCGAATAGATGGTTTAGCATCCTACTCAGAGCAGGCATTAAGGGTTGAAACCAGAAATATAGAATGGCACAGCAAAGTTGAGCTCCAGCTGCCTTACAGTGCCAAAATACAAAAACTTGCTGCATCAGAAGGTGTGTAACACAAATGTTACTGTGTCCTGATATTTACCATCAGCCCTTGGCTAGAGACTTGATTATGGAAGCACATTAAACATGACATTAAGCAGGACTGACTTCTTCTAGCTGAATACTTTATCTACAAGCATATAACTGTTTTCTAGCCCAAAGAGAGCTACTTACTCCGTTTTTTACTGCTTTTTTGTTTGTTTGTTTGTTTTTTGGTTTTTTGGGTTTTTTTTTGAGAAAACCAGCTTCAGCTAGAAAGGGAGCTTCTACTCCTTGCTGTCATCCCAGGACTCTGAGAAACAGGATACTTGTATGCTTGTCAAAAAGGCAAGAGCTGTGGGTAGAGAGAGTAAAGGACATGAACTTGCTTCTCATGTGCTAGATAAGCAGCAGCATTGCCATTTTAGAAGAAAATAGTAGTTGCTTTTCTATGTGACAGACTTGACCTGTAGGTTACACATAGTCTGAAACTTTCTGCCATATTGCCAGAAGGTATCAAATAGCTTTAAGCAATTGGTTTAATGTGCATCAGATTCTCTGATTCTAAAACAAATACAGTGATGATGCTTCCTATGTAAAGTGGCTATTGATGCAGTTCCTGTGCTTGAAAAAACCTACACAACTGTGCAGACTGTCTTGTTCAGTGTATGCTTTTGCCCTTAGGGCCTTAAAACTAAATGTTATGTCTTGACTGATGTGGGATGTCATCTTCTAACTGTTGAGTATGATGATGTGCTTCTTGTGTTCAGCTCTGAAAATTATCCTTCTTCTGTAATGTAGTAGAAATATGAAATCGCCTATTTCACCATGAGGTGAGATGAACAGGTTATTAATATTTTAATATATAGTGCTTTGAAAACAGCATGCTGTAAATACATCATTAGGCGTTTCCCTCAGAGCACAAATGAATTGAAGGAGAACAAAAATGTATCCCTTCTGTGCCTTTGTTGCTTTTTCTAGATCCTAAACAGTAGCAGAATGTTGTAGATGTGAAGTTATTCCAAAAGCATTTTTCTGAGGGAGAAAAAAGGAAGAAAATATGTTTTTCAGGATACAGTATGATTACAGAATGAGTTCAGGTCTGCCCACACCATGCCATGACTTGTAGTGCAGAGAGGCCAGAGATGTTGCTCTTTCAAAAGAAGATACACAGTTGTCATGCTGAGCCTGTCAGCTCAGTGCCCCTTGCTTCATTTTTCCTTAAGCCCTGTACTGCACAGCCTGTGCAATCCAGTTCTGGAATTGTTTAAAGTACATGCCTTGTGTTTCCAGACCTTTATCTTCAGAATTGAGTGAGTTTCATGAGGCTAACTGAATTTTCCGTAAAGTAACTTTAACATTGGAGTTCTGTGGTTTTCAGTACTAGAGACTGTGTTGTGCTTAGTAAAAGCAAATTTACGCAGCATGAGAAAAATCTCTCCCTAATTGTCACTACTTGTCATCCTTCAGGCTATTCCACTGTTTTGCAGAGATACCTATAGATAGTTTGTGAACTTCATAATCTGAAATTCACTGAATCTAGACACCCACCTTATTCAGAAATCATCCCATAAACCAGCTTTAAATAGTATTTGCTAATCAGGACAGTATTAGCATAAATTTGACTTAATGGGGAAGAATGTATCAGGTGCAAAGTTATTAACTGGATCGAAAGCAGGTGTTAAAATAGCTGTGTTTCTCTAATGCCTCGTCTTCAAATATCAAAGTCCAGAAATAAATGGGGTTCTAGTTAGAGCTGTTGAGTTGAGAATTTCTGATTCATAAGAAAGCTTGGTGCTTCAGATATTATCAAGCTCTTAAGAAAAAGTTATATATATACATATACAGATATACACATACATACACACACACACGTGTATATATATATGTATATAACTTCCTTGGAAATGGACATTTCTTTAATGTTTCTGAAAATTGGCTCTTCCAAGTTGGCAGCCCACAGGGTCAGATAATGTGGTACCTGTGATCCTTGGCTGGCAGAGAACGGCACAACCTGAAAAGCTGACCATACCCACTGTGCTTCAGCAAATGCTTCAGATGCAATTTCTATCACTAACTTAAGAAAACCTTGAGCTATGAGCCCATCACCCTGTCTACCCTTGATGGCCAGTGGAGAGAAACAGACATTTGTGCAAGTGCTTTGCCATGTTCTCAGACAGGTGTCTGACTGGGGTGAGCTGAATTACTGTCTGGAAGGGCCTGCCTTAGAAGGAGGGGAATGACTTCCTTGACAGTTTGTGTCTCCTAATTGAGAATAAAGGGTAGAAAGGGTGACTGTCTCCTACCCAAGTGGTAAAAGACATTTAAGAAAATAATTCTCAATGTTGTTTTAATTAATGAGATTTTTTTCAGCAATTTACTTTGTGTAGGATAATTCCTACCCAGCTCTATTGCTGATATTTTCAATCAGAAAAAAACAAAATTGAGAAAGCCATAGTAACATCACATTACATGAAATAACATCTGTATAAGAGACTCTACAGCTATACCAAGAGTCACCACGAATTTTTATTCTTTGTTTAAAAAGAAAAATACAGCCCTGAAAATAAATTCAATAGTATTAAAGGATTCAGTATTTTTTAACAAAAAACCCCCAACAAAACATAACAAACCCTAGCCTTGGAGAATCAGAAAGTTTAGTTTTCAAAGCCCAATTTTAAATCTGTCGTGATAAACCTTTTTAATGTTAATATACAAACTACATGTATATTTGAACATAATACATTAATTTATGCCTTACAAAACATAAGCTGTATAGGATAGAATATATTGATGCAATAAAAGGATTCCTTATACAATGCAAAATTGTTGGGGACAGGACTTTTGAAGCTGTAGTTGAATATACTGTGTACACAGGAGTAACAAGATCATTTCTCATCATCCCCAAAATGAGTATTATGTGTTTGACAGCCTTGGAGGGTCACTGCAATGGGAACTCTGGTTGATAAGCATTGTGGGCTTGCCCCAGGAGTGGCATGAGTTGTGTTCTTACAGTTTGAGCCCTCACTGCCTGGCCAATGAACCAAACAATGATACTGTCACTCCTAAGATGGTTAAAAAGTATTAAAAGACCAAGATTTATAGGTGAGGCTGCATTTTCAATGAATTCTAGTTTCCGTACAGCAACTTGACTGGAGAGATTAGATATTAGAGGCAGTAAATCTTTCCTCCAGTTTCTTGGTTCTTCCTTTACTTTTATTCAGAGATCTGGTATTAGATGAATTATTGACCTTATAACATCCCAGAAAAGGCAGTCTAATTTCTATAGCTGCTGAGCATTTGAAATACACTGAAATAGAAAGATTGTGATGTGACTGCAATTCTGAAAATTGAGACAGAAATTCTAATGCTTCACCAACAGTCTTGTTTTCTTGAGAGTTATTAGTAAATCTGAATTTTAATTGTTAATAAATTAGTGCTTGAGGGGAAACTGCAAATTAAATAGAAGGATGACTAAATACATTTCAATGACCTTTGCTGTCAGTCATAATTGTGTAAACTCAGGGAAAAAAACCCATACTGTAGAGCTAAATGCTCTATTATGTTTTGAACTAGTGCATGTATTAGGCCACTATATTCTCATGTGAATTATAATGCAGATAGTGTAGGTGTAGAATATAAAGAAATGTAAGCTCCATATGGTTCCAGTGGAAGCATGGAAGCGATCTTTAAAATTAAATGCTTTGCACTTTCCAAGCTCGTGGTGTATTTTCAGTTATTTAAGGCTGTTTGTATGTTTCGGTTGGAGTCTTCTCATTTCAATTCAAGACTGGTTTTCTGAGCAGAGAGACTGTTAGATGGAACTTTGTGAGTCATGCATTTGGCTCAGTTGGGCTTTGAGGATAAGAATACCAGCCTTAGGTATCAGCAGTCATTAATATCTAGCCAAGATGAAGAGAAATGATCAGATGTAAAATCAGTTGCAAAATCATAAAATTGAAATACTAGGGAAAAATATGAAAAGAAAATACAAAGAGGGGGAGCTGAACTCCATTGTTATTACTGTTTCATGTCCTACTGTGCAAAAGGTAGTCTTTGAAGCTTAAAAATGTTTTGCTGATGGGTAAATGACTGGATAGTCACTAAAGCTAGGACAATTTTTGATCTTCACAAATCTTAATTTTAGCTCTTCAACGATAGGAACTGTGATTCATGTAGTCCATTTTTTCCCTCCAATGAAGTCAGGAACTTGCAGAGAGTGTGGGTTAAGGACTAACTGATGAATTGCAAGCTTCAGACTGTTGCAGACAAAATAGAATCTAGATATATATAGCATTTGAGATTATTTTTTTTGCTCTTTAACATTATGTTTTTCCTTCTCTTTTCTGCAGTACTCTTTAAATACTAGTGTGAATGAATTTGTGTTTATCTTGTCAGTGCCCTTTATGATAAGGAGTAATTAATAATTGTGTGTTGTTGTATTGTGTTTTTATACCCCTGTAACAGTTCTGTAATGGTTTGCCCCTTCACCCCCCATTTTCTCCCAGTGGTTCCACCCCGAGCTTTCCCGCCTTTCCCTCAATGCCAATCTCCCTGAAAATGCTCAGTCATTCCCCTGTCCCCTCCCTGGTACCCTGTCCATCACTTGGCTCCCCATCCCACTCTCCCAGAATCTTCCACCTTGGACATTGAGTGAGTGGACGAGGGCCAGGGGTCCCTCCCTTAAACTTCCCCCATTGGTTTGTGTGTCTGTCTGTCCTTTTGCCTTCCACTCCCCCAAATCCTCCCATTGGGTGGTGGGTGTCCCTTCCCCCTTCACCGCCACGGTATTTAAGATGATTGTGAGAGGCTGGAGGGCACTTTTGGCTGCCAGGACAATGGCATTTGGAGCTTCTCTGAGCTTGCATTAAACCTGAGACCTTTTCCCCAGCCTTGAGTCGACTCCCTCATTCCCTCCTCGGACGCCGCCTCTCCTCCATACCAGGCAGACAGCGCAGCGCTCTGTCTTAGCCGCTCCCCGAATCTCCTCGAGACACAGGGGAGTGTCCCCTGCTGCTGACCGTGCCTGGGCCGGGCAGGCAAAGCCAGGGGGCTTCAGGGCGGGCACGGCGGCAGTGTGCTGTATCTTACCTGTTTGGAGATCTGCAGCATCCTGCAAATTCTACCTATTTTTGTCTTAGAATCATCCTCAGAAAAGTGGAAAAGTTGAGGACAAACATTTAAAATACTTTTTCTCCTTTGAGATAATTTCACACTGGGGGAGACTGAGGGGGTAAATTTACAACAAATCATACTGGCTTCTGAGTGTCTCTGCAGTCCAGAGATGCTTAAGGAGAATAATTTCTACTTCAAAAGCTGATATTTTTAGTGATCAGTGAGTCTTTTATCAAGAAAAGAATGTCCATAGCACTCACAAGCTGAGCTTATATCTGCAGGAAAACGTTTTTCCTCAGCTACTGGATACTCAAGAAATGAGAAAAGTGATTTGCTGTACAAAAGAAAAAAAATAAGCTCTTCCTTCAGTCCCTCTGTGATCTATCACTTGAGGAAAAACATATTTGGATGTTTCCCAGGGCAGTGGCTACATCTGGCAGATAAAAAAAATCTCCTGCATTTCTGCCTTTAGAAGCATGAAGCCCATGATGGTTGATGTGATGTTTTCCTTGGGTTTTGTACAAAACTTGCAGTTATACTGCACAGGAAGTGTGATGTCAGGAGAATATGAGCTCTGACTCCAAGAATTTGCAGTTCTCAAAGAGATGCATGGCCCTGCATGTGCAGGAGAACAGGAAATCTGTTACATACTCTCACATCTGTTACATAATCTCACATACTCTGGACAGGCATCTGACTGGGACTTCCCCCAGCTGACCAGTTTGATTCAACTTTTTACTCCTGGCTTCAGGCTGACTCTGGAATTCTCTCCAGATCAGATCAAGTTTTCACAGAATAGGAAATATTTTGTGGAAAGTCTGTCATAACTGCATTGCTTTTCAGGAGCAGTTTTTCTCTCCATAAAAAATACATCTGGTCCTTTCCCCCTTCCCCTTCCCCTTCCCCTTCCCCTTCCCCTTCCCCTTCCCCTTCCCCTTCCCCTTCCCCTCCCTTCCCTTCCCTTCCCTTCCCTTCCCTTCCCTTCCCTTCCCTTCCCTTCCCTTCCCTTCCCTTCCCTTCCCTTCCCTTCCCAGGCCCACACATACACATCATGTAAAAAAGAAAAAATTTTAGACCATTGCAGTGTCTGTGCTTTTATTACTACAGCATCTTTGATACCAAAGTGCTGCTCAAAATACTTGTACAGAAAAGCAACAGGGATTTTCTAAATGCAGTACTATTTTGATAGTTTAAAAATAGGCTTCTATGTTTAGAAAGAATATTGAATTTTGTCTTTTATAACTTTGTGATTCGTTGTTATGACAGACTTAATCAATCTGATGAGTCCTTGTTCAGTGTTCTGGCAAATATAATCAGCCCTGGAGTGTTTTCTTATTCCCCAAAGGCACATTGTTTCTATGTTTATTTCATTCTGATGATTTATCTGGAAAACATAATTCTTTTTCTTGAAGTGTACTGTTCTGAGATGTACATTGAAAGCCATGTGTTTAATTTACTGAATATGAAATGATCTTTTTATTTAGGAAGTCAAAGGAGAAGGTTATTGAACAAGAAGTCTAGTAAGGTAATGGGCACAGAAGTCAGAGAGAGAAAAGGGAAAAGATTGATCTTGTAAGAATCACAGGGCAGATTTAAAGACAGTCTGTAGTAATAAAAAAAGACTGTTAGAGACTCCAAGACAAGTCCTATGCCTCATTTCTAAAAATTATCTACAAAATGTACACTTGTATTAAAGCAATATCAAGATCTACTTTCCACAACTCATTTCTTGCTTCTGAATCTTAATTTTGTGTTCTTTAATGTCACTTGTCTGCCAGATTATTCTAGGACCTTTGAAGTGCAGAAAGATGGTCTATTTTCAGGCTTTACTCCCATGCATAGTTCCAGCATGCACTGCAAGTCTTTAGGGGTGGTATTTGTCTCCTAAATATATGGAGCTTGTAACAGAGTACTATAAAATAATGAATAAAATAGACAGCAGAGGTATTCAAGACTAAAAAAATAAATAATGTATCATGTATGTAATGTTGAGACTACTAAAGAGGATCATTTAACTAGCAAGCACTGCTTTTTTTTTTTTTTTTTTTTTTTTTTTTTTTTTTTTTTATTTCAATTTCAGTACCTGCCCCTTTGAAGGCAGGTGTAAGTGCACACAGCAGCAGAGCTGACTGTTTCTCTTTCTTCAGCAAGTGCAGAACAGAGCCTGTGGTACAGAGTGGGGTGTACCTTTCCTATTGTAGGAAAGGCAAGAAAAAGCTATGCTGTGTGGTAGCAACTGCTGCTTCATACCAATAGCTTTAGTACATTGCTACACCCAGCTTGTTTCTTGGATGTTATGCACAAGGGGTCTTTAGTAAACAGAGCAGTTGCAGGAATGACCTGGAACACGCAGAGTATTGAAAGGTATTCTACATAGCACATGAATGCTTTGTGTGTCACAGTAATTTAGACTCAGAGCTGTTTAAATGTTGTAACACTGCACACTTAATAACAGTCCAGGGCTAGGTAGAACATAATTAATTACTCTCTAAAGCACAATTTGTAATAAGCAATGTTGTCCTTACAACTCTGATGACTGAGATCATCTCTGAATCTTCAGTTGAAATGACACACCCAAGGTCAGCCATTACCTCTGTGTATTCTTACTATCATAGTCTGATAGGAATTGTCTTTAATATTCATGCATAGAGCATTCGTGTCCATGATAGCTCTTTAATGCCAGATAGGATTTTTGGTATTGTCTTTACTAGGCAGTAAAAGTGGTTAGCCTTAGCAGGAGGCCCTTAAGAAGTGAACTAACAACAGTTAAGGTAAAAAAAAAAAAAAAATTGTAGCATATTTTAAGTAATGTCAGTTAATTTAAATTTATAGTTCTAACAAACCTTAGACATTTCCAAACTACAAATATTCTTAAATTCTGGTAATCGTGCAGCTATGTAAAATATCATCCTTGTGACATACTATTCCATAGCATTCCTATTGGAATACTGAAATAGACAGCAGAACCCTTCAACTCACTCAGGGGAGACTATAATGATAGTATGACTTTTAACCAATGGAAAAATGCAAACCAAATATTTGTTTAAATCGCATCTGATGGAAAGGTATTGTTGGACAGGTGTCTTCCTCTGCTGTTTCTATGGGAGGTGGTTTTTAGTTTGATTACACGTGGATGTTAATAAACATTTCATTTCATTTCTAGTTTGGGGCTGTTTTCCATGAAATCTCTTGAGACCAGCAGTAAGTATGGTTTTTCTGTGTCTCTGATGATTCTGAAATCCTGACAGTCAAAACATTGCAAGCAATTTACAGCTTCCTCTGGTTTTAGCTGAAATTCACTATCTGAGCCTCAGATAACCAAGCGGCAAATTTCCCTGGATGTCACTCCAGTACTGAAATTTATCCATGTCAGTATTTACTAGTTCCTTATATTTTTGGTGACTTTCTCACTTTGCATTTCAACAGTTAAAGACAAGACTTCATGTCCTTTGACTTGCAGCCTTCAGAGACATGACAGATTAACTAAGCTCTTTAGGTGGCTCTCTAATTTCAGGGTGAGTTGCATGACATTGACAATGTAATTAAAACTACAATTCTGAGCTTTTTCCTATTTTTTTTCTAGCACACATTTCTATAAGTGACTTGTATCAAACAATTTCTGTGCCTTTTTTTTTTTTTTTTTTACTGAAAATTTAACTCACCAATTGCATCAGCCTCCCTTCTGCACCTCACAATAATGTAAACAGGTAGATTTGTCAACACATGTAAGTGGGTTTTCTTATATTTTCCTGGGATGTGTCTGGTGGCTGTAGTCAGAGACAGCATATTTTCTGGATAAAATGGGTCTAATCCAATACAGGTAGACCCAGATCTGGTTTTGATCAAGTCAATCCACCTCAGCATTCCAATGGCTTTGTTTCCCCATTAATATGATGAACTTAATGTACTGGTGTCCTGTTAATGTGATACCAGATTTATAGAGGTGAAGTGCTGCTAAATAACATTTTATCAAGTCCTGTATCCCTGGAGCTTGGATTAAGGTGAAGGTGTTTGCTTGGTCTTCATTTGTTCTTTCTGAATATCTATCTGCTTTGCATTTATTTTTAAGAAGATGGCATAGATTTTGAGGTCCAAGGAAATGCTTCCTGCACTTGAAAGCAGCTGCCTCACTTTGTTGACCCTTTACAGCCTTAAGATGTCTTAACTACAGGAGAGTTTCTGGCATGACTCATCCTGGAATCGAAGCTCCCAGGAATATACATCAGCAGAGCAGAATTGGGAAGTAAGCAGGTTTTCCCACTTCTACTCTATTTCTGGCTGAGGTTGAATACCCCATGTGTCTTAGATTCCATGTTTCTAAGCTGAAGGCTCTTAGAAATTCTTGCACCTGAAAAAAACAGGGTGAAGACTGAAGAGCCTGCAGACCTGGTCTCCAGCTGAGAGGTGCCCAGTGGGTGGGCTCCATTTGAACTTGAAAATGCATGCTGGGTGCTCTACGTGCTTTGCTTTAGCTGTGTGGCTTATACAGTGGAGGTACAACCTTCTGTTTTAGTCCTAAAACTGCCATTCTTTATCTGTGGTCAAAACAAAAGAGTAATATTTTCTGCTATGGAAAAGCTCCTTTCTAGTAAACTAAAAGGAGTGTTAATATTTTTAAAGTATTTTGTTAAAACAAATGTGGGTGAAGAAAACATTTAAAAATATATCAGATGAAATCTATATGGTTGGCAAAATTTGAAGCTTTGCTATTATTGAATGATTGCTGTGAGGAGTCCTACTCTTTTCCTTTAAAATTTTCAAAGCTAAACCACATCCACACATGAAATTTGTTAAAATTGTACTTGTAGCACAGACACTATGAAAAACATATTGTTATTACAAAAGCAAATAATTTGATAGTAAATTTAAATGAAGAAGAAATGGGATTTCTCCTCCTTCAAATAATATAATTTTAATGTTAATGAAACCTTGATAAAAATAAAAATCTCCTGGAAGGGGTAAAAGCTACTGAGTATTACAGAAAAGAACCACTTTAAAGTGGCCAAAAGAGCCTAAGGTGACACACAAGCACTGAAAACAGTGCTCCTTCTGAGTTTTATTCTGGTCAGATGTACTTGCTCTGGGCAAGGTGTGCAAGAACTGACAAAGTGTGCACATGCTGTAGGCAGTCCGAATGTGACAAACATGGCTTAGTGTGTTAAAGTCTGGGGGTTAGCTGATTTTTTCAAGAGGTCACTTGCCCAAGGAGAGCACGTGTTTGTTTTCACCTCAGTCTACCCAAGAGATGCAGCTTCTTGGTCTTCTCCCATGTTTCTCTCATCCTCTGTGGCCTTTAGTGGAGCCCAGTTACATCCCTTTTTCTGACATAAGCCCCTATGCTGTATGAAATAGCCTGCAGATGTTGACTGGAAGGGAGTCTGAGAAGCAGACTCCTTTTACAAACAGACTGACCTGGCTGAAGAGTGTGATCTCAAATTTTGTTTAGATGTGTCTTGTTGAGCAAATTGTTGTTGATGTTAGGTATGCTGGGATGCTTGCATTCATCAGTGATTCTCTTCAGGTATTTCAGCCTGCAATGTCTTGTATGTGCAATGAAAATAATCCTTTCTTCTTACTGTGAGGGTTTAGGTAAATAATTTCTCCAAAATTCTCCTGATATCTATTTCATCTTTGAGGGACATGTTGATGTAACAATGAATACACACAAAGAGTGTCAGCAGCCTGGAGAGCAGACTGGGACTTCAGCTCTTTGTCTTTGCTCTGGTGTTTTCTCAGGCTACATACAGTGTCCACAGTTGTCTGCCTTCAAAAATATCTGAGATTAGCATCCAAGAGTATTAACTTTGGAGAGGCAACATATGCAAATATATCATATTTGAGTTGATTTTTATTCAAGAAGTAAGGGGTATGCGCACAAGAATATTTCCAAAGAATTTTTAAATTACTATTGTCCTCTGCAGACCCTAATTCCTTATGCTGTGCAGCAGCTGGCATTCCCCACCATCAGCCAACTATAGTAAATTCATTCACATACACAAACTTCATTGAAGTCTTGTTTTTCTAGTTCTTAAAGACACTTCAGCCATGACTGATGTGGTTTAGTTCATATGACACAGCCTCTGAGCACTGCTGACCACAGAGAATGTTGATTACCTAGTATTAGGCTTCATGTATTTTCCAAATTCTTCCCGTAGTTCACTGATGATGCAAAGGAAGTATTCTGTGCCAGTTCTGTGACCATTGCAGAACAGCAATACAAGTAGTAGAGCAAACACTGTGAGGTACAGAAGCTGCACAAGCCTCAACTGGTTAAGAAGAGTAAGAAATATGAGCTATAGTTGGCTAGGAATTGGTTTTTAATGACAGGGATACAGCAAATTGTGCATACCTGAGGAGAAACCAAGAATGTCACAGTCCTCCATCCTGCTGTCTTGGCACATGCAATTAGAAGGCAGGATACAGATCACAGAAATTACATACTGATCCTATTAGAATTTCAGATGAAGAGTCATAAAATTGAACAGACAAATGCAAGGATTCACTTCTGAGTATAAATTTTGAAAACAGAACTAAGCAAAAGACTGATAGAGAGATTTCTCCACTGTAAAACATAACTGCATCTGGCAGCATTTCAAGTTTTCTTCTCCCACTACTCTAAGAGCATAATGATGTTGTTATTACAAATGAGAAATACCCAACATGCCTTCTTGTGGCTTCAACTGAATATTTGCAGTGAGGAAAAAATACATCTTTATTCACACTGGATTCAGTCTCACATACATTAAAATCATTAGAAATGTACAGCTGTTCAGGTCTCTACTACCTTAAATTTACTCTCTAAATTACTTTCTTTAATGATTTTTATATTTTTATTGACTCTATTTTCCCACTTAGAAACACTACAGGTCCTCTTGACTAATTACAGCATTAAAACAACCATTATAAAAAGTTTCAAAGGAGCAGCTGATCAAATGATCCTTAAATTATTTCCGAAGTTAATTTATGCCTATTGTCTAGTCTTGTCTCTAGACAATCTATTTTGTGTACAAGATGTAGAACTGCTCAAGAACATAGGGTCTGAAAGAGAATTGTATTGAAAAACTACATTGACTTAAAAGCTTAATTGTCAGACCATGGTAAGAGATAACAGAAAATTGAAACAAAAAATTGTCCCACTGATGTTCCACAATGTCTTTTATGAGAGGACTTCTACCAAAGCCTTTGTCAGATGAAGGATGCTGGCCTAGCTGGATTTTGGCCATAGTTCTAGCAATCAGTTCTTTTACAGTTTGGTGTATTCCTCTTTATTAGCCACAAAAATAGATATTTGCTAAACAACTTTTCAGAAGAGGAGAACAGACATTAATATTTAACTTTTAAACCAGTCTTGATCTGGCTGTAACTTTTTCAGTTTTCAAAATTCTATAGGATATTTATAAACTCCTGAAGAAACTGGAGCTGTATTAGCTGCACTTTTACTACATAAAAAACCACTACATTGTAATTGTTATCTATGAAAATTTGATGCATTGTGAAATGGTTTCATAAAATGCCAACCTCCCACACAGGGATGAAATTGGCAAATGATTCTGTATTAAGGGTGTGTGTGTACATATACATATATCTGTGTGAATAAGGATATGCAAATGTATGTAGATATTCATGTTCTAGAAACAGTTACAATTTTCATTTTCAGCTCTGTGTGGGAGGCAGTTTCCGTCCATGGAGAGGAAAAACACATATCTATTGAGCAGAGAGGAGAACCCCAGTTTGTGACTGGATGCAGGGTACAGGGTGTGTGAGAGGGGTCTGTGACAGCTACATGCTGGGTCACACTGTCCATGCCTTACTGCCCACAGGGACTGACTGCCTTCCCACAGAACTTGCTCTTCCTCTGTGCCACCAGGGAAGCACTACAGTGTGTTCTGCTCATGGACTAGGGAAAGCCCTGCATGCCAATCCGTGCCAACAAATTACCAAGGCATCAGTAGTCAGTCTCCAGCACGCTGAACACTTCCCAGAATCTACAGTAAATCCAGGTTTCTTGTCCTCGAGTTTAGAAAAGCGGCATATTCATGCTAAAACTGCTTCTGAGGAGGCAACTTCCTTGGAGACAGCCTAACTTATAAAAAACAAAACTAAAAATGGGCAAGACACAGGCTTAAGGAAATGTTTGTTGTATATCCAGAACACTGTGACATCCAGACCACTCCTGAATTTTTAAAAATATGTGTCTGGCTGTTGAAGTACTGCAGATAGAAAGGGTTCTGCGGAGAACAAAGTGAAATTTGGGCTGCTATTCCCAAATTAGGCTGGAGGAGAATTTCCTACAAATGAGGCAGCTCAAAATGTTAAAGGGATTTCTTGCCAAATTTCTGATCCCCACCTTAAAATTTCTCACCCAGCAATCACGAGATGATGAAGCAAGCTCCATAATACATTAGTTCTGTCCTAAAGGCCAGAAGGAATTGTTCTTTCCTTTGCTCAGAGATAACAAATCAACACCATGTTTCCCAGTGCCACTATGGTCTAAACTAATGCCAGCACCATCATAAATCCTGCCCTGCCATCAGTCCCATTTCAACACAATCCAAAAGGACATAACCATTTTTTTTGTTACCTTAAACTGAAAGAAAAAACACATTTCTGTGACAGGAAAAAAATCTTAGAATCATGTCAAAGCAGAGATGGAAGAACACAAAAAAAAGAGCTAGGAATTGAAATTTCTATTATGGTATAAAATAAATAAGTTTTCCATTTTCTGCTGATGACCAGACATTAAAGGTATGCAGCAACACTGCATGTCAGGGACATTCTTCTTAGTGAGGGACAAGTATTCACCTATGTCCACAAGCTGCCAATTCAAGGGTTCAAAACATTTTGGGCTAAAGGAGGTACATAAGAAGGGCCCTGCTGATGGACATGCTGAGGGCTTTCCTTGGTCAGATGGGGTTTTCTGAAATGCAGGAATCCTAGCCAGACCAGCACTGCAGCACTTGATGCAACAAAGAAAAGGCTGTAATAAAAGATCAGTTAGATGTTACAGTGACCTTGACATAGATGGATGGAAGGAAAGACTCCAGAAACAGAGACCAGGATCCAGTTTAAGCTCAGGCTTGGTGCAGCTCATGTAGAGAAGCCTACTCCTGCCTCTTCCTCCCCTCCTCTCCCCTCCATAACACAGCACAGTACTGGTCACCTCATTCTCCAGCCATCCTTATTTCAATAATATGGCAAAATGAAAATACTTACTCTTTCCTTGCACACCTGCGCTGTTTTGCTTTCTGGCTTCCTTCAAAGCACCACAGTAGCTGCACAAATCCTGCAGTGAGCATTCTGTTTTTTCCCTTCACACAGGGTTTGTGGAGCCCAGCAGGCCTCTGTGATAGACCCAGTATTATCCACAGTTCTCTACAAACAGTTTTATAGGAAGGACCATCTGGTGGTCAGCTGCCCAAATGCACATTTGCTGCCTCCTGCACCTGTTCAGTGTCATTCAGCCTCTCTCTGACAGTTGCTCTCCCATCAGAGGTCTTCCTGAGCACAGGGACGAGAGGATGCAGCACATGTCCTGAAACAGCGGCAGGTACAGACACCTTTCTGAGATTTCTGTTCTTAAGGAGGGATAAATCCCATTTTATCTTCAAAATTGAGATGACAATAGGACCAGAAGGTAACCACCTGGCTCTCTGAGCCCTTTTACTCAAATCTCTCTGCCATTTCAGAGATGGTATTGATGCCTGCAGTCATTCACAGGTGAGCCTACAATGTACCTACCAGTCAGATGTGTACTACTTTAGCATGGTATTTCTCTGTGCAAACTAAGACTTGAAACCATAAAAGCTTGTTTAGGGACTGTCCTGATATACCAGAATGTCCTGACTGGACAGACTGGACCACAGCCATGTGCTCTGAAAAAAAGCTGAATAATGTAACCTGACAGCTAAGTGACTTTCACAGAGGAGACCTTGAAATGAGTTTGGGTTTAAACTCCTGAAAGTTTAAAACTCTCAGGGAGACTGATGCTACTTCTTAGAGACATCTTTCTCCCTCTTTGCATCTTTGACTTCCTGCAAAAGCTAGATTTTGACAGAATATTTAACTTAAATTTGAAACTTGAGTCAAATGCAACTGGAGAAGTTCCAGTTATCTTTCTTGACTATAGGTAAGATCTTCACATACAAAAATCCCCCATTTATCAAAAGATTTCCTTCAATGAAAGGAAGCAGAAAAAGAAACACCTGCAATTTGTGATTAATGCTGTGATGTGCCTTATTACTACTACAGAGAAACAAAGAGTACAACCTATCAAAAAAAAAAAAAAAAACAAAAAAAGGATGGCAAAAAGTAAAAGTGAAATTAAATAATATGCAATTTAATGATAAGAGAGCTGTAGCTGTCATTATCAGGCTGAATAAAAATTTAGCAGGGAGAATGAAACAATATGTCTGCCAGACCAAATGGCTACTGCAGTCCTGTCTAAAGTATGTCATCTGGGAAAAAATCTGTCTCAAGATCACACATGCACACTGCAGAATGTGTAAGTGAAAACTCTGGGGTAAAATGTAAACCAAAAGCAGGATACTCCCTAAGCTAAGCAACACTTGCTTGTCTGTCTTTTAAGACACAGTGAAATTTTCCCCAGCTTTCAAATGGTAGCTGGAAACACACCATCCTTTGTTCTTTAGCCTCTCACAAGGAAGTCACACAGACTAAAGGTTTGCTGAGCAAATATATGACTTTTTCCTAGTCTGCCAGTTTTATTTTGGTGGTAAGTCCCTCTCAACAGCACGTCAGCTAAGACTCCTTAGTTGTTAGGTGGACGCACTTCACTCTTATTAGGGAAAACATCCCAGCTAATTTGTAGGTTTGAGATTCTTGTTGTTACCTGAGTATAAGTTTATTCAGTGTTACCCTCCTGGCTGTATCATGCTGTAGGCATTTGCTTGGGAGGTGGATAGGCAGAAGGAATTTAAAGAACTAGCTTCAGCCTTTTCCCTCTCCTTTTAAGACAGTGTAACTCCCTTTTACAAGGTGTCTAAGAGCTGGCCCTGGACATCCCCTTCGCTGCCACCAGTGTTTGGGAAGGGTGCAGGCAGCAAAAGCACTGCAGGTCCTGTTGCCTCACTGCAGCCCCCTCCACCCCCACTCTGAGGAAGTGAGTAGTTCACACTCATGTTCAGGGACACCCTGGCTTCCCTGGTCACCACCAGGGTGCTGACACCTAATTCATCTTGCTTAGGGCAGCTGTTTAGGCAGCCTTTAAAGTCATTAGGGAGGATACCCTCAAAACACCCCCATTCACCACCTGTAATAACAAACTCTCCCCATACTGAGACAAGACTACCTGTTAGAGGCATCTCCCTGAACTACAACTAGGAGGAAAGCACAGATGGCTACATAAGTCACTGGAGTTTAAAACAATCAGTTATGAGAGTGTAAGTTATAGTTCAATATCTGGCTTCTAGAATTAACCTGACCACCACTGCATAGCTCACTTGACTTTTGTCAGGGGCTAACATTTGAGAATTACAGCTGTGTTTTGATGGGCCACGGGTGTCAGCTTTAATATAAATCACTGTATTAAGGACCTTAAAAAGCTTCTTTGAACACTTTCACCCTAAAAATGGCAACATTAAGATATGTGATTTTTTTAAAGGCACAAGGCTGTAGCTGACTGGGAGATTTAATGCCTGGAAAATGCATGTCAAAGACTTTCCTGCTGCAAGCTTTAATTGGCACTTCTGATGCTATTTGAGGGGAAAAAATTTCATTCTCACAGCAAAAAAATGCAGAGAGATGCTGAGTATTTTTGAAGAAAATACATATGGTCAAAGTAATTCAGCAGCTTGGTTTCCAAGGGATGGGAGGCCAATATCTGCACTGCCCCCACACTTCAAAAGTCAGTAACTCCAACCTATTCCAAAAAGGTGTCAAGGAGAGACATTAAGAGAATTAAGCTCTTGAAAGCTCTGTGGAAATCAGTGGCTGGGAAAGAGGTCCAAATAACTCCTCTCAGGGAGAAAAGATGTGCAGAAAGATGCCTCTGGCCTACTGGAAATAACGTCAATCAACACAGGAACGCGAAGATGCTCGATCTGCAGGGGGTGTCAGACATTCATAGGAAACAAGACTTGGTTAGTTCCGCCCCTGAGACGCTCATTTTAAACAGAGCTCTTTTCTCAGGATTTGACATTTTGTAACTAAGATTCAACTTCTACTGGGACACCCTTTCTGCAACAAAAGTGTTTTAGAAGATTACACGTGACAACCCCTAAACAAGCAGCAGTTTTGGAGCTGGAAGAGGGAGCACAGCCATACCCACATTAGAATATAGCCTGCACATCTCACCTGGTCTGATATGAAACACTGACCACCAGCTAAGCAAAGGTATTTTATATTGTATTTTACAAAAGCAAGGAAGTGACCACAGATGTGCATGGTTTTGATCTCCATCAGCACATGGAAACACATTTCAAACCATTTCCTTCTGTTCTGATATATTTGATACCATGTTATACTTTGATACTCATGAACAATTACAAAGACACAGAACTGCTAAAACTGCTTCTCTGAAAAATGAATGCAGTTATCATCCTTTCCTGACATTTCAGAACAAAATGGTGTGGTGCTTTTTCAATAAGAATACCAAAATAAGGGTCATAAAAAGGCATTTAAATTTATCTGTCACTACAGACCACTGGAATTTGTCATCATTTATTGCAGTCAACTGAAAATGTAGTAAAGATTTATAACAACATTCTATGGTGCTTTACAAACATATGCTACCATCACAGGTAATTTTACTGTGATTTTATTATGTATCCTGTGTTTCAATTTAATAAAATCAACACTGAAATACATACTTTCTAAACAGGGCAATATATAGCAAATATTTTCTTGAACTGTAAATTGAAAGTTCATGTATTTTGAAATAAAGTAATTATGGTGCAATTCCTTCAAACAATAAAGGCTTCATAATTTTAATAATGTACCAAATGCATCTATGTCAAGTAGCAGAAACAAGTTTAAAAGAGAAAACCTACTGCAGAAATACAATGTACAGATTTTTATTAAAGAAAACGAAACAGAGCAGCTAGCATCCTGCAGTACTGCAAGAATTTGCTTACACACACAGAACAATTTTCCTTTGTCTCACAGAAAGTTAACAGGAAATGTTAGGATATAGCCCCTGCTGCTCTTCACTCTTTATATTAACAAAAAGAGCTAAAAAAAAAAAAATCAATCAGTATTTATGATAAAAGCATACCTATGGCTGATCTAATAGCTAATGCCCCAAGCCATTTTCTTACCCTAATGCTAAATTCCAGTGAATTGCTAATAGTAATTATCTGGGAAGAGCAGGAAGACAGGTCCAAAAAAGTGCTTAAGTGCTGCTTTCCTAACTGCTGGCACTGCAAGAAAACAAAGGGAAATGATCGTTTATATCCTAGAATATCTTTGTATCATTTGTTACATTCAATCCCTGATCACTTTTGACAGGTACCACAAGAGATTTTGCAGCACCATAGGATTTTGTGCTTAACTGTTGCTGGAGCCCAGGGCTCCTCTTTTTGGTAAATGCCAGATTGCCAGACAATGTAAGAGGGCCCCTTGGCATTCACTCTTTGGCTCTTACATATTATTTTGCTTATATGTTCAGTTTCCTATGTCTTCTTGACACATTCCATAAACAAGTTAAGCAAGTACTTGGTTACTGGCACCAGCCTGGGACGTGGTAATAAAGGCTTGAAGTTGCTCAAGACTGAAGTGGTATCCTCTATTTTCCATGCACCAAATCCTTTTCAGCTATTTATAACATGGGTTAACAACAGCCTGTTTATTTTAGGAAAAAATTCTTCAACGAAAGGGCTGTCAAGCTTAAAACAGACTGCCCAGGAAAGTGGTTGAGTCACCATCCCTGGAGGTATTTAAAAGATGTGTAGATGTGGCACTCAAGAACATGATTTAGTGGCAGACTTGGCAATGGTTGGACTTGATGATCTTAGGTCAGGTCTATGAAATAGGTCTATGATTTTAGGTCTACGAAATAGACCTGTATGAAATAGAGGTCTATGAAATAACTCTATATAAATTCAACAATTTCTATAAATTATTCTGTGATTCTGTTTTTTGAAGGAAAGCAAAATCCCTGCCTTTATGAGACACTCTGTCCTATTGGTACAGATGCTAGTGCTCTCAGAATTATTTTCAGAATGCAGGTACTTCATGGATACTGGCATGGAGTGTCTAGGACGTGCCTGAGCTCTGACAGGAAGGGCTGCCTGCCTGTGGCTCTGACAGCAGCAGTCATTACCTGCATGAAAGAAGACAAGCAGGGGCCTGGACAGTACTCAGGTCAGCCCTTAATCCCAAAGCTGAGGGAGACTGAAGATAAGCAACTGAAATGTAAGGAAAATGATGGAAAAGTGAGACCAGTTCTTCATATGCTAAATCAAAACAGTGTAAGTCTGCATCCAGGGAGGAAGGCACCTGCAGTTGGCATTGAGGAAAATAATTAGATTTGAAAATCAGGAATGCCAAGAAGTGCAACTAGGTAAACATTCATGGAGTGTGTGCTGGGAAGGGTAAAAGCTGGTAAGAGAAGATAATGAAGTAATGCAACAATCCATGGAGAAGATTTAGAATTTAAAAATTAAAAAATTGCAATTTTTTTACCGCTTCTTTGTGAACTAAGATGTTAAGCCTATTAATAATGATGCAGAAAAGGCATCAGAAGCTTCCAACTAAAATTTCCACTTCCTATTTGAAAAGGTGGTGTATGGTGTGAGAAAGTATTTTCCAACACACCAGCAACTGAAAAGGCAAAACATTACTAGAAATAATTAACAAATTAAAGACAGCTGACCCAGCCTATCTTTAGGTAACTGAAAATGTCAATAGATTTTGAAAAGATCTGTCACTATACAGAAGGGAAACTAGAATGAATCAGATATAAATACAAACCAATTTTCCAATATCCAAGCCATGCTGCAGAATTTAAAGGTTCAAAATCTAATTACCACTAATTAACACCTTTTATGAGAAACAGGTTTCTGTTAATCTCATTTTTCTTGTCAGTGAGGTATTTGGTTGATAAACCTATAACTGAACAGTTTCAGTATTTTTGTAGGGAACCATCACAGTGAGACAAACATCCAAACTCACAACTACAGCAAGACTATGTTTCTAACGTACACACTGGATACACAAACTGTCAAATTTCAACAAGGAGCTCCTCGCTGGCTGCCAGTCAAGTGAGTTTAGGGGAGGCTGCTCAGATTTGTGACAATACCAGCACACTTTAATGCTCTAGTTAAACCATGCAAAGACAAAGCTGGGCAAAGCCCACACCTTTCTCTGATTCTGTGACTAGAGAAGATCCATTTGTTCAGGATATCAAAAAGAACTTGCACAGAAATAGAGCACACGTTCATATTTCAATGACAACTTACTCTCATTAGTAAGTACCCACACAAGTGGTAGATTTGCACAATACTACTACTCTACTACAGTACTTACAACTAGGCAAATTCTTGAATGAAGAACCAAGCGCAGTCTGACTGAAAGATATTTAGTTTGATGCCAGATTAACTTAGTTTTAAGACCTGCAATATTAGATCACCAAATGGAATTTGTCCCCTTTGACCATAAGGTTTCAGATAGTAAGGCTGTATTTTTCCCAACCAGCATTTAGCCCATGTGCAAAAGGGCACCTCCACAAAAGAAAAGATAATGCAGGTAGCATGAAGAAGACAGGTGATAAAGGACAGTGTTCTAGAATTGCAAACAGAGCACCTCTACACTACTTGCAATCAAGAGCTGACCCTCTCCAAAATATGTCTCCATTTCCATTGTACTACTTACAGTCCTCAGAGACAAGACTATCCCTTCCCTACAACCAGGAAAAAACACCCAATCCACTGCATTAGAGACAGAGGGAAGGTTCTTCAGTAAAGGGGAACCACTTACTTACCAGGTAACCACTGTGTGAAATCAGTGACCTACTAATCTCCTCAGAGTTGGTTCTACCTTTGATGAATGGTCTCCAGGTTCATGAAATGCAAACTTTTACAACACCACATAAATCTTTACATTCATGAGGAAATACAAGCCCTTGTACATCTCAATAAGCTCCTGACTACCAATTTCATACCACTATACTTGCACTTATACTTGCACAGTGTAAATAGTATTAAAAGATCAGGCAGATATTGAGCCACTAACAGCTCCATAATCTGAGCTGCAGCACTGTGTTTAATTACATTGCATTATTAAGAAAATTCATCACATGACAGAATGTGGTGGCATGACAGAAGCTCCATGACAAATCCAGGTGAGATTTTTTTCTGTACATTATATTTTTCAGCAACTAGAAATATTTTATTGGCAATACAGTTATTTAAATATTAGAAATCTATACAACGTCCTTTTCTTTCCCAGTCTCCAAAACGTGTAGGTTCAGGGCCTCTGGGTCCACCCCTCTCTTTTGTAGTAGGATTGATTCCATCAGGGAATTCTAAAATAACAGGGAAAGTTCATTGAAATTTCTATAATGTTGACAAATATAAAGATGCTATCCTTTATGATGTTTTCCTTTTAGTTTCATTTTCAAAGGCAAAATCAATTCTTTTTTCTTTTGAAAGGCAACCTTGAGCTAAACATTTTCCAGAGCCCTACAAAATTAATTTCAGTTTTTGAGATCATATATATTATGTTATATTATATATATACAAATATAGATATATTATATTATTTATTATGCAAATAAAGAAGCAACTGAATGTTCAGAGGCATTAAAGGACCACAGCCTCTCAAGTCAGAACTTGCATCATTCAGGTACACTGTATTTATGTTCACGAAATCTAAAACCCCAGGTGTCACTTGCTGTTTACCTCTCTATTTTTAAGTACTCTGTTCTAATTTTAGCTTGAATTTTAGTCAAGATTCTGTTAGTCTCGTACTTAAAACATCCAGGTTGGATGGTTGACCCATCCAACCTAACCTTGAACACTTGCAGGAATGGGGCATCCACAGGTTCACTGGGCAGCCTGTTCTAATGCTTCACCACCCTTGAGTAAAGAGTTTCTTCTAACATCTAATCCAGACCTGCCTTCCTTCAGTTTAGAACCACTGCCCCTTGTCCTGTCACCATCTGCTAGTATGAAAACTCCTTCCCTACATTTTATAAACCCCCTTAAGGTACTGAACCCCCTTTAGACATCAGAAGGCCACAATCAGATCTTCCCAAAACCTTCTCTTCTTCAGGCTGAGCAACCCCAGCTCTCTCAGTCTGTCCTGTAGGAGAGATGCTCTAGTCCTTTGATCACCTTTATGTCCCTCCTCTGGACCCATTCAAACAGGTCCATGCCTTTCTTGTGCTGAGGACTCTACACTGGATGCAGCACTTCAGGTAGGGTCTCATGAGGGCAGAGGGGGAGAATCACTTCCCCTGATCTGCTGGCCCCGCTATTTTTGATGCAGTCCAGGATTTGGTTTTCAGGGCTGCAGTCACACACTGCCAGATCATGTCCAGCTTTTCATCCAACTCCCTACCCTGCTACAAAAGAGAAGCACCCTGCCAGCTCATGCTATTTTCTTAAACACCACAGAGCTTTCTGTACCTCAGCCAACATTCTTACACTACTCAGTGCACCTTTACTCAGGGCCATCTCCTAAGAATAGTTAACTCAGGCCATGAAGTGCTTGTAGCACAGCACCATCCTGGGCTGAGTCTCATCCTACACTAGACTGCAGGGCTCCCAGAAACTCACAGTACCCCACATGCCCCTTGCCACACTGATTCTCCCGAGCTTCCCATATAGACACCTAATGTGGGGCTCCCTCAGTCATATCCCTAACACAGCCCTGGTGGGCAACACAGGTAAAAAGGTGCAGGGCTGAAAATGAGAAAAGACAACAACAGAAATTCTGGACAGCAGACAAGAAGAAAAGTGATGGAGGAAACTCATACAGCTACAGGCTCTACAGGATGACATACTGGGATACCTGTTTCATAACTGATGCCGACCAGGAAAAGAAATGTCAGTATCTGAGCACCTCTGGCAGTACAAAGGGTGCAAATGCACCTGATATTATTTTGTACATGTCATCATCCCAATATCAAAGCACTACTCATGTGCTGACAGTGGATGCAGATGCTCAAAAGATTTCTCCACGATAGCTACAGAGCAGTGGAAATTCTAAATCCAGCTTCAACTCTTAGATTTTCCTAATAATACAAAAGGCAGTTTGCAAACTATTGCTGGTGTTCCACATAAAAAATACAGGTGCCACTAAAGAGACCTTGAGTCTTCCTCCAAACCTGGAATACCTAAGCAAGTAACAAAATATATTGATTATGCATGTTTTAAATGAAGCAGTGATAGCATTAATTTTCCTGGGAATAAAAAGATGAGAATTAAACAGCTGTTTACACAGTAACTCCAATTGTGAGTTAGTTCTCAAGTGAGCCACAATCTGAAATTGTGTGGAGATGATTCTATAATACAAGAATCATACAACAATACAATTACAAACTTGCAGAGAAATTTATGAAAGAAGGAGAAGCAGAAATAACTTTTCACCATGATGCAGCTTTCCCAATGGCTGTGGTGGCCTCAAGGTAATACACTCTGGAGCTGGAGACCTTTTCCTAGCTCTGCTGCACAAAAAGTGCCATTTTAGCCTGTATGAAAAGAGGAGACTTTTGTTCAAGAGTATCTGAGGAATTTAGATATGAAATTAAGGATTCTAAGGTGGAAGAACACGATCAGTTTCTTAAATGAATGCAAGGAATAATTAGTCTTTATGCTGCTATCATTCAACTCTGGTGGCCTTATGGAATTAAGGAAGGGGCACATCTTCATGGACTGAACTATGCAAGGCGCTGGCTTGCTTGGATGTTGAATACGGAGCCCCTGACAGATATCACAGCTATGCTACTTTTTAATTTTCTGGATGTGAGTGGCAATGCTCTCATGAGACAGTATGACACCCAGTTCTGGAAAATGACTTTATCCAAGTTTATCCAAGGCTACATCCCAAGAACTGAAGCAATTACAAGCACTGTACAGAAGGGCATGTTAATGTGTTTGAAGGATTTCATGAAGTACTGTCTACAGATGAAGGAAATTCTGCTTCCAATGGGCACTCTGCTGCCTTCCTTTTGGAGACTATAGATCAGTCTGCATTTCTTTTCCCCAGGATGTTAGTGCTTTCAGACTTGGCTTCCTGTTTACATGCTAAGGCAGAATATATTCTGTATATAGAAGAATGAGAAAAAAATATTTCATCAACTTGTTAATGCTTAATTCATGAAGATGTTGGGCAGAAGGAACTTGTGTTTAATTTGCTGCAAATAGTTATAAGTTATTCTTTGCATTGCCTCTTTAAAAGTTCGTGTATCATAAATACTTGTTAAAAAACAAAACAAAACAAAACAAAACAAAACAAAACAAACCCCACCCAGAGTACTGTGTTCAGCTGTGGCGTTCCCAGCTGTGGAGCTCCCAAAAAAGAGGTGGACCTGTTGGAACAAGTCCAGAGAAGGCCACCAAAACAATCACAGCACTGGTGCACCTCTCCTATTAAGACAGACTGAGAGAAGACTGAGAGAATTGGGGTTCTTAAGCCTGCAGAAGAAAAGGCTCTGGAAAGACCTTTTAGAAGCCTTCCAGTACCTTAAGAGGGCCTGTAAAAAAGCTGGAGAGGGACTTTTAACAAGGGCATGTAGTGACAGGACGAGGGAGATTGGTTTTAAAATAAAAGAGGGTAGGTTTAGATTAGCTATTAGGAAGAAATTCTTTACTGTGAGGATGGTGAGGCACTGGAACAAGTTGTTCAGAGAGGCTGTGGATACCCTGGAAATGTTCAAGGCCAGGCTGGACTGGGCTCTGTTCTAGTGGAAGGTACCCCTGCTAAAGGCAGGGCTGGTACTAAGTCAGGACGCCCAGGCAAATTTACTTATCTTCAAGAGCAGAGGAAGCACAGTTTCTCTGTGTGACTTGCTACAATGTTTGACCACAGTTGTTCTGAAGCTTCTTCTCCCCTGCTATACCATTTGCTGCAACTTGTGCCTGTTGCCCTGCCTCTCTGATATTTTTTTTCAAAACCAGTAAGCTTAGAAAATGATTCTAAAGAGTGCTGAATGCTTGTCACCTTCTTAAACTGATATCAGCACCTTGCAGTCTTGCCTTTAAAACACAGCTTCCAATTTTGTAAAACATTACTTACTTTCCAGGGGCTCCTTCTCCATACTGGACTCTTCTGGTTCATCAAACCGCCCTACTGGTAACTTTGGTTTCTTTAGTGGCTGCTTAGCAGGTTCAGATCTTCCTCCTGGCTTAGAGCTGGAGCTGCTTCGCGAGTGGCAAAGAAGTGAGGACTCTATCAAGCAAACAGACACGTGTAGCATGAATAAATGTGGGAGTTTAATACTGAGTAATGCTGTAACTATCTAGAGCACCTCTGAAAAAAACCCCTACTTCAGGGATGAGGGAGAGGAAGGCAGGAAAACAAACTCTAAAAATTATTTAACATTCAACTCATGAACACCTAAGAAATCAACACAGATAAATTATTTTTGGCCCTAGAAACATATGTAGGCAAAATTGTGTTAGTTGTATAACTCAGTTCACATTAACAGTGTATTTTAAACTGCTTGAACTTAACTTTGCTGTTACTTTCTTGTATTTTAGACTCTTAAACAGTAATTATGCTTGCACAGACCAGTACAGTCTGTTTTCCAGGAGAAATCCTAACCTCCCCCAAGAAACCTGCTGATTTCCATGTCTTGGCTCATTTCCACCAGCTTTTTAGTCAGAAAAAGCTTCTGCTTTCCCAAAGGAAAGTTTAAAAAATAAAACGTTCCCTTAGTAACAGGTTTTCCAGAATGTCGACAGAAGATAGCTGGGTTTCCCTCAGGATGGTAAAATAATTCAGTTGGTAGTCAAAAGCAGGTAAAACTTAAGTTCAATTATGTAACTGCAAGCAAATGCTTTCATTAAAAGCATTAACTCTTTTTCCTTTAAAGTCCTACTAAAATTTTGGTTAAAAAAGCCAAATGTCTACAGTGAGCACAAACTATCCACTAAAAATATTTTGGCTGTAGACAGGTGCCTGAAGCAGTTCTGACATTTCCTAAGAAGCAAGACTCAAACAGAAATCCTCCCTGTACCAGCTGGGTGCAAAGTACCTGAAAGAACTATTATTCTACCTTCCTAAGGAGATTGAATCGGGAAGCCTTGTCAAGCCCTGTCAGTTTGACTCACCTTAATATACATTAACTAACAACTCACTCCCAGAATCAGCATATTCATTCATTTTAAAATACCACATCTCTAATATCAAACCCTACAGCCACACAAACTGTATTATGTCTGCCAACTGCTGCCAATGCCCCAAAGGAGTAAAGCATGGCATAACAAACTATCAACAGTAAAGGATCCAATCTGTTGCAAACATTGGGTCTTTCTACTTCTGCCAAGCTTCTTGTCATTCTTCAGTAAACTAGAATAGAAAAGCTAGCTCAAAACTTAAATTATAGCTGGTATTCTAGTCCAAATTAAAATAAAAATCAGATTAAGGTACCAGTATGAAATTGATTGTCTTGGTCACTAGAAAAGGGGCAAAACCCATTTTTGATAGATTTACTTGATATTCTTGACCAAAATGCACTCTTCTTGACAGAAGTGACAAAAGTTCAACATGAAACATCTCTGAAAAAGATGAGATGAGCTATTAACATTAGTCAAACACATTGTACAAACTGACCTTTGATTCCCTCTTCTTTTACAAAGCCCTCCCATTTATTAATTATATAACTAAACTTGAAGTTGAAAGTTGCTGCACTGCAATATTCCATCTTTTGAAGTGGCCCACAGCATGTGATTTATCCTGACAAAGCCATCCATGCAGTGGGATTTAGGCACACATCGGGATGCTCAGAGGATTAGAGCATCAGCCACATCTTGCCATGAACCTGAGAGCCAAACAGAGTACAACCATCTACCAATAATTTTTAACAGCTCTTCCATTAACACACAGCGTACTGGCTTGTTTTAGTGTATCAACAGCATCACAGAACCTCAGCTTTTGACGAGAGGCAAGCACCCAACACACAGCCCAACTGAGGCCTGTGGGACAGGCTCCGTTATCCAGTCTGCCTTACTTCCCTATAAACAAAACACCCGAATTTCCTGAGGTGAAGAGAACGGACCAGTAACTTCCAGGTCCACAGCACGTTTCCTCCAGCTATTCTCCAAAAGTTATACCACTGTTTAACATTTTACTGCCATTAAGAACCATGAAGCAACGGCAGGGCAAGAAAACCTCCGTAATACGAGATTTGCTCGATAGCAGTAGGTTTGCAGTACAGGCGATAATACTAATATCGAAAGGGCGGGGGCGAAGGGAGGGAAGGGGTTAAGAGCAGGGAACCTGTAGGGCCACGGAAGGAGCGCGGAGAGCTGTGAAAGCCCACGGCCCGCAGGCTGTGGCGGCCGCCTCACACTCCTCACCGCCGCCATCTTGGGCGCTCTCCAGTCCCCCCGGCGCCAGCAGCCCCGGGAGGCGCCCGCCCCGTCCCCTCGCTCGTCAGTTCCTGCGGGAGGAAGGGCAGGGGGGCCGGGAGCCCCTTCGCGGCACAACCCGGGCCCTCCCGCTCTCCGCCCGCTTCTTACTCGCTGCCCCGGGCGCGCCGCGCAGCAGCCGCAGAGCCATGGCCAGGACGGAGCCGTGCGGGGCGGGCAGCGCCGCCGCGCAGGCGCCCCAGGCGGCGGCAGCGGCTCCAGGCTGGGGCAGGCGGCGAACGCGGCCCCGAGCAGGGTTGATCCAGCGGCCTCACAATCCCCCCGTGCCCCTGCGCTGCTCCCCGGCTCTGGTAAACAGAGGCGAACGGCGCCTGGGGAGCCACGGTCCCGATGAAAGCAGCTACGGGCTCATAGAGGTGCTCGAGAAATACGCTGGAACTCTTCACTCCTAGCGAAACGTGGAGCAAAGACGCCTTCTTTCTTCAGTGCAGTGAAGAGTTTAGCGCTGCAAGAACGCGTTTTCCCCTCAATGTGTAGTGCAGTCCAGCTAGGGTTTTTTTGTGGTTTGTTTGGGCTTTTGTTTGTTTTTTTAATAATAAAAATTGTACATTGTTCAAATAATACACAAAGGCTGCCAAGGACATGAAGGAACTTCGGCTAACACCATAGTGATGTACAGACAGTGTTTGTGCTTTCAGACGGCATCTTTCCAGTTTCCGAGTTTAAGCAGTGAAGTTGCTTTTAAAGCTCCATATAAACCTAACCCTGGGATAAGTAGCGTGTTCATGGAGTGGCGCTCCAGTTAATTAAGTACAGTTAATGCTTTGAATATGGCAACTTTTGCTTTTTGTCACTCTTTAAACTTATCCAGCTAACCTTGTTCTTAGATAAAACAGAATTCACTGTACACAGATACTAACCTGAAGAAGATAACTTGGAGATCTGAATCTAAACCAGCATTTTTTGTTCACATCTGAAAGCTTTAAGAAAGTCTTGGTAAATTAAAGAGCAGCAGCACTTCCTGGAGTTTATTTGAGCTACATCTGGCAATGCCTACACACTGAAAGTAATTAAATTTAACTGACTGCCTTACGAGTAACATTTTCTCAATCAGCCTTTTATAACATGGTTAATTAGACATTAGAGACTGAAAATAATGGAAACTCTTTATTTTAACAGCAAGATGCTGGGCATCTAGATCAGAGAGAATAAGGGGGAATGCAGAAAAAAATGCTCTGCCTGAAAGCAGCAAGGAGAAAACCTAAACAGGTCTTGTCAAAGTTCAGGAACTTTTTATTTATGTCTTCAGTACAATAAAAACATGACATCCTTCCCTTAAAAAAGCTTAACAAGCTGCCTGTAGACACCAAGTAATAGTAACCTCTGCTCCAAAACCACTTAACACAATATGTATGCATACATCATATGTACAAGCATACATGTCAAATTTCAAGTGGTAAGAATGAAATAGCAAAGAAAGATTTTTGAGGTACTGTTTATTCACCTAAAAATGAACTGTCTTCAAAACATATTTCTCATCTTTATTGTATTGCTGTAAAAATTCACTTGTAACTCCTGAATTATTCATTTCTAGATCTTTGGCTAAGGAGGTAATAAATCTTAACATTGGTAAAAACAACTGTAGCATACACCACAGGAATTTTCTACTTTGTGATTAAATGGACTGTTTTCTTGTTTTCCTTCCTCTGTTTACTGATCATTTATCTCTTGCACTGCAGCTTCCTTTGCAAGATGACACAAACAATATTGTATTTAGCTTTGCTGTTATAAAAAATGGGGAATAAAAGACTTAGAGCTAGCACAAAGCTTGCAGCAGGTCAGTTCAGATGAGCCAGATGTACTGGTCTTGGAGACTACTGGGAAAGCACCACAACCAGCAGGGCCCTGGGAAGCCAATGTACTGATATTGCCTAAATGCCTCCTCTGCCTCTGAGACCACGTCAAGAACCTTGGTTATCTGAACACCACACCTGGTCAGGGCTAAGCAAATAAAACCAGCTTGGAAACAAGGTTGTTTTGTGGTTACAGAATAAGTTTTCCATCAATGTCAAATCTCTTGGCTCTGCTGCAAATCCTGGTGATCTCCAGTATAACATGAACTCTTTTTCCAAAGTAGTAGCAATGCCTAGATTTACAGTAACAGAAAGTTTAGTTTGTATCAAGGATTCAAACACAACCCAAGGAATTAATTTATATACACAACATGGAAACAGAGGTTCAGACACTATGTCATTTTATGCAGTCATCTCCAAATTGTATCACTGAGAGCTTTTTAAAATAACAGTACCAGCCTACTGCCTTCAGGGAACAAGAGACTGACAGTTAAAGGAATGTTAAGACCTCAGTTCTTACCTCTCATTCTGTAAGCAGCAGAATTCTCTTTGAAGCAGCTGCAGGATACCTGCATGAAGGAGGTCACTATCACTAAAGGAAGATGAAGCCCTCATTCAAACAGAAGAGTGGTGAAATGGTGAGTAGCAGCACTTTAGAGCTTCTACTGCATCAGATGACACTTATGTATACACAGGTCTGTATTTAGGTCTAGGAAAGCGAAGGCAGAAAACTGCAGGAGTAGGGGGAACATGCCATGCAACACATGCACAGTTGTCCAAAATATCCCAGTCTGCATGTGTTGTTCAGAGAGCAACTGCAAGTGACCATACAGTCTGCAAGTAAATATGAACCTCCTATGCTTCAAGGACATGTTGGGGTCATCACGCCTCTCACTACGGTCAGACAGCACATTCCTTTGGGACTTTGGGATGTCAGACAGCCCTCACAAAAGCTACAGTACTGAGAGGGCTACCAGACCACATATAGAGTAGGCAATAAAAATTAAGGAAGAGAGAATGAATTTATTGTTCTCTTAATTTGCCCTGTTCCTTGAGATACTTACACGTAAATATCACATGATGTCCTGCACCATCCATTTTCCTCAAAAAACAAACCTAATTCAAGCTGCTTTAAATAGATGGGACCTTACTGTTACCACCCCCGGGAAGGGAAGGGAAAAGGGAAAAGGGAAAAGGGAGGGGAAGGGGAAGGGGAAGGGGAAGGGGAAGGGGAAGGGGAGGGAAGGGGAGGGAAGGGGAGGGAAGGGGAGGGAAGGGGAGGGAAGGGAAGGGAAGGGAAGGGAAGGGAAGGGAAGGGAAGGGAAGGGAAGGGAAGGGAAGGGAAGGGAAGGAAAGGAAAGGAAAGGAAAGGAAAGGAAAGGAAAGGAAAGGAAAGGAAAGGAAAGGAAAGGAAAGGAAAGGAAAGGAAAGGAAAGGAAAGGAAAGGAAAGGAAAGGAAAGGAAAGGAAAGGAAAGGAAAGGAAAGGAAAGGAAAGGAAAGGAAAGGAAAGGAAAGGAAAGGAAAGGAAAGGAAAGGAAAGGAAAGGAAAGGAGCTATTTCTGTCATGATACTTCTGCTTTTCTGATCACAAAAGCATGCTTTACATGTACAGATTTCCAGAGACAGAAAGCAAGACAGACATTTTTCAATAGTGACAGAACCATCTAAATACTTGTTTCCTAACAGTTTAAAGTCTTAATTGTGAATCAAGGAATATTTTGTAACTTCAGTTCCCTTCAACAGCTATTAAAAGTTTAGCCAGTAGCCACATCCAATAATATTGTTAAATAAAAGACAGTTGAGATACCAGAACATAATTTAAACATTTAAAGCTTAATAGCAACATCATAATACAAAATTAAAAATAAAAATAGGCATTGTTATAGTGAGAATGTATTAAAGATACCTTTGTGTCGTAAGGACTTGCCTAACACAACTAATAAAATACTCTGCAGTGTATATGTTGCTGAACTGTAGATGTTCAGATACTAATTTCAGCATCTTGTAAGTTATAGGAAACTCCCCCCATATATTACAAAGATTATACAACTTTCCATATCAAACGCAAAATCACTTCATCTATTATTATAGACATTTCATCTATATATAATAATGTCAATTATTATTGCTATATATTAATTTCAAAAGTACAAAATTATTAATTATATACAAAAGCCTCCCCAGAATTTTGGTAATTAGCAGAACATTCAGTTTCTTTAATTGCTTTCATTAGAGTAATTTGTTCATTTTATTAACACCAGATGCAATAACACAATGCTAAAAATAAACATGCATTATACAACAAGTTTATATTTTTCAAAAAATGTTCATTACAATTAGTGTACAATTAGTGAATGCACATATAACTCTTTTCCCCCAGCTTTAGTGAAGTATTGTTTGAAACAGAGGAAAGGGAAGGAAGAAGAAACCAAACAATGCTATTCAGCACCAGTAGAAAGTCAGATCTTTAACATTCCTGTATATCAAAAACATTTTATCTGTGTCACTAAACAGGTAAAGTTTACAATAGTCTCTTTTGAAGATGTATGATTATATTTACAATACTTTATAGTCAATAAAACATTTTAATAATATTTAAAAATTGCTTAAATTCATAAAAGTATTGCAGAAATTTATAACATTTACTTATTTTAAGTATATACAAGGAAGTCCACTTAAAATTGTCCATGTTCATCTGAAGAACTGACAGAGTAAGGAACCGTCTTAATACAGTTTGCAAAACCCCAATTTGAAGGCAGCTATCATTGACATTCAAAAATCCTTAGTTGCCATTTGCTTCTGAAAACAAAAGTTCCAGTCATAAAATTTGAGTATGTAAACTAACATGTTTTGACATTAGCAGAAAATATATTCTCACAGGCATAACATCTTTAACAATGACAGTAATGATTTTGTAGAAAACTGTTAAGCTGTAGCAGATATAGTAATTTTCAAATATCCAGTATTTTAGCAGCTCATTGTGTTTCCAGTTAAACTTCCTACAGTGCTAAAATATGACAAGTGAACACGTAAGACATTGTTAGAATTTTAAAATCCAATTTATTTTTGGCATCTAAAGCCTCTTGTAAAATGTAGCCAAGTAACATCGACTTCTGTTGTCTGAAAGCCAATAACCAAACAAAAGTACACACTGTGCTTTAATCTCCAAATAATTAGGTACCCAAAATTAAGAAAAAGTAATAGAAAAGTAAAAAGAACAAAATAAAAAAATATTGCACAGTCACATTACCTAGAAAGTAAAGTTGATGTTAAAAAGCCCTAAGTGTGGATGATATAAATTATCTTCCATATAAAAAGTATAAATATCTCTTAAAATACAGCTGCAGCTATACTTTAACACCACACATTATCTGAATTCATCTGTTAATGAGGTAATAACCAAGTCTCTGACAATGCTTTTCTCTACTGAAAATATTTTAGGGCAGCAACAAGAAAGAATTTTTCTAAAAATATTTCTGAATCAAGAACAGCAATGTGTGCAGCTCTCCCTATGAGAGAATCTGCTGTATTGGGTAATGCATTAATTACATTATAACGAACCAAATTACATTCCTTGTTTTGAAGAACTGGCAGAAGCAGGTTCTGGATCATTTCAGCATAAATTGGTCCTGTAGAGGAAAAGAAAAGTTGTACTGTGTGAATTGCCAGAAACAAACAATTCTTTGACCTTGAACTCAGAATGAACACATTCCAGAGTAAGAGAAGTAATGAAATGTATTATGCTGTGGTTCTGTTAAGATACAATATAAAGAAAGTTTATTTTCCTCTAGAAATGTTGGAAAAATAATTTTAAGATATGCATTTTAATATTTGTACATTTATAGTGAGAATGTACTTATCAGTATTACTTTATTACATCATATAAAAGTTATTTGTCAATATATAGCACTAAAATGCAATTGTGCTAGGATATCTCAACAGTAAGTACAACAACTGACCTTAACTGGTTTTTAACTGATTATGGAAAAATTACCTTTTTTTCAGTGCTATTATTAAGCCACAGCTAAATAAAACCCAGGGCCTGATGCTACAATTTGATATCCTCAAAAATCAAAATTATTTGTCCTCCCTGCTCATGAAATAATACATCAAGGGCTGTGTCTATCTCACCTAACTTTCAGCGAAGTCAGTGAGCTAGAAACCTGTTCAGTCTCATCTCCATCTGCATGTTATAGAACAGGACAGACACAGAAAGCAAGTCAGCCTCTACATGGATTTTTCTCCCTCTACTACTACTACAAAGTAAGCCCAAAGTTTCTAAACACATTAGAGGTGCCTCAGTTAAGCAGCCAAAATTAAATGGGAGGAGATTGATATGTGTGAGGTTTTAACCTGAGTGGTTTGTTTATTTTGCAGGATATTTATTACCTGATTGTTTATCCTTTAAAGCTGTTTTACACATCTCAATGCGAGCAGAGTGATAAGGAACATAACGATCCTGCAGAGATCCTACTAACACAATGTTTTTGAAGTAATGAAGACCTACAAGAAAAAGGGTATCACTTATAGCAAATCCTCTGATCTTTTACTACTGAATAATTAAACATTTTACAACTGATATTTGGCACTAATTTATTACAGGATCTTGCACAAAAAAGGGAGAAAAACCAATTACAATAGGTAGACCTACAAAATGATGCGATGTTTGGTACCAGCCTTTCCTCTGTACATATTTAATAGACATGGCCATGGCTCAGTTGTAGAGTTTCCCATTAAACTGAGTATGGTTCAAACCTTCATCTTGTTTCTTAGGAATACTGTGGTTGGTTTCTGGCTATACAGAAGAGAGTAAAGCCTCCACATGGCTTAATGAAACCTAAAGATGGATGGTGCCTTGTCTTCACTGATGTTTCAGACAATAGCTGCATTAGAGTATTCGTGCCTAGCACCAACACATACATGATATAGCCCACCTAGTGCAGGTGCCTGTCTAAGGCACTGCCTCACTGTAAGGTTTAACCAGCTCAAGCACAGGTGCAGAATCCACCCAACACAACCCTGAAGTATAATTAAACCTTTATAACTAAACCCAGAGTTCCTAATTCCTGAACAAGTATGCTCATAGTAGAGCGATGCAAAGGTAGGAACCCCAAGTAATGACAGTTACAGCCCTTAAAGACATTAAATTGTTACATTTTCTCTAGAAATCTGCAGCAGATTTCTGGTGCTGCCCATCTGCTTTAGGCCAAACACAATGGAGCACTTTAGGAAAATAGATTGCCTTAGAACAGCCCCTTCTGAATATCATATTTTAGATACAAGTATCATCAATCTTTCATTATGAAAAAGTGTTTGATCAAAATCTTCTGCAGGAGCAAAGAATGTATATAGGATATTTCATAAGATAAGTGAGTTTAACTGTTTACCTATTCTTCATCCATTTTGGGGTTAAGCAACAGGATCTGTTTAACATGTATGTTCTTTGACAAATTTGAAATCTAGAGTCACAAGCCACCATACAACTATGTAGCTGAGACCTTGAACCCTCAAAACACCACCTGCTGGATCCACAGCAAATTTTAGATTTTGCTGCCTTAATGATTTTCCCAGATGCAAAACCAGTGTCCAAAGAAGACACCACATTAAGCAGTAACAGATGCTTCTTCATCTTAGACCCCTATTTAACTATATGATCACAAAAATCAACAGAAGTTGCAAATTCAGGGCTACACTTCTCAAAAGTGTTGTCAATCTCTTGCATGTACCCTGGGGTTAAGTGACTTCTGGAAACACTTATGTTTAGAATCATTTTTGAGACCAGGACACAAATTCCCTGTATTGAGAATCTGAAAAGAGGAATTGTGCAGGTAGGGGAATCCCAAGTGCCTCTCACCTTGTGTCTGAGAGTCAAGTATGCCCACTGAGAGAAGAAAGAGATGGCAGGACAGAAGCAGGCCTTGTACAGATATCAAGAGTTAAAGGCACCAACACCTACATTGTACATACAGTATATTAACTCACCCCTCAAAGGAAAACTTTCTTCCTTCTCTATGAGGGAAGCATAAAACTTACTTTCTTTTGTCCTTATCTAAAATCATTCATTTTTCACATCTCTTTCTCCTGTCTCCCCCAGCCTTTCCTTCTCCCTTATACTGACCTCATTGAAGGACCTGGAAACAAGATGGTGTAGCTGAGGCTGTGGACCAAAATACAGCTCTTTCCATCTCTTTGGTAAGAAAGAAAAAAGCAAAAACTGAGCCTGAAGACTTTTATATTCCTTCTACCATTTATGGGGAACAAAGTCTGAAATGCATATTATGACTCTTGAGACGATGCTATCCAGATCTTTCAAAAACCCTGTCATATAAAGGTCTGCCATCAGAAAATATGTCACATTTCTACAATTGACAATAGTACTCAAATGACAATGTCTCTAGCCATGTTGAGATACATACACATAAAAACCCTGGAATATGATTTTTTTTTAAAGCAAACTGATTAATTAATCTGATTATGTCTCAGCAGGGGTCCCACAGTCTTATTCAGCATCTAGTGTGTAACTTCTCACATAACTTCTATTTATACTCAAACATTTCTTTTCAAAAGACAGCAAAACTGATTGAGTTCACCTTTAGATACAGTTCAGCTTTAAATATTACTGTATCATCAACCAAATCTCTTCATGATGGTAGATTATGAAGAGAAGGGTAAAAAAACCCCAAGTTTTTCTAAAATCAATTTTTGATCAATATTCCTATCTTACCTATGATTTTTCTTCTTCCTCTTTCCTTATTATTTTCTGCTTCTTTCAAGACCTGTAAATTTTATATTCAAGCACCTCAAGAGCTATATGTCAGTCTTTTCCTGCCCATATATTTGTACTTTATTGCCCTTAACAAAATTCCAGCTGTGACAATCTAGAAATATTTTGATCTAGGAGTGTGCCTGGATTTTTCACAAAACAGCACAAGCATCTGTGGCTCCACAGCTGCTTGACTGACACACATTCACATACACCTGTCAGATGAATCCTCAATAGTTTTATAATGCTTAATGGAAACTATCCCCCTGCTGGCACATCACCCAATGGCAAAACACATTCTTGGCCAACAGTTGAAATAAGGATATCCAGCCCAGAGAAAACTGTATGAATGATATAGTATGCATAATCTAATCTGGGATTTAGCTATTATGCTAAGTACAAATTCTCCTTCCTTTATGAAAATGATTTTTGTTTTCCCTGACCATCTTAATGAGGTAATAAAAGACTAGTCGGCAAAAACTTTAAAGTAGAATTTTAGACTTATAGTATAGATAAGAAAGGCAGATACAGAAACAGATAATCCTAAATCCTAAATGTGTATGAATGTACTTGACTCACCACACAGTGGCTGATAGTTAGATATTTTAAAAATCCCCTATTTATCTATTGGTGTAATGGCTGCACTCAAGTTCTGCTCATTAGTTAGGAAGGAAAGTCTCAAAGTAGTATTGTACCTCTGCAACAGAAATGCTTTACTGTATACTTGAAGAACACAGGACTAAAATAACTCCTAAATATTAAAACTGAAACAGGAGCTTTTTGAAAATAAGTTCTTTTTCTTTTAGGTTTCCTATCCATATTTATACAAAGTTGCCTTTAAGAGATAGGAAGCATTAACAAAGCTTACCTGCTTTTTTACTAAGTTTATATAAGAATGTCTGTCGTGGATCTGAATGGTCTCGACATGTCAGTTGCAATAAAGAACCAGACTTCTTCCATTTCTGCATAAACCACAGTCCTGCATTGTTAGGTACAACATTAGTATAGATCCACAATAAAATATAAAAACCAATTAAACCTAAGTATAATATATAAAGTTCATAACAGTCTCTCAGATGTTAATTTTACTTTTCATGTAAGCATTGTCAATCTCAGAAACAGTTTAAATTTTCATTTTCTTTCCTGTCTATCTACACAATGAAGCATGAAGGCCTTAATTTCCACTAATGTACATACCTGCCAACAAAAAAAAAACTTCCAGAAAGTGTAAATAATGTTAGCCAGAATATACACATTCTATTTCAGTAATTTGTATAGTATTAGAACATTTTGATGTTCAAAAAACAACAGGCATTACTTCTCCAGTTTCTAAACTGAGCTCATTAAATGTAACTTGAAAAAAGGAAGCAGAATTTTCTCACAGGAATACCATAGTAGAAAGTTTTCTATGGTGCTATTTCTCTTTATTAGTCAATAATAATAATAGGTGGCTAACTGACTTTTCAGAAAATCTTGCCTCCCACGCCATGCGCATCTGCAGAAACACACTGCAGGTTGTAAGGCATTTTTGGAGAGAAAAGACACCAATAGTTTAGAATTATTTTAATGTATCTTATATAATTGTTTGGCAGATTAAGTATATTCAATTTAGTTTGTTATAAATTGAACTCAGTGGATGAAAATTGGAGTTTATTTATGGTGCAACAGAAAATCTGAACCAAACATACTGGAAAATACTTATGCCAACCACCTCTTGCACATCCTTTTATTGATACTTGATTTTTATAACCCTTCTCTCCGCTTATGACAGTGAAATATGCAGTTTCTCAAAATCATAGTAATGCAGAAATGTGCACCCCACATAAAATTGCTTAGTTCATTTCAAAGACAAGATCTAATACTACTGATCTAATACTACTTCACCTGTATTAACAAGAGCACTGCTGTTGTAGAGGGTACCAAGATGTGGTCCAGACAGAGACAGGAAGGTATGAAGTTTGTTGAGGTAATACTTAAATCGATGTCTTGTGAGCACTGAACGGATTATTAAATTACCCAGTGAGTGTCCAATAAAGCTGTTAAAGAGAAAAAGCAATATAACATGGAATTTTATAGCAGGATTTTTTTTTTCTTTTCACAGAGAAAAAGAAAATCGGTGTCATGAAATGCTAAAAGAGCATAGGAAAAAAATAATGAAAAGTTTCCATTCAGACCTATATTTTATATAATTCAGGAGGCATAGCTTATCTATGTCTCTCAAGCTGCACAAACTCATTACAAACGTGTTTTCAACTCCTCCAGAAATATTTAATACAGCACTTTTGAAAAGCTAACAAAACCAAACTATCCTTCCACCAGCATCTACCACCCAAACCCAAGATTATTTCTGGTCCCTTAGCACCAACTATTAAGAAAATATTTTATGAGCCATGCATGACTGAAATCATCATTACTTTGGCATGTGATGGCACTCAATATGATAAATGTATGAGCATTCCTGAAATAATCTGGTGTAGACAGATTCCAAAGGTAGTCCTAATAGGGCGGAACACCATTACTTAACTGAACCTGATTATTTAAAAACAGAAGCAACATCTCAGATCTGCTTAGCAGAGCTGACCTTTTCAAAAGAAGTGATTATCAGCTTGAGCATGCAATTGAAGAATATGTCTCTGTCAGGACAATAGTACTGTCAGGTGTTTCCCTGGTTAAGCAATTTAAGGGAAAGATGGATGGAACTCTTTAGCTTCTTGTATCTAAGGTTAAATATTACTTAATGTGAGGTGCTTACTGTCATATATACAAGCCTATATAAAGCATTTCTTTAAAACAAACACTACAAAATTAAGCAATTCTAGTTATTATGCTTACAGATCCCTGCTGAGATCAGGACCACACCAGACTAGGCACTGACTTAAAGAAGAACAGACTCACAAAGTTAGAAGTGCCTTCCTGCATTACAGATGCAACCCCAGGATATGGTGAAAACAGAAAACCATCCAAAATTATGTACAGCAGAACTATCACTGCTGGATCACATATGTGCTACAGTATTATTCCTCTAGGATCATCCTTCGTGTTTGCTCTGTATCATTACATTCATAAACAAAAGTAGTTAAAACAAAGCTTCCTGTAACATCTGTATAAGATACAGTGCTTTAAGATTACTTGACTGTTTACTTTTCTTGACTAAGCAAGAAAGCTGTCTCAGAAAATACCAATTTAAAAGTAAATTTAAAAATTCAAAGAATTGGTTATAGAATGGCAGAACCACCCTGAACTTCTAAACTTCAAAATAATTATGCATTTCTATAACAGAAAAAGGTTTTTTGTCCATTATTAATACATAGTTTAAGCATATATATATAGTCTTCTCAGTTGCTTTTAGTACTAGATTTCCAATATTATTTGTATGAGAAATTCTTTGCTTGAGTTTGCTATATTTGCTTAACTAATTTTGAAATGAAAGATTATGTATCCTCTGTGTTGTCAGCACAACAGCAGTGCACTTGCAAAACAAAACACTGAGCTGCTCTCTTGAATACTAAAATTTAAAACTATTCCCTTGGAGGACATCATAAAACTCCACACAAGAACAACAAAACCACAGATGTCTTTAAGAACAAGTAAATGCCCACAGAAATTGAGTTGACCCTGAAGATGATCTGTGTGATGTAACATCTGTGTGATGTGTTTTTGAGTAAAACAGATTGTTTTCTAAAGAAGATCTGAGCATTAGCAGAGATACTCTCTTGACAGTTCTCCTACAGTTCAGACAGTATTTACTAAAAGTCATAAGGGGATGAGAAACTCTTATGCTGTACCATAACAAAGGGCATTTTCTGTGAAAAAAGCAGCAATCCATCTATCAATTCTATCATCCCTAAGAGTACAGGCATACTTAACCCAAACTTCAGAAACATGAAAGATCAATTTTGAGGAAAACTGGAAGCTCACAATCAACTATGTGAATGTACCTCAAAGACTAAACATTTGTAGTTAATTTGAAAAGCCTTAGAAATATAATAAAGGTTACAGTAATACATTGTGATCCAATTCAGATGCTTAGGTGAACCCATAAGCCTTAAATTTGTTTTTTAATAGAGAAAGGTTTTAAAAATTGCTCAAATCAAAAAGGGGAGGAAAAGGAAAATTCTTCAAATAGGGTCTTGAAAGTGTAAAACAGGAATGTAATCCATCCTACTCATAGGAAGCTTTGCAAAAGCAATGAACACTAGGTGGCAATATTACAATCTTCTGCATATATCATTAACACACTAAAGTTAACAGAATTACAGTTTTTATACATGCTTTGTGATACAAGTCTACCAATTCAGATCATACTAGAAAAATCAGACACAGCAAAACCTCATTATTCTGTGCCAATAAACAAGAATCCTGTCCAACTATAAAAATTCATGGAAGGAAAAAAATCAAGATTCATAATCAATGAGGTGCTCAAACAACAGATGTTTTAATATATGCATAGCATTAAACACTTTTTTTTTTTTTTTATGAGCCAATGTTACTTTGGGAAGAGGATGACAAACTGAATTAATCTGCCTGAGGTCAAAATCCAATACAAATCATCAGAAATTTACATAAGACTTGACATGTGCAAAATGATTTCTGAAACTACACTATAAGAGCAGGTGGTTTATTCCCCAGTTGCCTGGTTACCTGGAGGGCTTTCATCCTCATAGACACTTAAAACTTGAATGGGTATGACTGAGCAATTTCACACACTTCAAAGCTGCATTAACTTTGATGGTGACATTGGTATGACCGGTCCAAATGACCTCACCCTAAAGCCTCCTGTGATTCTTTACTAAACAGTTATTTTATAAGGCAAATTGCATTTGTTTTGAATCAAGCTTCCAGCTCATGCTTGCTCCATGCTTGTTGTGAGCACAAAGATTTTGTTCAGAGATGAAGGAATGTGTTAGATAGTGAATTGCAGTAATAGCTGATATTAGCTCTGCAGGTACCAAAAATGTTTACTGAAGCTGACACTATTCCAGTGGTACAGGGAGTGTATTTTCTCAGTACAGGAATGTAGCACAGTAAAAGTAGGAGTTCACCATTACTTGAGAGCATGAGAGACTGCATTTATCTGAATAAAGGGCAGAATCTCAGAACATGTCTGGACTTATCTTGACCTGAGCTGATTTTGATTTGTTTAAGCTGTGACAACAATCATCTGCCAGTGAACTACCAAGTCAGGTCTAAAGTTGTTTTAGTTTCAGTACAGTTTCTATTAATAACAAATAGTTATTATTTGTGGCCTGAACTGTGTATCACCAGAATGAAGTGTGGTGTGGATGACTGTAGGTACAGGTATCATATGGTAGAGATCCCCAATGGTCTATTAATGATCACTGCAAAAGCACAGTTGTGTAACTTAGGAGAGGAAGTCAGCATTAGGGATAACAGAGAATGGGAGGGAAAAAAAGAGTAAATGGGAAAGAAAAGAAAGAATATATATGCCAACTGGAAATATAGAAATACGAAATTAATCTATCCAGATCCAAGGCCAAGGAAGCTGGAACTCCCACCATGAACTTTATTGTCCTTATACTGAAGCCTGGGATGCTGATGTCCAGCTGCTTAAGCAAGACAGAATCCAACCATCTTAGGATGTTGGCTTTTTTGCCATACAAAATCACAAATCTGGAGACTGATGTCTATTTTGACTGGTTATGGAGCAGCACTTGCAGAGACAACACTTCCTTTAGGAGATGGGGAGATTTTATGAGGAGAAAACAGCATCATTCAGGACACCACAGATAATTACTACAAGGGCTGTTTTCTACAGTGGCATAACCAAAATGAGGCGGGAAAGCATCAGCTTCTTGAGCAGAGGATTTCTCAGCAGTACTTTCCCAGGCTTTCTGGATCATCCCTTCAAGGCCTTGCATAGAGGCACATGTCTTTCTAACAGGTCTCTCATGTAAGTTGAAAAATGAAGACTTCTGCTTCAGTAGGGCCCAAGACAAGTACACACCTTAAAAAGGAAACTAAAATAAAAATTCATAGTTTTTTTTTTCTTTCACATGACGAGTAACAAATAAAAGTGAAAAATATTTACAAATCCGAAGTCTTATGAGAGAAGCAAACCAAAAGCAAACAAGAGTTCAGCTCTCAGGTATAAACAATGAGAAGATAAGTGGGTGGGTTTGCTCATTACAATCTTCAGAAAACAGCATGGGAGAGAAGATCCTAGTGTATGCTGGTGAGTTACAGAACTCTTCTCTCCCATACCAAGGGTGCTACCATGTAGTCTGTGAAATAAAAATATGATCACACAGTGCTTTTTTAATTTTTAAATCAACAGTTTAGACAAAATTAAGCATGTCAAATCTTGCCTAGCTCAAAACAGAAACATATGTTTAAACAGTGAGATTATGTTTAAATGTTTTAGATGTTTCCTCCAGCTGAACAAGGCCTACCAAACACATGTGAATGCACAAACTTGTCTGAAACACATGTGACTAGCAAGTCAAAAAACCTTCTGGATGTATAATTTGAGGATGCCTAAACAAATGGATAAAGTAAGGCTTGAATTAGCTCCTTTCATCTGTTGATGAGCTAGCTCCAGCAACACTGCTGAGTTAGTAAGGTAGTCTGCCCAAGTGGTGCGCCATACCTTGAGAAAATAAGTGCAACTGGCATTCCCTGGAAGTAAATGTAAAAGAAAACAGGAATGCATAGACTGTGGCAAGCCCTCTAATAAGATGTAAAACATGCTATTTAGCAGATGAAACAATCAGAAAACATAAAAAATAATGAAATATATTTTCATGCAGCTGCCCTTCAACGTCACAGGTAAGATGAAAGTGCCCTGTAGGAGTGACAAGACAGTCTGCCATGTCATACTTGGTGAAAGGACTATAAAATCAGAAGGAAGCTAACTTCATCCTGGCATAGTGCTATTACAAGTTCCTTTGACCTTCTCAAAATACTACCTGTTTTTCTGCAGAACTCTATTATGCAGGATTGTTGAAGCACAGGACAGCAATTCCTTAAATGTAATGCTTAACCTGCCCTAAAACCACCAAGAGATGAGCTTACAACATTGTTCAGTCTTTGTTCATCTGGCAATTCCCTCTCTCTCCATTGTCCTCCTTTCCCCTACTCCTCCCCCATCCCAAACTGCTTTTTCTCCTTTTTCTTTTGGCCTGCTCCTGAGCATCACAGTTTAAAACAACCCAGGGCTCTAGTTTTAAGTTTATTTCTGTAAATAGTATAGAACAGATATTACCTGATTTTTGAAAGGGGTAGATTATAAATTTGTATATACTGAATAATTTCATCTAAAAGGCGATCTGTCATGGAATCAAAATCAGCAAAGGTATCATTCTGTAAAATAAAAGAAATAAAAAATAATAACTGTATTTTCTAATGCAGCAATATACATTCTGCATTGTCTGAATTCTTACTCCCCGGTGTTTCGATTAACAGCACACAAATAAAAGCATCGATATTAACTCTGAATACAAACACTACAGCTAGTTATTATATATTTTTCATGTAATTTTCTTGTAACACGGAATAAAGTGATACACATTCTACTGTAAGACTGCTTTCTTCTAAAATACTAAAACAAATCTTAACATTACACACCCAGCCTGACTTCTAAGCTGTTCTCTACACTTAAGATTATCTGTAGTGAAACAGAAGACCAAACTGCATATTCAGAATTATATCACACCGCCCATGAAATAGAGATGAGACAATTACTGTGACAGCAGTCTACAGTAATACCAGTTATTCAAAATGAAACAAACAAACAAAATTCTTAAAGCCTTATCCTCAGTTCATATCAGATTCTCTCCAATGATCAGCAGTAAGAAATTAAAAGAGATAGGCAAAACCTGCCTAGAACTTTTCAACACAAGTTCCAAAGGATCTGTGCTAAAATCTGTAGTGTTCAACACATTGGTAAATGATCTGAGAAAGTAAAGGAGATGAAAAATCAGTTTGTAGGCAAAACTAAATATCCAGAGTAGTCAAATCTAGAATCAACCAGAATTTCACAAGAATCTTATACTACTGCACGCCTGGGTGATAAAATGGCAAGAAATGCAAACGTTACACAGAGAAAATCAGCCCTAACTGTATATGCAAACAATAATCTACATGTCTGTGTTGCATATAATCAGCTATGTTAGGAAAGCAAGGAAAGAAAATAGCAATATAACATTTTGTCAGTCCGTAGTGCAAAAGCCAGGGCAGAACTAGAACTAAAATTGAATGATCAGAACTAGAACTAAAACTGAATGGTCAGAACTAGACAGGGCATCTTAAATGCCTTGTCTAGTTCTGATCATTCTATTTTCATGACAAGAAGTTTCAAGCAGGCCAGGAAGGGTACCGTGGATGAACAGAAACTTTTCACACCCAATTGTTAGAAATAAAAAATGGACTAAGGCTCTTCAGTTGCCTCCTGAGGGAGAAATTGTACTTGCTTATAAAGTATGTGATTAACTGAAGCAGTGAATGAGGAATGATTATCAAGTATTTTTTCCAAAACAAACTGTAAGGTAAATTATTTCTATTTCCTTGTTTGCAACTGAATTACTAATGTATACAAACCACAGAATTAATCTCAACTGTATGCTATGGATACAGAAGTAAAAAGACTCAAATAGAATCAGCCAACATTAAGGAGGAAAGTCTGTCAGCAGCTATTAGGCTCAGTGGTCTCAGTGGAATCCACAGATCAGAAAGCCTCACAGCTGCTGACTGACACAAACTATAGAAGAGAAAGCCTGGCTTGGTCCCTGTCCAGCCTCTTTCACAAAGCATCCCAGCAGCTACTGCCAGAAAAATGCTAGTGCACTAAATGAAGCTTTTGTTTGAGCCACTGACAAGACTTTGTTCTAGTTCATCTCTGAGCTATGAGAAGTATGTCTAATACAATATGTAATACACACATACACACAGACAAAAAGTAAAAATTGGTCTTTTGTGCTTTGGCAAGTTTACTTCACAACAGTTTAACACAAGAGGTAATTTGATATTTGTTCAGCGTTATGATGTAGATCTTGTAGAATGCTGACAAAGAACAAGTGGCAGGAATTTTGTATTTCTCAGATCCTCTGAAATAACACATCTCCCTTCTTGCCACACCAGTTTTCACTCTTACCATTTTAACCACTAGTACTGAGCATATTTTATCCACAATCCAAACTGCTTATGCTGAGAACTTAGGAGATGCAGTACACACAACAAATTGGTAGTAACAAATGTTACCCCTTAAAATATTTACCCTCAATACCATACAAGATTTTGTAATTACTTTGACACAAGCCACAGATCAAATAATGGATTCGATGAGAATACAATAAAAATGTACAAAATGTAGTAAACACAATAGTGCAATTAAATCAATGTGTTTGAAGGTTTACACTGTTCATAGTTTTTGTAAAACTGTATTTGTAAAACATATTTTTGTAAAAATTCTTTTTTAGTTGGCAAATACCTGATTCCTTTCAGACATAAGAAATTCAATTCTTCCTCCAGGCAGCCCTAGCTCAATGTAAGTCTTCACTAATCTTAGATCTGCACTGTTACCTTCAAAAGAAAAACAATCAAGAGTTAGATTCTGCAAAGTTAACTTGCAATAAAAGCACTCAGAATACTGAAATGAATCTCTGTCAGAGCTTTATATTTAAACACAGCTAATTATAGTCTCAGCCCTAATGAAAATTCAGTAAGACTTTGAAAGATAAACTAGAATGTCAAATTAAGTGACAAAATGGTTTATGAAAATGACATTCGATGCAAACACTTTTAAAAAAGCAAGGATGTAGGAAGTCATGCTTGATTCTGTCTTAGCCTCCAACTGATACATAGCACTGTGAACATTACATTCTTGGAGATGTAATTAATTTTGATAAAGTCAATTAAAGAACTCAAAGTGAGCTTAAGGAATTCAGTGAAGGAATATTTCATAAAATGAAAAGGCAGAGTGAACTATCAGTGGATAAAGATACTTTTAGATACTGTGGTACCCAAAACAACAAATGCTAGTTGAACTAGCATCCTGAAGATTTTTCCACATCAGTAGTCAGGGATGCTTTTGAAGAAAGGGTAGCCTTTTTGCCTTAATTAGAGAACAAGATTTTTATTTACATCTGTCATTTATAGGCAATAGCTTGTATAAGCTCACCATTTCATAAGAAAATTCTAACTATGTGGACTTTCCTAAGGCTTCAAACACATGTTTTTTTGACAACAGGCTTCTTGGTCAAGTTAATTTTTGTGCCACTTCTGCATGCAATAGCACGAGAATATCTGCACTAGTAGAAGGGAATACCTCTGAGTCCTGTTTTTAAAAGTACTTAACAAAGGCTGCTTTCTGCCCAAATGAGGAAAGAAAAACTGCTGTTATTTTATTTTTTTAACTTAGGAATTTGAAAAATGAAGGTGCCTGTGCAGTGTTGGTGCACTCCAATACTCTAGTCTACTGCCCTCTTGTGTTTCCTTACATTGTTAATTTAAGAAGTGTCTCAAAAATGCACAAAAGCTAGGGGGCATATTGTTTCTTAATATACACATGTGCTTTGAACTAAAAACAGGTGAATATATTCAAGCTATTTAAACTTTATAACCCTTTCAATTAAAAAGAGATTTTTCTCACTTCTTCCACAGTAGAATCTTTGTAGATTCTTTGTAGAATCTTGGAAATAGTCAAAAACCCAGCTGGGTTGCATCCTGGGCAATCTGCTGTAGACTCTGCTCTGAGCAAGGAAGTTGAACAAGAAAATCTTCAATGATCCCCTTCACCCTCAACCACACTGTGATTCAGTGACTTAGCCTTTTAAATCCTTATAAACACTTGACTGTGTTTTACATGTACTATTTCTTTTTCCTAACAAGATACACATACTTCATTTTTCTTGACAACACAGCAATTCTAAAGAAAACAGTTTTGTCAGTAACTCCATTCTATTACCACAACATGGACAAATTCCTTTATGACATAAAAAACTGAAAGATGCACCTGATGTGAACTAAGGCATTAAACATTTATGTGCAGGGAAGTTTTATTAAAGAAAGAGAATTCTTAATTTAAAAGATTTTATGGAACACATTGTCAAATGTAGCAGTACAATGTCAGATTCCCATTTCCCTCCAGTGAACCTATTTCAGGTGTCCAATTCAGAGTTTGAATGACCAAAGCTAAATCTCACTGGTAATCTGAACTGCTTTCTTGTACAGTATCACATTTCTCAGCATACCATCTAGGCCATGGACACAAACTATAAGATGTACTCCTTCTTCTGAACACTCATCGTCTTCCATACTGAAATAAGGTATTGAAGAAGCCAGTTTGAAAACATCACTATACATAAATCCAGGAAGTTTAAGTTGCCTCAATTCTTCTTTAGCCTGTAGGAAACTGGAACAAAAAAAAATTATACACTTACTATTGATAGATAAATGTGGAGTCTTCCAGGATACAGTTTTCTACTGTCATTTTGCTTTGTATTCTATGTAATTAATATGAAGGAAAATATATTTATCAAATTACTATGTTCACAAAATAAACCATTTCCTCAGAACATTTTACTGCAGATTCCTACAGCCCCTTTTCCTCTGTAACAGCAACCGTATCTCAAGTTCTACTCTCTTCTCTCCTTTGACTATCTTTGCAAACTCTCAAGTATTTCTGAAACCACTAAAGATGCTGAGTTTATTGTGGACTTGAGCAAGCAACAGCTTTGTTTCCATATAAAATAAAAAATATAAAAATATATTCCAATAAAAAATTATAGAAATTATAACCAGTTGGAAGTCAAGGTAAAGATTTTCACTGACTTTTGATAATTCTTGCCAAGCCTATTTCTTAGGTCAGAAGAGAGCTGGAATCAGTGCTGTAATGTCTCACCATAAGGTTCCTGTGGTAGGCTGAAAAACTGACACTTGCTTCTGAAACAGCCAGATCCAGACTTCTGATCTTCTACCTATTCTATAAAGGCATACACTACAAGGTTTTTAATAGCTGAGATCCTCACATGCTAGGAGCTCCTTGTGTTCCTTCCTCTCTTTCTTCCACTTCACTTCATTTTTGTGCATGGCCTTCCTAATTGTGTATCAGTTTCCCTGCAGCACATAAAGCTTTGTGCTTCCTTATGCTTCCTTAATCCATCTGTTCTGCATGATCCCTTATGGTGTCATGCTGTACCCCATCCTCTTCTGCCTGCTCACTGTTTCCCTCCCATTCTACCTTTTGTTCTCTGTTTTCCCAGCTTTATCTTTAGCTCATTCTTCACTAACTGGCAGGAGCAGGCCTCAATGAAGTCAGCCTGAACAGAAACCACTGCTGACAGCTGCTCTTATCACTCAGCAACAGAAGCTACTTTAGTTTGTACTCAAGGCATGTTTCCTGAACACACCAAGGGTGGTTCTTTATGGAGCAGATCATACCCTCTGGATTCACAGTTATCTCATATTCCAGAGGACTCTGCTTCTCCCACGGCCAAGTCCTTGATTTTATTCCAAGTTCACTTTTATTGTTACAGATGAGCCTGAGTAGTCTCTGCTCTTCATTCTTCCCATTCCACACCAGTACCACTGTACAGTATTTCAGAAGCTACTTTTCTGGCCACTTCTAACATGTTTTCCCCCACCTGACTGCTTACTCCTTCTTTCTGTTCTCAAGCTGCTTTTCACAAACTATCTGGTCTTCTATCTCTTCCACCTGCTCAGCATTTGTTTCTACCTCTCTTTTAAATTTTCTTTTCTCTCATAGCAACATTTTACTTCCAATACAACACATAAGCTGCTGCTTCACATGTTTATTTAGCAGCAGGAGTTTATCAGGGAAACTCCTATGTTTACAGCAAGAAGAGGTACAATCTGGGATCCCTGACATTCCTCTAAGTTTGGCTTTCCTGGCCTCCAAACTGCGGTGTAATTTAGAGCACTGTGGTCTTCAAGGTGGTACATTTTTGATATTTGAAGTTAAGATTTAAAAATAAGGCCATTACCATAGCTTGCATTACACATTTGCTTCACTTAGCAAATCTGATGGACAACCAGTTACACAATGTTTTTGAAGTCAAAGCATATTTTCCCAAGCTAGCTATTTTAACAATTTCATAAAACACCATTTTTATGCTCAGTATCCTTTACAACATCATTCTTCAGCTGGATGATTATTTTTTAAACGTAACAAAGAAAAATCCTGTTTTGCTTGTTTTTCAAACCACATGAAATGACAAGATAACTTAGAGAAGTGTAGTGCTAAGACACTTTTTATCTGAACATCTAGAACATGCTGTTACTTGGGCATGCAGAATTCAGAAGCCACAGTTCTGGGGCATTCTACTGGCCAATCATGTTTCTTTTCCCCTTTCACTATTATATTAACATAATTTCTAAAAGTAAAAAGCTTGTTTTAAAACAATCACTTACGCTAACATTTGAGGTTTTGGGGAGCTTTCATACCAGGAAACAGCTGAAGCTGAGCTGTAGGATGTGCTGCCTGGCTGTTGTGTAATTGCATCAGATTTATTCTTTGAAGAAGAGATAACATTGCAGGGAGAGTCTCTCAGAGAAGAAGGGAAAGACAAACAACCAGGAGTACAGACAGGGGGCACGGTCATTATGTCTTGCAGGTGTCCACTGTCAATTATTTCAGATCTCAGGGCTCTCTCTTCTGCTAAGCCATGATCTCGGTCAGCACTGCATGCTCCATCTAATATACTATAATCCGTTTCTTCATAATACCCATTTTCAATCATGTCTTGATCCTCCTCTTCTTCCTCATCTTGTTGGGAAGAGCAAATAATTTGTTTCTCATATGCTTCCTTTTGAGGGCTAACAGGATTGCTGTTGTCCATAGGCCAAATAGCTGAAATACCTGTGCTGCTTTGAGAGCCAAAATAGTTTTCAACAAGCCCTTGCTTTACCATGTCAGCACTACCATCTGGAGAAGGATTATCTGTACCAGTTTCACTTTTAGCTCCTGACAGTTCTTCAGCTGTGCCCTTAAATTCTAAAGGCTCATTATGTTTTCCTTTGTTTGTTTTTTTTTCCACTGCATTTACAGATGAAGAACCTGAAACAGAAGATGGCTCACCCAAACAAGTTGTTTCCAAACACAACTTAACTGTTTCTTCTGTAGCTCTAGGATGCCTTTCAAGGTCCTGAGGGTCCTTGCAGGTTGTGCCAGGGCCTGTTTGTGGGCTGCAACTTTCCACATCAGTAGGCGTGTCCTCATCTGAAGCAACTAAGTGTAACAGATCTTTTTCTCCTGAGAGTGAGGAATGTATAGACAGAGTTTTGTTATCCAAGTGCCCTGAATACACAGCAAGCTGTTGCTGCAAATTGGTGTTTGATATTTTACTGTCATCACATTTTGGCAAGTCAATTGCTCCTAGATCCAATACTGTTTTGCTGTCACTTAGCTGGCATTCAGGTACAACAGACATCTTTGAATTCTCATCAGGTGACAGCTCATCATCATCTGAAGGCAGTGAATTTATGGATGTCAGGGATGACTGTATTTCACTTACAGCACTTGTACTCTCAGTGCAATGGCTTTCGATTGTGTTTTTTATTGCACAGTCTGGTTTTAGTAAAGGCTGAGGAAATGCTCTGTCACCATTGTGTGCACTTTGTCCATGAACATTTTCAAAAACATGATCAGGGTTGGGGTGAGTTGCAAAAGAACTCGGTTCACTTTCTACACCTGAATCTGAAAATCTAGAAGAGGCATATGTCACACTAACATCTGGTAATTTAGTCATGTCTCCACTTGCAGAGATTTGACTTTCTTTTGTTGAAAGAGTAGGTGGATTGCTTTTCATTTTTGTCAAGATGTCACTGGTATGCTGGCAGTTTCTCTCATGGACCTCTTCCTTTTCAATCACGGGTTCCTGTTCTCCCAAATTCAGTTTATTTCCAGATTCTGAAGACTGAACATTGGGTGCCAGCAAATTATTTTCGTGCACTTCATCTTGCGGAAACTTAGTCCATGATCCAGTGTGAGCCACTCCTTTCTCCTCTTCATAAAGATTCTTATTACTTGGTTTGACCTCAGTTGTCCTGACTCCTGAGGAAGCTGGTTGACCCCCATGACAACCTTCAAGTGTACCTCTGTGCTGTAAAGCACTGTCTGCTTGAACAGTTCCAGAACCAGTCTGGGAGATAGTAAGTCTATCAAAAATAGCCTCATTTTCACAGTGCACAGGACTACTTGGACCTGGTTGGTCACCTTCAATCTTGACAGCCATTTCATCATATGGCAACAATGGAAGGTCTCTTCGAGTTATTTGCCTGATGCAGGCCTTTGTATCACAAGGAATTCCACTTACTCCAGGGTCCAGCCCTTCATTAGCATTGTATGAAGGCTCGCCATCTAACCTTCTACAGGCATTTTCCAGTGCTGCACTTATCAAACATTTGTATCCTACTAACACCACAGAGTCCTTTGAGTTCTGTTTTACGACTTTTTTTGTGTTTTCAGCTTTCATTGTTTTTATGAGCTTAGCAACCTTAGCTTTGGATTTATTTGTATCTTCATTTTTCCCTTTGAAGGTTTTTGTTAGCATCTTTTCAGCTTCTGAATGCCAAAAGACGGAGGCACCAGCAGGTCTCATTTTCAGTTCTGGGCTACTGAAACCAGCAACGAAACCTTCTTCAGCTTCTAACTTATCCAGTTTATTGGACTCTGCCCTTGGAACACTCTGAGCTACCAACCAGGGTACATCCAAATCTTTCACAGAAAAGGGGAGAAAAAAGAAAGTATGTTTACAATAAGATTATGGAGATAAGTGATGCTATAACACACTAACAATTATAGAATTTTATACATCCTCAAAACTCAAGCTCCCATATCCTATCAAACCCCATATCCTATCAAATAAATGTAGTCCTTTAAAGCCAGCAAGAAATTTATAAAAAAACCCTCAAGTTTTACATAATTTTGCTAATTTCTTCAAAAAGAAAATTGTACTGTGAGCTGTGTTTACCTTCAGTAATTGAATCTAAATATCGATCTTCAAAGATAATAGGCAAGGAGTTCATATCTCCATCTAATTCACTGCATTCAATAGGGAGGGGTGGAAGAGAACTGCAGAAGGAAATGTTTTTGATAGCTGCACACACCTGTAGATGACTTTGAGCACTGAAAAAAGGAAGCAGTCCTCCATGAAAAAAACAGAACTATTTATTTTTACATTAACAGAAATTACCAACAGTTTAATTCATTTTAGTAGAAGCTTTTCTAGTAATTAACTATTAATAGCTTGATTATTTAATAACTTCTTTTATAACTACCAGTACTTTAAATCTATATTGAGAACAAAAGTTTCCCTTGAATTTCTTATGTACTTTTGCAATGCTACTTTTACACAACAGAAACTATACAGCAACAGTACTACATGCTAGATACTGTGGCATTTCAAAGGCTACTCACTGTAGTTCTTGAAAGGCAAGAGCAGCTTGCCTAGGATGCTCAAAGCAAAAGAATGCTTCAGCAAATCTGCGCACCTGCAAGACCCAAATGAAGGTAGAGGTTATTTTACCTTATAAATCATTTGTAAAAATCCACCAGCATTCCTATGCATCAATGTTGTATCATTGTATGTATAATACAGACGGTTACTTTTTTTTTTAGATGTTCATTCTGGATGGGTGACACAGACAAGAATAGTGACTGAAATAATTTTAATTTGTCCTCTGGATAACTGGGAATTATATTAGACTCAATTGCCTGCTAAAAATTTTATTTCCAATAAATCAATCGTCCAAATCAGGCACAAACAATAACACACAAAAATATTACTGGAATTTTTGACTGGAAGAAAGGAAATGACTGTTCAATTCACATTTCTGAGGCAGAAACCCATTAGATATTCTGCAGTCTCAAAATACAGAGGAGTGTTTCAAACTTTCTGTAAGTACCCTCTAGCCCACAGTAAACTACTGTGCAAAAGAATCTTTTGTTTGCAAAGATTTCAGCTGGAAATGATGAAGACAGTAACAGAATGTACATTAATTATAAGCCCTGTATTAAAGACTTGTATGTTTGAGGTCAACAAACAATACAGTACTGAAGTGGTATTTAATAACACATGGGAGTATATTTTTTTATCATCAAATGTGTTAAACCATCAATATTTTACCGTCAAATACATGCTAAAATAGAGAATATGAATTATACAGCAATTTTCTGCAATTGAAAACATAATCAATGTACTGAAAATGTAGTATCTAGAAACCCCAAAGGTTTTGTACAAGATTTCTCACATTTCCAATATTCTACATAAATATTAATTCAATCAATATGCATTTCATTTTTGCAACTGCCAAATTACCTGCATCTGAAAAAAGCAAACCAAAGAGAAGGTGCTGTGCAATGGTTGTTGGCAACAGCTTGCTCGTTAACATTAATTTGGTTGTATCAATTTAAACAAAATTTCTATCCCACTTAGAGAATTACATGCTAGTCTTCCAAATCAATAATTTATTTATCAAGTGCTTCCTGACCTCCTACACCTTTATTTCTTCAATATACTCTGGGTCTTCCTCTTAAATGATGGAACTTTCTGAACAGACTGTGGGAGTTTTCAGCGTGAAACTGGCAACAAGTGTGAAGACCTAGTTCAGTTCCCTCAGTTCTCTCACTCAGAGCTACAGCCAGCATCTGCACCCATCCTGAGAGCAAACGTGGCTCTCTGAAAATCTTGGCCATGAACTGGCAAACATCAGACTTTCAGGACCACATTAATTTTGTTCAGAGATAAGAACTTGCATGGGTGTTCATTTTCCCTCCTGATACACTGCCCAGTGTACTTTTAGAGAGTACCACCTGGCTTAAGTTCTGTAGCTTCTACACTTTTTTGTTTTCTTAATTCAAGAAGAGCTGAGGAAAAAAGTTTTCCAAGGTGCTTAAGAAAAAACCCAATCCCAAACATTTTCCCCCCATCTCTAACTTGCAAACAAAACACAAAATCCTGTCCCAACCTCCCAGAATTTATTGTAATGTATTACATGAAATTAATCTTAGCCATAACATCATCTCTGAATAGTCATGGAAAATGCTTTAAAGTAAAAAGAAAACACAAAATTCAACAGTTTCTTGTAAATGCAACTTCCAGTCTTGCCAGAACTCATTTTGCTTTCTTTCAGAATTTGTTGTTAGGAGTTTATACAAACACATGCGGGATTAGAATTGATGTTCCCAAGTAATTTGCTGCATTTTCCCAGCTGGCTTTTCTAAACAGACATCTACCTTGCAAATACATGATTTTTTCTAAGCTAACCCCTACCGTTTCCCCCAGAAAGGGGGAACTATTGTTATACAATAGACTTAACAGATAATTTTACTGCTTAAAAACTAGATTTTAGAACAACTGATCATGAAGAGTGGACATTACAATTTTAAATTAAGCAATTTAAAAATTAAAGATCTTAATCAATCAGGTAATAGTTACAGGAACATTGCCAAATTAGTAGATGTCTATGGTATATGTCAAGAAAAGGACACACAGCTGTTCCCAGGAAGCAAGCCAGGTAGTTTTGAGTTTACATGTGAGCACTTCACCACATAAAGTAACTGGAGTTATATGGAGAGTAGATCTTTAGAATACTGCACTCTCTTCAACAGAAGAGGAAGGTATTTTTTTATTTGCAATAAATCCCATTTGCAATTAAGTAATTCCAGTGCTTGTGAAGAAAATCTCAATACCAGCTCCAGACAGCTCCACATAGAATAGCAGCAGTATAAAACTAGCAAGCTCCTAAAGCACATAAGTCTTTATTAGTGACAGAAAAGAACCCAAATCAACAGTAATTTATTATGTTTAATAGGTGCTTAACTTACTGAAGGACTGAGGCTCTTGCTAGGACACTGTTAAACAGGCTCTGCAGAACCAGAGTGACTGCCAGCTCTGTTAGTGACACAGGAACCACTGACTTGGGCTGACTCCACAGGGACTTTGCAGGAGGAAGCTGCAGCTGTTCTTCCTAATCTCTAGACTTCCCAGAGGCATGTTTTTATGGTCCTCCCAATGTAAACAGAAGAACTGTGTATAAAAACTGCTGTGGAATACATATTGTGTGTCTGCATATTTATTAATAGCAGTCAGAGATCTTAGTTTTCAGCTCTCCTATTTTAGGACTAATCAAACTGAAAGAAATAATTTTGGAAGAATTTAGTCAGACCTACCAGAAGATGTCACTACAGAATAAAGAAATGAACTAGTTTAGTGTTCAAATGTTTTGTAATATAAAATAACATATTCTGAGCAGTTTTTTTCAATAAAATATATTTGTAAACTTTATCAGGTTGATCAGTATGATCCATGTAGTAGATGGATGTTCAGTTTTAAAATGTTCCTTACTTTTTAGTGTAGTGCTTTTCCAAGTATTTGAAAAGAGTTAAATATTGAAACACTTAAGTAAACATAAGTAAAACTATTAAAATAATTTCAATACTTGAACAACACTTCAGCAGAAATACCTGGTTTATAAACATCTGTGCAAAGAGGGTGAAAGTAATTTGACCAAATAAAAGTCATTTGACCAGGTGGCAGGCCTCTCTAGGGGGTATTTTAACACATGTATCTTAACCACTCAGATTAATCACTCCCTAAAAGTGTTCATTCATAAATGTTCCCAGGGAGAAATTTCCTGTGGAAGGTATAGTCTGGAAATATTGCAGGAAGAAAAGATAAAATGAGATTTAGCATCCAGTAGTGAACACATCAAAGTATCCATTTCCAAAATAAAAAGGTTTCTTAAGGTTAAGTCTCTTAAGAGGAGAATTAGTGGGTCATCTTTAGCCTGAAGAAAAGGAGGCTCAGGGGAGAGCCTCTCCCCTGTACTCTCTACAACTACCTGAAAAGAGGTTGTAGCCAGGTGGGAATTGGTCTCTTCTGCCATGTCCCAGGTGAAAAGACAAGAGGAAATGGCCTTAAGTTTTGTCAGGGGAGGTCTAGGTTGGATATTAGGATTTTGTTTTTCACAGAAGGAGTTGTAAAGTATTTGAACAGACTGCCCAGGGAAGTGGTGGAATCGCCATCTGTGGGAGCGTTCAAAATACATCTGGATGTGGCACATGGACATCTGGTTTAGTGCTGAACGTGGTGGTGCTGGGTTGATAGTTGGACTTGACCTTAAAGGTCTTTTCCAGCCTTAACAATTCCATTCAATTCCATGACATCTAGTCTCCAAAGAGGAGAATTAGTAGGTCATCTTTTAAATATCAATGAAATCCAATAACCAGAAAGCCTGCATCATTTGGTATGTGCATAATGGCTCCAGTGGAACATGATCATCAATGTAGATTTCCCGAGGTATGTTTAAACAATCCCTCTGAATATAAATTCTCAAGATGTTATTAATAAAAGTTACAATTTCTTATATTAAGCACTGAGAAACAAGATCCAAAACCAACAACTGAACATACTCTCAGAAAACATTGGGCTGAAATTTAGCATCTCTTTTTAATTTAAAGATCTACTGAATTTATGGATTGTGAATACCTGCTCTACTGCCACAAGGGAAGCCCAGTGAGCAATGGTTTCTTATGTATATTTTAATTCCATATATTTGCCAAGTATTCACAATAACTCATATCAGCTTGGAGTGCAGAAAACAAGTGTCCATTTAAAAATGAAGTAATATCACATTGCTGGTTCTATCTAACTTGGCTCAGGTAAACACCCCTTCTCAATGCTGTATTATGCAATTCTTACAGAGTCAGCTTGCTTGCTTTCTGCTATCAGGCACTAAATAAAAATGTAATTTCTGGATTATCCATGCCTTGCATCTCCTCTCCAGTCTTTGATCAATTATAGGTATCCACAAAGTACAGTGAGACATAACAAAAGGAGTGAGCATAACAGCAATTCAAAATCACACAGGGCATGCAGATATGAAATCAAGTTATACTATTTCTTTTTCATAGGGAGGAAGGGGACTCTTATTTGAATTTTTTTTTCAAATTGGAAAGCATCACAGAAATGCTCTTAATATGTGCAATATCTCAATTCCCATAGTATAATGAAATACTTTGATTTATATTCTCTAAAACAATTGCAGGAAAATTCAACAATTAAAGCATTTATGAGATATAGAGGATTACTTATATCACAGATTTTAAAAGAACCACATTTAAGAAGATAAATACATCATCATTAGCAGTGTCTTTTCTGAAGCAGTAAAATTAATATATTAATTCTTTCTTTGGTTTTATTAAATATAAATTTGTACAAACAGTAACATACCAGCAGCTGAATGCAAATGCAGGTTAAATGAAACAGTATTCTTGTTTCATACCTTCCACCAGTTAACTTGAGGGACTCCCATATTTATACAAAAACCACAGAGAGGTAAGTAAGATTCATAGACAATAAAGTGACACCTTTCTTATGGCTAGCACATCAAACAAATAACCCTTAGATTCCATTTATTCTCCATAACAGGCTATTTCCACAACCATAATAACCTCACTAAACAATGTGATTTATCAAGTAAGAGTAGTGTTTTAGTCCATACTTGATTATATTTCACTATGGGAAAGAGCACTGCTGTGGTTCTGCTTGCAGAGAGCCCACAGCAATTGCACACACCCATAGATGGACCAACAGCACTACAGATGTGTTAGTGTACACACACACATACTCACAGGCCAGATCATTTCACATACACTTCTTTTACAAAATTCCATGTAAAAGACTTTTCAAAACTTATTAACATCACAAACTCTTAATTCAGAAAGAAACACACTTTGTTTATGACATAAGCAGGCAGCCTAAATGCAGCAGAGAAATAAAATGTAGGGTGGGCACTAGACATGGCTCCCACGGAAAAGGACATCAGTCTGCACAAATATATGTTATTCCACAGCCTGCAATCTGCCTTCTGAACTGCATTTCTTAGTCAAAAGAACAGTGAATTACTTGGTTCGTAAACATAAATATGTTTTATGCATTATATTCCAACATAATACATTATATACAAGGTAACAAATGAAATGCAACAGCTCCCTTTACAATTCCAACCAGCTTTTCGAAATATAAATAGAAAAATGGTAATCTGGAGTCTCATTTTGATAAACATTAGCATAACAATGTGTCCCAGTAAGCGTATGAAGGTCTCTGGGTCAATACTTACTCTTAATGTGTGATGCTCTTGTGCTAGCAAAGCTGTGACCTCCTCTTGTAAGGTAATGACCTCCAGAAACTGCCCCCAGAGAGCCATCAGAAGTGAGCAAAGCTGAGCAAGATTCATATTTATAAGTTCTGCCAGTTCATCAGGATTTTCCATTTTCTGAAGTCAGGAAAAAAATATTTATGTGATTCACTGATGAAACCATAATGTACACACAGGAATAATAATAAAAAAATATACTTTATCTTATTGAGAATTTTAATTTAAAAAGTGACTTCCTAATGAGAACTGTTTCAACTAAGTATTAAAACGGGATGTCCTGGAGTTTCCTCAAACCAAGACACTGGATCAATCTATGTTACAACAGTAATAGATTATTTTATGTTGTATTAAATATTGTCCCATTGCTTTTTAGAGTAAGGACTCCTGTCTAAAAATTAAAATAATAATTCCACTTATGGCAAAGATAAGTGAGTTCAACTCTTGTATTTTCTAACATATAAAAATACTGTGTGCCTGAAAGGAAGAGGAATCAGGAAACCAAAAATTGACACTTGCTACGTTAGTCTAACTTTTATAAAATCATAAGAATTTCATAAAGGTATCTCAATTTCAGAATAGTTATAGCTCACAATAACCTTTATAAGAAGCTATATATCTACATACATTTTATGCATAGTCAGGAAGCAGTGTTACAGCACAGGCTTCCTAGAACCAGATCATACCAAGACAAATTCAGTGTGAAACAAGTTTTGCTTTCTTTACAACATACTGTAATCCTGTGATACAGTCCCACAGTAATTGTAGATAGCTAGGCTTATGCTCCCTGACATTTTAGAAAATAACACAGTTTTCAGAAACTCATTGTAGGTCTATAAGGCACTGGGGCAAAGGGTTTAAAATTAAAAGATAGTAAAGAACCAACTCTAACAATTTTACAGCGCTAGAGTAAAACAGGACTGGGACTACAGAGACACCAACTTAACCAATAATAAGAGAAACTTTTGACAAGAATTGTACAAAACAGAATGAATAAAAAAGAAAATGTTTAGCAAGCTAAAGGAGAAACGAAAGAATTCAGAGAAGCTATGTAAATATAAAAACTATTTGAATACATAAAATACGATTATTAGTTGCCCATAGAGAGCTAGCAATGCTGAATTTGTCCCCAGTTATACAAATTACATCCTTTTAAAGGCCATATTACATTTTCTTGCAGTTATGCTACTACTGCAGTAACTAAAGGTGAGCTTCCAAGCTGGGCAGATGGCCCACTTGCCAGCAAAGGGTGGATAAACTTTCAACGAGTTCTAAAACCTGTATTTTAGACTTTGCCATGACCAAGAAATCAGTTATTCAGCTGGGGCTAGTTCTGACTAAGGAGAGAGATGGGGAGACAAATCTAAGCCATTTAAAGTAGACAGTGTTTCCTTAAGAATGTAGGGAAAACAGGAAAAGGAGACAGCATTGGAACAAGTGCTTTTAGATGAGGGGATGACTTATAGAATTTCCTTTTGTAAAACCTACTGCTGCTTGGTCTTGCATCATTGTTATTTGATACCATCAAATCCCAAAAAATCAAATTATAACTGCAGAAAATTCAAAGTGTGATTTTTATACAAGTATATATAAATATAATATTATATTATACTATAGTATATTTTTGTATTTATATATTTATACCTTTCTAAACTTTCGTTTTCATGATACAAATAGTTACACAGTTACAAATACAAACAGATACAAATAGTTAGACTGACACACCAGATCAACAGTTCAGTTCTGGTGTCAGTTGCACAATTTCTCTTTGTAGGAAGAGTTTAAATAAGTGCTGGGAAAAAACATAGATGCTGTCATCCCTGAAACAAACAGTTTATTCCCAAGTATCATATAAAATCAGCACATTCTACTTTTATAGTTATTTCTCTTATTTAATACATGAAAAAAAGCCCTGTACCTTGACTTCTTCACACAATTCTGTAAGACGAATTTCTACATCTATGTTTTCTGGAAAGATGAGAGGACATACCCATGAGTAATGTACTTTCCAAGTTGCAGAGTGAAACAAATTATCTCACAAAACAATTTTAATATATGAAAAAGAATTCATCAAATAAAACTTCAAGCCATATTAAATGCCACAGTTATTAAGTAAATTATAAACTTCCATTAAAATTCTTATAGCAATTTCTGAGATTGAGGACAGAACATAATTAAGAAAAAAGTATTTGCAATTATCATGATTGCTTATCATGATACCTCGTCAAGAACAGCAATTTTCCATTCAAAATTAAATTTGAAAATACTGTAGTTTAGATGATACAGTTTTCAGATTATCCACTGATATTCAGCAGCAATGTCATCATTTAAAACCAAGGTAATACAATTCCTCTTCTAAAAGATTTTCTAGAGAAGCCTTATTCCCATATAATTTTTCTAAATGTATATAACTTACAAGATACATGAATATAAATACAAATCTTTAGTTGTATGAGGAATTTTTTTTTAGTTAATGAAACTGTTCTTTAAGCAATGTCTCAGTAGCTCAATGTTAAGAGCAAATCAATTTAACAGCTTAAACAGCAGCTTAAACTGGATCTGAACCTTGAACGACTCATTTATGAAGAGAACAGATATATTCCTTCACAAAGATGTTTTTCCTTGTTAAACAGCCCTGTTTACTCTGGGGGATTTGATAAATCAAATAATAATTTGGTATTATGTTTAATTTCCTTCTGCATCTGAAGTATGAGTAATAAGGGAACAATTAATAAACCCTAAAATTGCCTGTAACAAGAATTTATATTTCATTTTTGAAACACAGTATTAAGGAGAAAAATGTTCAATATTTCTTGAAAACACACAGCAATAAAATATGCCTTGAAAGCCCCAACAGTAACTTCAGGGTATGGATAATGAACAAAGGTTTACAGAACAGCAACAGTGTGTAAACTGAACTTCTCTTTAATTATGCCACCTATACTTGGTAAGTATATATTCATTTTGAACTAACAGCATTTATCATGCTTAGGTTTGAACTTAATGCCACACAAATTAACTCACAGAACACAGAGTTCTGAGAAAAAAAGCAAATTGCAGAAATGTATGTTGTTCTCAGAAACAAATTGACAAAAGTTGTTTAAAGAAACTACCTGCACCTTTTGCTAAACAGCACTTCATGATATTTTTTCTGATGCTATATTAAAAAACAGAAGACAGAATAGAGCTAACACAACACAAAAGGAAATTAAGCACTTACATTCAATAGCAGTAATGTTAACCTAGCAAATACCTGATGCAATTTTGCTGGCTCTGCTAAAAACCAGTTTGGTTTCCTTTTTATATTAAAAGCAAAACACACTTATAGTTGATTAAAATATTGACCTGCTATTCTATCCTTTTCCTAACAGAAACTTCCTTGTGCTTAAACAGCTCTGTAATCTTTTGTCCAGCATCAAGCCCACACTGACTCTCCAGAGAGAGGACTGGTCCATGTAGACATGGACAAATGCACCCTAAACACTGATAATGCCTTGTGTAGTGTTTAGAAGAATTAAGTCTTGAGATACCAGAAGGAATCTGAAAGATTTCCCAGAAAGAAAAGGTATTAATTATCTTTAATTAGCTAAAAATCATGAGTCTGTGTTGCATTAAATGAAGCTATAATTTTAAGCTATTTTTAAATGTTGATGACTGACTGAACTTTCACTCATTTTTATTTAGTATAGTAGAACAACACTAAACCAAAAAACAGCAATGATGTCTTATTTTATCATCTACACTCAGCCTAAAATTTAGTAGCTCAATTCTGCAGACTTCAGAGTTCAACGTATGTTTGCTATGGCTGAATATTGAAATTGTTTCTTTCTACAAAAGGAGTAACATTTTATATCATTCATAAGGCTATAATATTTGATAATATCAATAAAAATCTGAGGGATTATATCACCTGCTTTGGAAACATACCTAGGTAGGCGAATCTCTGGGTTCGTGGATATTTTCTTCTGAGAAGGCGTTCATAAAGGACCTGCATGCTGGCCTTGGCTAGTTACAGGGATTGTACACACATGACTAGTTACTACACTCCTTTCTTTCACCCGTGATTTATTATTTGCCTTAAAGTTAGTAAAAGAGCTTATTGCTAGCCTAGCAATTAGTGCAGTTAGATCAGTACATGAAAACGTATCATTTTAGTGTAGTTTCTAGATTAAGTATCACTTGTGATACACATTAAGATAGTGTAGATAAATTTTTTATTTCCTGAAACCAGTAATATTTAAATGCTCAATTGCAGTTATAGAGTCCAACAGCTGTCTTCACATGCTTCTGCAAAATCAGTGCCTTGTGTTAAAATTTTATGACAGAGAAATAGCAAAGCAAACAGAAGAAACAAAATTAAAGAGAGAATAATTTTATCTTAAACAAAAAAGTGATGATTCTGAAGTTTAAACAGGACTGGATATTCTCTTCTGCAATACCCATTTAAACTTCACAGATAAAATATCCACTATAAAAAAGTTCATTTACTTTAAAAATTAAAAAAAGGTGCAAATTACAATTGTGTACTTTTTGAAGTCTAGTGAGCCTCAATTTCTTCACAGAAACTTAGCAGAAACATAGCTTTTGTTTTTTGTTAACTGCTGATGGATTTTAGAAACATTAGTGTTAATGGCAGGTATTATTTTTCATAAGCAAAATGTGAGTTATAATTAAAGCTTACATTATTAGTACTTTTTATTATATCAATTGTCCCAATCAATGTATAAACAAAATAACCAAAATAAATGAAAAAGATATTTATAAATATGAAAAACCAAGTAATTCTAGCAGAGACTTAAAAAATAAAAATAAAAAATTAAACCCACATGAAACAAACTGTCAGAAGACTATGTACAATGAATGTTAAATCTAAGTTGTAATTTTCTCTTCAGATATTTATTGTGACCATTTCTGTTCAAAATTACAATCCTAAAGGTAAGCTAAATTACCCATATAGATGAGAAAAGGTCTGATTCAAGCTCCACTGATGCTTGTGAGTGGTTTTGGTGACTTCAATGTGGTTGAGGGATACAACCCAATATTGCATTGCCAGTATGCAACTCAATGGCTGCTTTTTTCTATTACATATATATTTTGAAGGGATGTTTTAGGGGTACTGAAGATCATATCTGAAACATTTAAATATCAAGATTTAATCTAAGCCTATCCTTAGAACAACAATAGTGCCATCAAACTCAATATGTTGAGCTGGTAAAGCAAATCCAGAGAAGGGCAAGACTGGTGAAGGGTCTGGAGCACAAGTCTTGTAAAAAGTGCAAAGGAAGCTGGGGTTCTTCATCCTGGAGAAAAGGAGGAGGCTCAGGGGAGATCTTACTGATCTTCTACAACTGCCTGAAAGGAGGTGTAGCCAGGTGGGGATCAGCCTCTTCTCCCAGGTAAGAGGAAATGGTCTCAAGTTGTACTAGATGGGGCTTATATTGGATATTAGGAAAAATTTCTTCACTGAAAGGGTGGTCAGGCATTGGAACAGCCTGCCCAGGGAAGTGGTGGAGTCACCATCCCTGGAAGCATTCTAAAGGCATCTGGGTGTGACACCTGGGAGGTGTGGTTTAGTGGTGAACATAAACCACATGGTTTTGCTGGTGTTGCTGGCTTAACTGTTGGACTTCATGATCTTTAGAAGTCTTTTCCAACCTAAATAATCCTCTCATTCTATGACTTTGGAAAAAGTGTATTTTCACCTTACAAGGAAAACTAGGAGTTGAGTCACTCCTTTAATAAGGTGTTTCCTTCCATATCAAAATTAAGATAACTGTCAGAAAAATGTAGCAGTAACTGTAGCAGAATTTTTGCTTCTATAAAGAAGCATTTTTCTATGGACAGATTTGTAATACACTCCCTGAATTTTTTTTTCCACCAAAAATAGCTTTGTATTTGTAATAAAGAAGTGAAATGTTCTTTGAATCACTAACTGACCACATCACATTTTAAAAATATCTTTCATGTCTCAATTACCAACCTTAGTGTTTCACTGTGCTTAGTTTTGACACCGGTAAGAATAAACAATACAAAAATCAGTAAGTATTGTCTACAATCCATATAAATACCAAATTATCTTTTTTTTTTCTTTAGTAGAACATGACTAAAAAAAATGTGGTTACTGAAGAAAAAGTCTAAATCATTGTTTACAATGCCAATGCATTTTCCTTTCTTATTTCCACTGCTCTTCTAGTTCACAAATCAAGGTTAGGCTCTGTAATAGATCTTCATTCTACAGAAAAGGAATGTACACGTACATTTCCATACATTACATGTAATACATTTCCAGTTACTTTTATCACATGTGGTTATAGCTAGAAGTCTTCATGGCAACTAAACCTGTTTAAAAAGTTAAACTGCAAACTAATCCAGCAGCAATCTTTTCTTGTAGGTGTTTTTTAATGAAAGTTTTCAGTGAAATATTCTTCTCAAAGCTTACAGAATTTAGATTTTTGTACAAATATGCAATGTTTCCTTACAACAAAGAAATGTAGTGTGCTACTTGGATTAGAAGCTTCTCTAACTTTCTCACCTCTAAACACAGTAATTTGAAATAAGAAATTTGAAATAAGTAAATTGAAATAAGAGCAAATCAAGACCAAGAAGGAAAAATATATTTTCATAGATTAAGACTGTTATCTCCTTATTTTATTAGAGATGAGATAGTACTTGTTCCTTTGTTTTTCCTTAGTTATTAAATTTCAGATCAGTTTAAGCAAAAAACTATATTAGATATGAGATATGCCATCAGTGATGCCAGATATGCCAGTTTAATCTAGTAGAGGTCTTAATAAGCATTCACAAGAAAGGGATATGTCTTATGAAATTGAACATACCTAGTTCAATTCGGTGTGAAGAGGGGAGATCCTTGGTTATTGTAATGAAATATCTATGTAACCCTTTGAAAGCAAGCAGCAAAGTGGCACAAAGTGTATAGTGGAAATTATAAGCATGGCTGAGGAAAGACTCTGAAACAACAAAACTGCAACCCTAGAATAAAAAAGAAAAGGCACATATTTATTTTGTGTAATAAATGAAGTGTTAGCAGAATGGCTATAAAGATAAGCAATTGCCTCTTTTCACAAACTTGATCCACATTTTTGTGATTTTCAATGGATTGCAAGACATTAAAAAAGCAGGTCAAACACTTAATATTGTAAGCTTCCTATAATTACATTGCTGAAGCAGGTAACAGTCTTTTGGAACAATTTTTCTCATTTCCCTTTTCACATGCCACCCCAAAACAACTTTAACAAAGTTCATTCTTTATCAAATAATATACCTGCAGAAAAGATAAAATTCACACATCCCAACAGAACACAAAATTTTAAACTGATACATAATCTTACGTCTGCTGATAATTGTTTTGTGTAGTTATTGCCAAAGACCACACTTTCAAGAGAAGGAATCACAGAGTCCCTGTTTTGTGCTGGTGCATTCCTGTTCAACCACGTATTCTTCACTGGGCGAGGAAAACTGCAAAAAGCACAAATGAACTGATAATCTGAACATACTGTTCCTCATTACTTCCAATGCAAATTTCAATTAATTTAAACAATACTCCTGAAAGTTTAAGCCAGAAAGATAAATTTTGAACTATAACAGGTATGAAGCATTCATTTTCTGTGGATTTTGCTGTGAGGACTTAACCTCTTAAAAGTGAAGCAGCAGCAGGAAGTTGAAAGCTGTTACACAAACTGACATTGCTGTTTTCCTAAAGGATGCCTGACCTCTGCCTGCTGAGGAAGAGATCCTATCCTGAACTCCTGGAAGAACAGAGCATCCTGCAACAGTAGCCTTGTGATAAAAACTAGGAAAGATGAATGAAGAATGAATGAATGCAGACTATTAGATAACAGGCAGAAATAAGCAATTATGGGTTAAAGAAAAGCATAGGTTATATAGGAGTCCAGGGCTGTACCAAAGTAGAATTATCTTCTCTTTCAAGGGAAGTGTTAACACTGGCTGTTCACAACAGAAGGTGAATCTCAATGCTACTCAGAAGAAGAAAACACTCAAAAAGTGACCACCCCTAGGAAAGGAAGAGGTGCCAATAATGTGAACATGATCCAAACAGAAGACCAAACTGTCAGTCATGAAAGCCTAAAGGACAAAGAGCAGTGACATCTGCAATTCTCAGGTTTTTCAGAAAGAAGTGTTCCAGAAAAGTGAGCCAGATACAGATACAGCAACCATCACGGATTTGCTACATGGAGGAGCTCAGCTGAAATAAAACACTGTAAATTTTAAAGTTTCGTCCTCTCCCCATCATAAAGGACAACTTGAATGCTTTTAATAATCTTGTGGACACAGCAACAGGCTACTCCCAAGATAACAAAAGCAACATAGAAGTTGCTGTTTTATTTCAGTATCTCCTTACACAAACTGTATCAAGCTGAGGTTTAAAATTAAATAGTGTTATTGTATCACTTGAAAAGCCAGGAGCTGAGGAAAAATGCATAGAAAAGATTTTTCTCAGATTTACTCCAACACAGGTTTACTGCAACTTTTTAAAAAGGTCAGTAGGCGCAAATATGTTTCTGACAAAAAATTAGTATCAAAACCTGGTTTTCATTTTCTAACAAATGATCAATATAGGTTAAATGCCTGAATCTCACTTGTGGGACAGTGTGATCATGTACATTTTACATACATGATGCTACTTTAAGTGCATTAAAAAGTGCATTTAAGTGTATTTAAGAGATTAGGTCTTCAACAACAATTCCCACCTTCTCAGTACTTGTTTCTCTCCCAAGTAAGGCTGCGCCATCTCTTCAGACGTATTAGATCATTTACTATATATAACCACGCCTAAAACACATCACCAAAACAATTCAAACCAAATTGCAGGGGGGAAAAAAGGACAGAAAAACCCATGAAAGCCAGCTGAATCCTCCAAACCAGCACAGCCCTACAGCACAGAACAGCTGTCTAACACACACAGAGACAACATTTTCCATGATGTGAAGACAACCACAAGGAGTGGGAGTACCTGAAGCTAAAAGTCTAGGCACTTATGACACAGACTGGACTTGAATATGAGGAAACTTGAGGGCAGTAGCATGGAGTATTTGAAGACCATGAAAGAAGGAAAAGATAGATACAGTAAAAAAAAGGTGTGCAAAGAATACTTCATATGTGTAACTGACTGGACAGCCCTTTTTCACACAGAGATGCAAAGCAAACAGAGATTGCAAAGGTTGATACAACTAAATGAAATAAAAAGGCTCCAGCAAAAATTAGCCAAAATCTTTTTAAAAAAGTAAATTCTCCAGTTCCATTTACTGAATAAAATGGTAAATGTATCATTTGCAGACATCTCTGTCATTCCAGTAGTAACCGAAAACTGTGCAGATAGTTAACAGAAGGCATCCTATTTTTATTAACACCAGCTATTTCAGTCACTGTGTACAGTGTGCAGCAGATCTTCCTGATTAAAAACACCCCATAAATATTTATACATATAAATATACACATATAAATATAGATATTTATGCATTCCTCCACTTCTCTGGCCTTGGGCATTCTCTCTTTTCTACACTACACACTCTTATTTCTAATTTAAAAACCCCTGAATTTGTTTCAGATAATTTTAAAAACAAGAAGCTTCTCATCCCTCTGGGCCCTGACTTCCAAAATAATTTGGAATTATAGAAATTATAATAATTATATAAAATTATAGAAAATTACAATTATAGAAAACAATACTGTCCATAGACTTAACTCCTTCCTAAATATTCTAGTTTTTATAACATTTCCATTTGGACATTCAAGAATTTATTTGCATTTTATTAGAGAGAAATTACCTTATCAATGGCTGATGCAGAGCAACCAAAGAAGCATGGACTATAACTGATATGACAGAAAGGTGGAAATAATCAAACATAACATTGACGTAATGATGAAGGCCCTGGTGTAGGTTAAAGTGCAACTTTAAAGTTCGGCTACTAATTGGCTGTAGTGTGCTCAGGTCATCTGGTCTAAAAAGAAATCAAGAGAACAACATACAGTTAGAACAATCATATTTAAAGTGCAAGTTATTAAATTGCACAAACAGCAATTTATTGTAAGTCCATACTTTGGAACACAGTGGCATCTCCCCCAGAGAGAAAAAAAATAGAATGAGACAAACCAGTTATGAAATTTTTAATAGACTTCAGCATTAGATTTCTTTTTTACCATCATTTATGTCTAATGTGAACACACTATATGTATAAATAATACAGATTTAAACAGATTAAAGAGTTAACATATATTCTTGCTTTAACAAAATCTTCTATATTTAAACTTACGAGTAGTCTGTATCCGTGAAGTGTAAATCTAATGTTAGCAGAAAATTCATTTCATTAAGCGACTCCTCAATCTACAAAGAAATCATAGAAGCATGAAATCTTTCAGGTCCATTATTTGTACTAATTCAAATTGTACATTAAAAAGCCTAAATTATCTGAATACAGTAAATTTGAACAGCAGATTACCTTCCTCTCATCTAACAGCATTTTTATTTTGAAAATCATCACATCATTCACAGAAACTTCCTCATTTTTGTAAAGAATCTGAAATGTTTTACTGCAAACTATATTGTCATGGACTGAAGCAGGAAAGGCAAGATCTGTTGCACCTGAAGAGAGAAACAAGTATTAATATAATTGGAAAACTCAGAGCAGCTAATAAGTGGAACTATCATTTCCACCAGTTTCATGATTACTATTACAACTGTAACAGTATCAGTAATGTAAATGGTTTTTTTTTCAATCAGCAACTGATGAAATTTGAAAGGGTACATTTTGTTTCAAAGAAACACTGTCAATATTTTTAATATAATTTGCTTTTAATACAAGTTCTGAAGAATTTTTGCTTTGTTACAAACTGAAGACATTCTAGGCATCAAAAATTGCAATAAAAATCCTGAATTCTGTATTGTTTCATCTAGCATTCATGTGAATTTGCAGATTTTAACCACACTGAAAACAAAATTACCTACAGATGAGGCAAAGAGGTTAAATGACATATACCACTCCACTGAATTAATCGAGAACAGAGATCGTTTGTTCTTTCTTTCGAGATCTTTGCATCCTATTCAGGCCAAACTAATTCCAAGCTTATCATCTGAACCTGGCACTGTGCATGCAATGTGACACTTCAAAGGCCACTCATCACAAGGAATTCAGGAAAGTGAATAAATGGCTGGGGAACCTTTTGCTGAAAAGAAAAAGTTAAAAGACTTGCAGAAGAAATGAGAAAGGGAATGATTTAAAACAGTCATTGAGGAAATATTTATCATAATAGCAAAGGATTATCACACAGGAAGTATCACGATGGGTACTATCCTCTGAAAAAAACCGAAAAGAAGTTGGAACTTGGAAAGAACAGAAGTAACAGAAATACTGACACTTATAACTCCTCTTAAAAATGGCTCAATAACATCATCTGCCAAGACAAAATGTCTTAGAAATTGTGTAAATGAAGGTATAGAAGATTTTTAAAAATTCTTTTGATTCTTCTTAATAAATTACTTCAAAGGAATCCACAAGAGGAAAAATAATCTGCAGTTTGCAGTCTACAGTTTCGGGGCCTCTGATAGAATATTACTGCCCTTGGCAAACATTCCCACTCTTAGTAACATCTTAATTCAAATTCTCTTCAGAAATGTACAAATACTGGGTTTTGCTGAAGTGTTTTCACACGTATCATCAGTTTAGGTTTGGGTTTTGCTGAAGTGTTTTCATACATATCATCAGTTTAGGTGTCCTGGACAAAGTGCTTACAAAGGCTGAATCATTACAGTGTAATTCCCCTATGAATAATGCCACTTTCAGCTTACATCCATCTGTGTCATCTGTTACAGCTGAAGGGCAGAGCAGGTATGGTTTCACTTGGCACATAATCTGATATTACTGCACAGCATCAGCAAAAGGGATCTCCCACTCCTGTCTGAAACAAAAGAAGTAATGGAGACAAATGGCTGAGGTCCCACTTCCTTTGCAGTGTCCAACCCTGAGTTACAGCCCCCAACTCTGCTGACCTCAGTGTAACACAAACCAGCACCCCCAGCAGACAGAGAGGAGCTGCAGAGCAAAAGCTGAGTCAGGAACAGGCTGAGCCACTTCCACATGGGAAGCAAGGTCTCACAAATGTGGGGTCATCAAGGTAGAACTGCTGTTTTTTAAATCAATGCTGCACTGACTGGCCAAGACTATTCCAAAGCTTCTACCCACACAAAAAGCCGTTTCCACAACAGAGGAGAAAAAAAAGTGGGATTTTTTTACTCTTGCATATAAATGACATATTTACTCTTACATACTTATTGCTCTTGCATATAAATTTACTAGATTTATATTTATATCTATATAGTTATTGATTTGTATTTTACAAGATAATTTACTCTTGCATCATAAAACCAGACATCTCATTCCTTCCTACTCTGCTTTTGCTGTTTTTTCTCCTCCTTTTTTTTTTTCTCTGAAAACCAGTGATGAATTTTTGAGAGAAGGAGGAATTCAGAACATTCTCAAATCTGAAGCAACCTCATAAAGTCTAAAAGCACATATGTTTTTCTTTTCATTTTCTACAGCATAACTACATCTTCCTTCAAATTACAAGAATAATAAAAGACCTTCACAAGACTGGAGCTAAAGCAAGTAAATTGCCTTATCATATCTGTAATGACACTCATGCTGTGTCCCAAGCAGTTCTCATGAACTACTAAAAGATGTGGGAAATAGAAATGGAAAAAAATACTTATTTATGAAGGACTGCATGAAGAGCTGGGCAAAGGGTGAAAGGAGATGCAAATGAACTGGAAAAAGATGAAAAACTTAAAGACTGTGTATTTGACTTGGGAAAATAAAAGGAGGAGAGAGATCAAACAAAGAGTCTGTAGGAGAGGGGAAAACACAGCCAAAGTAAGGAAACTGTGGATGACTTGTGCAGAGTCCAGGGAGAGCTAGTAGGCAAAGTTACTTGGAGAGGAGTGGGAAAATCATGACATGACAAAGCTAATAGGATTTAGAATAGGCAAGTATGAGAAAGACTGAAAAGAGAGGAAAGTACAGAAAGAAGCACCTGATCAATACAGGACACCATTCTCGAGAGTGGGAGCTGTGGGTCTCCTGACCAGCCTCCTCTGTGATCAGCAAGCAACATTTTCACACAGTGAATCAGCACTGTGCTACTCTTGGCTGGGACCAATAGCAGCTATATTCTACACACAACAGCAGCCTCGGGAATTGCTGTCAGCTATTCCTCCTCCTGGAGCAGGAGGGCTGCATGTGAGCCCACAGTATCCAGCTCTGCTAAATCAAGCAAGTGCCTAAATGGAAATGGAAAGCAGAGGTTCTCAGCAAGACCTAGCACTACCATGTCCACATGAAGGACAAACTAACCTCCTTTCACTGACCAGCCTGTACCCTTCCTCCTGCTTTCTTGTGGGACAAACATCATCAGTATCTACCTGAAAAACCAAACTGAGAAACTGATCTAAAAAGGGCCCCAGTTTTTGGGTTTGAAGGGGTTTGGGTTTTTTGTAAAGTGGTTTGGGATTTTTGTCAGCTGAATGAGCTCCCCAGCTGAGTTCCCAGACCAAATCAGACACTTGTGTCAACAACACACAGAGCAATATGAAGGTAAGACAGAGTGGCCAGGGGAATCAAGTGCTGGTATTTTTCTTCTTTGTCAGAACTGCTGATCTAAACTCACACCAAACTGCAGTCTTAACGTTTATACCCTTTATGCCTAGTAACAAGAAACAAAAGCTAACATACATGTCACAATTTACTAACAAGACTGCAGCTTTCTGAAAAAATAACCTAAGACCATTCAAAAATGTACCATGAAATGGAAAAAAAATTTTCATTTTTTTCCAGCAGTACCAATTATATTATTCAGTGTCACTCTTCAAAGTATGTTTTACTGAAGGATGTTTACCAGACCCAAATTCTCTAAACTAAACTTTGCCTTTGAAGTGGAGTAATCTTGGCTCATCAGAACTATTAATTTATCTCACACAAATCCAAGAAATATTTAGGAAGCTTGACCAAAACCCAGTATATACATTGTTGTTGTACTCAGAGCTACTTTCAAAATAGCCTCAAATTCGGGTTTCAGTTACATCCTATCACATTTTCTCAGGCTGTATTAGGTTCTTCTTCCTTGAAATTCCTGTAATTCCACATAACATTTGAAAACTGAATTAATTTTTTGCTTTTCACATTTTTACACCATGCTGAGGTTTGGCCTAGACAGAATAAGGTGAGCCCTAACAGGTTCCTCTGGATTTAGTTTGCCTGGACATAGAAACAAAAAGTGAATGACAGATTTATAAAAGAAAAAAAGATAAAGGAATTCTGTTCAGGAGGTTAAATCAATTTTCAAATATACCACTAGAGAACAACAGAGTAAGTTTGAAAACTGCATCCTTTCAAAGTGTTCTTTTCAGAAAAAGAATGGGCTTATCAATCTGTGTAAGAGTCTGTATCAGAAATTCTCCATTGCTTTCAGATATCTAATTAGATCTGCCCTTAGTCATCTTAGCCTGAAACATGGAAAAGACTGAGCTATCAGTGGAAAAAACCAAAAGACACTCATATAAAGGAATCACCATGTTTTGCTACCAGCAAAGACAATCAGCAGATGAAAAACAGTAACAAAAATTCTGTAATCAACTTTTAAGTCCCATTGTTAAGAACAAGATATGTTTGCATTGTGTTAGTAACAAAATTAAAAACACTTCTGTATTAGTTATAAAAATATACGACAAAAGTGTAATTCCTCAATTAGCAAGGCAAGATAATGACCTAATTTACTGAAAAGTTTTTACACTTACCAGTCCCATGTAGCAAACTAGCTTCCAATATGTGTGGAATTCTTGGAGGAATTTTCATAGACGCACGAATCTGGTAAAAGCTAAAGCAAAAGACAGTGATTTGCAACACTTGCAGTATAGTACATCTCATTTACCATATACAGATATATTGAAAAAGGCAAGAATGGATAATGGGAAAGAGGAACAGATCAAGGAAGTCTACAAAGCTTTACACTGTCTTATTTGACCCTTATCTTGTTATATATATTTTTTTTTTTTTATTATTAACCAAAGTAGTAGACAAACATGAATAAAAAGAAGTCCCAACACTAGCTTTTCCATACCCCAAAGAGTTGGGGCAAATACTTGTAAAGACCTGCAGTAAACTACAGTGGGAAATTGGTAGGAATGAAAAATCAGGATTATCACCTACATTACAGCTATCTCAGAGGGATCTGCCATGTAGCACATCTACAGGACTGCTATAATCAGTTCTGACACTGAAGGAGGTGAAACTGCAGTTTGTAAAACTCCCCCCTCCAGGATCCTCTGAAAACACACTCCTTACCAGACACTCCCTATATGGTTTGTGGCCACCAGCTATGCAAAAGTGCAAATAAAGGGTCACACTAGGCAAAACATGACAGTATCTTTATGCTATCAAAGCCAGAAACTGCAGGCTTCAAGCCTAAAATTGAGAAAAACCCCAACACAACTCTTTGGCGTCTCTGCCCCATCTCTAAACCATTTTTCATCTTATTCAGCTCCATACCATTTCCAGCTTTGATATTCATCTAAGAAATCCTTAACTGTCACGAGAAAGATTTTATGGAAGCCTCTACATAACACAAGCACCCACAAATACCCTTAGATGACACATTCTAACCATCTCATCCCATTTCAGATAATTTATTTTTGTTTGAGGAGTTAGCTTCAGCTCCTCAGTGAGCTGATGTGACCTACCACGCAGCTTCCCAAACACCAGGACCAGTGAAAGGGAGGCAGGACAAACACAGGTACGGAGAGGAAGAAAACCCCACCTTTTTTTGGCAGGAGCATGGTCCTGAATGCCCTAGGGAGTGTACATTTACCCTTCATATTTCACTCACAGTGTACACCCAATCACAGCCCTGGTTTTCATCATCCCCAAAAATCCAAATCCAAACCAATGTATTTGTGGTTTTCTGATTTTGGCTTCTAACGCTTCAGCTGAAGCTCCCCATCTGGGACTGATGTGACTGTGTCTTAGCCTATCAATCAGCCAATGAAAAAGCCCTTAATTTAATTCTTGCACCAAATTAAAAGTCAACTTCAGTCTCGTCAAAACTTATATACCACAGAATGCTTTATAATGAACCAGGAATATTGTTAGAGATAAGAGATTAAGTGATTCCTACTTTTAAAAAGTAGACCAAAACTTAACCTATTGCAAGCTACTAGTTAGACATTTCATTTTTTGAAACCCACAGTTCAAACATGATTCCAAATACACTCCCTAGTGATTAATAAAGAGTAAATTAATTCATTTTGTATTGGGTTAAAGAAATATAAATTAACATTAAGCTTTCACTGTTATCTTCTCCAAGAGTATACCGAATAGAGATTAAGAGTGCCCCCTAAACCGTAACCCAGGAGGATGCAGTGTAGTACAGTAATGTACTCCTTTTTTTCTGGGTCAGATGAGACTTCCATCATTCAATTAGTGACTCATTTCACCTATACTGAAGAAACATGATACACGATAATGTACAATAGCCTCAGCAAGGAGATACTTTCCACCAGCCCCAGCTTCACAGTGTCATTTTTGTATCCACAGTAAACATTCATCAAGAGCCTGATGCCCTGCCACTACTGGCTGCATCTTCCCATGATCCTAATGACCAGCCTGTCATGGTAAAGCATACTGCTTGTTATTTCATGTATTAAAAGAATGTAAAATTATTGATATGGTTTACATGAAATATTTTATTGCAGTTTTCTATTAAAACATCACATCTCAGTAAGTTCAGAGATATGCCACATATTTTAATTGACCTTGGCTTTAGCCTACCAAACTATTAATACCAAACTGTCATTCTATTAGAATTTTAAAAATCCAAAATCTGCATCATTCTCAGCTGATGTTTAGAAGCATGTGACAGCTCTGCAGAGCATAAATTTGACTCAGGATTAACAACTTTATCAAATGTGGATAGATTACTGAATAAGGACTGTAACAAGGTAAAATGAAAGGCAAGGCAAAATAAAAACTGAGCATTGAACAGAAAAAAGGTGCAATGGGATATTCCCATTACTTAATCCAATAAGACTCATTCACCCTAGAGATACTATTAAGTGACTGCTTACAGTTTGTGCCTCAAAGAAAACGATCGATAGAATTGTTCATGCTTAAAATGTAATTTGTGAAACCAAAAGGCTCTTAGGACATCCTTTCTTTCTTATAATGGTTTGCCTGCAATTAATCAAGAGCAGACCATTCTATCCTTTTCCTTCAGTGAACCCTTTACCCTTTTATTTGGTTCCATGGGGAGATGAAGGTGTCTTGTTTGCTTGTTTGAGACAGGTGGTTTTGATTTTCAGCAGATTTATACTCTAAGCAGTTTAGAACACAAAACATTCACCTGTTACTCTGAATAAAATCTTGTAGGTGTTCAGCAAAGGGCAAATACATAAACACTAATTCAAAATCTTATGCCTAGATAGATGACAAAATGATTTAACTGCGCTAAGGCATTTAAATAAGAAAAACAACCCTCTACACAGTATTTACCTGAATTATTCACTGTCATTCATCTTTAAATGCTGTATACATTAAGGATCTATCCGCAAATGAAGAGCTATTATACTGAAACAGGGTACTTGACTCACAAAGGTATTATATTTGTAATTTGTAAATAAGGAAATACTTTTTAAAGGTTATGATATACATTTCTCATTTGTCAGCAAATTTTACAAGTAATGTAAAACAGTGCATCAAGCTTCATCACTCTTTTCCCCAAGCTCTGCCTTCCTCATCTTGCCATCTTTTGTTCAACCCACTAATCAATTTGTGTTGCAATGCTTCCATTTCTATTAAAAACCAAAACAAAACCAAGTCACTTTCAATTATTTCCTGGCTGTACTATAAACATTGTTTAGTTCTCATCAGGACAACTGACTCATAAACCTGATCTATGGTATCTGCTTGGGCCTACACATAACAATTCAGTATCAAGGACTTGTTACTCACCTATCACTGTCCCAAATATCCTTAAAACACTCCATAAATAAGATCTGAATACAATCAGCTCTCCACTGTCTCATGTATCAACTCTACACTATCTAATGTAATGAGAGAATGAAGGTATCCTGAGAAGTGGAAAATTCCATATGATAACAATGCTACACATCACACAACCGATGGTGCAGCAAATGTGCCCAAATCAATAAACTCCAGTCTACCAATGCTTTCAAACCCCAGTCCAGCTTCTTCCAAACGGTGGAACATGCCAGACTTAATCACACAGTTGCAGGCTTACCACTAGAACTTTTCAGACATGACAGCTCAGGTCCATCAGTGTGTCTATCCTACACTGCTTTCCTGAAGCCCACTGGGAGGGAGAACCCAGTACAAACATCTCAGAGCATGGCCCGTGCTAAAGCAAAGCCAGTGAAACCTCACATGCCCAACCTCAGTACAGCACATTTTCTTTAACATGCATCTCTAAGTCCCAGGAACACGACAGGGGAATTCTCAAACTGATCCTGCACCAGTCTGGTTCCTTTTCAAGTTCTGACTCTGAGAGCAACCTAGACAAATGCTCTAATGCTAACAGAGACATGGGCAGGTTCATATAAAGCTTTATGTAAAACTGTTTTCCAGAGCAGAAATACTAGAAAAAGAAAATAGCTCAAGCTTTGCAGTCAGCATTAAGATTCCAGAAAAGTGCTAGAGTTCTTAAAGCATAGACTAGCTGTGTTTTTTATGTGAAGATTTTTAAAGAATTTGAAAAAAATGTTACAATCTGTCCCTTAATCTCTGTTTTGACTGCATTACATGAAAAAAAAAAAAGCCATTTTCAGATTATTAACTGAAACTGCCACATCATTGTTGATTTTTTCAGATAAAGTCCGAAGTATTTTGACAAAGACACTTTACAGCTACTCTGTTTTGAAGAAAAGAAATAATGGTATTCAGAAAAGTGGTATACTGTAAGAATCACCTGTAAAAAACAGCAATATCCTTCAGACTATAATTTGTGCCATTAGCTCAAGCAGGATTGCCGTGTATTTCACTAAACAGAGAACAAAACAGAAACACCACCAAGAACTTTAATTTACAGTATGACAGAAAATGCACAAAAAATTAATCATCAGCAAGAGCCTGATATGCATTAACTATTAAATTACCCTGACAGATTATGCCATGATGTTAAGACTCAGCACCTGATAATTCAGCAAGATACAAATGGGTGATCTTAAATAATACAGCTAGTGTTTGTCACTTTAAAAGGCTGGGCTACAACGGCAGCTAAGGAAGGTGAGTTTTAACATGAGTCACTGCAGTACAAGCAGTGCAGGGAACACAGCTGGATGAAGGTCTGACTACACCAAGAACAGATTTTGAATGAGTCTTTAGAACAATTTTTTCAAGACAACAATCAGCATGCTACAGCTTGATGTTCATGGTGTTGGTATGATTTGAAGGACAGGCTCCAGAGGGAGGCTGAGTAAATAGAACTTGAAACTATCTTAAGGCTACTTAAGCACTGGAACAGATAAGCTATGGAATCTTCCCTTCTGGAACCTTTCAAAACATGAGGGGACAGTGCTCCAGGAAATATGGTTTGTATGATATGCTACTATCCCTTTCAGCCTGAATCAGTCTATGATCCCAGAAGTTAAAGGAAACCTGAAAAACAGGGTTCAGCAATTTCCAACTTGATGACTGAAAGACAACACAGTAAAAAGCACATATGGTCAGGAACTGGTACACAAAACAAGTTGCAGACTATGAATAGAGCATATTTCAGCTCCTGATTTTCCTAAGTCTACATGGGCAAAATCCCTCTCAACAGATTATTTACTTGCTTCTCTGAAAGGCAGCATCTTTTATTTCCTATTAAATTTCAAATGTCATTGACTTAGGAAAGAAAAAAAAAAAAAGATGACCTAAAACACCACCTCTGAAAATTTTCCAACTTCTCCTTCTCTAAATGCTTACAGCATTTATTTTACTTATCTCGGCCACAGACATGAGGTCTAGGATGAATACCAGATCTCTTGCTCTAGAGTACTACTTAAAACTTTTATCCTGAAACAGTTTGACATCCATCCCCCAAATGGTACCTTTGCTTTTGCTTCAATGTGGGAGATAGGTCTAAACATTTGAGAGGTCTACTGAGACAGCATACAAGCAAAGCTAAAGTGGACAGCTTCTAAATATCCAGGTGATTTCTGTCAAAGCCAGTCTATGCAGTTATTCTTCAGTAAATATATGCACATGCCTGCTTGTGTCTGTTTAGGTAACTTGGTCCTCAATGTCATTACATGCTAATATATAACCCTGATATTAAAAGGTTCAAGGATATCTGAAGCTTAGCGTCCTTACTACAGACCTTGCAGGAAAAGGTGTTCTGAAATAAATAGATAGAATTACTACTCTTCTGTAGGCAGAGGACACCTCTACTGTCCATCCTGTATAAAGGATTACATTTTATTTATCAAGTTGTATTAAAATCTTGAAGATTCAAAAATCTGGCATGTGCCAGAAAATGCTTTCCCACACAGGAAAATTGATAGGTTTCCATTTTTTATCCCCAAAATGGGGGAACTTCATTTAGATAGGCATAAGTAAGGGAGTTTTTACCACATTTGTGGAAAATGGCAATTTATAATCTGAGCAGGAAAGAGGTTTCTCAATAACTGGAATATATCTTGCTACTGACAAAAATAGAAATGTATGAAGTAATAGCAATTTGACTTTTTAATGCTCCCACATGGAACTACAGGGAGTAATGCATGCAAATATGCAGTCATAAAGTACAACTGTTATTAAAATAAAAAAAATCTCATGCATTAAAAAAGCATATGAGCATTTATGGCGATAGCTGCACAGGAATTTACTTGAAAAACCACTTAGTTTGTCAGCTAAAGAACATTCCAATGCAAGTGTACATTCTGAAAAAGCTTCCTAACACACTTCATCGTTGAGGTAAAACTTTTTTGCTGTTCCTCTCGCCAGGAAGAGGAAAGACAGAAGCGTGTACAGCAGAGTCTGAGCTTTCCTCTTCCCTAAATCCCACTGCACTCACTGCACACTTAAATTAACAAGAGCAAGCACTGAATGTCGTGGACTATAAAACTCACATGCACATTGGGTCACCTGCAGGGCAGATTCTAAATTTATCAGTTAACCAAATGGAAGAACAGCTGTGACTCTGTATATGCAAAACCTCAGGAGAGCTCTTGGGATTTACTGAGTGCAGGGCCCTATTAAAAACACACCCTCCACTGCAGACCACCACTAAGACCTCCTTTTTCCAAGGTGAGCTGTGGCTCAGGCAAGCACGACTCATTTGGTGCAGGAGGAAACAGAGATGGAGATGAAGCACTGCTTTGCAGATATGGAATGTGGCAGTGAAATGAGGAACTGCAAGGAAAACAGACAGAAGAGCGAGTCTCCAGAGGAACAGGCAGCTCTGGGGCAGTGATTCCATGGAGGCAGCATCAGACTGACCCTGGCAGAGCTGTGTCTTCTACAGATCACACCTCTTCCCACGGTAGCGATCGCGCACTAACAGAAACTCCCGCTGCAGCGAGAGGTTGAGTCAGCAAAATACTGAAAGGATCCAACGATGAGAAAAAATATCAGTTTATTTCTGTTCAGCACCCCTCTGTTCTACAAGATAAGCCCCTTGCTACTGGAGAGACCCTACATCCCCAATTCTTTCATGGATTTATAAAACAAATCTTAAAAGCAGTAAAGACATTTAGCATTTCCCACAGTTACAAGCCAATACTGACAAATGCCAACATACTTTTCTAGGCAATCTGAGTACACCTGTGACGTTTAAAACATTCCATATGATTGTGGAATACTCTATCTTAAACATTAGCACAAATTTGCCAGATTTTTTTTGTAACCTCCTAAGCATTCTGTTAAAAGGCAATCCAGGCAAAGAGGAAAATAAGAACAGAAGTAAAATTAGGTGCAATGGAACAGAAATAAGAGAACAGAGAAAGACAGAATAAAGCACAGGCAGTAGAATGTTGATTATTGAAGTACAAAATTAAAACCAGAATTGGTTAGACTTGTTCCTCACTAGGAAACTTGCACAGTCATCTATAAAAATTTAATGCCACCAAACCCAGCTGGGGCCCACAGAATACCAAATGGACACCAAACCAGTTACAGGGCTTATCTAGACAGGGAATTATTTGATACAAGTATAGAATGCACTGAAAGATTCATATCTTGCAATCACTTTGTAGTAAGTACTTCTAATATGGACCAATATGAGATTTACACTCTGCTATAACTGTGGGATTTATCTGAGAAACTCTAATTCAGACACTGGAGTAACAAGAAAACTTTCATGCCCTATGTTTAAAATATTTTAGCAATCCCTTCAATGAAAAATCCATATATTTCCCAGCTGACTTTTATTAAGATGAATAACACAATGGGCAAACTTAGAGGAAATAGATAAGAGGTTCTCATTCATTTGAAAGAAAGCTTCCTTGAAAGTTAATTACTTTTTTGAAGTACCTCACTTGCCTAGAACACACATTTCTGAAAATTAATCTTATATATAAACAAAATAGTAATTAGACCAAAAGTTTGATGAGTGTTATTTGGGAGACTAATACCTCAACTAAGTCACAGCAGCTTGTTATGAAACAGGATTAAATACGTAAAACAGGAGAGAGGAAAGAAAATGCAACTGGAGATTTTGCCTTATTATTACAAAAGCCTTTTCACCATGTTCTTTCCACAAGACACACTCAGGCAGAATTCCTGCAATGGCTATGTACATCTATTAAAAGACTTGAAAGGGGAACAGTCTCGAAATAAGTATTGCTTTTTTAAAGAGACACATAAACATGCAGTACTAGATGAGTTCTTATTTAATCAAATATATGTTAACTTATATTAGTCTGTGTTTTTAATTTTAGTTCATCTTTTACTTCCTGTTCTTACTGAAGAGAAAAAGAAATCATACTAAATTTCCTTACATCTTTACAACAGTCCCATAAAGCTTATCTTCAAGAATAACAATTTCTCATATTCTCTTATAACAACTTTTAAACTCTATTTATTTAGCTTGAAAGTATTTTTCATTTGACTTTTTGATTCAGCATACTAGCCTTGCAAATTATATATTATAATTGTTTAACTACTTTGTGGCTTGGAACTTTTCAGTTTTCTGGGGAGAAAAGTACGGAATGTTAGGTTTTCCTAATATACAGGGTCACAATTTTATAACTTCAGCCCTTGCAACCAGACATCAGTTTTTACTAAGATATACTCTAACATGTTAATTTTGAAATCAAAGTTTAGCAAACAGATGGGAGACCAGAAGACAACTCGTTTTCTGGCATTCAGTAGTCTTTTAAATGTTGTAAGTTTTGTAGCTGTGCAATTCTCTTCCTTTCATCTGTCAGTAAACAAGTATACAAGCCTAACAATTCACTTTGCACCTTATTTTAATGAAAGGCAATTTTAATAACAAATAGCAAACATTTAACCAGAGGGAAAATCAGGCACCACAAAGAAAACTGTTGCAAAAAATCATGACAAAAGAGCCCATGTGAACTACCATGCCTTATGTAAGATGCACCAAAGAAAGGTAGGTCATCACTTTCATCCCTTACCAACATCTTCATCTTTTCCCCTGTAGTAAGCTGTGTCATTCATGAAAGTCACATTAGCTCCTGTCATTTAATTTTTTAAATTGAAACACTGTAGTTTCAAATATAACACACTGCTCTGAGATGTTATTAGCACACTAAGAAAGAAAAGTAATCTCTCAGATTTAGAAGTGTCTCTTTTCCTTCAAGCAAGGCACATTTTCATGACTCATTTAAATCAACTTAAGCCAGTACTGCCACAGGTAGAAGCATCTGCAGACCAAAACCTCTTTTACATATTTTTCTCCCTCCTCAAATAAGTTTTGATGTTCCATCAACTCTATGGTAAAACAAACCAAGATGCTCATCCACCTGAAAAAGGAAAAGAAGAATCCAGAAGGGGCTATTAGAAGGCAGGATCACAGGGCCAGAGGAGAAAGTGCTCCCTTCAGTGACACGACATGGGCTTAAGAAAGGCTGAGCTAGTGGTGGGGCTCCACACTCAGAAATAATATTAAATTTTACTGCCACTTCTGGTAAATTATTTTTTCCTCAACTTCAAGAGTTTCAACTCCAAAAACACTGAGAAGCAGAACTGCTGGCTGCAGACTGTATTTATACATTTATTATTAACATAAAACTTAAGAAACCTCAGAGAATATTACCAGAACAATGTCACAAGCAAGTAATGAAAAGTTAGCAGCATAAGTTAAGACCTGTTTCTCTAAATTCTGATGGTCCTAAAAGCTTATGAATGTCAAAGAGTAAAGTGAACATTCAAGATTGGAAAGCAAAAACTCCACTTCTTTCCCCTTCATAAAAAAAGGAGAGTTACTGTTCTTGAACAGTTTTTTGACATGCTAAAGCCGCCTCCTACAGCAACAGTATCTTCCATCTCCTAAGACCTACACTATCCAGTACACTCACAAGAATTAAACTTCTGATGCCAATTTAAATAAATGAAACAAATTACAAGAGAACAAACACACTAAGTAGTCAAATCCCTTTTTCTCTCACCAGGTTCCACAAGCTGGATACCCTGAAGACACACAGTACCTGCTGAACCTGTTCAACAAGTTAAAAAAAATTATATAAGCAAGAAAAAGAAAATTGTTTTTCTAAAGTCTACATTTTTTAAAGGCTTCTGTTTTGAGAAAACTGTAACAAGCACCGCAGAAAACTTCAAATGGTATCCAAAATACTTTGAAATTAATTTTATGTAGGAATGTATTCAGGAAAGGTAGGAAACAAATTGCTGAAAGGAAGGCATGCAAAAGTACTATAAGATGAAAACTGAGAAGAATATAGTCAGGAAAAGAGAAAAACTCCATAGAAGAAGCACTAACCATAGAAATTTGACTGAAGTGCAGAGATGGTCATCAAGGTGATCATATGATTTATTTTCTACATACACTGAGGAGCCTCAAACTTCCCATGCATCTGGGTATCTAACTCATTTTGTTCCCCATTTCCTGGTTTTTGTTATGAGGCTGACCTCCCACCACTGCTCCCTGTAAGCTGAGATCTGCAAAATCCACTGAAGAAGAGTCCGAGTTCTCCTTGCAGAGTTGGAAGCCGAGGGTTTCTGCTGCTCTGGATGCCTTTCTATCATCTCCTCCTTCCCTCTTTCAGAGCTGACCTACAGAAAGGGACTTGATATTCTGGATGTGATTAGGGGCTCTTTCTCTGCCAAGTACCAGAGCTGGATATCTCTGACTTCTGCAATGATCTGATTCCTTCTCTGTGCCAGTCAAGCAAGCTGGCATCTGGGAAACCCTATCCTTTCTTATAGTAAGGGAATGTCAAGAAAAAGGTCTTGAAATTTAGACTGTTCTTTTACAATATAAGAACTTCTGCAAGAAACAAAGTTTAAGGAATTCTATTTACCCGTTTTCCTCTGTCCTGTCCTCCCAGGCACTCAACTCTTCCCCCTGCAAGACATTTGACACCTTTCTCAATTACACCCATGCACCATTTGCAGAGCAGTTCTGGACTGGTCAGAGCCAGCAGCTCAGCCAGCACACCCCACGGGGCAGGGCACTGCAGCAGCACAAAGCTGCCAGCAGCAAGGGAGGTGGAAACTGCAAACTGGCATCGCCAGGCGAGCTCTGTATCTCCACATGAGGGCTTAGGGAAATTAGAATTGACATACCTGACGTCTGTCATAACTCTGTATCCTAGGGGCAGGGATGCCAACTGAGATGAATGCAAAAGTTCAAACAGAGGTTTTGTTTCAAAACATACCGATCCCTGAGCTGCTGTCACTGAGCAGATCATACTGACATAAGGGCCTCTCCCGTGCCAGAAATGTCTTCCCAACATGGAGGCTGGAACTTTTATGGACATTTCTCTCAGGACATAGTCCAGGATTACAGTTAAAGCTAGTTGGTGACAGAAGTAGGCATCCCATTCCTCCTGTGTATACTCCTTCTGCACCACCACTGACAGAATATCAGTGTTTTGCCAGTTTTTTTCTGCTGGTTTACCACTTTGAGCTGACCAACCATAAGGTGAAAGGGCATGACTGCAGGCACACAGGAAGCACCAGAAGCAGGATCACCCTACTCAGGCAGCTGCTATCCAACAGATCTCCATACCTGTATATCATTAACCTTGTGTTCCTGCCAGCTTAACCCACTCTCTGCACTGCTGTCAAAAGCAAGCCCATCTGACTGACCTGACTGCAGGAGCAAATGAAGCAGGAGAAGACCATGCATATCACACCTTTTGGCAGATACATGCTTGGCCAACTAGAAATGCCAACAGATACATGCTTGGCCAACTAAAAATGAGAATGCTATTTCACACCAGATTTGGGTTCATGGCACCAACAGTGGGCCATGCTGGGTATACTCTCTTACCCTCTCCCTCCACCAAAAAAAAACCCTGGTGCTCAGGCACAACCATCCATATCACAGAAACATGCACAAGTGAAAAATATGCCTCTTTTTTTCTCCCCAGACTGATCACCTCCAATAACTTGGATGCTACTTCTTGAAGTAAAAATACACAAATATAGAAAATGATTAGCAGCAGAGGTATTGATCACTTAATCTAAGGTATTCATCATATTTTTGGAGAAAATATGAGACAAATTTTTAAAGCAATTTTAAAAGTTTGCAAATCAACAAAGGAAGTTATGTATACATAAGTATAAACACAATGGTCCAGTCTAGAGGGCCTCTAAGTATTTGGAGCTATTTTAAGCTTCTTCCCCCATGGCCAGTGTGAGTCAGAATCTGGGAAAGGGCGAACAAATGGAGTGGGGTGAAATAAGGTTAAAAAAGTATTCAAAAATCTGATGAGTTACTTTATGTGGAGTGCAGGAATTGGCAGGAGGCATAAGAAGTAAAAGAGGAAGAGATTTCGAAGCAAGCACTTGACTGAAGTGGAGGCAGCAAGTTTGAATCTGCATTTGGTGGTGGGACTGAGCCTGGTTCTCTATTTCAACAAAGCTATATGCTCTCTGCAGTGTGTGATGATCCAGTAAAGTGCTGTTTGTGATTACAGATACAGGTATATATCAAGGTATTATTAGCTTGTATGAGTAGCAAAAGAGACACAAAAAGACACCATACCAGAAACTTTTGCTGTATTGTGAGACAGTCAAGACTGTGAAACACAGGATGAGTATCTTTTCTCTCCCTTCCCTCAGATAGCTATGGATGGTAAACTAACTTAAAGAATCATATTTCTGCTGTAACTATTATGGATATTAACCAAGCACACATAAATAAGGCAAAACACCTATGAATGACAGATTTTTCTGGGTTTTGCTACCATCTCACAACGTCAGGTCTGAACTGTAAGAGTATGTACAAGCTACAAGCTTCTGCACATAAGGGTGCTAACACTTGAAAGAATCTCAAAAGTAGCAATTTTAGTGACTAAATATGTATCCAATGCAAAGTTAAAACTGAGACTGCTGTCACATGCCACTCCATAATACTGAACTCAGTAAAACTCAATTTAGAAAAAGAAGGTGCATACTCAAGAAATCATTATTTTGATGCCTTCACCTAACACCTATGCCCATTCTACCTTCATATTATACACAGCCAAGTGCTATATGTTCTACAGAATAAAAAAAAAAAAGGGTCTTCTCCAGATAAAATTCTTTTATACTAATTTCTGTCTTACACTGTCTTTTACTCCCTCACTAAACTCATTGATCATGTTTCTTCTGATAGACTTCATGGCAAGGCAGGCTGAGGTACAATTGTTACTTTGCAGTGTGAAATGGTACCTGGTGTTACATACACAAGACCCCTATTTCTTCAATTGCATAAAGAAAGAAGGAATTATACAGACCCCCCAAAAGCAGTCTCAAAGGACAGGAAATTATGCCATATCACTGTCACACCACAGAGCTGTGCCTACCATGGCACTGTCAGGTACAGAAAGGCAGCAAGATGGCATAACTAGGCATCTGAGCTCTTTATCTTTTTATATTTTTGTTCTTAGAAAATAGAATTTTGCCAAATTGAATGCCTGGGGGAGATGGGATGCCGTTAGACAGCTTTAATTCTGAGTTGAGAAAATGTTTTCCATTGCAAAATCATAATTTCAGTTGCAAAAGTTGTTATTTTTAAAATGTCCAAAAGTACTACTTTAATGTAAGAGCTAAACTCTGAATAAAATTCAGGTGATTTGAAATTTGTACCCCATATCTGAGAAGTCTAGAAGATGCAATGAGTACCCATGAACATTACAAAACATTGAAGTAATATTTTTAGAATATGGAGGGATGCAGGAAAAAAACATACCCTCAGGACAACTATAACTACCAACTCTTAGCTATATCTCAAAGTATAATGATTGAAGAAACAAGCATCTGTACAATCATCTTTATGGGTCAGAATACGTAGTTAAAACCTGCAGAATATGGATCTCATTTATTTTCTTAAGCTGCAGTATAGTCTTCTAGGAATTACCACAGAGAAGAGCGGGGAGGAGGATTCAAAAGTAGGAGTCCAATTTACAGTGACCCCCAGAGAAGCTTCCCTGTGTGGCTGGAAGTCTCCTAATACAGGCATGGCACTTCAGATAACTGAAGAAGACAAGCAGAACAAACCTACCCATGTCTTCAGTTCCACTCGGTGTGCTTCAAAAAACCTTAATTCTCAGCTACCTCAAAGGAAACAGTGCTCAGTTTTCCACTTACTTTTCTAAGCCCTATTTTCAACAAATATAAGATGTCATATTTTAGAAGATAAGATTCTGTCTTTTAAAGTGTAACTACTCTTTGGGACCAGACCACGTCATTGGTGTCTCAGACACGCTGCATCACAGGGGCTAATAGGATAATTGCTGATGCTAAGTTTCAGCTTCTGTAGCAATGGCAATTTAAAGTAAGACTTCCCCACTTCTCATTCCCAGTCCTACTTTCTTGTCTCAAAGCAAGCAGGACCTGTGTGTGGGCATCCACTGACAAACTAGAATCAGAAACTGATCCACTTAAAAAAAACAAAACAACAACAACAAAAACCCAAGACCAAAAATATTTGCATAATTTTTCCTAGACACATTATTCCCTTGAGTTTACAGCCTAGCCTTCCAAATCTTAAACCTGTGTAATTGCTATTTGGATTACTGTAAAACCATAAACTGAAGAACAGAGCTCATCTTACAACTGTTAGACAAATTTGACAGCTTTCTTCTCTCTTTGTAAAGATGCATTACATTAAGTAAAGATCACAGTACAATACATCAAAAGATAAGCTATCCTGTCAGAAGGCAAGTCACAACACTTATTTCCAGAAAAATATGTCATATAGAAACATAGTTTGAAAGTAAAACTATGTCTGAGCTGTATGAATTAAAAAGAAAACCAAACAGGTGAACCTGAATGTTTCTTGTCCATCAGGAGTTTGTTATTTGATCATATGCTAGCAACACAAACCATTAGCAAGGGCTACTTCTTCATTTAAGGACAAAACTTTTTCATTTCTGATAAACAGGAGGAAAAAATGTGGTGCTGCTGGAAGTGTACATTTTGAATTTTAATTTCCTGTAAAAAATTTAAAATTAATGTAGGCAACACACTGGATACAGAAAACAATACAACTTTTTATAGATTGCATTATTTCTCATTACATTACTGAGTAATCATAAGATTTATTAAATTTCATACTCTGATTCAGTGTCATTTTCTTTTAAGCTACATTACACAACCACATGCATGGAAGCATAAAATGTCAATGCTGCTCAGACACATCAGTGAGTATCTACACATGGAAAAGCATAGATCTCTGGAACAGAAGAATATCATAAGGCTAAATTTTCAGTAGTCTCTGAAGCTTAAATTCCTTTGACTTTTAATAGGATTTAGGTTCACAATCAACTTATGCTGCAATCTTACCAATAACCTTTCAGATATGATACATCTCCAAAAATACCTTTTAGTTTAGAACCTGCCAAAGTTTCTCCTGTAGAATTTAGTATTATTATTCCATCTGTAACCCAACCTTAAAAGCAAAAAGACTTTAAAGAATTGTGGTAGACTTATACTACTAATGTAAGTTCTTCATGTGGTTTTATAAGAATCTTTTAACCCAAAACAAAGTCAAATAAAAGAAAACTAAGACACACTGAGCAGTAAATATGCAATAAAGAGCTACTGTTACTACTTTATTTACTTGCTCTCCTCATAGTTTGTGTAACAACAAATTTACACTGCCAAAAACACCATTAGGAAATTCTTTTTCTGAAATCCACAATGACACTGCAGGTGTCATTTTAGTGAGAAAGTAACAACACACTGGGATTATAAAAATCCACAGATATGGGGAAAATGTAGAAGATGTTTTCAAAGCAGATCTTGCAGCAATGTGCGCACTACACTAAACTACAAACTACAAGCTAAGTCTCTTTAGCTCATTAGATTTGCCATTTACAGGTAAAAAAGCAATACAGAGCTCCAGGAAAATGAGAACCTCATCTTCTTAAGTGAGGGTTATCAGGAAACTCTTCTCACCCACAGAAAAGGTGTAACTGTCCCAGGTTAGACATCAGGACATCATCCCATGGTGGAAGATGGGAACTTCACCTGAGCGCTACAAAGTACCGAGGCACTTTCAGTAAGCAGTTGTTTGGAATCAGACATTCCAAACACATTTACATCTCAGTTCAGGATATATCTGTATGTTGATGCATACAAAATATATGTAAATGAGGGGGTACTGTTCTTACAGCAAAGGCTTTGAAATTGAACAGCTTTAAGCAGAAGGAGGGTAGGGTTAGATGAGATATTAGAGAGAAATTCTTTTAGTCAGAGGGTGGTGAGGCACTGCAACAGGCTGCCCAGAGAAGCTGGGATCACCCCATCCCTGGAAGTGTTCAAGGCCAGGCTGGATGGGGCTCTAACCTGTTCTAATGGAAGGTGCCTCCCCCATGGCAGGAGGGTTGTTACTGGATGATCTTTAATGCCCCTTCCAACCCAAATCATTCTATGATTCTATGCAAAGATTGCTGAGATTACTGACCCAGTATCAGGCCACAGGAGGTGCCACTGTTCACCAGCTTTAAGTTGGACTTAGCACCACTGACCACAACTCTTTGAGCTGAATCATCCAACCAATTTTCCACTCAACTCATTCTCCACTTCTGTAATCAAGCTATGTTACGTTTCCTTTGTCTTTAAAGAAGATCAGTACTGTAGACCTTACTGGAACTTTCATGAAATAAGATGACAAAACAGCCTGAAACTTCACTGTGTCAGACTATCATTCTCACAGGTCCCAAACAAATACATTTCTTTAATTCATTTTGTCACATAATACTCACGTATCAATCACTGCTTGGGGAAAAATTCCTATCATCACATCTCACTAGCTCAAAACAAAAATTGTGTGAAGCCTTATTTGAATGTAATAACAGATAAAAATAAACCAATGGAGCCATCTATAACAAGCTGAATTTAAAGCAAATGGCACAGTTATAAGAAAACATAACAAAATAGCTGTATTGGATACATAAGACAAATATTTTATTACAATGCACTACCTGTTACCCCTTCTTGGAATAGTAAGTTATCCTAAAGTAAAGAAAATAGTCTGCTTTAGAGGGTCACTTAGAAGGATAATATAGTTATAACCCTTCATATAAATATGATCTTGAGTAAAATACTATATGACATTTTGGCTCAGTCTGCACTATTTAGACCAGTTTAGATCAAAAGAGTGGTTTTGAGGCACTTTCCCCAATGACCCCAGTTTGCTGCATGCTGCTTCAGTTCACTGAGAGCTTTCTAGTCATAGAACCTGGATGTCTCCTAAGGAAGCTGAACTACTCTGACCTACCTGTCACAATATGCACTTCAACCCCTACGTGCACCAAACAGTCTGAAACAACTACTGATACAAACAACTTCAAATTACACTCATGATACAAAATATCTGCTCCAGAAGATGAGTTTAAAACCTAGTCTGAAGTTACTCTGGAACCACACAGATGTATGGACATCAACACTGCTTTTAGTAATTCATTCCTTAAATACCAAATTTAATCGTTAGCACAAACACAGTCATAAGTGCTTCTGGCAACTGTAGTGCCACTACAGATACAAATCCAAGAAAATATGATATAGTTTGGATGCAAGAGTTGGCAGATTTCTTCAAATAGTTATAAAAGCAGGAAGAAAGTAAAATGGGTTTGACTGGATATTAGGGTATGTGGACTCTACAGAAAAGGAAGGGAGAGTGGGATATGTGCCACAAATTCCAATGACCAAACTCATATTTAATAAAAGGGACAAAAGACATAAAATACATAAGGGTAAACTTTCAGACTGATAAAGTGATTCATAAGACAAAGCTGTAAAGAAAAACAACTAAAACTGTTCAGAAGGAAATTTAGGCTGGGAATGATGACATCTCCAGTAATTAAGTGAGTGAGAATCTGGACTCACTCTGCAAACAAATACTTTGGAATAAAATCTACTAATAAGGGACTTGATGTGATTACTTGCAATAGCTGACATTTTATTCTATACAGTTCAGAAGGTCATGATGTTTCTAACTCCATGAGACAAGCATGCCATGCTGGGAAGGCTTGAATGCACACAATACAATCAATTCTGTACTTGATTTTGGTGAGACAAATCATACTAAACAGAGTGGTAGCTAAAAAATAGGAGGCTAACAATGAAACTAAAGGTTTCCTTGTCTGCTCATTCAATCCATTATCCAACAGCTCCTCCAGCAACAGAAGTATTACATATGGTGTCAAATAAACACAAAGACAGTTTCCTAGAAAAATACTGGAGCCTAACCAAATTGAATTAATTGCAACAGTCACATTTCTTGGTCTGTCAAATTATTCTGAAAGTTCTCTCTTCTACCTGACAGTAATTTCAACAGGAATGTGCCCAGAGTTTAAGGTTCAGGTTGAAACCAGAGAAGTCGTTATCTCCTCGCGTCACTTTTCTCATTATGTCAGCATTCCACCTCTCTGAACTTGCCCTGTGAATTTACTACTTTTTAGCTTACTGCAAGAGTAAGCTAAAAAGAAATACTCCAGGTAAAGCACAAGGTAATTATATTGCTGTCCTTTGCTTCTCAACTACCTTTCTGAGGAACCATTTGAATTGTAAGGTTAAGACAACCAAAACACTTCTCTTCAGGTTCTCCATTAGAGTAAATGTGCTGCCATGTTCTACCCTCTCCTTTCCCACTGATTTCAAAGATTAAAAAAGGCTACAGTTCAAAAGACTGTGCTTTTTTGTTGAAGTAATTAGAATATTCTCAGTGTTTTCATAGACCTCTTAAGCCTTCCTTAATCCTTCTCTTTCAACGAAGACTGAAATTACAATTTCCCTAAAAAGGGGTCAGTTCATTGTATATACTTCGACTGCATATAGTAGCAAACGTAATGAGTCATCACTTCTGTAAAAAAAAATTCCCCTAACTGTACTGAAAACAATACTCAAACACACACATACACACTTGTCTTGAACTAAGACAAAGCTAAAAACACGAATGCATTTTCTTATCACTAAAATGTTTCTGAGGAAAGTTACTCTACAATGTTTTGGAAAAAGCAGCTATCATAAATCACACTGATACAGCTCGTTCCATCTCTGCAAACACTAACGAAGCCTAAACTCTAACATGCATTTTTACTGTAATCTACTTGAGGATTGACAGAAGGCTAATATACCACAATACTAAAGGACCAATAATCTTTCATAGCTCCAAAATAAGCTGCAAAGGATTATTTCCTGCATAGCCATGGGAAACAAGGACCTTAGAAAGTAATCTAGGACAATCATGTAATATCAAATGAAAGGAATGTGGAAAAGACTTCTACAGAGGTAAGGTGAATTAAGAAGAGGTCAAGAGAGTCTAAAGAGGCAGCATGGAGTCCTGTGTAACTGGAGGTACAGCACAGCAAGAGGAGAGAGGTTGGTGAAATTCTTCACTGCTAAACTGATAAACAAGCAGGTTAATTGGGGCAAGACCATTTTTAAAATATTGAAGAGAAACATCTATCGTATTTCAAACAAAAGGGATTATAGAAATTAAGACATGCAAGGCCTGGGTAAGAATATAATGTATTCTCCATATCTACAGATTTTCCCTCACCTCCAATTAGACAAAAATATTGTATTGCAACTTAGGTTTTAAGAAAAATTATTTTAATATTTAATTTTGAATCCTAGAAAGAATATGACTTTCCAATACAGAATAAAAAAATTCAACCCCCCCCCCCATCCATAAAAATAGTCAGTACCACATGAAGAAACACTGTATAACAGAGTACCCATTAAGGTCTTTCCAACAATAGCCATCCAACAGAGTAAAGTTTGAAAGAACATGCTACCTACCCTCTTTGAAACAAATCCACATTGAAGAATTTGTGGAGCTCCACGGAGAATTCTACCATAGCCTGAACTTCACTCATGTTTATGAGGATGAAGAAGTCAAAACTTGTCAGCACCTTAGTTACTGAAAACAAAGTGAAAACAAACTATTTAGAACACAAGCTGGGGATAATGCATATCTGGTCCTAAAAAGGACAATGCTTACACACAGTTTTGCACAGCTTCCTTAAATATGCAGGCCCTGAGGTAAACAAGAATATAGGATGGACCAAATCCAGCTCACAGTAACTTCTACCTTTCTTGTAAAGGAATCAAGTGTTACCAGAGAAGCATCACAACACATCGTCAGCATAATACAATCCTGGCACTTACTGGTACTTACATACTGCAGCTCTGCTCGGGTTCTTGGCTGGAGAGGGAAAAATACTCTGACAAGGAGAAAAAGAGCATGGGCTGCTTCCAGCCCTTGTTGGTGCAGAATGTCCATGGAGGCAGCAGAGCCTCAACTCTGGCAGGAAGACAGTAACAGCTGAATTACAATGTAGCCAAACAGTAAAGAGAAAGTGTCTGACCAGGTCATGTAAGGCTTCAGACTCAGAGATTCCCGGGGAAGGCAGGAGTTACGGAAGGCAACATGCCTATTTTTAGTCTTTTTTTTTTTTTTTTTTTTTTTTAGTAAAGTGATAATTTTCACTGTCATCTTCACAGCCACAGACTAGCAAGTTCCTGCTACCTTACAACTGCCTGCTGATACCTACATTAAAATCCTACAGATTTTACTAAGTTCTGCAGGTTTTCCTTCAACACTAGATTAATGAAACATACTACACCTTCTAAAAACACTTGTCTTCAAACTTCCCAGTTTCTGCAAGCACTGTCTGGTTTGAGGACTAAGCAAACAAAAAAAACTTGAGCAGGCTGTACTTCATGAACATTAGTCAATTTTTCTGGCTCTAATGTAGAAGCAGTAGACACTGTCTGGTGCTTGAATGGATTATGGGTTTTTTTGTTTCTAAAATTTTGAACATGCATTTGGGTGTTTGTGAAATAGCAGGCAGTACTGAGATTGAAACAGAGTAGGTGGCAAAAAATGTCATGGCTGTAGCAGGTATTAGTCAGCTGAAAGCAAAGTTACCTTTAGGGGCACAACCTCTAGCCTACAAAATAAATTGTCTTAGAATATGACTCAAGATAAAATTCCCCTTCTGTACTCACTCTAGAGGAGCTGAAAGACTTCAAGCACTGTAACACAGGTGTAAATTTTATACTCTAAACAAGACATTAATTCTGACCTTGGTTTAACAGCCAATACAGGGACTCTGAATGCACTTTACAAAAACACGGGAACAGTACATTATTGATGTAACAGGGGATAGAGGAAGAGGAATTTTGCTGCACTGGGACAACCTGAAGAACTTGGATCAAGAGCCCTTACCACAAGATCAAAATTACAGCATCTAGATGATGCTATTAACCCAGCTTGTCTAAAAAATCTTGTCATCATTTGAATTTCAATCAAAGGACTTCAAGAGACTAATTGAATGATGCCATAAGTTTTGCTACAGTTTTGTAGTGTTAGGACTGGCAGTGACAGCCTACAGGGCTTTGCAGCAATTCCCTCTTCCACTGCTTTGTCTATAGTACTGTACAGGGATGTCCTCTTTAAAACTAGATACAAAATGTCCTGCACTGTAATTCTCTGGGGCTGTAATACTGCATTATCACATGGGCATCACCTACCAAAATGCAAATGTATATTCTGCAAATGAAACCTGACTTGCCACAGAGCAGAGATCCAGATATCCTAGACCCACTGTGACCCTTGGCTGCTGGGCAACAAACTCTGTGCACTATGGATGAAACTGTCCAGTACCTCAGAAGGAAGCCAATTTAAAGCACTCAAGGAAAAGCAAAAGGATCTTTATCTTTTTAAGGATGCCATGGGGCAGTCCCACCCAACTTGCATTTTGGTGAAACTACATTCTCAAGAGAGGAAGACATGACAAGGCTCTGATGTCCTGGCACAATGAGTGGTGCTAACTCCCTGAACAGTTTGCCTCCATTAAGTGAAGTGAAGACTGTTCCTGTGGTTGCTGTTGGGCCATGATCAGGGTCCCTCAAGTCCCTAGCAGGAAAATTCAGAACAACCCAGAACCAGTCCAATTAGGTAATCTCAAAGGTCCATTTTATGAATGAGTTAATTCAACAACAACAACAACAAAAAAAAAAAAAAAAAAAACCAACTTAAGAAAGCCACATCTTGCATGACTGCCAAAAGGGCTGTCCAGTGAACTTGTGGTATTCCTACTGTGTATGATACGGCTCTAGCTGGGGTACTCCCTCCCTTCTTTCTCTATTGAGCTTACTTAGCACTCCCAGCCACTTCACTAAGAATTGCCTGGCAGGCAATTTTTCCCTGCAGACTAAGCACAGGGTCCAGCAACCACAGGTCTGCATGACACAAGACCACGCATTTTAATCTAGTAACACAGTAACACAGCTCTTGCTCAACTACAAACGGCATTTGGAGAAACCAGTGTCTACGCCTTGCTCCAGCACCAACTGCAAAACCAGCATGAAATACTGTGGCACAGTCCACAGAACAGCACACCCAGCTAAGCAGTGCTGCATACTGCAGGTACCCAGCTGACCACTGAGAATAGCTTTTGCTTTGTTGAGCATCAGCTCGTTCCACGTGCATCTTAAACTGGAAAAAGGGGAACATTCACTGCTCTGGGGTGACATAAACCACATCACTACTTTTCTGCCAAAGTCTTTCATACCAGTGCAAAGGAAAACAGTACAGAACAGTTATAGTTCTGTGAACTATGTAATAGAAAGTGTTATGCAGTGAATAAATATTTTAAAGGAGAAACTCAACTTGGACAATGTCATAAGCTTGTAGACTAATCATACAAAAGCCGACAAAAAAACCTGAACTTATGTAGAGGTATTTGTTGTATATATTCCTGTCAAATTTACAGCTGAACTCCACAAATTTCATCTACAACAAAAGTTCACAACTCAATTTAATATTTAATGAGTTTACTGTTGTATTTTAAAGCACATCATTAGCATTTGGAAACCAAACTGCATTAAGAAACAAAAGAATCCTTCAGTAGAAGCTCTCTACATGAGAAATGGAGTTTAATGCAGCATATAAACCCATACCAGAAGGTCTGATAATAAATGACAATATCTTAATACACAAATTAGAACAGGTGGGTTCTAAACTTTTGGTAGCTACTTAACTTTTAGAATCAAAACAGCATTTCTATATTCAAATGTATTCAGAGCACTGAGACTTAACATTTCCAATAGTTAAAATATCAGTTAAAGCCTCTTGATCCTACACTGAGGGCCAAACCTTTCCTTTTCTTCATACTTCTGAAAGTTTACTTATTTCCCTAAGTTGGAAAATCTCCTATATATCCTGGCTGGTCCATGCTGTCCCCACATCACCTCACCACTTTCTTTAGTTATCCAAACTAATTTTTCCTGAGGCCACAATACAAAGTGGACCACAGGATAACATATTTTTAATACTTGACTGAAGGGAAAAAAGCTGTTTCTTCTGTTTCTTGATTCTGTTTTTTTTTTCTAAATCGATCATTTTAGTGCTACTTTACAGCAGCTGCATCAGAGCACCTAAGAGTGAACTGAAAATACCTCTTAAATGAGCTTTGTTTTCAGAAAAATGATAGTGTAACACTGCCATTAATCTAGCTATTTGCACTGGGAACTGCAAAACAACACTTTTGCAAATGAAAAAATGAGAAATGAAACTGCAAAAAGACGTTCAAAGAATGTCTTACCTGCACTGGTAAATACTCCATTTTAGTACGTCAATCGACCAGTCTTCCAGTTCTCTGCTGTCAAAAACATACTGATCAAACTAAAAAACAAACAAACAAACAAATGTTTTACTAAGAGCAACATCTCTAGAATGTTTCAGTACTTATGTACTTCGTTCTCTTTTCCTGCATTCTAATAACAACCTTTATCATGACCTCTCCAGCAATCACACAAGAACTGCCTACCAGCATTCTCCAATCTGACCTTGGGTCCTGCACTGCAGTTTTCAGCTCTCCTGAAGTGTAGTAGTCTGATATGTATTTTTACAAAGTAAGTAAAAAATACAACTTCTCATGAAGCCAATACTCTGGCAAAGCTGACATTGCTACATCCAGCCAAACTATCCCTGTCTTCACCAAGGAATTCTAAGCTCCCAGAGGACTCTGGTACACCCCCAGCCACCCCACAGCCTCCTCAATCTTCAGAGAGACTCTCAGCTCTCCAGGAGCAACACAGCCCCAGAGAGGTAGGAGGATATTCTGGCCTGAGTCATCAAATACAGCTCAAGCCCCCACACAGCCTTACATAGCTACCAGGGAGGAGACAACTTATAAGAACAGGTCTGATGAGATTCTCCTGGTAAATCTTATGTCCCTTCTCCACAGAAGCCAAAATTCAGGGGACAAGGAGAAGACCAGGAACCCACTTTCTTAGAGCAAACATTGCAGGTAGGTCAACACCACCTAATATTCTGAAACTCTCCCTGGAGCTCCTGATAAACTACTACCTTAAAACTGTTTATTAAGAAGCAGTTAATCCCTCCTGTACTCTGAAACCATTGGGGCACTTAAAAAATACAATTAAAAAATGCAAAATCTCTTTTTTATCTGATGACCTTTAGATTTCAAAGACACAGGAAAGAGAACACTTAGTTCTACCCTCTTAAAGGAACTTTGCATCTATCTGTATATGTATGTCAGAGAAATACAAAGACAAAATATATCACAGATTGTGCAGGCAAGCTGTGAAACTAAACTGGTCTTGCATTAACTTCAGATGGAAGAAAACAGAAAAAGTACAATATTAAAAAAAATTATCTGGATTTTTTTAAACAGATTTCACTTGTGCATGTCATGTCATGGTATTACATCTTTGATACCACAAACTCAGTAAAATCCTGAAGCCATAATGCCACATAAATATGGCACCAACATTTATTACATTTGTTTAACAATGCATTACAACCTGTGTCATACCAATTCTCTTTTAAAGAGGACTGAGTTCTTTTTTTTTGAAAAAGAGAGAGAGAGAAATAAAATGCAAAATTCTGAGGAACTGAATTTTTTCTAGCCTTAGATTTAGTATTTTATATTCAGTGGAAATCAAAAGTAAAACTAAGGAACCTACAAATGAAAATAAAACAAAGCATTCATTTTGCTCCAGTCTGTTTCTAGCTGTTCATTTAACATTCAAGTAGTATTTTTCTTCAAAGTTGCTGTGGGAGCCGTATACACCTCCATCCCTGAGCTTTTTGACCAGTCCTCTTCTCCTATATGCTCAGAGATCCAGCACCTGCCAACACAAACTCGGCCATCATCTATCTCTGTGCTGATGACTCACAGGTTTGTCCCCTCCACCTGAGAACTGCCTTCAATTCCAATTTTAGCTATTTCTTAGACACTGCTTTCAGCTGAAACTTAATGTGGTGAAAACAAAGTTCTTGACCTGACCAACAAGGCTATTCCCAATGCCTACTTTCTGAGTGTGCATACTAGCACAATCTGACTGGAAACCTAGACACTGTTTTTCATTTCGTTTTCTCTGGGTCCTCATAGACTTTGGCAAGACTATACAGAAGATGTGCCAAATTTTTCTGCATGCGATTAGAAATATGTCCCATCTAGCCATACAGCTAAAACTCTTCCAAGCTAATATCCTTTTATTTTAATTACTGTGAGGCTGAAAAAGCATAATTCACTGCATGTATTAGTTCAGCATGGTGCTGCAAAGAACCAGTCTGTTATTTTGATCATTTCACCTTTCTCTCTGCATTCCCTGCAGAGAGTGCCTGGACTACTGCAAGCATAACTCCTCTGCCCTTTGAAATCCTTTCAGAGTTGTGCAGCACTCAATATCACAGTGCTCCGGTTGAGACTAGAGCTTCCCAGCACTACAAATAAACCCTGCTTCTCCATAATTAAAACGGTGAGGGTATAGAAAAGAAATGGTAGTTGAATTTTGGATTGCATAATCATCATGTCGTAAAACAAGCAAACAAACAAAACCCTTATGCAGAAATATCTAGAATACCTTATTCAATTCATTATCCCAATTTTAAAAAGACATCACCATCAACTAGAAAAATACCTCAGAACAGACTGCTTTACATCAGGATTTCCTAATTAATTTTTTTTAAAGCTTCACAGCTATAATAATCGTGTGAAGTGAATAACTACACATACAGTTAAACAACAACCTAATCTTCATGGGCTCAGGGTAAAACTCAACTATTACAATTTTCCTCATGCCTGGCTCTCTAAGTCTAGACTACTTCCCAGCCAACCATAAGGTTTGATTCTAACAAAGCTAATGCAAGATACCTATAACATTTTAATGGGCTAGATAAACAACCAACTTAATCAGGCATTAAAATTCAAGTTTTCATACTTTTTGCTTTAAATTTAGCACCAATATCTCATCCCTTATGCAGCACACTGATAAAAACAACATACTCACTACTTTGAGCTGACAACTTGATTATTCCCACTGAGCACAGAAGTCATTAAGATGTTGCATTTATTTCTTTTCTTCTCCCCTATTAATAGATCATACATGTGATACAATAATTCATCTTGAACACTTATTAGGCTTATTCCCTTCTATCCTAGCATTGGTCTTTGTCTGTTTGACAAATGACATGTTATTTCTAAGCTTCCTCATTAAAAACTTTAACAGGAAAAGTTCTGAGAGCACAGTTAAAAGCTCTCTTTCTTATTGATGTGTTCTTCTCCCTTCACCACAAAAACCCCTGCTGCAAAACAGACCCCATGCTTACAGATTTCTGTATTTTTCCTCCCAGTATGGACACTAACTTCTTCTCTCTTCAGCCAACAATTTATGCTAAACAAAAACTGCATCATCTCTGAGATTCCTTCTCCTCTTTCTCATTAAAATGAATTGAACAATGGTTGCAACAGTAGTTTGCACAGAAAAATGGAAACAGAACATGAACAAACCGAAATGAATTATTTATTTACCTTTTACAAAGACCTCCCATAAAAATAAAACCCACATTTTAAAAATTATTAGAGGGCTATGAAATAACTGGCACAAATGTGATTGCTTTTGAGTCAGAAACAACTAAAATGGAGTGTTTTGATGATAACCAGTAGCAGTTCAGGATATGTGCTACTACATTATGCCAGCCACCTTGTCCTACTTTGATCCCACACACTGGCTGAGTGAGAAAAATGAACTTCCACACACTCATGCCAAGAACTATGGAGAGTGGACCATGAAAATCAGCAGTAAAGCTGAGCTACCTCAAGAACAATGATGAAAATAAATACCTCTAACTACAGCAGCAGTAATGTATCTGGAAATACATCTGCAAATGTAGAAATAAGTCTGTAAATTAATTGCTTGTATTGCTTATCACTTTCCATTAATGAACTCACAATCTATCTTTTCCTAACCTATTCAGAAGAGCATTATGGGGGGAAAAACCAAAATGAAGTGCTTCTACTAAACAATCAAAGTTTTTTGGAACTTTATATGAAAAGCATATAAGGATCTTACAGTAAATGGAAAAAAACCCAATAAATTGCAGGCTATAAAATTCAGATTAAAAAAACCCCAAATTGCATAACTTAATATATTCACCTTTTATAAACTACTGAATTTATGAAGGGCGTATCGGATAAGAATTAATAAAGTAGGAGAGGGAAGCTTACTAAAATAATTTGATTCCGTCCAATGGAATAGTTTCTTCATAAAACACTAAGGGTCTATCTAAGTGTACTTAAAGCATACTTCATTTTCCTACTTACACAAAGGAAGAAAGCTCTCTCTCTTTGAATTCCATGTCCCAACAATGTCATTAAGTGAAAAATAACTTTCATATGGATGGATGAATTTGACATTAAAATGTCTGCAATGATTGTTAATGTCATTACTCTGTCACATTTTATGAATCAAAAATCTCCAAAAGAAAGCTGCAACCTCTCTCCCACCACAAGCAAATTTGTTTTCAAAAAAATAAACCTTTGGTTTCAAGAGAAATGAAAAATAAATCTAACAGTATATGATCAGTAAATTATTTTTAATAGGTAATAATTCTGTATTATTGTCCTCTGTAAATAAAACAGCAAAATTTACAGAGTTGAGTCATTGTTCCAATACCTGCTCTGAGGTCATTCTTTGACAAGACAGTAAATATAGTTTAGATTTGACAGGTTAATTTTGTATTGGAAGGCATTATGCCAAATCGCTACTGTATTTCCTCCCTGTATTTTACAGTAGGCATTAAGTTAGCACAAATGATATATTACATACTCTTATTAACTTAAGGAATGTGAAACTTGGCTGCCTGATCGAAGCTACATTAGGGGATAATCTGATAGTAAATCTGATCCAGGATCAGTGGTCACAAAACCACTTCCTTGGTAGCTCCTACAGTAATAGCATTGGTGGTGATAGGCTGGATCAGCCAACAAAGAAAACCAGTGACTCCAACAGGACATTCTTACAAATATAATTTCTTTCAGAAATACACAGGAGCACTGTATCAAAAACTATTTTATTTTTCAACAGCTATTGTTAATAACCCAATATAAAGGCAGCTGATTTGGGGATGGCTACTACATCTTTAAAAACATAATCCTTGACTTCACTTTTTTCACAGAATCACAGAATCATTAAAGTTGGAGAAGACCTCTAAAATCATCAAGTTCAATCTTTAATCTAACACTGCTATCTCCACCACTAGATCATTTCCTCAAGTGCCAGCTCCACACTTCTTTAAACACTTTCAGGGATGGTGATCTCACCACTGCCTTAAGGCACCCCTTTTCAGTGTTTGACAACCATTTTAGTGAAGCAATTTTTGTATCTAAACTTTCCCTAACACAATTTAAAGCCATTTTCTCTCATTCTGTCACCTATTACTTGGGAGAAGAGACCAATCCCCATCTTGCTACATCTTCCTTCCAGGTAGTTGTAGAGAGTGATAAGGTCTTCCCTGAGCCTCCTTTTCTCCAGGATAAACACCCTGAGCTCTTCACAGGACTTGTGCTCCAGACCCTTCACCAGCTCTGCTGCCCTCCTCTGGACTCGCTCCAGCACCTCAGTGTTTGTCCTGTAGTGAGGGGCCCAGAACTGGACACAGGATTCGAGATGCAGCCTCACCAGTGATGAGTACAGAGGGACAATCACTGCCTGGTCCTGCTGGCCACACTACTGCTGATTTCCTTGTGGTTTAGTTTCCATTTTCCTACCATTTTAACAAAACAAATCGAAGTCAGCATTATAACACATACATTTAGATTACAAGTTTAATTCTTTGATCTTCAGCACAAAAAAAAAACCAAAAAACAAACAAACAAACAAACAAAAAAAACCAAAACCAAAACAAAACAAAAAAAACCTAAAAACTGTAAATATAAAACATTGTTTTTAACATCTCATAATGTCTGCCCACAGTTTTTATTTCTCAGTACCTGAGAAAAGTAATATATTCTTATTTTTTTTCTTCCCTTGTTAATGATTTTCTAATGCTCTTCAAGACCCTCTCTTCAGCTTCTAAGACCCTGTATATAACTGTAACCTTTCTGCTCCACAAAACATGCATTAATTTTACAGTCAAATCCATATTATTCTAGTACAAAGTGCAATTTAGTTCTGGAATGAATGATACAAGTGCAAAGTTGAAGGACAATTCAGCAGACTGCTACTGCAAGCGGTGACCTAACAACGTCATAAAAAGTATTTCAGAATGTGCATTAAAGCTTTTCAGAAACATATTGTACCAAACAAACGCCTACATGTCAATTTGGCCTAAGGGTTTAAGCTCTCTTGATGCTCACTTATCTTCGTATTGACCAGATGAGGAGGAGATACTTTTCTCTGCAACCTCAGGTGGCACCTCCAGCAGCTTGTCTTGTACACCTCCAAATCTAAGAGCACTAAGCTGAAACATATCTAAACTTCTAAGTTCACTTAGTTATTACCCAAACCAGCCAAGCACAAGATTTTAATGCTCTGTCCTTAATGTTCCACACTCTTTTTTCTGCCACTGAAGCCTGGAGCAAAACAGATCTGACCTAACAGAAAACAAACAAAGAAACAAAGAACACCACCCAAGCAAACAAGCAAAATAACAACAACAAAAAACAAACAAAACCCCCACAAACAAATAAAACCAACCAACCCACACTCCCCACTCCCAAGGAAAAAAAAATACAATAAAATTTAATCACTGCCTACTTTTTTTAGCTGTTTAGAAGAGAAGGGACTAAACACAATATGCAGAGTACTGTGTGTGCTTTTTTATTGAGAAATGCTCAAGCAAAAAAGTCTTTGAAGAAACAAGTGTCAAGTAAAGATAACACTGATCAGCACTGGTGGACAGCTGTGATGGTATCTTGAACAAAGTGAGCAGATCTTAGCATGCATACTATAAGAAGATAGGGTGTCAGTAAGCACCCTGAGAAAACAGCACATTATATATCAGTAGCAAAGTATTGAAATTATATCCTTTTGCTACCCTTGCAGACTTGCTTGCACCCACGCCACAGACAGCCATCTCTGCAACTGTGCTGGCAGTAGTGGGAGGCAAAAAACCTCACAGCACCAAACCAAACCTTTACAGATATTTTGGAGATTACTTTGTAAGTTACTGGTGGTTATGGGGGGGGGGGTGGTATTGGTTAGGTTTTTTTTTGTTTTTAATTTAAACAGCAACATTTCACTGATTTAAATACAGCATGATTCCATAAACAGCTGCACTGATCTGTCTTGGAGTGTGCCTATATTAACATCTAACCCTGAAGAGGTGAGTAAGGGCTCAGCAAGAATTTAAGCCAACTTTGTCCATGAAACTACACTAAGACTTCCACACTAGAAACAGCTTCAGGAGTTTCTCCCTCATGTGCTCATTCACATCTTCATAGCAGCAATACATCGCCCCCTCAACACTGCCAACACAGTGCTCGTGGGACAGCATTTTAAAATTAATTAGTTACCATTTTAGAATAATCTATTTTCGCAGGGCTTGATCAGATCGCTTCCTTATCCGGTTTCAAAGCACATCTCCACAAATAGCAGCGCCATCGAGCACGGGGAAGGGAAGCGCGCAGCAGCACAGCACAGCGGTTCCCTGGCCAGTTGTCCCCTCAGCCTCCACAAGCCACAGCCTTGGCACAGCAAAGCAAAGAGGTCTCGGTAGCAGGGTGAAAGAAACTGCCCCTTCTTGCAGTGTTTTTAGCCTCCATTCCTTTCTTTGACTCACCGCAAAAGCTGGACAATAACACCCTACCCCTGTTCCACTTCCTCCATGGAAGGACACAACCCCAGAGCGCAAGCAGCAGCTCTGTCCAACCTCCACCCTGCTCCACAGGACAAGTTCTGCTCTCTACTCACAGGCCTGGTTTCCCAGAGAGGCAACATCTCACCTGGGAGCCCTCCTTGGCACCCCAAACCATTTCCTTCCAGAAGGAGGCATGGAAGGACAGAAAGCTGAGCAGCTTCCAACAGCTTTGTCCCAACAGGTCCAAAAACATGCTCTGCCTGCAGAGTAATCAACCAACACATCTGGTATCAGGAGACAGGCACCATTTTTGCCGAAACAGGGCTCTTCTGCTCCCTGTCATGGAGGAAGAGAGCGACAGGGCTGCTCTAGTCAGCACAGCCTGCTCCATCTGAGCTCCACAGGCTGCAACCCTCCCTTAGAGTGCTGGCATTGCTCCTCCCCCACTACACCGCGAGAATATCTTACTAAAGAGTCCCTATGAAACAGGCAAGTATAGCAGCATTAACAAATTCCGTTTCTAGATCTGCTTTTGTTTACGTTGCAGCTTGAAGGCTTCATGCTCCTCTTACCTCCCGCTCCCCACATGGCATTTCACTAACAGAACAATGCTGACGTGTGAGAAGCTGCTAAAAACACTGACACAAACCTAAAATGGCAAGACTCTGTTTCCAAAATAGCACATTGGAAACAAAACAAATCTA